>NW_027185735.1:11457807-11490832 GCF_028583685.1 Petaurus breviceps papuanus | reverse complement strand
CACACACACACACACACACACACACACACACACACACACACACACACGGTGCATGTGCCTAGCCCACATGAGTTACCTGATTGACTGAGTCCAGGTGTGGAGCCCACATGCTTAGCACTGAAACTTGGCACCTGACAGGCTTAGTGCCCAAAGGCAGGAAAGCCATGCCTTAGCAGCTAACATGCTACAGCTCAGATGTTTACAATTCAGCCTGAGGCTGGGAAACTCCAAAAGAAAAACAGCAAAAAATCCCACTTTGCTTGCCATTACACTAGGTGCAGAACACGGGCTCTCCAAAAGAAAGAATTCAATAAGCCCCTTGGTTTCCTTTTTACCAAGTTCCTATTGTTTGTTCTTGACTGCTTACAGTATCATCTGGATTCTTTCCAGCCACTGTCATCAATGCTTTACTAAATGAACCAGACTGGTTTTTATTAGTGTTGATTTCTCATCCATTGTGCCCCACATAGGCTAATTTACAATTTAAAACCTCTGCTTTATCTGATCCAGTCATCATTTTGCCATTATTATAGTGGTTGGCATCAATGCCCTTGGAAATTGGGGTCTCTCTTAGGTGTCCTCCCACTAGATTATGATAGTATGAGGGAGTATTTGAGTAGCCTTAGAGAAGGATGTTGGAACTATACTGGATTTCTTTCCAGGTGAAAGTGAGTTGCTTATGAGTAATCTCAAACCACAGGAATAGAGAAAAAAGCATTAGTGAGATCAACTCCCTCATACCACTCACCCAGGATCTGAATTACTTAGTCTAACACATTAAGCATGTAAAGAATGGTCTCAGCAATTGGTTTAATAACTTTGTAGGCTGCTAGGTGACATAATGGCCACAGAGTTGTGGTAAGGAGAGCTGATATAGCAAAGTACTGTAGCCTCTTTCACCTTCATCAGTAGTGAGGAAATCACTTTCATCCCTCACAAGACCCAGTAGTATTTGTTTTTAGCTGCACAGGGGGTGCAGACAATTGCAAAGGTTTCCATTTGACAGTATGTCACAATAACTGGCACAGTTTGCTGAAGGACTCATATAGATATCAATTCCCAGGAACTAATGATGTCTCTTTTCTGTAATCAGTTCTCCAAAACTCCCGATGGAACCTGGAGTGCACTGATGTACTCTTTGAGAATCTTCTGATAATACTAACCTGGCTCCTATTGTCTAAAGTACTAAACCTATCTCTTTTAACCTATCTCTGCTTGTAGACCACCATTGATGAGGCATCTACAATGGGAATTCATCTTTATGGGGTTAGGTATGTACAACTTTTTATCTTAGCTATGTGTAAAGGGACAAATAATGGTCCCCATAAAAGACTTGTAATTGATTTATCTGACAGCACAAAAGTAAATCATCTGTGAACTCCTTAAACTGATAGAAATCTGCTATGGGGAAGGACTCCAAATTATCTCTACCAGACTACACCCTTAGGAGCCATGGGTCCAGTGACTCATCAGGCTGGTTTTTGAAACTACTCCTACAGCTTTCCTCATTCCTTGGTGGTAAAAACTTACCTACCCTCTTATCCTACTCTGGAGGTAGTAATAACTCAAGGCCCTATTACTACCAGGGTAAATTTCCAGGACTCCTTACTGCCATGCCTATTCTTCTCTTTTATACCCCTAACATCAATGGAATTCAGTTCATTTTCTAATGTGACCTCTGAGCTCCTTCCCCCATCAGCACTGACCCTTTTATTTGTGCTATTCATTACTTGTCCTTCAGCCTCAGGTCTTTCTTGTTCTTCAATCATTTCAGCTATGCCCAAATATTCATGACCCTATTTTGAATGAGTTTTCTTTGGCAAAGATCTTGGAGTGTTTTGCCATTTCCTTCTCCAGCTCATTTTACAGATGAAGAAACTGAGGCAAACAGGGTTAAGTGACTTGCCCAGGGACACACAACTAGTAAGTGTCTGAGGCTGCATTTGAACTCAGATCTTCCTGCCTCTAGGGCCTCAGCCACAGGTCACTGGTCTTAAAAAACCAAGAACTCTGTCTCTAGTGGCTGAATATATAGAGATAGTTTACTTTCATTTTTCTTATCCTAGGGATCTAGCTTTTTAGAACCATTAAGAACCAGAGAATGCTTACCTCAGTAGTACTATCTTTATCCAACACACAAACCTGCTTTAATACTTATTGGGCTAATCCTCTTGTTTCAGTGGGGACCACCTCTCTGTTCTATCGAATGGATTTTATCCATGGCAGATGCATGGTGCCTATGGCAGCTTTTACTCATCTGAGACTCTTCTCTACCTGAGAATATTTTTTCTCTTTTTTCCCTCAATTACATATAAAAACAATTTTTAACATTTGTTTTTTAAAATTGAGTTCCAAATTCTCTCCCTTTCTCCCTTCACTCCTTCTTCCTTGAGAAGCAATTTGCTATAGATTTAATACAAGTGCAGTAATACAAAACATATTCTCATATTAGCCATATTGCAAAAGAAAACTGACAAAAAAACCCAAGAAAAATAAATAAAGTAAAAAAAGTATACTTTACTGTGCATTCAAGAGCCCATCAGTTCTTTCTCTGGAGATGGATAGCATTTTTCATCACAAGTCCTTTGGAACTGTCTTGGATTATTACATTGCTCAGAATAGCTAAATCATTCATAGCTGATCCTGTTATTGTGTACAATGTTATCCTGGCTCTGCTCATTTCACTTTGCATCAGATCATACAAGTTTTCTCAAGTTTTTCTGAAAGCATTCTGCTGATCATTTCTTAAAGCACTATTGTATTCTATCACAAACATATTGCACAACTTGTTTAGTCATTCCCCAATTGTTGAGCATTCCTTCAATTTCCAATTCTTTGCCATCACAAAGGAGCTGCTATAGATAATTTTGTATATAGAAGTCCTTCTTCCTTTTTCTTTGGTCTCTTTGGGATATAGACCTAGTAGTTCTTCCTGCAAATCATGAGTTCATTCCAATCTAATCCTGCCAACTAATGCCAAATATTGAAGGCCATGCCTAAAATAGGTCTGATGGTTCAGGTGTGGGACTGAAATTAAACGAGGCACTTGTAGATCATCTAACAAAGGGAAGTTTACGTGGTCGTAACATGAAAACAATATTCTGTAAGGACACAACATTAATTCAGTTTGGAGCAACAAGTATTTATTAAACACTATATGCTAAGTGTTTGATATACATACAAAGGGAATAACAGTCCATATATACTCAGGGAGCTCATATTCTAATAGGAAAGACAACATGTAAATAACTAGGTACATACAAGATATATACAGAGCAGATGGAAGAAATCTTGTACTCTTAGAAGGGAAGACACGAGAGGTATAACCAGGAAAGGCTTCCTAAAGAAGGTGGGGTTTGAGTCTTTTTTTTTTGGAGGGGTGTAATGGAAATGCAGATTTAAAGATCTTCCCTGCCCCTAGGCTAACGTGCACCTGGAGCCTGGGGTGGGAGGCTTGTTTTTCAGTAGATACTTCTTGATTGGCCAGTGGGTCAATAAGGTTGTTACATTCTCTGAGCCAGGAGAAGGCTACATAAGCCCTGATGTGTAGCTTTGTTTTTGGGACTCACTTTGAGAAGTGTTCTGTGGTTTGATCTGAATTCTGGGAAGCCGTTGTTGAGAGTCCCCCGGCTTTGAAAAACCCAGAATGTGGAAACCCAGATGTTGACTGGGTATGGATGTAATGGTTGGACAGTTTGGAAATCTGTCTACTTGATGTTTCTGTCTTGATAATTATGCCTGTATACTTTGAGATTCAGGGTGCTGACCTTTTCTCCTGAACAAGGTAAACGATATATGTCTGACTGATTAAAGTAAGCTTGTTAACCCATTTTGAGTTGCTTTCCTTTAGCAAAGCAGATCCAAGAACCTGTGGTAGCTGCAAACCCTGAGGACGCTTGGGGTGCTTGCTGCTACAAGGGGGGAAGGCAAGGCACTTAGGGTTAAGTGACTTGTCCAAGGTCACACAGCTAGTAAGTGTGTCAAATGACTGAGGCCAGATTTGAATTCAGGTCCTCCTGACTCCAGGGCCAATGCTCTATTCACTGTGCCACCTAACTGCCCCTTATTTTATTAATTAAAAAAATTTTTTTGGGGGGGGTTTGAGTCTTGAAGGAAGTCCAGGAAGCTAAGATCCTGAGGTGAGGAGGAAGAGAATTCCATGCATGAGGGAGAGCTAGTTCAAAGTCATAGACAGAGGTAGGAGGTGGAATATTTGTTACATGTGGGTAATAGCAAGTAAGTCAGTGCAACAAGATGTAGTTTGGAGGGGAGTAAAGTCCAAGAATACCTGGAAGATAGGGATGGGTCAGGTTATAGAGATCTTTAAATGTCAAACAGAGAACTTTATATTTTATCCTGGAAGTAATAGATGCCATTGGAACTTACTGAGAGTGTGTGTGTGTGGGGGAGGGGGGTGACAGGATCAGACCTGTGCTTTTTAAAAGATCACTCTGAGTTAGGTGGAAGATGGATTAGAGTGGGAAGAGGTGACAAAGGCTTGAACTAGAGTGGTTCCTATATGAGTTGAGAGAAGGGGAAATGTTATAAAATTCACCATGAAAGCCGAAACAACAAGACTCATCAATATATGTGGGATGAACGTGAGTGAAGAGTTGAGGAAGACATTGTTGTAAGCTCAGTGAGTGGGAGGATGGTAGATAAAAAATGTTGAGAAAAGAAGATTTTTGGGAAAAGACAATGCATTCCATTTTGAATATGTTGAATCTGAGATGCCTATGGGTCATCGCATCTGAGATATCTAAAAGGTGGTTGGTGATGGGGGACTAGATAGAGCTCAGGAGAGCGAGTAAGGCTGGATATCTGAATTATTTTCATAGATGATAATTGAACCAGTGGGAGCTGATGGAATCACTGAGATAGTACAGAGGGGAAAGAAAAGGGGGCCCAAGAGAGAACCCTGGGGGATGCCCACAGTTAGTGATAATGTAAAAACGAAATGGATGAAAAACCAGCAATGGAGACTGAAAAGGAATGGTTGGAAAGAACTAAGAGAGAGCAATGTCTTGAAAAATGAGAGACAGGGGGCAGTTAGGTAGTAAAGTGAAGAGAATGCTGGCCCTGGAGTCAGGGACCTGAGTTCAAATCCGGCCTCAGACACTTCACACACACACACACACACACACACACACACACACACACACCCCTAGCTGTGTGACCTTGGGCAAGTCACTTAACCCCAACTGGCCTACCTTCCCCCCTCCAAAAAAAGAAAAAAAAAAGAGACAGAAAAAGACAGGGATGGAGGGATTGAATCTAGGAGAAGGTGATTGACCATTGTTAATCATTTCAAATACTGTAGAAAGGTCAAGAAGAATGAAGATGAGAAGAGGCCATTAGATATGGCAATTAAATGATTAGTGATAAATTTGGGGAAAGTAGTTTCAGTTGAATGATAGTTTGAAGCCAGAGTGAGAAGAGGAAGTGGAGGCACGTCATGTGGATGGATTTTTCAAGGAGTTTACCTGAGAAGGTAAGAGAGATATAGGACACTGGTTAAAATGAATGTTTGGATTGTGTGCTTTTTTTTTTAAAAATGGGAGAGACACAGGCATGTCTGTAAGCATCAGGGAAGAAGTTAGTAGATAGAGGGAGACTGGAGGTAAGAGAAAATGCTTGATAGTGGGGACAATCCACTAGAGGAAACAGAAGGTGATGGGATCAAGGTTCATGTGACCTTGGTGAGAAGGTCATAGGAACTGAATAGGTTGAGGAACTGGGAGATTAAGGTATTTGTGGGGTACCAATGTATATGCTGAAGTTACTTACTATGAGGTCAGGAGTTGGGTGTTGTTTCTCTCTTGCATTTGCCATGATGGCATGACAATGTCAGAAGAGAAGTTTCTTACTACTTTTATACTGACTTCTGTGCTTAGGCCACTAGAAACCCATTAAGTCTTTAGGATGATTTTAATACCTTTTTAAAGGAAAAACTGGCTTAGCATACATGAGTAAGGGCCTCAGGAAAGGTTAGGCCATCCCATGTTGCAAGACCTTTAGAAAAAACTAGCAAAGCCTAGACATTAGGAACCTTGCCTGACAATGCAGTCAGACTCCCATTATTTCAGGCCATTTGTGATGGCTTCAGTAATTTGGAACAGGAGGCTCCAGAAAGGCTAGGAAGGTGAGAAATAATAGAAGAGATAGTTCTAGGGATCGTTCTCTGTCCCAGAAGTTCCTTGGTCAACCCCTTTCTCTTCTTCAGTAAGATCCAAGGAAAGGCTCACTTGCTTCCCTTTCCACTGCCAACATGTTGATCTCAACCAAGATTTTTCTTCTCCCCTAACCCAAAAAACAGAAGAAAACAGAAAATGTAGTCTGCATTCCTAACTTCGTTATAGATGTTTGTCAGTAGTAAAACCTCTTTGGTACTGTATTGTGTTCTCTCCTACTTAACACAGAAGAATTCAAGGGTTAAATAGGATTTTGTTGGCTGGTTTGGTAATTTAATCATCGTGGATGATAACATTATAACTATGGGAAAAGGTGTTCCAAGTTCCAAACAATGAATTCATGAAAAAATTTCTGGACTGTAACTTGAGGACTTCTTGTATTTTAAAAGACATCATGATAAATATTTTCAGCTTTCTGCTCAGTGCCTTGCATAAAGTAGAGCCATGGATTGAATGAATGGTCAGAGCTGGAAGGAATCTTAGCTATCATCTAATTTGGTCATCTCATTTTATGTAGGATGTGACTCAGATCCAGAAATTAACAATGGCTTCCCCAAGATTACATACTGAGTCAGGGGCAGGGATAGACTAAAAGTAAATCTCTGGATTTATAGTCCTGTACTTTTTCCATTTTCCCACATAGCTGTGTTTCCCTTTCAAGGCTGTCATTGATATTAATTTCAACTAGATTTCATCTACATTAAAATGTTAGAAGATGAGAGGACTTCCTTAAACAGTATGATTTGCTCCAGAAGATGTGAATTCTTTTACTTAGAAATTTGGAATTTAGAAGTTGAAACTTGACCTTTTATCTCCATTGCCTACTGCTTGGGATTACATTCTTAAGCAATGTACTCCAATAGAATTCCACCATAAACTATGGAATTTGTTGAAATATTCTTTTAATCTGTGTAAACCATAGCCCATTTATCTAATACATTGTGAGCAGGGCTCACACCAGCTGAATTCAGTTTTGAAGGCTTCTATATGAATACACTGTTTGTGGAACCATTAAGGAAAGTAATTTAGAATTTCATTTAAAAGAAAAAGTGATCAAATGTCCGTACTTTTTTTTTTAAGCAATCGGGGTTAAGTAACTTGCTCAAGGTTACACAGCCAGTTATTTCTGGGTGTGGTGCTAAGTATCTTAGCCCGGATTTGATCCCCAGGTCATCCCGACACTGGAGCCAGTGCTCTTACTTGCTGTGCTACCTGGCCACCCCTAATGTCCATACTTTTTGATCCAGAGATTCTACTGCTAAGCATATACCCCAAGAAGGTCAAAGACAGAAAGAAATATACCCCATATATCAAAATATCCATAGCAGCATGTTTAGCGGTAGCAAAGAAAAGGTAAACAAACTGATGCCTATCAGTTGGAGAATGGCTAAACAAATTGTGATATGTGGATGCAATAGATTGTTAATAGATATAAGCGTAACACTGCCTCCAAGCAACTTCCCTAACTCTTGCTCATATTAGATGGCCAGGTCTCCATAATCAATTGATTGCTAAAACCTGTCATTTCTGTATTCTTTTGTGCCCCTTGTCTCCCTTGATACTGCTACCACCCTGGTGCAGTCTCTCATCACATAATGCCAGAACTACTACAATAGCCTGTTGGTTGTTGCCACCAGTCATTCCTCTTCCCAATCCATCCTTCATTCTGCTACCAAAGTGATCTTGCTAAAGCCCAGTTCTGACTATGTCAACCCCACTACTCAATAAACTTCAGTAGCTCCCTCTTTCCTCCAGGATCACAAATAAAATCCTATTTGGTATTCAAAACTCTTTATAACCTACTCCACCTTGGCACCTCACCCCTCCCAGACTTCTTACATCTTACACAGTGGCATGGGCCTGCTTGCTGTTGCTTGCACAAGACACTCCATCTTCTAATGGCGGGCATTTTCACTGGCTGTTCCTCTGTGGCTAGAATTCTTTTCTCATCTCTGCCTCCTGACTTCCCTGGCTTGATTCAAGTCCCATCTAAAATTCTACCATCTACTGGAAGGCTTTCCTGATCCTCCTTAATTCTAGAGTCTTCCCTTAGTTTATTGTCCACAATTTATCCTTTATATGGCTTGTATATACATAGCTGTGTTTATGTCATCTTCCCCAAAGACTGGGAGCTCTTTGAGAGCAAGAACTAACTTTTACTTCTTTTTGTATCCCTAATGCTTAGTACAGTGCTTGGCACATAGTGGGTACTTAATAAATGTTTGCTGACTAATCTAGAAAAATGAAGTAAGTCATTAAAAAATTGAAATAAAAACATAAGAAGATGCGAATCTCTATTACCAATACCTTGATTTTTTTCCTTACATTTATAATAACCTCAAAATGGTATTTTCTTTTTTTTCTTTTTTTTGAGGGCAATTGGGGTTAAGTAACTTGCCCAAGGTTACACAGCTAGTATTTTTGTGTGGGTGTGAAGTGTCTGAGGCCAGAACTGAACTCGGGTCCTCCTGCTCTGGGGCCGATGCTCTGCCGCCCCTCAAAATAGTATTTTCAAAGTTGCCTTTCTTGGCTGTGTTTTCTAATGACTTTCCTTTTATTTTGTTCATTTTAAAACTACTTAAATGATATTTTTTCTTAATATTTTTCCCTTCCCATTTTGGTTAACATAACCTTAGGCCTCAATTCCCTTCCCCCTAAAATGAAAGAAAAACAAAATTCTTTACCAAGTATGCAAACATATCCCCACAATGGCCTCATCCAAAGATGTATAGCTCATTTTGCACCTTGAATTAATAATTTCTTTCAGGAGATAGGTAGCATGCTTTATCACTTGTCTTTTGGAATCATGGTTATTAGTCAGGCAGGGTAAGTGGTGTAGTAGATGGAGTACTAGACTCAGAGTCAATAATATATCAGTTCAAATCTGGCCTCAGATACCTACCAACTGTATGACCCTGGGCAAATCATTTCCTCTCTATTTGCCTTAGTTTCCTCCTCTGTAAAATGGAAATTATAGTATCTACATTCCAGGTTTATTTTGATAGTATTTGATAATCTTTTCTCCAATACCCATGACCTCTCAAACCTCCCCAAACAGAAATTATGCTCCAAAGATAAAGCAATTTTAGCTGTTTCCATGATCTAGAATAGGGCTTCTTAAACTTTTTCCACTCAGGACTCTTTTTCCTTTTTTGGCAGCTTTTGTTGGTGCTACATGGCCTGAGGGCACGTGCAGCAGCATAGTGTGCATGCTTTGTATTCAGAGCTTTAGTGAAATTGAGGATGCAGCACAGACAAGCACTGCCAGAAACACCTTGGATTCATCACACATTTGATTTTGAATTAATTTTTGATCATTTCATATTCAGAAACCTTTTACTGTTGCCAAATTTTTCACAATTCTATATGGGGTCACAGCCCACATTTTAAGAAGCACTATTGGAGAGGATTCTGGGAAGATAATGGAGTAGGTCAGAAAATTCCAAGCTCTCATGATTTTCCCCCACAAAAGAGTTAAAATTGTACCTTAGGATGAACAAAGTGTGGGTGGAGATAAATAGGGGCAAAACCAGGACCTTCCTGGAACAATTTGAGATGATCTGAAGAAAAATCTCAGGACAAAGTTTGGTCCCTGTGAAGAGTAAGCACCTCCAGTCTAGGGTCTGTTTTAACAACAAGTGGCAAGTCCTGGGATTAGTTGGTTTGAGAGGCTGCCTTGGCCCCAGTCACAGGTACTTTTACCCCCAGATAGTGAGGGGAGTTGGGTGTCTGAGCCTGGGAAGATCAAAGGAACTTCTTCTAACAAGGAACACCAGATCCAGCTGTGCTTAGAAGAGTGTGGGGGCAAGAAGGAACTAGCACACACCTAGTGAGTGCAGAAGCAGTGGGACAGAAAACCCCTGGTTGTAGCACTTACAGGAGGTTGGAGTTTTGGCTTTGGTTCCAGGCTAGAGGGGAGAACTGAAGACCTGGGGCAAGAGGCACCATTTCCCATACTGCATGGCTAGAAGGAATTATAAAAATTAAGCTCTTACCACAAAAAGTGCACAGGCAAAGGAAAAAGAATACAACCATAGAAAGCTATTATGAGGATAGAGATGACTGGGGTTCATCTTCAGAGGAAGATATTGAAGTAAAGAAACCCCCAAAGAGTAACATCAAATGATCATCTGCCCAAAAATAATTCATAGAAGATCTTAAAAAATACTTTAAATATGACAGATATCAGGGGTGGCCAGGTGGCTCAGTGAGTAAGAGCACCGGCTCCAATGTCGGGATGACCTGGATCAAATCCGGGCTCAGATACTCAGCACCACACCCAGAAACAACTGGCCGTGTAACCTTGAGCAAGTTACTTAACCTTTATTGCTTTAAAAAAAATAAATATGACTGATATGGAATAAACAAAAAAGAAAATAAGAATATTCCAAGAAAAGCAAGAAAGGTATGAAAGGAAGTCAACCAATTAGAAAAGGAGATCCAGAAGCTTATGGAAGAAAGTAACACCTTGAAAATTAGAATTGGGCAAAGTGAAACCAATAAAATTATAAAAGATCAAGAAATAATCAAAACAAAATACAAATAATGAAAAAATAGAAGAGAAAGTAAAACATCTCATAAGAAAAATAACAGATTTGGAGAACAGATCAAGAAGAGAAAATATATAAATAATCAGACTAACTGAAAGCTATGATCAAAAATAGAATCTTTTTTTTTTTAAAGCAATTGGGGTTAAGTAACTTGCTCAAGGTTACACAGCCAGTTATTTCTGGGTGTGGTGCTAAGTATTTGAGCCTGGATTCGATCCCCAGGTCATCCCGGCATTGGGGCCGGTGCTCTTTACTCGCTGAGCCACCTGGCCGCCCCAAAAATAGAATCTTGATACAATAATACAAGAAATAATTAAAGAAAATTGTCCTGAAGCATTAGAAAAAGGGGGGAAAGTAGAAATAAAAAAAAAATCCATCAATCATCACTTAAAAGAGATCCTATGAAGAAAACTCATAGGAATATCATAGTCAAATTCCAAAACCCCCAGTTCAAGGATTATTATATTATTTTAATATAATATGGCATAAAATATGGCATAAACTCTCAGACTTTCAAGACTTTGTTTAAAAAAATCCTGAACTTAATAGAAGATTCGACCTGCAAGAACCAAGAGAAATATAAAGCACATACCAAAGATTGATTATAAGGGATTCATAAGGACAGAATGTTTGCTTTTTATATATGTAAAATGCAAAATGTATGTCTAAGATTCTTATTAATAATTGGATAGGTCATAAGAAAGATTGGTGTAAACCTGAGTATGATATGAATTTAAAAAGTAAAACCATTTAGGAACAGTGAAAAAGAGTAATTATTTTGTACAATTGAAGTACAAGAGAAAGAATCAATACAGAAGAATTAGATGGGGGAGGAGGGCTGGTAGTTCTGGTAACCTACTTTCATCAGGAATGGGTTTAAGAGGAGAAAATACACATATATTTAGAAGAGTATAAAAGTCTTCTAAATTCAGAAAAAATAAAATGGTAGGGGCATAGGGAGGTGGAAGAGGACAAGGGAGGGATCTTTAGAGGGGAGGGTGAGGAAATAGGTTAAAGGGAGGTATAGAAGGGTCTTTAGATTTATGGAAATAGGAGGATAGGGGAGGGATTCTTGGAGGGCAGTAGCCAAGTAATAAGAGGGCAAGGTAATAGATAGAAGTAAAGTAGAGGAGACAGGAGGGATAGGAAACAAGAAATATGCACAAACATAAAAACAAAGATCAGGAGTACAGTATGTTTGGCAAAGTATTTGTCTACATATCTATGTATATATATATATATGTATAAGTATATGTATATATCTATAGCTATAGATAAAAATATCTAAACTTTATTGTAGCCTTTTGAGGGGGTAGGGAAAAAAAGGACAAAGCAGAAAAAGTGCACAGCAGAGAACAAAAGAAAACTTACAAGGAAGCAAAGAAAAGATGGACAATTCTCAACACAATGTGTATTATTTATCATACAGACTTTCTTGAAATGAAACTTTATTGTTACATATCCTGAATTCTCTCTTATGTTCTGGTATGCAAGTGACATGCTTTTTTCCCCCTTTCTTTGTATTTAAGTTTATGATAGGTTTTTGTTTGTTTTCTCTATTCTGTATTTGTGTTCTGGTCCTTGAATCTAAAATAAAAAAAAGAAATAAGTGCTATCTAGGACACCAAGAATCGAAAAAAGGTAAAAAAACAAACAAAACACAAACTCAGGAAATGATGTTCACTGAACCTGAACTCACTTAACACTTCTCCACCTCCCATAGTACTGGCATTAAGGCTACACTAGGACACCCAAGAGACTCATGTCAAAACCCACACCTACAACCCAGTCTCTCCTCCCTCTTTATGATGCTATAGTTACTCTGGCTCTAGGCTGTGGAAGTTTTCTCAGCTTGGCCACAGTCCTTTAGAAGCAAAGTTGCCAGGTGTTGCAACCTGGAAGCATCAACACTGTAAAGCTCTGAATTGTTCGAACTGCCAATGTTAGGAAAGCTGACTCTGAACTGCTAGTGCCAGCAGGCTCTAGTGCTGGACCAAGGAACAGAGGGAGTGAGAGAGGTCACCAGGACAGGACACTGTGCATGGGGGCTACTGTGTAGCACTCCAAAAAGACTGAGAAAAGAGTACAGCATTCAGCTGAGGTCATTTTTGACCACTCAGACGTCACTTGGGAGGGACACAGACCTGGGCTGACGCATCCTGAATTGCTCTGTGTGGAAGGAGGTTGAGACTCATTGAGATCCAGCCCCTAAAGGAAACCACAATCAGAAGGGAGGGAGTCAGAAGTGAGCAATAAGAAAAATAATTGGGGAAGGGGAACTGAAATTACCAAAGATTTCAGGAAGAGGAAAACTAAAAGACTTTGAACATAAACAGATATATCAACAGGAAAACTGTAGCAACAGAAAAAAATGGGTCTCCAGATCTAGTAAATGAATTCAGGCATCTTTAAATAGATGAACTGCAAAACAAAGGAAAATGATTCATCACTTGATGAGGCAAAGGACCCTGTGGAATTTTTTTTTTTTTGGAGTGGGGGAAGGCAAGGCAATTGGGACTAAGTGACTTGCCCAAGGTCACATAGCTAGTAAGTGTGTCAAGGGTCTGAGGTCAGATTTGAACTCCAGGCCTCCTGACTCCAGGGCTGGTGCTCTATTTACTGCATCACCTACCTGTCCTGACTCTGTGGAATTTGAAGAGAATGTGGAACTACAACATGCTTTTAAAGTGTTCTAAAAGAGAAATAAGAATCATGAGAACAGAATTTATGTCCTGCACACTAAAAGTAATGAACAGAATAGAAAAACTGAAATCTGCTATGTCAAGCCTCACCAAAGAGAACAGAAAACTAGAAATGAAGATACATAGAAGTGAAGGACAATTTAGAAGAAGAGAAGCAAAAACCAAGGACATTCAAAGAAAATATGCTCACTAAACAGGCAAAATGTATGAATTGAAGATAGGATGCATAGAGACAACCTAAGGATTGATCATAGGTTTCCTAGAAGAACATGACAAGACAATAAACCTTAACACCATAATGAAGGATGTAATAGAAGAGAGCTGTCAAGAACTTTTGAACTTGGGAAATTAAACTCCAATCAAAAGAATTCACAGATTGCCTCCAAAGCAAAACAAAACAAATTCAAGACTGAAAACTCCAAGGCACATAGTGTTTAAATTTAACAATTTAATTCAGACATAACAAGTTCTACAAGCCATCAGGAAAAAAGCCTTTAAATGCAAAGGAAAAGAAATTTGAATAATGTAATATTGTTCTGCAACCATTAGAAAAGGAGGAGGGAATGGAATAACATATTCTAAAGAGCACTTGGAGGTCAGAGTGCAGCCCAGGATGACCTACTCTGTAAATCTGAGTTTAACCATACAAGACAAAAGATGGTTGTTCAATAATAGAGAAGAGTTTGGAACATTTTTAGAAAGAAAATCAGAATTAAAGTGATTATTTGCATCAACACTCAACAACAGAAAGGCCATAGTGAATAAATGCAGACAATGGCAGCAATAGAGAGACAACAGAAAGACCAGAAAACACTGAAGATGAAAATTTAAGAGAGGCATCAGTGCAGAGGTGGAAAGAGGACATTATGGGTACAACCTGGCAACTCACTGCCTATAGGTGCACACTTCTTTTGTGGAACTACATTACAATATGGGAGAGTACATGAAAAAGGAGGAGGGGAGCAGGGTGATAGAGAGGAGTGAATGATGTTTCAGGATCAAATTAAGGGCTAGCAATGATGGGAAGGTAACCTCTGTGGTCTCAGAAAGAGAAGAGCCAGAAAAGAAAGAAAGAAAGCCAGAGAAAAGAAGAAGCTCTGTAGAGGAGTAGGTAAGGAGAAGAGATGAAAGATTGAAAAAAGAAGGAAAGGAAGGGGCCTTACTTTGGAGGCAGTAAGAGGTTCTACTGATGAATACTCCCATGGGTGAAGGCAAATGTAGAAGAAGAAAAAAAAAGGTCAACAAGGAAGGGGATAATAGATTGGGGGAGGGGAGGAAGTACATTACCATGGGGCAGTGTCCTCTCTGACATCTGCAATACCTAGCATTGTTCCAAAGCACAACAGAAAAGGGAAACCATTGAGTTAGCCCTATCATGCCTTGGCAGAAAGCACCTTGAGGGGAGAGCCTAGAATGGGTACCTTGGAAGCTTTGATTGCATGAAGAATACAGAGATCAGATAATTATAGTGACCATGAATCAGAGGCCAAGGTTCCCCACCTCTGGGTAAGCTGAAATAGAAGATGGATAATAGGGTGAAAGAAATCCTTTTTTGAAAAGGGTATAAAAAACGAAATAAAAAAATCTTAATGAATAGGACTAGCTGAAGGGGAGAAGAGGAAGGGGCAATCTACCTGACTGAGAAGAAAAAAGAGGGGGTAAACATATACAACCAGATAAAAGGAGAGAGGAAATAATAAACAAAACTCTAAAGGAAAGGGGTGACAAATGAGAAGAGGGTGGATCAAGGATGAGGGAAAGAGAAGCAATAGAAACAGGGCCACCTTTAAAAAAAAGATTAAAGTAACTTAAGGAACAGAATACTGTGTTTATAGCAGATGAGAGGAAAAATCATAACTTGGAAAAAAACAATTTTATAGAGGAAGGAAAATATAAAACAAATTCTTATAAGTTTAAGTGTGAATAGATTAAACAATCCAATAAAACAAAATTAGATAAGAAAACAAAACCCTACAACCTGTCTCTTGGAAGAAATACATTTAAAAAACAAAGACATAGGATGGAGCCAAGATAGCAAAGTAAAAGTAGAGACTTGCTTGAGCTCTCCCCTAAACTCTTCCAAATACCTGTAAAAAAATGACTAAACAAATTCTAGAGCTCCAGAACCTACAAAATAACAGAGTGAAACACATCTCCAGTGCAAGACAGCCAGGAAGGTTGATAGGAAGGTACGGGGCTGGGAGTGGAGCACAGTCAGGTATGGGATGGGCTGCGTTAGCACAGACAGGGTCAGAGCAGGCCTCAGGGCACTGAATAACTGGAAGCTATGGAGATTTCCAGGCTTCTCAACCCACAAACACCAGAGACAGCATAGAAGGTCAGTTGGAAAACTCTGTGGACCTGGGTAAAAAAGGAGAATGCGGTCTGGCTGGGGTCCAATCCCAGCCCCAGAGCAGCAGAGGTGGCAGTTGCTTTCAGAGCTCTGAGCCCACAGATGATGGGAGATTTAGCAATTGATACAAAACCTCTGAAGTCTGGGACAGTATATCCACCCCTACCCCCATTGGAACCAGAGTTCTACCTTGACAAAGAGTTAGAAAGTCAAGTATTTGGCTGTGAAGATGAGCAAACAGCATAATCAAATTCAGATTATAAAATCTTACTTTGATGACAAAGAAGATCAAAACATACAATCAGAAGAAGACAATAAAGTCAAAGCTCCTACATCAAAAGCCTCCAAGAAAAATAAAAATTGGTCATAGGCCATGGAAAAGCTCAAAAAGGATTTTGAATATCAAGTAAGAGATGTAGAGGAAAAGTTGGGAAGGGAAATGAGAGTGATGCAAGAAATTCATGAAAAACAAGTCAGCAGCTTGCTAAAGGAGACCCCCAAGACACTGAAGAAAGTAACCCCTTAAAATATCTGTATAAAGATATATAAAAAATAAATATATATAAGTTCAAAGAATATGAACAAATTATTCTCAAAAGAAGAAACACAAAGTCAAATTTAAAAAATGCTCCAAATTACTAATAGTAAGAGAAAGGAAAATCAAAACAACTTGGAGGTTTTACCTCACACCCTGGAAATTGGCAAAAATGACAAAAAAGTGATAACAATCAATGTTAGAGGGATTGGGAAGATAGGTATATTAATTCATTGTTGGTAGAACTGTGAAATGGTACGAACATTTTGAGAAGCAATTTGGGAATGCAAAAAAAGTGACTAAAATGTTCATACTCTTTGAACTAGACACTATTACTGGGCTTTTATTCCAAGGAATCCATCAATAAGAAAAAGTTCCCAAACGTTTAAAAAAATGTATAGCTATAATCTTTTGTGATAACTAAGAATTAGAAACAAAGTTGACATGTGGAATAGCTAAACAAACTGTGTTACATAAATTTGATGAAATACTACTGCCTTGAAAGAAATGATGTGTGTAATGAATAGAGGGAAACATGGAAAGATCTACATGAACTGATACAGAGTGAGGTAAGGAGTAGCAAGAAAATCATATACATAGTAACTAAAATAATGTAAATGGAAAGAATGGTGACACACCAAAAAAATTAAAAGTAAAAGTAACAAAATTTGAGTGAAAAGTATGAGAAAACACTCCTAACCTACCCCTTGGTGGAGATGGGAAGTCCACAGGTATTATACATTGCACACTTTGGGGGACTTTCTCAATGTATCAATCAGATATTCTGATTTTTCCCCCCTCTCTCTAAAAAACCCCCAAACAACCCATTATTTGTCACAAGGGAGGGCTCAGGAAGGGAAAAAGGGAGGTGATGTAAGAAACAGACCTTATCCATTAAAATTATTTTAAAAAGAAAAAGTACAGTAAGTTTGCCTCCCCTAAACCCCACAAATCCCTGCAAATCCTGATTGGGGAAAAAAAATTCAATATGGTGAGCTATTTTTCTAGGCCAGTTCAACATAAGGAGACTGATAGAGAAGCCTTCAGGCAGTAACGATAGAATCTGGACATGAGTGAACCATGTGGAGCCTTTCAGTGCAGTGAGAGGCTTTGGACTAGGGTAAGAAGACATCTTAAATCAGCATAGAGGTGCTTAAACTTGTGTGGGGTGCAGGAAAAGATGTCAACCGGCAGCACTGTTACTCCCTACCCAGTTCTAGGTCACAGATCCAGGGTAGAATGAGGAGGGGACCTGCAGCTACAGGTGGTATATGCAGTTGAAGAGCAGTCCTAGGTCCTAGGCTGTATACTGAGCAAAAAGAAAGTTCAGAAGCAAGCAGCAATGGTGTAGCTCTGACTTTGGGAGTAGTGAGGTCTCAGTTTTAAGCTTCTAGTCCAGCCTGAAGCCTCCAGAGAGATAACCAGGGCAGGAAACCCAGACCAAAGGGAAGTCTATATTTCTGTTACTATGAACATGCTAGCTGGCTGATTGTTACTGAATCTAGCAGCAGTCTACTGAAACTCCAAACAGGGAAAGCTCATAGTCTGTTGCTCAGACCAAAACCTAGGTCAGAAACTTGCAAAGCTCAGACCAGGGTGGGTAGCAATCAGACTTTGCCCTGAATCAAATCATGTCTAGATCATTTTGCAAGCACTGAAAGGCTAAGCTGTCTCTGAGTTCCTGGAATAACACAATATTCAAATATTCTAAAAAAACAACAGAAGGACCAGCCTAGGCATCCCCTCCAGAAATCTACAGAACCCAGACCAAACAGAAAGTTAGAAGTCAGGAAACAGACTAGAAGAATGAACAAACAAAAAGAATTCCACCATAAAAGTAAGTCTCAAAGAAAAGCACAACATTGGAAAGGAATAAGCAATAAATAGCACCTACTATACGCCAGGCTTTGTGTTAAACATTACATTTATTTAAATGTTAGTTAAACATGACAAATATTGTTTCATTTAATACCCATGACAACTCTATGAAGTAGGTTCTATTATTATATCTACATTTTACAGTTGAAGAAAGTGAGTCAAACAGAGTTTGATTGGCCCAGGTCACATTTGCCCATAGCCTCACAAGTGTCTGAGGCCAAATTTGAATTTAGGTCTTCCTGACTCCAGACCTAGTGTTCTATCCATTGTACCATTTAGCAGACTCACTTGGGTGCAAATACATCTGCTCCTCTCACCATTTTCTTCATGTTTGTGTAGTTGTCTTTTTGATTGTGTGAGATAGTATCATCTACTGATTTCTTCTTTCTTTCACAATGTATCACCTTTTTCTCTTCCATTTCTTCTTTCTCTTAAGATCATTAAAACATTATTATACTATAATATAATCACTTCCAGGTCCTCTGTTTTACATCTCTCTGCGACTCTTGGATGGCATTAGGGTTATCAAGATATACTTTTTTTTCCCCTGTTTCCCCTAGTAGAATGTAAATACTTCATCCTCTGGAATCCCTTCATTGTGCTCAAATGTACTTACTTTTTACATTTCTCTTAACTTGTTTGTCTTCATTTCAAAGTTTTCTACTCAGTTTTTGCTTTCTCATAGGAAATGCTCAAAAGCTCTTTATTTTGCTAATAATTCATTTTTTCCCTTTGTAGGATTATACTCAGTTTTGGTTTGTAAATTACTCTTTGTTGTAAGATTTTATCTTGTGCATTTTGAAATATTTCTCCTTTCCTATCTATCCTCTCCTTTAAAGGCGTAGCTGCCATGTTTTGTGTGATTCTGACTATGGTTCCTTCCTGGTATTTGCTTAGAGACTGCATGAGAAAGTTGAAAGAAGAAGTAATGAAAACTGCTATCATGGTTGGAGATACAGATGCATATCATGATGTCCCCTTAGCAGTTCTTCATAGAAATATCACGGTGAAGATGGATTCTTTTGCTTATAAACACCTACTTCTAACTCTATTAATTGGTGAAATAGGCAACCCTCTTTCAGAGGTGCTGGATAAGATTGCACAGTTAAGTGACTTGGGGGAATGAGAAAAAGATAAATTTCCTTGAGAGAGAAGAGTAAATGGCCAGTGGATTCAAAGTCAGAATAGATTGACAAGAAAAGAATTGTTAACTGCTCTATTGAGAGCAGGGACTGATTTTGGAAGAATTGATGGTATTCCAACTAATGAACTATATAAAATGTACCAAGATAAGGGGCTTAATGTCTGATGGAATAGAGAAGTAAGGATTGCCCCTACAGATGCTCCTGAATTATTGTATCCAAGTTTGTCACACCTTCAGGGAGAATAGGAAATTGGCCAAGCCCCATCTTAGATTAAAGAAGTACACAAATGAAATTACAGACCCCATTCAACCTGATTATATATTGGAAAAATGGATCAAATACTGTAACCAGGGCATTGATCAATACTGGGTTGGAGGCCTCCCTTATTTATGGGAACCCCAACAAATTCAAGCATGGAACTCCTATTACCATCACACTACTGGGAGAGGCTAAAATATCAGACAGACAAGTCAAACTGAGGATGAAAATTGAACAATTACCTAAGAAAGAATATACTGTGGTTATTGTACCCATTCCTGAACACAGCATTGGAATAAATATATTGAGAGGTATGACCCTGAATTTACCTGAAGGAAGATACCAAGTTGCAGTAAGGATGATAGGAATTAATATGATTTTAGTATTATATATTACATATAAATATGTACATAAATTTATATATAATATTTTTATATTATATTTAGTGAGAAAACTAAAAATGGACCCAATCACTTTACCTGAACTTTTACTTTAAAGCAGTATTGTGTGCCAGGTGGGCAAGATGAAATTACCACTACTATAAAAGAAAATGTTGAAGCAGGAGTGTTAATCCCTACAACCACACAACAGAATAATCTTGTCTGACCAGTATGAAAAACAGAAGGGATGTGGAGAATGACAGTGGATTATAGACAATTGATTAAGGTGACTCCTCCCTTATATGCTGCTGTTCCAGATACTGTCACCTTAATAGAAAGGATCCAAAAATATGATGGGACTTAGTACACAGTTATTTTTTAACCAATGCTTTCTTCATCATCCCAATAGACTCCACCCAATGAGACCAGTTTGCTTTCACTTGGCAGGGCAGACAATATACTTTCACCTGCTTGCCACAAGGATATCTGTATAGCTCCACTATTTGTCATAGGATTGTGGCTGAACATTTGGATGAATTAGAACTACCTGGTGAACAGTTTGCCCACTACATATATGATATGATGATACAAGGAAAAAATATAAAAGAAGTGGAGAAGAGTTTGACACTTTTAATTGAGCATGTGAAACACAAAGTGTGGGAAATTAATCCTACAAAGATTCAAGCACCAGCTCAAAATGTAAAATTTTGGGGTATACAATGGAATAAGGAACTGCAAGTGATTCTTCTGCAAGCCTGACAAAAGATTCGGGATTTTCCTATCTCTACCAATAAGAAAGAAGCCTGAAAGTTTATAAGATTATTTGGATATTGGTGACATCACATTCCATATCTGGGACAGAATTTGAAATCTTTATATAAAGTTACTTGGAAGAAATAGGAATTTGATTGGGGACTTGAGCAGAGTACAGCTTTTGAAGAAGCCAAAGTTGCTATACAATTGACTCTAGATTTATCTCCTATGCAAAATGGCCCAGTGGAATTTCAAGTGACTGTACAGGATGAATATGGAAATTGAAGTTTAGGGCAAAAACAACAAAGCTGAAAAGTGCCTTTAGGATTTTGGTCTGGGAAACTTCCTTTATCTGGAGTTCAATATATACCTTTTGAAAAACAGTTATTACCTGCATATTGAGTTTTTTTTTTTTTAAAGCAATTGGGGTTAAGTAACTTGCTCAAGGTTACACGGCCAGTTATTATTTCTGGGTGTGGTGCTGAGTATCTGAGCCCAGATTTGATCCAGGTCATCCCGACACTGGAGCCGGTGCTCTTACTCGCTGAGCCACCTGGCTGCCCCTAAGCAATTGGGGTTAAGTAACTTGCTCAAGGTCACACGGCCAGGTGTTTCTGGGTGGGTGCTAAGTGTCTGAGCCCGGGATTCGATCTCCAAGTCTTCTCAACACTGGAGCTGGTGCTCTTACTCACTATGCTACCTGGCCGCCCCTGCATATTGAGTTTTGGTAGAGACTGAACAACTGACTCTTGACTATGAAGTGATATTAAGGACTGAAATCCTGATTATGACCAAGGTAATGAGTACCTCAGCTTCTCACAGAATTGGACATGCACAAGAGACCAGCATAATTAAATGGAAATAGTATATTCAAAAAAGAGGCAAAACAAGCAAAAGTGGAGTTTCTGCTCTACATGAATCTATAGCCAGCATTGATACTGAGGGAAATGATACACCCCCTGAACCAAAGCAACAGCTGGTACAGTCCTTGGTAAAATGGAATGACAGATATGATGGATAAACTGGAGAAGAGAAGTGACATGCATGGTTTACTGATGGGACAGCAAAATACTTGGGCCATGAAAGACATTGGAAAGTAGTAGCCTATAACCCATGTAACTAGGTGAACTTTGGAAAGTACTGGGATAGGTGGAAGTAGTCAATATGCTGAATTCATGGCAGTACATCAAGCCATTCAAACACAACAAGGAGGACAGTGTCATATATTTACTGATTCACGGGTGGTAGGTTGGTTACATGGATGCCCATGTGGAAAAATCAAAATTGGGAAATTCAATACAAACAAGTCTGGGTAACAGAATTATGGGAAGATATATGGGACATGTCTTTGTTTATTGATTTGTCAGTTTTTCATATAGATGCTCACGTAGCCCTCACCATGCCAGAATGTGAGTACAATGTTTATGTTGATTGACTAGCAAAGATTGCTACTCAACAGATTGTCCCTGCTTTGACACCAAATGATGTACTAGAAAAATCGGTCCATCAAATGACCAGTAATTTAGGGGTCCAGGCCACATACCAGTGGGCACAAGGACCAGGTATTAATATCTCTTATTCACTGTTAAAATAGAAAGCAGAGGAATGTCATAGATGTCATTTGGAAAAGGAGCTAACAGTTCTTCAGGTAGTAACTGGGGGGACAGCAAGTGGAAAAGTCCCAACCCAAATCTGGCAAATAGATTATATTGGTCTTCTACTACAAGACAAATAATGCAAATTTATATGTACTTGTGTTGACACCTGTTCAGGTGTACTAGTAGCTTGTCCTTATAAGAATGCAACCCAGAAAAACATCTGTAAAACTCTAGATCTTATAAGTCTATATTATGGAACACCCAAATGTAGATTCAAAGTGACAATGGGTCACATTTCAAAGGTAACAAAATGAAGAGATATTGTATATCAAATAATATAGGATGGATATATCATATTCCATATTATCCACAAGCTTTCTAATTGAAAGAATGAATGGATAGGGGTGACTAGGTAGTGTGGTGAATAGTGCACGAACCCTGGAGGGTCGACTCAGGAGGACCTGAGTTCAAATATGGTCTCAGACACTTAACGCTTACTAGCTGTGTGACCTTGGGCAAGTCACTTAACCCCAATTGCCCTGCCTTCCCCCCTCCAAAATGCAAAAAAAAAAAAAAAAAAGAATGGATTATTGAAAAAACAGTTACGGAAGTTAAGTTCTAATAATCCATATCAATGTTGGAAAGATAATTTGTTCACTGCTTTATGTAATTTGAATAATAGACTATTGGGAGAAAGTACACCTGTAGGCAGAATGATAACCCCAAATCTGCAAATTAGAAAACAATAGACACATAAGATTACAAATATTGACAGTTTCACTGAGTCAGATTAAGATACTACAACGATAGTGTTTTTCTTGTGCTTCCATTAAGTGAACCATGGGTCCTAACTGAGGGAGATAAAAACTGAACATATGCAAGAAACATCTTTGATTTGCTTTCTAGATTTGGGGTTAAAGTTGCACAGTTGAACAAGAGATTCCCATTTGGTGCCAGGAAATCTTTTTATTTATTTAATTAATTTTTAGTTTTTGACATTTACCACTATTAGCTTTTGGGTTTTAAATTTTCTCTACCTTCTTCATTTCCCGCTCCCAAGATGGTATGCAATCTGATATAGATTCTACATATACATTCATATTAAACAAATTTTCACATTAATCATGTTGTAAAGAAGAATTAGGATCAATGGGAGGAACCATGAAGAAGAAGAAACAAAACGAAACAACAATAAAAAAAAAAGACAGCAAATGGTATGCTTCAATCTGCATTTAGACTCCATAGTTTTTTCTCTGGATGTGTATGGCATTTTCCATCATGAGTCCTTTGGAGTTGTCTTAGATCCTTTCATTGCCGGGAAGAGCCAAGTCTATCAAAGTTAGTCATCATGCAATGTGGCTGTTACTGGTCTGGTTCTGCTCACTTCGCTCAGCATCAGTTCATAAAAGTCTTTCCAGGTTTTTCTAAAGTCCACTCGTCATTCCTTATAGCACAATAGCATTCCATTACATTCATATACCACAACTTTTTCAGACATTATCCAACTGATGTGCATTCCCTCAATTTCCAATTCTTGGCCACCACAAAAAGAACTGCTATAAATATTTTGTACTTGTCGGTCCTTTTCCCATTTTTATGATCTCTTTGTGATACAGCCCTAGAAGTGGTATTGTTGGGTCAAAGGATATACACAGTTTTATAGACCTTTGGGCATAGTTCCAAATTGCTCTTCAGAATGGTTGGATCAGTTCACAACTCCACTAACAATGCATCAGTGTTTCATTTTTTCCCCCACATCTTCTCCAACATTTATCATTTTCCTGTTTGGTCATGTTAGCCAATCTGATAGGTGTGATGTGGTACCTCAAAGTTGTTTTGATTTGCATTTCCCTAATCAATAGTGATTTAGAGCATTTTTTTCATATGACTATAGATAGCTTTAATTTCGTCTTCTGAAAACTGCCTGTTCATATCCTTTATCCATTTATCAACTGGGAGAAAACTATCTTTAACATCATTTACAAAAGCTTCTCCAGTTATCCTGTTATTTTTTTTAAATTTTTTCAGTCAGCATTGAGTATTATTTTTCTATTTTTAATTTTTTTTTTTTTTTGCTTTTTCGGAGGGGGGAAGGTAGGGCAATTGGGGTTAAGTGACTTGCCTAAGGTCACATGGCTGAGGCTGGATTTGAGCTCAGGTCCTCCTGACTCCAGGGCTGGTGCTGTTATTCACTGCACCACCTAGCCACCCTTATTTTTCCAGTTTTAAAAATGAAAACAAAACAAAACAACCCAACCCTTCATTCTGTTTCCTGTTTCTGAGAATTAGCTCTAATGACTTCCAGGCACTCTATTTGCTGTTCTCTTCATTTGCAGACAACCTCTGATTCTGACTGAAGTTGATGGTATTCTTATGAAATAGGTGGACAACTACTTGGTGGACCATTATTTTTCTTGTAGTGTTCTCCATTCATCACTCTATCAATAGTATCCAGACCCCTTAGTGGATCCCCTTGCGGAGAGGCAGGCATGCTCTTGCTTTTAGGATATAAAAAAACCCATCCTTTAGCCCCTGATTTTAGTCTCTGCACAGGCCAGGAAGATTTCAGCCAGATATCTCTGTCCTCTCTCTGCCTACCTTTCTCCTACTTTCTCTCACTCCAATATTTTCTCCCTCCCTCCCTCTTTTGTCTTTGTCTATCTCTCTCTCCTCTTCTCTCTACTATCCTTCCTGCTCTCCTCTTTCTGGCATCCTCTTTCTTCCTCCCTCTTCCCTCTCCCTCCACTACATTCTCACTTTTCCTTCCTCCATCCTTCTCTCTCTCTATCCTATACTCACTCTACCACTGCTCTATACCAAGTAATCTACTGTAGAGCTGGCTGGGACTGAGCATGCAGCAATAGATGAACCAAATAGTTCTACCTCAGAATGTTGTATGGTTGGCATGGACAAGACAAGGAAAGCTGTCAGGACAGAGGTCAGGTTAGTGGCTGTGGCCTTTCCAGTACATCTTATTGAAGCATTGATGTCTATATAGTCTATTCTAATTTTCAGGGAGTCTGTTATTTGAATAAGAATTTCTATCACCTATATGAAACTATTTATTCTCCTTCCTAGTCTTTTCTCTAGGGCTCCCATTTCTTTTCTGATTATTTCTTCTAGATCTATAATTTCATTTTTGATAGATATTATATATAACTTTTGCTTCATTTCTTCCAGAAATTCTAATTGGTCTTGTGGCCAATCTGTGATTTTCTTTGAGATGTTGTTTTTAGATGCTGTGGAGTTTTTTCTCCTTCTGAATTTGTGTCTTAGGTATCCCTATATCCACAACACTTTTTGATTTCCTCATCTCCTAGGAATAAGAAGAAGTCCCATTATCTCTTTTAGTGGCTGACTCTTTGGAAATCTTCTGTCTCAATACTGCAACTCCTCTATAGCATGGATTATAGGGAGCATGCACGGATATTCCTGCCTGTTTCCAGCTGACCAACATATGGGTTGAGTGGAGATTACAAACTGCCTCTCTGCTTCTGGTCATGTGGTGACCAAACACTGAAAGGATTTGGCATTTTGGTGTGATGTGGAAAACTATAGATGATCCCTCCACCCTTCCCTCCCTCAAGTAAAAACAGTAGGTATCAGGGCATTGTGTCCATTAAAAGGAGAATCAATCAGAGTCAGAATCAATAAATATTTGTTATACACTATGTGCTAGGCACTGTGTTAAGCACTGGGGATAGTATGGTATAAAACAGTCCCAGTCCTCAAGAAGTTCACAATCTAATGGGGGAAGAAAACTCTTTAAAAAACTGAAAAGAAGGGGGAGGGTACCTGGTATACATGATGAAGTCCTGCAACCAAGGTGGGAAATGATCTGAGGAGGTTGACTTAGAGGTGATTTCATCTTTCAGAATGACAATTTTGCGGAGATCATGAAATCCAGGAGGGAAGCCAGGTGGGAAATGATGAGGTGAATGCCCTAGGGACCCTCTTTAAATGGTGGAAGATTTGGGAGGAGTTCTCCATTGAGCTTTCCTGGAGAAACACTTTTTGGTTTACTTTTCTTCCTTTTACCCTCCAGGTCCATTATAAGACTTCAAGTTCACCACTGAGGGATGGAGAAAGACTGACTCTTCTCTACTTTAGCCTCATGGTGACCACATATATTTGGCACCTAGATAAGCTTGCACCTGGGCTCCTGGCTGCCTGTTCAGTTTTGTATTTCCTTTCCTGAATAGGTGAACAACATTATTCTTGTGGTGGATGTGTCCATGTATAAAGATTGACCTTATGAATCTGAGAGGTCTGGAGGTCCTGTATGCTGGGTGCTAACTGGAAGCAAGGGGAGGCTCTTCACTAGATAGAATTCTACCAGTAGAGGGGAAGGTGCAGGAGGGGATGAGTATTGACAGGGGAAGGAGCTTCCCCCTGTGTCTGACTTGCCAGAAGACATGGACTTTGAGGAAGCCAGTACAGAGTCCCAGTGAAATGTCATGAAATGACCAACCAGCAGTCCCTAAAGCTTTATATTCTCAGGAGGTTTGAGTTCCATATCGGAGTATCTTCTTACTTACTCCTTTGGGATGAATTAGATACAAGCTATAAACTATAGCCATGGGGGATTTAACAAGCCAAAGCATGTGAGAAGCCTACTTATCCTTTCCATATTTGTGGGTTGAGAGTAAAAGGGCCCCTTAAAGGGAAAGAAAAGACACAGTGCCCCAGTCTCTTGGAACCAGAAGTGGTTTCTTTATAATTAAATTTGAGCTTTTAAAACCATAGTTAATTAAGATCTACATACAGTACTTGTATTAAAGAGAGATAATGAAAATCTAGAAATGAGAGATTTAAACTGCTGTTTTTGCCAGTACCAGCTGACTGAGAGCTTATATTCAAAAGATAATTTATTGATTATTTTAACAATTTCACAGAGCAGAGATAAAATATATTCATGAAGGTAGGGGATGTTTTGTAGGACTAAAATGGGTCAGTAATTTTAGTAGTGTGCAATTATAATCTCTTTGGCTACATAGCTGTATTTGAAAGGAAACTAACCTTGCAGAAGGGAAAGGGGAGAAAAAGTGGTTTTGGAGAAAGGCCCCATGGGAGAATAAAGTGACTTTATACCTTCCTGCTCTCACCATGTCTACTCACCCTTATACTTCTTATTATATCTCTATCACTACTCACTAACCTTTCTTCCCCCAATAAAAAAAACTCTTTTGAACTAATTAATATAGTTAAGGAAAACAAATCATGACACTGACCACACTTGAAAATGAATGTTTCATTTTATAACTCTAGTCCTTGAGCTCTCTGCCAACAGGTATGAGACATCATCATTAGTCTTCTGAAGTTGATTGTAAACTTATTTTCCCTACCTACTTCATAATGTTATTGTGAGAATCAAATGAGAAAATGGATGCAAAACATTTTATAAAACACATTAAATAGATAGCAGTCTAAGTGTCCAGTATAAAGGAAGTCCAGGAACTTAATCAGTGCTTGCTGAATGAATAAAATACCACTGTTTTCTGCAGAGTGCACATGATGGTCTGCTCAGATTTTTTCAGGACAGCTAGGCTGAAAGAATTAACATGGTATGAATTGAGGATGACAGTGAAAGATAAAAAAAGATGTTTTAACACTATCATTTCCTTTGGTGTTGCTTTGGTCTGATATGGACCAGCTGCATTTGTAGTTTTGAATAAATTAAGTAAATCTGAGGATGAAGGGGAGAAATCACGATCAGTTGTTTCTTTTAAAATATCTTTTCAGTGACAGAAACATCATGCCAACATTTGTTGGGCACCTGAAGTGAGCCTGAATTTCAAAGGAGGAGTGGGGATACACATTTCTTGCTACAGAGAAATTTGTGGAGAGAAAAAATACCCCATCAATTCAAAATTCCTCAGGCAACATTTTAAAGAAATTTAGCTATCCAGATTTACGTCCCCAAAACCTTACTTCATTTTAAGGACCTAAACAAAATTCTAAGTATTTAATGTTTGTTATAGTTAGCATAATTTTGTGTTAAATCTATGATGAATATTGGGATTTTAATGTGTGTTTAAAGATTCCCTGTAAAATTAAAATTTACAGTACATTTATACCCCTTTTATAGAACTGAGAACATTTTAATTTAAAAAATTATTTTATATACATATATAATACGTGTGTGTACATATACACACATATGTATATATCTATATATACATGGTGTACTGGGGATACAAATACAAAAATGAGACAATCCCTGCCCTCAAGAATCTTAACAGTTTAATAGGGGCAGACAACACATATTGGTGAGTGGTAGCCAGGGAAGAAGTTTTTGTCTGGGGAATTATAGGAATGGTGTGTAGTCACAGTTAATTGTCCTATTCTTTCCAGAGGCAATAGTAGTACTGATTACTGTCCTCCAAGCAAAATGTGGAAATGTGGGAAGTAAACTGAGCAGTAGGAGAAAGGGCAAGAAGTATGAGGTAGATGGACAATAGTGGATTAGGTGAGTTTGTACTAAATCACCAATCAGGATAGCTCAGTCCCAGGGTGGAGTGCCAAAATTTAGGTAGATTAGCTCTTTGAGGGGCTGGAGATAGGGATGGTGACGGGGATTGCATGATTTCCAGTGGCCATTATTCCAAAGGGACATCAACTGGGTATGTGGCAAGACATTTAGAGTAGAATGTAATTTGTTTAGGCCTAGTAACTTGAATTCAATGTGGGTAGCTACCTGCTCTCTGACTTTCTTCACTTTGGTTCCTATTCATTGATAACCATTTTTATTTTATCTTCAAAGTTCAAAGATCACTCTTTCTAGTTTTCTCTTGACTCCTGTATATTCATTTCAAAGTTCCAAGTCAGTTTGGTACTTTCATCAAGAATTCTTGAAAATTCTCTATTTCATTAAAGATTCTTTCCCCCCCCCCCCCCCCTTGGCTTATACTCAGTTTTGTAGGGTAAATTATCCTTGGTTTTAAGTCTTTATCTTTTACTTTTTGGCATATCACATTGCAAGATTTTCTCTCCCATTTATAAGACTATACAGTAGTCTTATGTATGAGTTCTTGCTCACACTCTTTTTGGCTAATTGTTGTAATTTTTCTTGGATTGGCTATAAAATTTCTGTTTTTAGTTTTAGGTTTCTTTCAGGAGTTCATAGGTGGATTCTTGCTATTATTCATTTTGCCTTCTGGTTCTAATAGATTTAGGCATTTTTCTTCATGATTTCTTGAATTATGGTATCCAGGTTTCTTTTGAGGGGGCAGTGGTAATCAAGGTTTTCAGGGATCCCTGTACAATAATTCTTATACTATCTTAATCTGTTTTCTAGGTCAGCAGTTTTCAAAGCCAGTTCATTTTTCTATTGTTTTCAATCTTTTGACTCTGTCCTATTATTTTTTGCTGTCTTGTAGAGTTATTTAATTATGAAGGCTCTGTTTTTTTTCAGAAGTCTTTTATTTGGGTAAAGTTTTCTATATTCTGTTCTAAACTATTATTCTAATTTTTTCTTCCACATCTTTAATTTCATTTTTTATTTCTCATCTTATAGATAAGGAGTAATAAAAGTTCCCAGGCAAAGCGCCTTCTCTACGTAGGAAGTCTCCAAGATTGATTTAGATTGGCTCATATTCTTCCCCTGAAGGTAAATCTTCTAACTTTGGGATTTCCAAAATAAAATTAGCCCTTGTGACCTCTGAACACGGAGCTGATCTGGGCAGGGAGACAAAGAAGGCCATGAGCAAGAACTGGGCCAAAAAATCAACCTAAACCTTCCTTCTCCGAAAGGGAGGTTGGGTTCCCTTAATGCTTGTGTATACTTAACACGGCGAAAATGCCAGCTACCTTGTTGAGGATTAGAAAGCCCGGAGCCGGCGGCAGGAAGGTTTCTTTCCACTGGGCGCCTGTCAGGGTCTCCTAATAGAATTCCAACACACTCGCAGCTTCGCGCGCTGCCGCGATCCATGGTCCGGGGCAGCGCGCGCGCACACCCGCCTGCCGGCCCGCCCCAGCTTCGGCCGAGGCTCCAAACTCGCGTCTCTGCCAGCCGCCTCTTCCTTCCTACTTAGTGCGCATGCTTAGTGCCCGGCCTCGCCTGGGTGAGGGGGAATAATGAGAACCCGGGCAAGGGGAAGGGGGAGCCTAGGATTTGGAGGAAGAGAAGCTCGTCATCGCTGCCGGAGCGCTCTCCCGGCCGGTCTCTTGGGAAGCTGAAGGGGTCGCCCGTGGGGAGGGGGAGGAAAAGGGAGCGTCCCGTATTGGTCTCGAAGGAAGCCTACGCATCGCGGCCCTCTTCGTGTCCTCTGTGCCCTCCTCCCTACGGAGATGTCTCCGGAGCTGAGCCGGGCTGCATTGCGCGGCGCGGAGCGATGAGGATAGCCCGGGGACGCGGGGCTCTGCCGCTTTCCGCCCACAGCCGCGATCGTAGCGGGTAGTGGGGGGCTGGCGGGTGGGATGCGGGGCTGGGGCGAGGCCAGCGGCACCACCGCCGGGCAGCTAACCCAAACAAAGGAGGAAGTGCCAGCGGAGGACCGGGCCGCGGCCCACACCGAAGGAGGAGGAGGCGGCTGAAGAGGAGAAGGGAGGAGGAGGAGGAGGCACCCGCCGCTGCCGCCGCCGCCGCCGGGCCGGCTGGGCTCGCGGACGCGGAGCCGTCGGCCCGGGGCCGCACGCGCCTGCGGGGAGCAGCGACCCCTCCCAGCCCGGGCCGCGCCGGGAGCTGTCAGGGAGGGAGCCGCTCGGACTTGGAGCTGGGCGGCCGCCGGCGCTGCCTCCCGGCCCTGCCCTCGCTACCCCACCCCCGATGCGGCGGAGCCGCCGCCGTGACCATGCAGCCGCCGCAACAGCCCTACGACTTCTTCAGCGAAGAGAACCACCCGAAATGGCGCGGACTCTTCGTCCCGGCCCTGCGCAAGGTCAGTGACGGGGAGGGTGGGGGGGGGGCGGCTCTGTCACCTTCGGGCCGGACTCGGCGACGCGTTCCTGGAATCCACGTTGCGGCCCCTGGGGGACATCGAGTGCGGCGGGCGCATCTGGTGGCCCCGAGGCAGGTGCTCCTGCCCCTGCCCCTCCTGCGCTGGCCGGCTGACCCCCGGGGGAATAAGGACCCCGGGCTGAGCTTCCTACCCCTCTTGGAGGTGTCTGTCCTCCTAGAATCTGTGCTGTTTTCCCCGCCCCATCACTCTCCCATTATGGTAACAAGTTTCTTGGCTTTCCTCAACTTGGCCAGTGGCATCCAAAGGAACCTTTTGTGAATTTGGTTTCTTGATTCTGCAAAGTTTATTATTTTAAATTTAGGATTCTAAAATTGTCTCCTCCCTCCCCCAACATCCGCAGTAGATTTTCTTTCTGTTGGTTTCAGCTGTCCAATTTGTTATTCGCAGAATGTCTTGACAGTGTTTTAGAAAAATTTCTTAACACATTTACGGGCAAAATGGCAACTTTTGATGAAGTTCCTTGAAGCACTTTTCCAGGCTGTTTGCTTTTTTGAGAGTATCCATCTATTCCCTGAACCAGTATTATTGTAATAACATGTATGTGTTTCACATGTCAGTTGAGTCAAGTACAATTCTCATTATCCACTTCTCTTTAAATATGTATACTTTTAGTTTACAACATTCAGTTCCACAATCCCTTGAGTTCCCAATTTTCTCCCCATCTCTCTCCTCCTCCCTCCCCCCTTTCCCTGTGGTGGCATGAAATCCAATAAAGGTTCTGCAGATGAATCGTCACATTAAACGTTAGTCAAGTTGTAAAGAAGAATGATAACCAATGGAATGAACATCGAAAAAAAAAAAAGGAATAAAACAAAACAAAAAAGAGAGAGAGCAAGTAGTTTGCTTCAGTCTGCATTCAGACTCTATAGTTCTTTCTCAGGATGTGGATAGCCCTTTCCATCAGGAGTCTTGGAGTTGTCTTCTAACCTTGCATTTCTGAGAAGAGCCCAGTCTATCGAAGTTAGTCATCACAGATACTATGTGTCTGTAGTTGTGTACAAAGTTCTTCTGGTTCTGCTCTCCTCACTCAGCATCTCGTTATGACTTCTTAAAGAAAATTTAGAGTAGCCCTTCCTTGCTTTATTCCTATAGTTCCAAATCTATGTGTTCATGCAGATTTCTTTTACAGAATTTGTTCACTGACTCTATTAGGTGTGAGTAAAACTTCGAATCATTTTGGAGGGAACATAAGCAGCCATTGAACCCTAGATAACATTTTCCCTGTAAATGATGTCAGGCTATATTTGTGTTTCTAGGTAGGCTTCAACACTGATAATTCCTCATTAATATTTAAGAGGCCTCTACATCTTCTAGAATAACTTAGATCAATTCAAGACCTAAGATAAATTGAGATATATAAATTGACCTATAAATTGAGATAGGATAATAAACTCTAGGATAGGCTTATATGAAATTTTTATGAGTAATTGTCTTGAAGTTAAATATTAAAGCAGTTCTTGTACAAAAAATTTACAAAGCACTTGAATTACATACACTATTACTTGATAAATTCATAGGGTTCCAGATTTTCAATGATCTTAATCCCGGTTTAGATAGATTCCCTGATCAAATTCTGATCTTAGTTCTTGAACTTTCCTTGAACCTCTCCATTCAGCATCAGGATCTCAGTGCTTTATTCTCCCTCTTCCCTCTCTCCCCTTTTCTTCCTTCCCTCTTGTAGCAGCAAGCACCCCAAGCGTCCTCAGGGTTTGCAGCTACCAC
>NW_027185735.1:11343886-11457797 GCF_028583685.1 Petaurus breviceps papuanus | reverse complement strand
TTAGCCTAGGGGCAGGGAAGATCTTTAAAATTTACATTTCCATTACACCTCCCTTTCTTCTCTTCTCCCCTTCATTCTCCCTCTCTTCTCTTTCCCCTCCCTCTCTTCTCCCTTTCATCTCTCTCTTCTCCCCCTTCTCCTTGTCTCCACTCCTCTATTTCCCCTTCCCTCTCTCCTCTTCCCCTCCTCCCTCTCCTTCTTTCCCCTTCCTCTTCTTTCCTCCTCTCCTCTTTCTCCCTTTCCCTCTCCCTCTCTACCTCCTTCCCCGTTTCCCCTCTCATGTAGCACCTAAGATGCCAGCAGGTTGGGGATTCCTCAGAGGGCTGTTTTAACTCATTACTTTCATGGTTCTGGGCGTAACTGGTGGGTGGCTGTTCCTTCTATTAACATTATAGGAAACACTGGTTATAACTCAGAATCTAAGATCATTAATGCCCCTTCCTTTCTTCAGGAACTGTCCTTTCAAGGTTCACAGATGGGTGTAACTTTTATGTTGTTGAAATGACTGGGTTTTTCCATGGAGGGGTAGGATTCATTTCTCAAAGAGTACAGTCTCAGCTAAATGGGTTGATATGTTGGATTGCTTTGCTGCTAGTCCTTTTCTTCCACTGGGGTTTTCTTCTGTTGTACTCTGTTTATTTCTGCTCTTTGATGGAATTGATAATGCTTCCAACTCCAGGTCCAGCTGATCCCCTCAGCTAAAGTGAGGTATGGTCTTTTAGTAAGGATGGAGACCCTTAGTTTAGGATCAGCAGAAGTCTGTCCAGTTCTACGGTACTTCTACTTCTTTGACTGGGCTCTGAGATTCTTCTCCACCTCCTTGTCTGTAGGTAATAGGATAGCCAGAGTATCTTCTTTTTTCTTCACTTCCTGGACAATAGGTGACAGTGCAGAGGATCATCTTCTTTCTTCTTATCTACCTCCTGATCAATGTCTTCTCCCCTCTTATCCACCTTCTAGCCAGTAGGAGGCATTTAGGAAAGTATCTTCACCTTTCTTGTCTACATCCTGTGGATAGTAGGTGGCAGGGCAGAAAAGTTTCTTTTTTCAACTTCTCCATCTGTGATTTTGCAGAGCTCTGATGTTTCCTTTCTAAACCCAGTTCAGAAAGTTACAGCTTCTTTCATACAACTCTGAAATTATTCTTTTACCCTGTTACTTTGCCTTATTCTGAAATGTATTTCCATTAATTGTTCAGTCTTTAGAAACCTTACTCCAACTTAAGATAAGTAGCCAAATTCTCATATCTGCTGGCTGAACCAAGATCAAGCAAAGTACATTTGTCTGGTAATCATAAAAGTTTTATGTTTCCCATATGTGTGAAAATGAGCAACTAAAGCAAAAAATACTTAAACTTACTTTCACTGGGGTATTGTTCCATAGTTCTTAGCTGTGTCAGATGTAAAAGAATTGCTGCCGCACAGACCCTTAAGGCAAGCCTTGCCTTGGGCAAATGCTTTGTGCTTTCTCAGTGTAAGTCAAGTTAACAAGTATTTGTTTAGTGTCTATTGTGTATCTGGTACCAGGCTAAGTGTTTTTTCTTTGCCTTGTCTTTTTCCTTTACTCATCAAAATCATCAAAGTCTGAAAGGAGCATCTCTTTATTCTTGTAAGGAGTTATTCCTCCTGATGGTAGATACTTTTCTTGACCATGCTGCTTAGAGTTTCATTCATACAGATGTTTCCAGTTAGAGATCTTAAAAGAAGCAGCTTGGCAAGTACTAAAAGCTCTGAGTTAAATTGAAGTACCAAAGGTAGCATTCTGGGAGGGAGAAAGGTACAGAATTTTAAGGGCAAACTCTTTTTTGTTTGGATAGATTATGGAGAATAGGAGTGCTCATGCACTTACCAGACTGACAACTACCTGTAGTCACATTTTTTGAGTATGGTCAAAGATTGTGATACAAATGATACAGAAACATTTCTGTATTTGCCTATGGTTTCCCGGCCCCCTTTTCTCACTCTTGTGCCTGCCAGTGATGCCCAGCTTTGCACATTCATCCAGGTTTTGTTTTTGCTTCACTTCCCTCATAATCCACCTTGACCCTGAAATGTAATCTCCAGAGCAGATTAATTATGACTTTCTTTTATCATTGGTCCAATCCACACAGATTTCTAAAATATCTTTGTCGGCAAATGTTTCACAGAATTTAAAAAAGGTTAATTTCTGTTTATGAATTTTCATATTTATTTACAGATCCTTCAGCATGGTTTGTTCAATTGGATTATATTTATGTTGTTCAAATCCTTTAAAATTGTTAATTGAAAAACCATTTTAAGGGTTATATTGGCATTATCAGGATTTATATGTGAAATGGAAACTCACAATCTTCAGCAGTTTATAATGATGATTTTAGTTAGTTTTAAGGCTCATATTTCAAAAGGTCTGATTTCGTTAGTCTGTGTATTACTTTCACTGATGTGAATTGAAACTCTTAGTAAATGATTTTATTGGTTACAGTATCAAAATAATTTGCTACCTAGTGGCCGGCCCTCTGGTGATGAACCTCCGAGTTTAGCTAGTCTAAGCCTCTATTCAAGCCTTGCCAGACTGGTAGAGCCTGCCAGAACTTGTGTTTCACTGATATAGCCTTCCAGAACCCAGAATCACTTCTGCATCATGATTAAGCATAAAATAATAGTAATATATATTAGTAATAATATATAGCTAGCATTTATATAATATTTTATAAATATTATCTCATTTAATTTTCACAATAATCCTTTGAGTTATTATTGTCCCCATTTTACATAGATGAGGAAACTGAGGCAGATAGTGGTTAAATGACTTTTCAAGAGTTATACGATTAATAGATGTCTAAGGGAGGATTTTAACTTGGGTCTTCTTGACTCTTCAGTGCAGTGTTATATCCACTATACAACACTATCGGCCTCAGAGTAGGACTTTAGTGAGAGTTTAAAGTTAATACAAGTTTGAATATATGCAATAAGTAAGAGGTTAGAGGAAATTTCTGTTAGAGTGGAAATTACTGCATTTTTAATGATTTAAATTAAAATTCGAGGGATAAAAACATGAATAGAAATGGTATTTTACTTCATTTTGCCACTGTCTCTTAGATTGAATTCTCTCTGGAAATTCATTTATAATTAGAGTACTATGCTGAATAGTTCCTTTTAATTAATGAGATCCTGTCTGAAAATAATTGGATATATACTTGCTTATAATATTGATCACTATAAAGAATGGAATTCTATGTCTCCTTTCCCAATTTTCACCCTAGAGAGAAGCAGTCAGCTATATCCTATTCTCTACCTTTGAATCCCTTGCTTCCTTGTCCTTTTGCTGTTCATGCTTTACAAAATCACAGCTCTGGATTGCCCCAACCATCTAACTTTCTCTGTTCTTACATGGTGTTGGAGATAGTGACACAATTTTCCTGGCCATGTCTACTATTACAAGGTAATTCTTTTACTTTTTCCTAATTGAATCTTCCTCTTCCTTCTATCAGCTGTTCCAAAACTTTTGTTCTCTCCTCAATCTCCCAACTTTTTTCTCCTCTTTTCCCTCTCAACAAAGTACCTTGCCTCATGTATTATATACATCTCACTACCCATTTACTTTATTTCCTGTACTCTCTACCTTTGTCCTTGTCAAGGGCACCTTCTCTACTATACCAACTGTGTCTCTCTCCAGTAACTTGTCTTCAGAATTGTTCCCTCTCATTTTTGATCTCTTCTATCTAATGAATCTTTCTCTGCTGTATACATTCCCTCCATTCTTAAACCTTTACCCGATGCTACTATGCACTCAAGCTATTATTTGTTTTTCTTCTCCCTTTCACACTCTCCTAGGAAAAACGTCTGCAAAAATAATGTTTCTTCTCTCTTCTCACTTTTCAATGCCTTGAAGTCTGACTTTCTCATCACTCAACTGAAACTGCTTTCTTCAAGTTTATTTGTATTCTCCATTAGCTTGCCAGATTCATTGGTCTTTTCTCAGCTTTCATCCTTCACAACTTCTTTCTCTGTTAATCCCCTCCTCATCCTGGATATTCTCTCCTCCATGGGTTTTCTCAGCATTTCTCTCTCTTGGTTCTCCTCTTAACTCTCTGACTATTCCCCAGTCTCCTTTTCTGGATCCTCATCCCTATCCTGCCCTTATGTGTGGGTGTACCACTGGACTTTGTGCTGTGATAAATGTTTCTCAACATTCTCTTTCTTTCTGTGACCTTATCAACTCCAATGGGTTCAGTTATTATCTCTGTGCCTTCCAGGTCTATATAGTAATTCCTATCCTTGTCCTGTATTCGAATCCTATATCATTAGCTATTGGACATTTCCAACATAGCATATCCTAAACAGAATTCAACTTTCCCCCCAAATTCTCCTCTCTTACCTAACTTTTCTTATTATTGTTGAGGATACCATTCTTCTTTTGTCATCTAGGTTCTCAATATTGAAATAATCCTGATCTCTCTACTCATCCCCATATGCAATCAATTGCCATGTCTTTTCACTTATTCCTTTCTGTCTGCTTATATGGCAACCACCCTCGTCCAGGTCCTCATCAACTCTTTCTTAAAGTATTGCAATAGTCTCCTGATTGTTCTCCCTGCCCCAAGACTCTCTTCCCTCAAATCCACGTTCCAAAAATCCAGCAGCCAAAATGATATTACTAAAGCATAGTTCTGACCATGCCATCTTCAAGAATCACCAGTGGCTCCCCAAAGCCCTTCACAGTCTGACTGCAGCTTACCTTGCCAGACTAATTGCACATCACTCCTCTTTTAAAATTCTGTATTCCAGTTACACTGCCTTACTTGTTCTTTCCCATCCACAAAATTCCTTTTTCTTTATCTAGGGCTTTGTGCACGGTGTCTATCACCTATGCCTATTTTGAGAAAGAAACTCCTTCCTCATCTGCATCTTACATTTAGCATCACCTCTAACATTAGGCTTATCCAGATGCATGAAGTTGCCACTCCCCCCACCAAATTACTTTATATTTATCTTGTGAATTTATGGCCCATAGTAGATGCTTAAGAAATGCTTATTGAGTGAGAGTGATATAACTTGCATTCTACCTGAGGGAATTCTGGTAGGGAATTCTTATTCAAGCTCTTATAGTTTGAGTAGTGGATCTTAGATTATCTTCTCCAACCTTCTCACCCAGAAATTGAGAGCCGTAGAACTGAGGTGAGAAGTGATGCCGGAAATTATGTAGGTAAGGAGTGTTAGAGTCAGGATTTGAATCCATCTCCTTTAGCTCTATAATCCAATATTTTTGCCTTTATACTAGCTATTTATCAAGTGACATTGTCCTGTATAAGATGGACCTATGGCAGGGAGTCTGAAGATAAGTCTTAAGGGAAAAAAAAGGTTCTGGAGAATTTAACTAAAAAAACCCCCAGCAGAGAGAAGTGGTTATAAAACCAGTTAATAATGACTGTAAATCTTAGAAATAAGTATTTAAGAACCTGGGATACAATGTTATCATAAATTGTTTTTTGCTGTACCTAGATTTAGGTAATGTGTACATATATCCAGTAAAATGAAATATTAATTATAACAGCATTTATGTTTTTTAATTTGGGAAAAATGGTTTAGCTAATAATTGTAGATGTAAAAATGTGTTTAATTTAATTTTAAAATTAAAAAATTCCCTTTTATTATCATGAATTTAACAAACATGGATATTTCCCCATATACAGAACAGAAAAAGAATACTACATGTAAAACGATAAATCTCCACTATGTGTAGCTTGTTTTTAAAAACTATATTTTAAATGTAACATGTTCTAACTGTTTTGCTTGTCTGTGTTCCTTTCTGAACTTCTTTCTGCTCTCTTCTATGTATTTTTAAGTTATTCATTTTACTTTTTTTCTTGTATCACTGTTACTGCTCCCCTTGAACTCTCTACTCCCCACAACTCTCCTCCTGTCCACTCAAAACACAGTATTTTTCTTTCGTAACAAGCATAATTAAACAAAACAAATTCTCGTATTGGCCATGTCTGAAAACATAGATCTCATTCTGTATTTTACCTTTCTGTAAAGAGGTGGGAAATATGATTTATCATATTCATCAGCTAGAATTATTATGGTTCATTTCATTGATACTTTTTAAGTCTTTCACAGTTATTTTCCTTTACACTTGTTAGTAAAAATTGTTTCCCTTGTTCTCGCTTCACTTTACCTCAGTTTATACAAATCCTCCCATGTTTTTTCCAAATGTGTTCCTTTTGTCTTTACATAGGGCATTATAACATTGATTTCATTAGCTTTTAAATAATTCGTTGCGCTTCTGAGAAGAGGGTTACTCAGTTTCCAAAACAATTTTTTCAATTTGTGGTTGGGTTTTTTATTTGTTTTTAAGTATTTTTTTTGTTTTGTTTTTAAATTTTATTTATTTGTTTTTAAGTATTAAGTAAGTAATATACATTAAGACTAATGTATCTCACTTTGGCAATGAAGGCCAACACAGAGAACAACAAAAAAAAAGACATTACAAATGTCATACATGGATAATTAACTTTAATGTTAGTTATGTATCATTCTTTAAGAGCCAGAAATAAAAATTTCCTCACCTCTACATGAGCTACTTTATAACTTTTGTATTTTCTGGGCAAAAAAAACAGACCAAACTATAGGACTTATCTGAATTATGTATCTCTGAAGCTATAATTCATTGCCTATAGCACTATATGTACCTTTGTCACTTATGGGTTTATTATAATTATAGATAAGCCATAATCACTGTAGTATTTGAGAATCATGCCCCAAGATGATGCAGAGTATTTTAATCAATGTGCATCTTTCTTTGTAAAATTGCTGTGCTATAAGGAACTCTTGACATACATAGCCAGCTGGAGAAGAGAAAATTTAGGGACTCAATGGTAGCAGCCTTCAGGTATCTTCAGGGCTGTCATGTGATGTTCTTGTTCTTTTTAGACTTAAAGGATAGAACTAAGTGGAAGTTGCAGATTCAGGCTTGGCTAGAATAGCAATTACAGTTTTTCAGAAATGTAATGGGCTGTCTTGGGAGGTAATGGATTATTCTCCATTGGAAATCTTCATATAAGAGTTGGGTCACCACTTGTTGAGAAATATTGTAGAATGATTTTTTTTTTCAGTTATAGGTTGGGCTAGATGACCTTTGAGGTCCTTTCCAACTTTGAAATTCTGTGATCTAAATACATGAAAACATTCTTTAGATTATAAATTTTAACAAATATTTCAGTACAAAAAGAACAGAAAAGATTGTATGTGATTAAGAGAAACTAGGGAGATGTATAAACTGATAAAGAATGAAGTGAGCAGAACTAGAGTAGTTTACACAGAGACCACAATGAAATAAACAAAGGAAAGCAACTTTGAAAGACTTCAGAATTTTTATTGGTGTAGGACCAGTTATGACTGCAGAAGACTGATGATGAATTATACCTCCCAACTCTTAACACATCTGCGGAATGAGAGATATGTTTTCAGACAAAGTCATTGTGTTGATTTATTTTACTTGACTATACTTATTTTCTACAAGAGAGGGGCAATAAGTGGGATTAATAAATAGTGATAACGAGGTAGAAAAGGTTAGGAAATTGAAAAAAAAAAGAGTGCCCATGAAACATTAAAACAGAAGAGAAGGAAACTTAAAAAGGGACATAGATTAGCCGAGCATCTTATATCATTAGAGTGCTATCTGTGAAGTTATGACTTTTAATTATTTATAGTGAAAATAGCTGGATATCTTTGTGGCCAGTATATATTAGATTTGGATTTAGAAAAACATAAGTTCAAACCCTGTCTTAGACACTAGCTAGGAAACACTGGGTGAGTCACTTAACCTATCTCAGTCAATAAACACTTATTAAGCACCTATTTGTGCCTCAGTTTTCTTATCTGCAAAATAGAGGTAATAATAGCACCTATCTCACAGGATTTTGTGAGGCTCAATGAAATAATGTATGTAAAGTGCTTTGCAAACTTTAAAGTGCCATATAAATGTGAAAATAACTTATTGAATATTAGCATAATAAACTTTTAGTTCAGGAAACACTTTCTACTAATTGGAATTATTTGTTCTGAGGAAAGGTGCTTGATTTTAACTCATGGATTGAATCTTTCACTCTGAATTCTCAAATGATCAAAGAAGATGAATATTAAATGCTTTGCAAACATTAAAGTGCTATATGAATGCTATTAATTTATTGTTATTATTCTTTTCAAGGTCTTTGTCTTTGAAAGCACATGCCAAGTTACTTTTATGAACCTGGAAGTACTTTAAATATGGTCTCCAAGGTACACTGTAATTATTATTAGACGACTTGGCCAGCTAAGTTCAGAGCAATTAATTTCCAGATTAATCACAGGATATGAAGGTTGTGATCTCTTTTTGGAGAGAGTTCTTAGGCTCATGAAATCATAGATCCTTAAAGTGTGTAAAACTAAGAATGATATTAAACATGATGCATTTTGGGTATGTAAAGATAAGGGTACCTCAGTAGTAATGAAACATTTGGAGGTTTTGGAGGCATTTTTATATGGAAAGATATAGCTCTACCTTTTAGGCTTGACTTGACCTAGGATAGGTAAACCCAGTTTAATTTTGTTGAGGGAGATGAGTAGTAAAAAGAAGGGCTCACTGCTTAAAATATCTTCTTCACTCAGTATACTAATGAGCACATCATTTTAATTAGTAAGCTCATTTAAAAGAGCTTATTAAGTTAACACAGTTAACTCAAAATACAGGAATTTACTGATAAGGCATATTTAGAACAGTGGCAACATCTCTCACAAATTTGGGGTGCTCTTCATAAATACACATAGAATTAATGTGAAGAGTGGGCATATAGAGTTCATAAATGGAGAAGCACAAATATAAGGAGCATATTGTTGCCATAGTTGTTTTGTTGCCAAAGAATATTGTACCTCTGTTGTTATACATCTCCTATCCTTGTTTCTTAGCCATGATGACCTTGTGTGGCTCCTCCCAGCGAGCTTCATATCATCTGGGTGAGTCACTCAGCTGGGCACCCAGGGTCAATTCCTGGGCTGAGTATATGCCTTTAGTATTTGGCTTTGCCCTCTACCATCTTTAATTTGGGGTTTAGATCAAATCTTTGCCTAGGGTATTGCTATGGTCTTTTGGAAAGAACCAGAGTCCATACCCTAAAGCTACCAGGAATTCCTCACTATCAGCATTCAAAGCTCTTCTCCTATTACCATATTCTTATATTGCAAGAGGCCGTTGCTGATTGTGGGGGGGGGGTGTGAAGGGGTGAGAAGAGACTCCTCCACAAGCCTAATTGTTGTAGTGGTGGTGTTTTTTTTTAAGAAAAAAAAAAGAGGTGTGTTTTCTCATTTCTTCTTTGGGTACAAGCTTTGTAATTATAAGTAGTCATTCCTTTTATTTGAATTATTGCAATAGCCTTCAATTTGTCTTTCTCCGTCTGTCCTTTGTCTAATTCATCTTCTCCACAACTACCAAAGTGATATTAATAAAGCATATATCTGACCTATTACACCCCAGCTCCAGAAACTTCAGCGACTCCCTATTGCTTCTAGGATAATATATAAACCCTCCTTTGTCTAGCAGTTAAAGGCCTTCATATCCTAGTTTTAGCTTATTTTAACATTATATTTTTTCCCCTTCTCATATTCTACATTCCATTCAAACTGGACTACTTGCTATTTTCTATATACTCCCTTCCATTTCCTGCATCTGTCTAAGTCTGCATGGAGTCTCTGTACCAAAGCTGGGAAATATTCCCTCCTTAACTTTGTCTCTTGGAATTACTAGCTTCTTTTAAAGTTAGATGTCATCTGCGGGAGGCCTTTCCTGAACCTACCAGTGTCTAGAGCTCATACCATCCTGAAATTACTTTTTATTTACTGTTATTTCATTTTCATATATGTTTATCTACATGTATGTTGTTTTCTACCAGAAGAATGTTAATATTTCAAGGACAGGAGCTGTTACATTTTCACCTCTCTGAATGTAGGTACTTAATAAATTCTTATTGAAATGACTTGATCAAGATTACTTGTGCTGCTCCCAGGATGGTTATCAGTGACTTTTGTCAACTTCTGACCTTTTCTCCACCTTTATTCTCTTTTACCTTTCTGCTGTTGTTATATTGGATCTCCTCCTACCTACATTTCCTTTGCCATTGCCTTCTCCCATTTTCTGTAATTTACTGTTGTTCAGTTGTTCAAAGCTTACTTTTTTTTTGTCTCTATACTTTTGAGTTCCGTTGTTCTAGACCAGAGGTTTCATTGGTTGTTTTTATGCAGAGGACTCACAGTGGTATCAAACCCAAATAGAAATGGATCCCTACTGCTCCAGATTTAGAAAACCACAAATTAACATTATCTGTATTGTATTGCATTCTTATTTATTTTGTTAAACATTTCCCAATTACATTTTAATCTGGTTTGACTGGACATTTGAAACTTCTGTTCTAGTTCCATAGCTACTGTTGTCTAGTAGATATTTTCACTTATATCAGGCTTACTTTTGCCTCTAATTGTATCCAAAACAGTTTTATATGCTTACATTCCCTCTTATTCCCACCCAAACCCCTTGCAACAAAACTACCCCCCCCCCCATTTCTTTTTTGTTATGTCATCAACCCCAGTTGAGAACCCTGGAGTCCTCTGACTTGTCCTTTTCACTTAACAAGTCAACGATGCGATGCTGTTAGTCTTTCCTTTGAAATGTCTCTTATGTGGGAAGGCACTCTTTCTTTCCATTTCCATGTACTGCATGCAGGCTCTGTTCTCCTGTACCAGGATAGGATACTCTGTAACTTAAACTCCAATATTGCTTTTTCAATATTTATAAGCCTTTTACAAATTACTATTTGCTGAAGTAAAACGAGTCTAATTTTTAGACACTAGGATTGTAGATTTAGAGCTGGAAAAGAACCATAAAGATTAACTCTGAGGGCCCTTCTAGCTTAAATTTATGAATCTATGTTGTTAAGTTGTTTTAGTCGTGTTGGACTCTTTGTGACCCCATTTAGGGTTTTCTTGGCAGTTAACTGTTTTGCCATTTCCTTCTTCAGATCATTTTACAGATGAAGAAACTGTAGCAAACAGATGAGTCTTCTTGATTCTAGGCCTAACACTCTAGCCCAGGGGCAGGGAACCTGCAGCCTGGAGGATTTGTCCTGTGAAGTTTGTATTAAATCAGAGGGCCACACTTGAGGACCTAGAAGACCACATGTGGCCTTGGGCCTGCAGGTTCCCCACCACTGCTCTAGCCACTGCACCACCTAGCTGAATTTATGGTCTATCCCAGTCCCCTCATTTTATAGAAGAAAATACTGAGACCCAGTGAGGTCGCACAGGAAATGAGTAGCTGATATGGGATTCTAACCTAGCTCCTCTGATTAACTTTTTCTTTCTCCCCTCTTTACATACATTTGGATGCTCCAAGGCTTGTCCCAGTCAGTTCCTTCCCAGCTTCATCCTGCTGTCCAGTGCCCTGACTTAGCTTGGTGGGGAATGGGATTTGGGACTAGATCGCTAAGGAGCAAGGAGGAGTTCCAGGACATAAAATGTTTGACTCTTCTGTGCCGATAGAAGATGCTGAATTTATTTACAAAGTGAGAGTTGAACATGAGAAATTGTAGGCCTTCAAAAGAATTAAAATGTAAGTAGTAGCCTCCTCTTCAGCAGAAGTTTATGGAACCCAGAAATGAAAAACCTTCTGACCATATTTGTAAGACCATGCATTGTCCTACCTCCTACTGTAGCACCATAGCTTTTATGGAGAGAGGAAGTGCCGAATTTTGTTGCCACTTTAAGAACTTTTTAAATATTAAGGATTATTATTGGTGCTCTCCTATTTCCTTACAGAAATGATTGACTTTTTTTTTTCATGGGTAGAATGCAGCACATTTAAGCTGACTTGGTTGTGTTGATTGAATAAGATATTTTTAAAAAGTGTCTTCAAAACCTTAAAGCATATTATGAAAGTTAGCTACTATAGATTGTGAGCTTCTTGAGAGCAAGGACTGTCATTTGCCTTTCTAAGTTCCTGGCATATAGGAAGACCTTAATAAATGTTTGTTGGTGGACTGACTGATTTAGCTCTGCCTATTCCTGCTCTTTCTTGGCTTTGTAGACTAATGATATTTATAGATGAGATCTCTGTCTATGAATTCCTTTGCTGGTTATATGTAGACTTAATCCTATGTCAAAGAAATGCTTTATAAGGAAAATATTTCTGAGCCATAGCCAGTGGCCTGCCTGTTTTCATTCTTTAATGCTGAGCATTCACATCTAGCTAGGTTCTAATAGAAGGAAGTTCCTGGCCTCTGGCTATTTGTATTTTAAATGAATCTTTCTACTTGTCTGAGGAAGTATCTAATTAACAGCCTTACCACACCAGTGTGAAGACTCTTAATTGATTTTAGGAGGTAAATTTGCAAAGGCAATAAAATTCTCAGGTACATATCCAGTGGAATAAATTAAATTTGAAAGTATATTTAAGCATTGATTCTAAAACTTATAGTCACAGAATCACAGGATTTATTTTTAGAGTTGTAAGGGACCTTAGCAATTGCCTAGTCCAACTCATAACCTAGCTTCTCTGACAACTAGATCTCCAAGGAGGGGGAACTTAAATAAGTAGCCCTTTCTACTTATGGGTAGTTCTAATTGCCTCTTCGAAACTTCCAGTCATTGCTATTGGCAGTGTCCTATGCCAAAAAAACAGAAAAAAAATCTAATCTTTTCCATAGGACATTTATGTGTCCTTGTAAATCTAATATGACCCATGATGATGATGATTATGATAGGATTAAGAGGCCCTATAGTAGTCAATTGAACAATCAATTAATATTTATTGAGTCTGCTTACTATATGTCAGGCACTTTGCTAAGTGGGGATACAAAAAGAGTCAAAAGACAGTCGCTTCCCTCAAGGAATCCAATCTAATGGGGAGACTAAATGCAAACAAAAATAGACAAAGCTATATACAAGATAAATAGGAAATAATTAATAATAATAGGAAGGAAGGCATTCAAATTAAGAGGGTTGGGGAAAGCTTCCTATAGAAGATGAGATTTGAATTGGGACTCAAAGAAGCCAAGAAGGTCAGTAGTCAGAGTAGAAGAGGGAGAATGTTCCAGGTGTGGAGGAAGCCAGAGAATATGTAGGAGCTGAGAGATGGAGTGTCTTGTTTGTGGAACAGCCAGTGGATGCAAGAGTATGTATCAGGAAGTAAGTTATAAGATTGGAAAGGTAAGAGGACAATAGGTTATTTGGATAGGCTTTTATTTATTTATTTTATTTTTTTGCCTTTTAGAGGGCAGTTGGGGTTAAGTACCTTGCCCAAGGTTACAGGGCTAGTTTTTTTGTGTAGGTGTTAAGTGTCTGAAGCTAGAACTGAACTCAGGTCCTCCAGGCCGGGCCGGCACTTTACTCACAGTGGCACCTAGTGGTGCCCCCCCCCCCAAGTTTATTGAATAAAGGGGTGTGTGTGTGACATGATTAGACCTGTGTTTTAGAATGCAAACTATTATAGTTTAGTCCCTTATGGTTGTTTACTTGTGTTGGCCTTTTTATCTTTCTCTTGACTCTTATGTTTGCATTTCCAGCTTTGAAAGCCTATAGTCATTCTTGGCTAGACCTTGTCCCCAGTGTCTTCAAAACTCTTTCTCCATGGGCCACCCTGGATTGGAAAAATGACTTGCTGTCATTTTTCTTGAATTTCCTGATCAGGACTTGGTCTGCTGAGTTTCCTAGATCTGTGTGGAGGATTTGTCAGGAAGAGCTCAGTCTGCTATCTTCATAAGCATATTTTTTTGTTTGTTTTGCTTTTTGGAGGGGGAAGGTAGGGCAATTGGGGTTAAGTGACTTGCCCAAGGTCGCCCGGCTAGTTTTATGTTAAGTGTGTGAGGCAAGATTTGAACTCTGGTCCTCCTGACTTCAGGGGTGGTGCTCTATTCACTTCTCCACCTAGCTGCCCCATATAAGCATATTTTCTTAAAACACCATGCAACAGTAATCTCAACTCCTCCTTTTCTTATCCTGTTTCTTTTTAATAAGAGAATGATTTTCATTCCACCAGGTCTTAGTAATACCCGAGAGATCAGATTTACTTTCTTGGATTTTAGATGTCTAGCTCTTTTTGCTTGTTGACACTTTCTGTATTTATGTAAGACTCTTGGGGTCATGAATTTTTTGGTTGGTTACTTCCTTGGGTTTTGTTTTCTGTTAAATAGAATGGATGGCTTAACAATTAGTCTTCATTTTAGTTACTCTGTGCTGGGCAGCTTTTCTCTTTGTATCCTTTTTAATTTAAAGATCTTTTGATTCGATTTTCAAGATTCCTTTTTTTCCAACTGTTTCCTTCCGGAATCAAGTTTTCTTTCTTTATTCCTTGCCTTCAGTGGACAACAAACAGCAAAGAAAATATAACCTGTGCCCCTATGGTATTTGGATTTTTTTGTCCAAGATTTTGTAATCTCTAACATTACCCTCTAGACAATAGGAGGTGTGTGTGTGTGGGGGGGGGAGGAGTAGCAATAAAGCTTTGTATGCAGAGGAGTTATATTGTCAAACCTGTATTTTAAGGATTTCAATTTGGTAGCTCTGAGGGAAATGGATTGGAATGGGCTTAGGTGCAGCAAGGCTGAATAGGATAACAGTATTAGAATAATTTTCAGGTGAAATGTTGAGGTTCTGGGCAAGGGTCATGATTTTGTGAGTAGCAAGAAGGAAATGGATTAATTGAAAGATATTGAAAAGATAGAATTGACAAGAATTGGCAAATGTTCTGATATAGATGGGGTGGGAGGGAGTGAGGGAGAATAAATACTGGAAAATTAATCTGAGGTTACAAGGCTGAGTGACTAGAATGATGTTGGTGCCATCATCAGAAAAAGGGAAGTTTGGAAGAGGAGTGATATGGGGTGGGTGGGTGGGGAGTAGATAATGAATTCTGTTTTGAATGTGTTGAGTTTGAGATGCCTTTGGGACACCCAGAACATGGGATGCCATGTTCAATAGGCAGAACTGGAGCTCAGGTCAAAACTAGGACAGGATATATAGACCTGCATAGAAATAATTGAGGGGTACCTAGGAGACCTGGAATTAAGAAGTCTCAACTTACTGAGTTAAAATCCAGCCTCAGACACTTACTACCTGTGTTACTCTGGGCAAGTCACTTAACATTGTTTGTCTCAATTTCCTCATCTGTAAAAATGAACTAGAGAAGGAAATGGCAAACCACTCCAGTATCTTTGCCAAGAAAACCCCGAATGGGGTAATGAAGAGTAGGACAGGACTGAAAAATGACTGAACAACAAAAGAGATAATTGAACCCATGAGAACTGAGTAGATTACCTAGAGAGAGGTCACAGAGAAAAAGGAGAGCCCAGGACAGAGTCTTGAGGTATACTTGGTTAAGGAGCAGGACATGGATGATGATTTAGCAAAGGATACTGAAGAGTAGCCAGACAGGTAGGAGGAGAAAGAGAAGAAACCTGTTTTTGAAGGATAGTGGTGATCAGAAGAGCCAGCATATTAGTCTGTCATGCATGCTGTACTGACCTTTAAACTCTCCCTTTTACATTTAAATTCCTTCATGATCTGTAATGAGATGACTACTATAGGTTTATTATATATTGTTCCCTAGGATCACAACATTTAAGATTTGGAAGGGCCAGCTAGTTCAAACTGTATGTGAAAGGAATCTCCACTGTGATCCCATTCTATTTTAAATAGCCATAATTGTTAGGCAGTTATTCCTGATATAAAACCTAAATGAGCTCTTTTGTAATTTGCAGTGATTGCTTTTGGTTTGCCCTCTGAAACCAAAACAAATCTAACTTCTCCTTATCACCACTTTGCAAATACTTTGACAGCTATCATATCCCCTTTTAAGTCTTTTTTTTCCCCCACCAGGCTAAATATATCTAGTTTCTTGAAGTGATCCTTATGACAGGGACTCAAGGTCCTTCCCCATCTGTTTGCCCTCTTCAGGACATTTGCCAGCTTATTGGTGGCTTTTCATAAACCACGCACCTAGAACTGAACAAAATACTCCAGATGAGGTCTTATGAAGGCACAGTACAACGTAACGATCACTTCCCTTTTGGTAGAAGTTATGTCTTCCTTAATGCGGCCCAAGATTGCATTAGCTTTTTTTTTTTTTGGCTACCACATCACATCATATACTGTTGTTGAGCTTGCAATTAACTAAAACCTCAAGTTCTTTTTTTTTTAAAATAACTGGTTTCTATCTATGCTTGCCCAGCTTGTCCTTGTGAGGTGATTTTTAAAATATTAAATGTAAGACATTGCATTTTTTTCCTATTGAATTTAATCTTACTAGATTCAGCCTAGTGCTCTAGCCTGTCAAGATATTTCTAGGTCCCTGTTGTATGGCCCAGTGTGTTAGCTTTTTATATCACCTGCAGATTTGAAGAGTATATCTTTATCCATGTCATTGATGAAAATGTTAAACAGAACAAACAAATCACAGAGGTTTCTAGCCATGTTGACATTGACCCATTAAAAATGAATTCTTTGGAGTTGTGCCATCCACTCTAGTCTGGTTTTCTTCTCTTCTAATCCACATCTCTCTATTTTCTCCCCAAGGATAATATGAGATACTTTATCAAAAGTTTTACTAATATCTAAGTGCTTTCTATCTATAGCATTTCCCTCAGCTAAGTTTAATAATCCTGTCATAAAAGGAAGCAAGATAACTCTGGTATGACCTGTGCTCTATGGAATCATGTTATCTCTTTGTAATCATCCTTTCTCTTTCTAGGTATTTGACAGTTATCCTTAATGATCTATTCTAGAATTTTCCCAGTGGTCAAAGTCAAGCTTACTGGCTTTTAGTTTATAGATTTTATTCTTTTTTTAAATCAGTATGACATTTTCCCTTCTTCAATCTTGTGGTATCTCTATGTTCCAGTAATCTTTTAAACAACACTTACAGTGGCTCCTGACCTCTTCTACCATGCCTCAGTCCTTCAGCATGAAGCTTCATTGCAACCCAGAAAGTACCCTTTACCTAGGGATGTACCGGGGCTAGCTCTAACTAGCTTGTGGGTAGTATCCAGGATGAAATGAAGTGGAGAAAGAATAATTGTAGAGATGCTAGCGGAAATGTTGTGACCATAGATGAGTTACTAAACCTCTTTGGGCTTCAGTTTTCTCGTCAATAAAATAAATGAGAAGGTTGAACTAAGTGACCTTTAAGGTCCTTTCTACCTCTAAATCTGTGAGCATCTCTTTTTTCTTCTTATTTATTCATATTGCTATCATGCCACTGTATGGAATCTTCTCTTCACCTTCCAAATTATCCTTCATTTTAACTGCCAGACTTATTTTCCTTATGCAGAGATCTGGTAATGTCATGCCTCTGGTCAGAATCATTCATTGTTTCCTGTTATCTCCTACGTGAAGGTCAAACTCCTTAGTCTGGCATTTAAAGCTGTTGTAGGTGGAGCTTTAAACTCCTGAACTCTTGGGTTGGGCTGTATGTTAGGATGAAATGAAACATTTATGAGTCATTTAACAAAGGAAGTTTATTTTATTCAAACACAGCAAGGATACACAGCAAGGATACAGTTGCTCTTAGAGAGGCACCAGCTTATAAGGTTGGGACCTTTTATTCCCCCAGGCCAAGAAGCTGTCAGGGAAGCTGGGGCCAATCAGGTTGTAGAAAGTCAGGGACACTGAGTCAAGAAAATGCCTGTTCTACCACAAAATCCCATTGCAATCTATACTGGTACTTAGTAGCTGCATTTACCCAGAATGATAGAGGCAGTTCTTGAAAGGCCCTGCCTGATTAGTGAGTCACAAGTCACATAGAGGACTGAGATCTATTTGCTTTGTGAAGCTTCAGTATCCTAATTCTTTTTTCTTTGCAGAACAAGGCTTTGCAAAGTAGCTTACAGGAACTAAGGATGCTAGAACCTCTTCCCTCTTTATTATTTTCTACCATCATTCTTTGCTTTTCTCAACATCTTAATATCATCTCAAGGACAATCTTTTGGAATAATCCCCATTCATTGTTTTCTTTATTATATAGGTTTCTGCATAATTTTCTGTTTGGCATTTAAAGCTGTTCACTACCTGACTTCCATCTACTTTTTTTTTTTTTTACCTTTTTTGGAGGTGGGGGAAAGCAGGGCAATTGGGGTTATCACACGGTTAGTAAGTGTTAAGTGTCTGAGGTCAGATTTGAACTCAGGTCCTTACGACTTAAGGGCTTGTGCTCTATTCACTGCGCCACCCAGCTTCCCTGGCTTCCATCTACTTTTGCAGTTTTATTACACATTATTCTCTTTCACATTCTCCTTGGTCCAGCCAAACTGGGCATCTTACTGCTCACTGCTCATTGTACAAGACTTGTCATCTTCCTTCTGCTGGCCTCTATTACAGGAATGCATTCTCTTCTCACTGCCACCCCCAAGAATCCTTCCTTTCCTTCAGCACTCAGTTTAGGGACCATCTTCTATATGATATTGTTCCTGATTCCCTCTCTACCTTTCACCCTCCAACCTGCTAGTGATTTCCCTAAGATTATCTTTTCTTGTGGGGAACGGTATAAACCAATGTTTGTACATAGGGCAGCTGGGTGCACAGTGAATAGAACATTGATTGGGCCCAGAGTTAGGAACACTTGAGTTCAAATCTACCCTCAGATACTTGCTGTGTGACCCTGGGCAACTCACTTAACTCTGTCTCAGTTTTCTCATCTATAAAATGAACTGGAGAAGGAAATAGCAAACCCCTCTAGTCTCTGTCAAGAAAATCTCAAATGGGGTCATGGAGTCAGTCACAACTGAAAAGACCGAACCACACCAAGACACATGATGCCTTCCCTGATAAAATGTAAACTGCTTCAGGGAAAGGACTCTCATTTTAATTTTCATATTCCTTGAACATAGTAATGTATACATAGTAGGTGATTAACAAATACTCGCTGATTGATTGTTACCTTCTATCAGCCTACTGGGTCTACTGCCCTAAGTGACCTGTGTCCAGCTGTAGTCCTGATAAATCTTATGTACCCTGCCACTTTTATGGGCACTCCAGCCCAAGCCTCCTAGACCCTACTATCCCCTGTTCTCTTCATCCTTCCCCATAGTCCCCATGTTTGCTTCTTGCTGCAGCTGTTCATGCCCTACTCTCCCTCCCTACCAGAACCCTTGCTTCTCATTCAGCCCATATATACCCTTGAGGGAAAGAAGTAACAATCCACCTCAGCCTCAACAGCTAATCTTAGAAAGTCTGTCTTCCTGAGAAACTGGCCATATTGAGAATAGGAAGGTCCAAGTCTACATTTTCTTTTTGTACCCCCATTGAATGTTTTCTACCATGCTTGGGGATACTGGCTCCAACTTTGGAGACTATTGTTTTAATCACCATTGAACACAGCAGGTTCTTGTAATTATCCCCTGTACCTTTCAATCAGATGGGTGACTATAAAGATGTTGGCTATCATAGAAAGATCATTTGCAAAAGCCTGTCTTTTCCTTCTTATATTTTCATTGAGTATGCTCAATGTGGATATGAATTGTTCGTATAAATATTTTATAAAGATGAGAAAGGCACATGAGTTGGTAGCTATTGATAGTCTCTTGATTGATTTTGGAAGAAGAGTGAGTAATAATATTGTCTGTGAGGGTTTTTTTTTTTCCAAAAGAGAGGGGTATCTTCTTTGAAATTATTTGTGATCTGGCAATGCTTTCATGATTAGATTGCATCCAGCGTGGTTTTCTTCAATATGTGGTTGGTCTCTTCTAGCCATTCTCCCTGACTTCATCATCTTAAGTGCAATTTCAACTTCCATTTATAGAACATCCATTTTGAATTGTTTTTTGCTCCAGTATATTGGACATCTTGAAGCTGTTATTGTTTCCAGTGACTTTTAATTCATCTTTATTCTGATTGATAAAGTTTTTTGACCCTTAAATACTTGATGATGGAGGAAATAATAAATGTAACTTGGGAAGACACTTCTGGGGTACAGTGTTTTATTTTTGTTTTGACGATCTGATTTTAAGTAATGCTGACCACAGTTTTATGGCCAAAATCTTTTATAGTCATGTCAGATCAATTTCATGTCTTATCTGTCTTGTAAAAGGAAATACTTTATTGTAATTTTTAAAAATGGAGTAACTAGAAAAGAAGTCTAACTTGTTAAATGACCATTGCAATTGTAAATTATTTTAATTGTGCTTTTTTCTGACCAGTCTTTTAGGAAACTATGCTAAGTGAGTTTGTATTTATGAAGTAATGTTTATTTTACTTGTCCCTGGAATACCAAGATGTAAAATTCTTAGAGAAGTATATTATGTTGCTATCTCTCACTGTCATCTTGATTCCCTGCTGGAGTAGTTTTATGGGTGGAATTTAATATTTTTCTTTGGTTTTTATTGTTGAAATATAGCACTTAGGATTTTCTAATTATTTAAAATAAAATGAAATTTATATTATTAACATCGTATTCTTTAATGTTAAAAACAGCTTTGTGAATTATTTACTAAAATAATTCTGATTATTTTATAAACCACAGTCTCGACAGTGGAAGGAACCTTCTACAAGGACTTGGAATTCTGGCTCTGCTATTCACCGTATCTGCGTCCTTGGTCAAGTCAGTTAACCTCACTAGACCTTAATTTCCTCATGTGTTAAAATGAGAGAGTTGAACTAAATTATTTTTAAGACCCTTCCCTCCAGTTTTAAATTCTGAGAACTACTTATTTAATTGCTCAAGAAACTTGATTGAGAATATGATTTTTAATGTATTACTTGTATTTTTAGCTGCATAATACTGCATAATATTTCCATAGTTGTGATTCACTTAACAGTAAGACTATAAACTTAAGTGATTCCAGTAAAAACTTAAATAGGCCATGAATTTTGAGCTAGAAGGGATCTCTTTAGCAGTTATTCGGTATAGTAACCTTATTTTTACAGATGATGGATTGTAGCAGCAAGCACCCCAAGCGTCCTCAGGGTTTGCTGCCAGCACAGGTTCTTGGATCTGCTTTGATAAAGGAAAGCAACTCAAAATGGGTTAACAAGCTTACTTTAATCAGTCAAACATATATTGTTTACCTCGGTCAAGGGAAAAAGGTCAGCACCCTGAACTTCAAAGTATACAGGCAGAATTATCAAGACAGAAACAGATCAAGTGGACAGATTTCAAACTGTCCAACCATTACATCCATACCCAGTTAACATCTGGGTTTCAACATCTGGGTTTTTCAAAGGGGGGGGGGGCTCCAGACAACGGCTGCCAAGAATCCATATCAAATCACAGAACACTTCTCAAAGTGAGCCCCCAAAATAAAGCCTCACATCAGGGTTTATATAGCCTTCTCCTGGCCAATCAAGAAGTATCTACTGAAAAACAAGCCTCCCACCCCAGGCTCCAGGTGCACTTTAGCCTAGGGGCAGGGAAGATCTTCCAAATTTGCATTCCCATTACATGGATCCATGACCTAGGGAGGTTAAGTGACTTGTTGAAATTCATACAAGTAAAAAGTATTAAAAACATGAAGTGATTGTTAAATTTCTGTTTAGCCTTATTGCCTGATTTCTTGGACTTGACACATATAAATAAACACATTCATTTGTACAAGTCTGTTTAATTTTTTGGAAATTTTAAATGCTTCCATAAACTGACAAAACTAGTAATTTAGTTTGCCTTTACATATTTTTAAAAGAAAACTTCATTCTAATAATTGTAAAGATATGCATAGTAAGAGTCATTTTATTTTTGTTCTATTTTTGGAGTATTACAATAACGTTATGCTAAGAATTTCCCAATTCTCTGTAGAAGAGGAATAGTAGGATGTCAAAAGAAAAATATAAATCATTTAATCTGGCTGTCTTACCTTAGCAAATCACTTGGGCTCAGAAATTTGTTAGGACATTACTTAATGTTTTAGTAATTACCTAGGTAAAGAATTGATTTTAAAGCCTGACCAGTTGGTGCTAGTACTGAATATTTAATTGATCGGGTATTCATTAATTCTCTGTATGCCTAACAGTTTTATTTTATTTTTAATTTTTTGGTCTCTATTAATTTGTTTGTTTACTTTTAGTTTACAAGATTCAGTTCCACATTTCCTTGAGTTTCAAATTTTCTCCCCCTCTCTTCCCCTCCCCGCCCCCCATGATGGCATACAATCAAGTATAGGATCTGCAAATACTTTCACATTAGACATTAGTCAGGGTATAATGACGAATTGTATCTGATGGAATGAAAAATGGGAAAGAGGAAACAAAACCAAACAAGAAAAAGAAAAGGATCCGGTAGTTTGCTTCAATCTGGATTCAAACTCAGTTCTTTCTAGTTCTTTCTCTGGATATAGACATCTGTCTCCATCATGAGTCTTTTGGGATTGACTTATATCACTGCATTGCCGAGAAGAGTCCAGTCTATCAAAGTTGGTTGTCACACGTATGTTGTGTCTGTAGTTGTGTACAAATTTCTCCTGGCTCTACTCTTCTCACTCAGCAACAGTTCGTATAAGCCTCTCCAGGTAAATATGAAGTCCATCTGCTCCTTGTTTCTTATAGCGCAATAGTATTCCATTACATGCATACACCACAACTTGTTCAGCCATTGCCTAACAGTTTTGAACACATTTCTTCAGTACTTCAGAAGACTGATGACTTTATAAATGTTTCCACTCCTGCTGCTAAAACAGATTTTTTCTCTTCCATATCAAAGGGGGTAGAGTTATTGTTATGATTATTATCATTCCAATTTTGTAGATGAAGAAACTGAAACTTAAGAGAGGTTGTGACTTGCCCATAGTCATACTACTTATAAGTGATAGAAGCAATGGAAGCAGAATCCAGACCTAGGTCTAGGCTTCCTGACTATAAGTTGTCTTCTTTCTACTATTATCTCTATTCTATAAAGCAGGCTTGTGAATTTGAATTTGTTTGCCTGCTAATATGAATGAGCACCCTCTAATTTGTAAAAAAAAAAAAAAAGGTTTTAAAATGTAGCAAAATTGTTTGGAGCTCACTCTCTCAGTCTCCCCTAGCAAGCACTAGCGGGTTTGGTCCCTAGAGGGCTGCTGGCTACTTTTCCTTCTAGCACTCTTAGGGATAATTCTGAAGGGTTGGGAGTTGATTTGTTTAATACTGGCATTCTGTCCACTGTGTCACCTAACTGCCCCTTCCTAATGAATATAGATGCTAAAGAAATGTTAAAATAAATGTTAAAGAAAATATTCACAAAGATTGTATAACAACATATTTTAAAAAAACTGTATATTATGACCAGATTGTATTTATATCAGCAAAAAATAATAAAAATCATATGCTTATATTAATAGATGTACAAAAAGACTTTAAAAACAGTACAACATATATTTGTGTTAATAAAAAATAAAAAGTTCAACAATAAATGGACCTTTCTCTACTATCATAAAACCAATAGCCAGCATTATATGTTATAGAGAGAAGCTGGAAACTTTTCCATTATGATCATAATATCCATAATCACCACTTTTATTTAAGACTTCACCAACAGGTGGCTAGGTGGTGGCACAGGGAATAGAGCACCGGCCCTGGAGTTCGGAGGGCCTGAGTTCAAATGCAGCCTCAGACACTTAACACTTACAAGCTGTGTGACTTTGGGCAAGTCAACTTAACCCCTTCCTCCCTCCAAAAAGCAAGAAAAAAATAAAAGACTTCATCAAGACTTTGGAACAGGTTTCCCACACAGCGTGATGCAGTTTCTTGACTAATTTTTAACACTTTCAACATTGCTCTGGCTTATCCAAGGACTTTTCAGACTCAAAATTCTGATTAGATATTTAGGTCTTGTTTATCCTCATTTGATTAATTTAATCAAGATGTGTTCTCACCTGATAAATGCATCCAGGTTAAATGGGATAGGTTGATTTCAATCCTACCTGTTACAACGAACTTGACAAATACCAGTGAACTTGAACATTTCAATATAAACATAAGCAACAGCAAGGCCCTGTGCTCATTGTTGATGTTGACTTTGGTGGGGAGAAAGGCTGCTAGTACTTGTTCTTTCTCTCTACTCAGAACCTTATAGCAGTCTTCTCTCTTCACTCAAATGCAGCCAGACAGGAAAGAGATTTCCATTTGATGGCTAATTAGTACCTTTTAAACACACATCCAGTTCTAAGTGAGTAGTCAATTAAGAGTCCTCTTCATCACAGGGTAAATTGATAGTTATAGAATAACTGTATATATTCTGAAGCAGAGAACAGGGCCCTTTCTACATCAGGCACTTCTAGAATCAGGCTTACCAGATTTTTCCATATGATTTGGTAGCAAGCAAGGTCTTAGGACCAGATTCTGATTAGTCAGTCTTCTGTTATATTAGAATAATAAAAAATTGGAAATTAATTTTAAGGAAGGTTCAGTTCCTTCTTTGGAGGTCACAGTACGTTTTCGTACCTTTGCTGTGCTCTTATTTCTTTAAAATGAATAAATAAGTAAAATGCCCTATGCCTACTCCAATAAAAGAAATGTTTATACAAAAGTCATGTACAGGATTAAAATGGAGAGAAACTGAAGATAAGTTAACACGTTGTCTGTTGAAGTAATTTGGATGTGAGGGTATGAGAGCCCAAACTAGTATGTTTGTGGTCAGAATTTACAGAGAAAAATTCAGCATTTTGTGATAGATGGGACTTGGGAGTTTTGGAAAGAGGGAAAGAAAACTGAAACTTTAGTGTGGAAGGAAGAATGGTACTATCATTGATAGCAATGGAAAATTTTGGAATAGATGCGAGTTTGAGGAAATATGAGGAGAGAATAATGAATTCTTTCTTTTGAAAAATAGGTAATTGTTTTAGGGTTTTTAATATTTTATTTCCTTGGGGGGGAAAGGAGTCAGATTTCATTTTATTAAGCATTATGGATCCTTTAGATGCTTTTCTCATGTGTTTGTGAAAATCCTTTCACTTTCTTAAGTTTTAGGTGAGGGAATCAGCTTTTCAGATCTTTCTAGTCCCTAATATTTGTGTTCTTACTTGATGTGATTGAGGGTGTTGTTCTTTGGAACAATCTAGCCTCTTTACCCTGTTGCTATAACATTGCATATATGAAACTATTAGTAGATAGTTAATTTTAAGTGAAATTTTTTTAATATTCTGAACATATTTGAACATAAACACAAACATTTCCATATACAAAGAACAGACTAAGAATGTTTTATATGAAACGATTAGTCTTGATTACATACAACTTGGTTTTTTAAAAGAATATATTAAGTTTAACATCATAGTTATATGCTAGTCTGATTATCTGTGTTTCCCTTTGAACCCACTTTTATTCTCTGGTGTATTTTTAAAAAATGCTTCAGGGATGCATGCTCTTTTTCTCTAAAAAAAACAAACCAAAACCCAATAACAACCAACCAACCAAACAAACAAAAAAACCCTTTCTTGTAGGAAGGTGGCATACTTAAGCACAGCATCCACCCATTGGCCATTTCTGAAAATATATGTCTCATTCTATATCTTTTTTTCTCATCATTTCTCTGTTAAGAGGTGAGGAAGCATGTGGGATAATTTATTCTTGGTTATAAGCCTTTGTCTTTTGGTTTTAGGGATATTGTGTTCTAAGATTTTCTTAACCTTTTTTGTAGATATTGCCAAGTCATATGTATTCTTGACTGTTGTTCAGTTGTACTTCATTCTGTTTGCTTGCAGTGTCTTTTTCTTTGACTTGAATGTTCTAGGTTTGGGCTATGATATTCTTGGGAGTTTTTTATTTTTATTTATTTTATTTTTATTTTGGAGGTTTTTCCCAAAACATGACTGTCATATTCATTATCTAGAAATTTCTTCTTTTACACTTTGTCATTTGGTAAATCTATAATTTTTGTTGACAGTTTTCTAGAATATTGTATCCAGACTCTTAAAAATTTTGATTATGGTTTTCAGTACTCCACTGATTCTTACATGTTCTCTCCTTCCTGTTTTCTAGATGAGTTTGTGTGTGTGTTAGATTCCTTAAATTTTCTTACATTTTTTTAATCACTTATTTTGTTTTTGATATTTATTTTTGTGTCATAGAGTTATTGAGTTCTGTTTGTCCTCTCCTAATTTTCAGGGAGTCTTATGACAATGAGTGAAATTTTATACCTTCTTTTCTGAACTATTCTTCCCATTTTTCCTGAAGAGCTCTTCTTTTTTAATCTCTTGATTAATTTTAATCTACGTGTTTTTGTAGCAAAGACTTTGGGTTTTTTCCCTGAGGCTCTGCTTATGCTTGTGGTTTTACTCTATTTTGGATTTATTTTGTGGATATCTTTTGATTCATATTTCTTCATAGTGTTTGGTGTCATTTTCTTTTAGGTATCTCTAGCCTCAGTTCCTTGTTTGGGGCTTTGTGTCTGGGCCAGGCTCTTCCCCTCCAACCTGCCTCTTGGATGAGGTGGTTGGATCCTGTTTGATCGTGGGCTCCGGCCACTGTCTTCTACCTGCTCTGTTGGTTTTGTACTTAGAGCACAGTTTATACCTGCTAACTCTCTCATCCTATGCTATGTATCCTCTTTTCCTGGCTAAATTTTTGAGAAAACTGTTTATGATCAGTACCTCCATTTCCTTTCTTCACACTGTTTTGAACTCTATAGTCTGACTTCTGACCTGATCATTCATTTTAAACTGCTCTCTTCAAAGTTACCAATCATCTTTTAATTGCCAATCTAGTGTCTGCCCACCCCGGATATTTATCCTTTGCTAACTTTGAAACACTGTCTTCTTTGAAACACTTTCTCCTCCATGCTCTCTTCTCTCTAGGTTTCTGTGACACTGTTCTGTTCTGATTCTTCTACTTATCTGACTCTTCCTCAGTCTTCTTTGTTGGATCTTCATACAGACTATATCCACTAGCCATGGATGTCCCCCAAAGTTCTGTCCTGGGTCCTCTTCTCTTGTCTCTTGATACCAGCCATTGTCAAACTACTTGTATAAACCAAAAATGATTTTTACATTTTTAATTTTTTTTAAATTTTTACATTTTTAAATAAGGTTTTATTGCATTTAAAAATGTAAAAAAAGAAAGCAATCTTAACTCACAGGATTTGGCCCTCAGGTAGCTTGCTGACCTCTGCATACTTTTTATTTTGGTGATCTCATCAGTTCCCATGGCCTCAATTATCATTTCTATATGTAAATGATTCTTTAGACATATTTATTCAACCCTAATCCCCCCTTCCCCTCCCCCCCACCGTCCTCCTGTCTCTTATCACCAACTGCCAATTGGACATTTTGAACTAACTGAACTATCTGTCCCATAGACATCTTAAACTCAACATCTTAAATTCCCTCTCCTCTTCCCCTCCTCTTCCTGGCAATCTTCGGAACTTCACTGTTACTATCAAGGCCACTACCATTTTCCCAGTTACCCAGGCTTACAACCTAGGTGTTGTCCTCAACACCTTATGCTCTTCCCCCCTCCCCACTTACCCAATCTATTACCAAAGTTCTGTTGATTCTGCCTTCATGATATCTGGTGTTCTGCGTGGGATTACTGTCTATGTAGTGGGATTGAACTCCTCTCTGATGTATCATGCCACAATATATATTCACTTCTACTTCTTCATATGAATTTAATTGACATTATCATGTCACATCCATTTTCTAAAAAAGGAATTTTGCCAGAAGTAGGCAGAAAATAAAGGATAGTTTATTTCAGGGAGGGTGTTAAAAATTCCTGAATATTTTTAAAGCATCATTTGTTTCCCTATGATGTTTATGTCTTCTCTTCTTTTTCTGCCTGGCTATCATTTCCTCAGGGCAACTCTACTATTGTAAAATAATGACCTTTTTCCAACTGATCCTCTATGACAAGGAAAAAACCTACAAGGAAAAATAAGCAATATATTTTTTGCCTCATCCTTTTGTCTTAATTTTAAAATAAAGTATTACAAATTGTATATATCCTGTCCTCTTGACTTTTGTTGAGTATCTTTTTTTTTTTTTACCAACAAGTAATAAACTAATTGTCTTTGTAGGTTCAGCATCAAGTTCACCCCAATCTGTCAGCAAAAGAAGATTCTCTATATTATATTGAAGAGTTGATCCTTCAACTGCTAAATAAATTATGCATTGCACAGCCAAGGACTGTTCAAGATGTAGAGGTAAGAAAAGATAATGTTAATTTTATTTCAAATGCTATACTGGAGTGATTCACCTTGGAAATCATAGTAACAAAACATATTCAGCCATCACTACTCAAAAACTTAAGCTTGTATACTCAAACTAAAAAAAAAAACCCTACTGTAAATTAGGTCAGTGCTTGTTTTAAGATAATTATTTTGGGTATCAGTTCAAAGGAAATTAAATCAGAATTATTTGCTAATATCAGCTTACCTTCAAAAAAGAAAACTTTGGGCTATATTATTTGTTACTTCTTTTATTTGTTCTAAAATTAGGAGATGCTTCTAATAAAAAAAAACACTTGAATTTTGAAGTACTTTTTAGCTAGTAGGATTTTTAAGGATTCATAAAACGAATCATTTATTTACCAAATCTATGTGTGCAATTAGATTTTAATATTAAATCTGTACAATTAAAAGGAGTTTGAAAAAGGCACAATAGTTTTTTTTTACCTTTGGTATGTTAATTGTTTTCAAGATGTTTTTTTTTTTAGTTTGTTAAAATTCTAGAGAGTAATGTCTTAAAATAGAAAAGCCTGATAAAATACATTTAACTAATTTGTATATGTTTATAAAAATGTAGTTGTCCATACCATAATGTTAATTGAGAAGGCACTATATTTTTCTGCATTATAGGTCTTTTAAAGGTGTGTTTCACCAATAGCCATCATAAGTCCACCCCTAAAAAAGTCTATCATTCCATCTAATTCCTTCCATCACCCTTGTTATTGAATCCCCATTATTATACCTAAAGCTAGCAAGAGAATCTTATTTGTTCCTACTAATATGAATAGAAGCTGTTACATTAGGAACCTTATTATAAAATCATCTGGCACATTTCACACAATACGTATACTATCTTTATCCTCTTGCAATTACATCTTGCATATACCTGATGATCTATGTTCAGAACTTTCTCTCTAAAAGAATTCTTTACTCTTGTAGAACCTGTCTCAGAACCATTTCCTACAGAGGTTATAGTTACTATCTCTAAGAAACTTGAAGAGTGAAGTCATTCTGTGAGAGAGTTCTGTCATGGTATTTGGAAAAAAACTGAGAAGAGAGGATTAATGGAGATGGTTTGAGAAAAACTAAGGAGAAGACAGCAGATGAGGAAAATTTTTCTTGGAAAAATAATTTTAAGTGTTATTTTTTTATCAAATGCATTATTAACTTCTAGTTTACATCATTCATTTCTGCAAGATTTAAAAAAAAAGAAAAAGATTTTTAGTTACAAATTTTCTCCCTGTTTTTCCCCCTACCCCCCACCCCAAAATAGTGATCCCACTGGATATCCCCCTCCTCCAATCTGCTCTCTTCGATATCTTTTCCCATACTGCCTCTGACTTTCCAGAAGGGTACAGTGGATCTCTATGCCCCAGTGCCTGTATATCTTATTTCCCAGTTACATGTAAAATAATATTGATAATAGTATATACACATATTTTATAACATTTGATTTTAAAGCTTTGAATTCCAGATTCATTCCCTTCCTCCCTTGTCATCCACCCTTACTGGGAAGATAAGCAATTCAATATAGGTTGTACATGTGTAGCTATGCAAAACATTTCTATAGTGGATATATTGTGAAAGACTGACTATATATCCCTCCATTCCATCCCATCCCCGAGTTGTTCTATTCTCTACTTTGATCCTGTCCCTTTTCAAAAGTGGGTGTTTCCCACTTTCCTCCCCCCCCCCAGCCTGCCCTCCCTTCCATCATCCCCCCTCTCGTCCCCTTTCCCCCTACTCTCCTGTAGGGTGAGATACCCTATTTAGTGTGTATGTTATTCCCTCCCTAAGCCAAACTCAATGAGAATAAAAGTTCTCATTCCCTTTTGCCTTCCTGTTTTTCCCCTCCATTGTAACAGTTTCCGCTTGCCTCTTCTGTATGAGATAATTTACCCCATTTTGTCTCTCCCCATCTCCTCTCATTATATTCCTCTTTCACCTCTTAATTTCACCTTTTAAGTATCATCCCTTCCTATTCAATTGGTCCTGTGCCCTTTGTCTGTGTATACCTGTAGATATGTATATACACATATATACATATGTGTGTATACATTTCAATTCCCTTCAACTATTTTCATACTAAGAAAAGTTTTGTAAGTTACAGTTACCGTTTTTCCATGTAGGAATATAAGTAGTTCTACTTTGATAAGTTCCTTATGATTTCTTTTCCCTGTTTACCTTCTCAAGCTTCTCTTGCTTCTTGTATATGAATGTCAAATTTTCTATTCAGCTCTGGTTTTTTTCATCAAGAATGCTTGAAAGGGGGCAGCCAGGTAGCACAGCGAGTAAGAGTACCAGCCCCAGTGTTGGGATGACCTGGGGATCGAATCCATGCTCAGACACTTAGCACCCACCCAGAAACACCTGGCCGTGTAACCTTGAGCAAGTTACTTAACCCCAATTGCTTAGGGGCAGCCAGGTGGCTCAACGAGTTAAGAGCTCTGGCCCTAGTGTCAGGATGACCTGGGGATCAAATGCAGGCTCAGATACTTAGCACCACACCCAGAAGTAACTGGCCGTGTAACCTTGAGCAAGCTACTTAACCCCAGTTGCTTAAAAAAATAAAAAGAATGCTTGAAAGTCCTCTTTTCCACTGAATGACCATATTTTCACCTGGAACATGATACTCAGTTTTGCTAGGTAGGCAATTCTTCGTTTTAATGCCAGCTCCTTTGACCTCCTGAATATCATATTCCAAGCCCTTCAATCCCTCAGTGTAGAAGCTGCCAGATCCTGTGTTATCCTGATTGTGTTTCCACCATATTCCAATTGTTTCTTCCTGGCTGCTTGTAATATTTTCTTCTTGATCTGGGAGGTATTATTTAGGTGCCCTCTCTGAAGCCTCCACATGCTCTAGGAAACTGGTCATGCACCCAGGACCTCCACCCTAGCCTTCAATCCAGATCCAAGCAGGTTAGAGCAAGTGTGATTACCCCTCAGACTGGTCACTTGGTCCCCCTACAATCTGCAGGCCTGAAGCTTTGAAGCAGCACAGGCCATGGAACCTCAGCGACTTCTTGCCCCAGGGGTAAAGGCCAACCATACTTCCAAGTTACTGGAACCCAAAGTCCACACTTTACTGACCTCTCGCTTGGTCCTTAGCATATATGGGTTAATAATTCTGGAAACTGCCACAGCTGCTAGTGATCTGAAATCCCTCTAGCCAGCTGCTGGTCAGGCCCGCCCTGAGGCTAAAGACTCTGGCTTTTGCCTGGGGCTAGGGTTGGCTCCCAGAGCGTGGTACTGGCCCCTTCCTGCCAGCCTTTTGGGCTGTCCTCAGTAGGAGGTTGGCTTCTCTGTGTCATTTTTGTGTGTTCTGTAGCTCCAAAGTTTGTTCAGAGTCACCTTTTACTTGAATTGGAGGAGGTGGGAGCCAGAGCCCCAAGGAAGTCCTTTTTCTACTCTACCATCTTGATTATGCCCCTCTAATTGTTATTTTTTAAATAAACATGAAGCTAATTATATGAGGAGTGAGCCTTAGATAGATGACTGACAAAAATTATGTTCCTGTCATGACTGGAGAAAACAGAGCTCTTTCTTTATTAAACTACTAAAATCCTTTTTAAGAAAAACAGAGACAGTATTGGTATAGTGGTATAGAGCTGACCTTGGGTCAGACTTGGGTTCAGGTGTCATCCCTGACAACTATTGGCTATTGCAATACACTCTCTTAGTGCTTTAGGTAGCTGTTGGAGGTGCTGACTTGAATTGGCAGAGGGTCTTTTGTAACCTAGAAATTCCTTATACAAGTGAAATCACAGATCAGTTCCTCATCCCTTTCTTTTAAAGAGAATGAAAATGATTCTATGAAGAGAGTTTAAAAAATTTATTTAAAAAATTTATTTTTTAGTTTTCAACATTCATTTTTATAAGATTTGGGTTTCAATTTTTTTCTTCGTCCCTCCCAGTCTCCCCTCTCTCCTTCCTAAGATGGTAAGCAATCTAATATAGGTTATACATGTACAGCCATATTAAACATATTTCTACATTAGTCATGTTGTGAAAAAAAGAATCATAGCAAAAGGGAAAAACCATGAGAAAGAAAAAAAAAGTAAAAATAGTGTGCTTTGATCTGCATTCAGATTCAATATAGTTCTTTCTGTGGATGTGGATAGCATTTTCCATCATGAGTCTTTTGTAATTGTCTTAGCTCATTGTATTGCTGAGAAGAGCTAAGTCTATCATAGTTGATCCTTGCACAATGTTGCTGTTACTGTGTATGATGCTCTCCTGGCTTTGCTCACTTTACTCATCATCAGTTATGAAGAGACTTTTTAAGGCATTGTGATTTAAATGGTGTAGGACTGTCTTTTCTAAAGCAAATCAATCCCGAGTTATAGTCATTTTCTGAGGTGACTTGGGCTAGATAGTGCCATAACTAAAATATTGTTGATAATTATATGTCCCATGGTCTGGAGTTACTCTCTCAATTCCCCACTCATACAGAGTGGGGCTGAGTCAGCAGATGGAGGCCACTCCTGAATCCCCATTATGTGTTTCCCTCTGATTATTAGTTGATACCAATTAGCCAACCAGATTAATTTAGCTTTTATAAATGTGTACTTACTAAGGTGGTACAGCAAGAATATTTGGGAGAAAACATCCCTTCAAACCAGAGGCGCGCTCTCCCATAAGTACATATGGAGTGCAGGGGAAAGTGGATGTGTTTGGACAAAAGGGATAACACAACTCTTGGAAATCATTTTTCTGGAAATTCTTTTCTTTTTTTTTCCTGGAGTCTTAGGAAATTCTCCTTATCTAACAGTGTAGTTTTCTGCTGGTCTCTTTGTAGACTCCTGAGACTATCTTTCTTCATACAGACATGGCCACCAGTCATTTCTGTTTCTGAGACCCTGCTTGGATATTGATGAGACGTTCAAAACCTCCTAACAAGGGACTTGGCTGAAATTGCTCTCTTGGCTTGCCACTGGAATCCTCGAATTTGAACTAGTTTTCTACTTTATATAAGCCCTTTAGGACTTAAACAAATTTCTTCCTCTAGGCTAATACACTTCCTATGTAATGTCATCTCACTGTTCACTATTTCCAAATCGATCAAGGATTTTTTTGTACCTACTTAAAATGCCTTTGACTGATTCATTCAAAAAGATTGTCTAGTCCTTATTCCTACCTAGGTCATGTCTCTGATTCAATCCAGAAGTCCAGGACTTCTGTGATTATTGAGGTAGGAGTATAGAACCCTCTTAGTCTTTGGTTTTATTATTGAGTTAATTGTCAATAAATTGTGTATTCAATAATTTAAATGTTTATTTCTAAGAGATTGGCAGTTGTAATATATAAACAGATATAATTAGCTATTTTTATGGGAAAGGAGATTTCCCCAGTTTATTTAATAAATAATATTTGATGAACTGGAGTGGGGCTTTTGAGCTTAATTGGGATCAAGTGTGAGAGGTGTTAAAATTTTTGCAGTTAACAGAATATATCCAAATAAATCTTTAGGATATGCTAGAATTTGGGATTATGAAATTAACTACAGAAATGAGACAAATAGCAGATTGAGAAGTCACCTGCAAGTTAAGTTGTCAACCTCAGATCTTGCTATACATGAGAACATTGTCCTTCTTATCTTACAATCTCTTGCAAAAAAAAAAAAAACCAAACATATTAAAAAATCAGCATTAGGAAGGCTGAAAAATGAGCAAGTATCTTTTGCAAAGTTAAGGATAATGTTAAAGTTAAGTTTTATTTTGGTTTTGTATTTTATGAACACCTCTGTGAAAACTTAAGTACAAACATATTTCTGTAATATGAACAGGAACGTGTTCAAAAGACTTTTCCTCATCCAATTGACAAGTGGGCTATTGCTGATGCACAGTCTGCCATAGAAAAACGAAAACGAAGGACCCCTCTCTTGTTACCTGTGGATAAAATCCATCCTTTATTGAAGGTATAAAAATTCAAAAGCATATCTTTATTGTAAATAATCTTTTATTTATATACATAGTCTATATTTATTTTAAAATCATTTATTTGAAATAATTTTTTATTAACCAAATGTAGAAGTATTACATTGGTAAGACTTTCCATAAATTTAGATACAATTCTTTTGTAACTTTTATTAGAGAATTTTATAATAATACTTAAATAATAATTATTTAATACTTAATAAATAATAATATTTAATGCTTAATAAATGAACATTCAGTCAATTCTCTGTGTTAGGGTGTATTGGGTATACAGGTTGTCCCAAAAGTCTTAGTATACTTTTAAGCTATTGAAACTTTGGACTTTTGGAATACCTGTATTTGTGGAACAGTACTAGTAATCCATACCATTGAGACTTTTTCTGGGAACTACCATTCCTGATTATGTTTCATGCAAGCAGAATATTTACAGAAATAAATAAGGTGCTCAGAGGCAGAGGGCAGTTGTAGGTAGGGTGTATATACCACCATTTTCATGTCTTAGTCATGAGTTGGGTTTTCATGGGTATTATGAGAAATTTTATATCACACTAGGGTCTCTAATTCTTTTCTAAAGAATAAAATTCTTTTTTTTTTTTTAAAGCAATTGGGGTTAAGTAACTTGCCCAAGGTTACACGGCCAGTTTTTTTGTGTGGGTGTTAAGTATCCAAGGCCGGAACCGATCCTGGGTCCTCCTGACTCTGGGGCCAACGCTCTTACTCACTGAGCCACCTAGCCGCCCCATAAAATTCTTTTTTTTTAAAAGTAATTATTAGAAGCCAAAAGACTTTGCTTTGACTTTCTATGACCTTATATGAATTGGAAAGTTGTTACTGAGTTTCTATAGTTCTTAGATGGTAGGTTTCTGGATCTGAAATCAGAAGCACCAAGAGAAATCCAGTTTAGGGCTTTTTTTGTTCAGAATGGATTGACAGATTAGTTTATGATCAAGGGATGTTGACATAGGTGTAGTGACTTCTGGGGGAACAAAGGATAAATGAGAATCCTTGTCTTGTATTACGAGTCTGTGGAATATGTATTCTTTCATTGTTCATCTTATGTTGTAATTTATTCTTTAGCTTTTAGGAATAATTTCAGTATAATGAAATTTCAAAGGCTGTATTATTTTGGATGGGAAATTCATAAATAATTTCATAAATTTCATAAAATTCAAAATAAAATAATGATTTTAATGAATTTGTTACCTAGTAGAATGTTATTTTTTTAAATTAACAATTGCATCTTTTTTCCTCTTGTCATTTTTTCCATGCAGGAAGTTTTAGGGTATAAAGTAGATTATCACGTCTCTCTTTATATCGTGGCTGTATTGGAGTATATCTCAGCTGATATTCTGAAATTGGCTGGTAATTATGTTTTTAATATCAGACATTATGAAATATCCCAGCAGGACATTAAAGTATCAATGTGCGCAGATAAGGTAAGAACAAACAATTATTTTTTTAATTTAATTTTTTTTAAAAATTAATTTGTTTCCTTTTAGTTTACAGAATTCAATTCCACAATTCCTTGAGTTTCACATTTTGTCCCCCTCCCTCCCCTACCTCCCATGGCGGCATATAGTCAAGTATAGGATCTGTAAATACTTTCACATTAGACATTAGTCAGGTTATAAAGATGGATTGTATCGGATGGAATGAAAAATGGTAAAGAGGACATAAAACCAAACAAGAGAAGGAAAAAGATCAGGTATTTTGCTTCCACCTGGATATAAACTCAGTTCTTTCTAGTTCTTTCTCTGGATTCACATATTTCTCTCCATCATGAGTCTTTTGGGATTGACTTATATCACTGCATTGCTGAGAAGAGTCCAGTCTATCAAAGTTGGTCATCACACATATGTTGTGTCTGTAATTGTGTACAAATTTCTCCTGGTTCTACTCTTCTCACTAAGCATCAGTTTGTATAAGCCTCTCCAGGTAAATATGAAGACCATCTGCTCCTCATTTCTTATAGCACAATAGTATTCCATAACATGCATATACCACAACTTGTTTAGCCATTCCCCAATTGATGGGCACCCCCTTAATTTCCAATTCTTTGCCACCACAAAAAGAGCTGCTATAAACATTTTTGTACATATGGGTCTTCCTTCCACTTCTATGACCTCTTAGGGATCTAACCCTAGGAGTGGTATTGCTGGGTCAAAGGATATGAAAGTATTTATAGCCCTTTGGGCATAATTCCAGATTGCTCTCCAGAAAGGCTGGATCAGTTCACAACTCCACCAGCAATGCATTAGTGTTCCAATTTGCCCATATCCTTTCCAGCATTTGCCATTTTCCTGTTTTGTCATCTTATCCAATCTGACTGGTGAGATATGGTACCTCAGAGTTGTTTTGATTTGCATTTCTCTATTCAATAGTGATTTAGAGCATTTCTTCATGTGCTTATAGATATCTTTAATTTCTTTCTCTGAAAATTGCCTGTTCATATCCTTTGACCATTTATCAATTGGGGAATGACTTGTATTCTTATAAATTTGACTCAATTCTCTGTATATTTTAGAAATGAGTTCTTTGTCAGAGACATAGGTTGTGAAGATTCTTTCCCAATTTCCTACCTCCCTCTTAATCTTGGCTACTTTGGCTTTGTTTGTACAGAAGCTTTTCAATATCATGTAGTCAAAATTATCCATTTTATATTTTATAATGTTCTCTAATTCTTGTTTAGTCATAAAGTCTTTCCCTCTCCACAAGTCTGACAGGTAAACTATTCCTTGTTTTACGAGACTGCTTACAGTATCAACCTTTATACCTAGATCATGCAACCCATTTAGACTTGATTTTGGTATATGGTGTTAGATAATGGTCTATGCCCAGTTTCTGCCATACTATATTCTAGTTTTCCCAGCAGTTTTTGTCAAATAGTGAAGAACAAACAATTCTTTAAATTTATTTGTAGCATAATTATTTCTTTTAATAGATAGTATATTTCATATTTCGGTAACAATTTAAGATTTACAAAATACTTTCCTTATAAGAATATTATGAGGGATTGCCAAACTGGAAGTTTGGTCCCCAGTGGGCTGCTCCTTTTTTACTCATAGAGGTTACTGTTTGTCCTTCATTCTCAAAGAGGACTATGACATCTGGGAGATGATGCCATGACATGCAAGTGAATTGGTTTTAAGTGAGGGAGGGCTTTCATTCTTTTCCCTTCCTTCCTCCCTCCCTCCTTTCCTTCTTCTATCCCTTTTTCCTTTCCTTCTTCTCTCCCTCTCTTGTTCTCTCCCTTCTATTCTCTGTTTCTCTCCCTAAATGGTATAACACCCTTCTTACCTGTTGGTGCTCTGCCAAAGGAATGTAAATTGTCTGAAAATTTTTTTTGTTTTTATTTTTTTCTCTTGAAGACCAGCCTTAATCCCAAGTCACTCGGGCTGTCATTGATTGGCCAAAAAGAGGTCCCAGGCCAAGTCCTGCTTGGTCATTGTTTGGGTCCTAATTGACTTAGAATGAATGTAAATACCAGTTTTTCTGTTTTGGCCAGAAACTCTGAGGGTCTTCCCTTCCCAGATCAATTTTTTTAAAGAGATAATTCTTTGCCTCATTTCTTATTAAGCCTTAATCATGGAATAGGTGCTGCCTCAGTCAAACTGAGAACTGTTAAAGACCTTAGCTTGAAAAGGTCAAGGTCCCTCACTGCATCCTGGGCCATCTCCAGGTATCTTGATCCATATCTAGCCACTGGATCCAGATGGCTTCAGAGGAGAAAGTGAGGTGGTAGCTTTGCACAGCTCCCCTCCCTTACTTAAATCCAAAAATTCACTTGCATGTCATGGCTTCATCTCCCAAATGTCATGGTCTTCTGCCAAAATGAAAGACAAATATGAGGTGTAGGAGGTACTTATGTTCTAATAATTTTACTTCTGAAGAGACTGGATCAGAAAGATGAATTGACTTGCCTAGGGTCACACAGCTTTATATTTAACATTCTGGTTTCTTTTACTTTTTCATAATTGATTTTGTAGTCATTCTGGAAATCTTTTTATAATGTTGGTGTTGGAATATAGGATAGGTTCTATGGGCTGCTTATATTAAACTTTTACTCTATGTCAGATTGGGAAACTTTCTGCTTTTGAGGGGCTCATATAGTTAGTTCCATGGGTTTTTTTTTTCTCCCTAGTGGGGAAGGAGAGGTGACAAGGAGAGACAATAGATTTTTGTTAATTGAAAAGTATTAAATTTAAAAACAGAAAAATATAAAGGTTACACACAATTTAAAAATTAACTTAATTCACTTTGTTTTAGTGAGTGAATAAATAAAGTTCTTACCTGTTTTAGAAAAGAAAAAGAACAGGGAAAATGAAGCTACTTAGCAAGTATAATAATAACATTTTAAAAGCTACAAGACAGGAGAGAAAGAGAGGAGAGCAAAGAGGCAAATGGAGAAGGACAGAAGTGAACAGAGGAGTAAGGGAAGCAGGGCTTGTCCTCAGGAATCCTTCACAAGGGAAGTAGGGCCTTGGGGGACAAGTACAAGTAAACTGTTCTTCTTGGACCTTGTAGTTTACCACTGTTGTGGGAATAACCAAATAAGCTTTGTTGCGCTTTGAAAATCAGAACTTTAGAACTGGAAGGGATCTCTGAGGCCATGTAATCTAACTTCCTCATTTTACAAATGTATAACTGTGGCCCAGAGAGATTAAGTGATTTGTCTAGCATTTCAAAGGCATGAAGTTGTAGAGCCTGTGTTATGTATAGATCTAGAGTAGAAAGGCTTTTTATAGGTGAGGACACTGAATTGAAGAGAAGTTAAGAGACTTGCCTATGGTCATACAAATCCTGTCAAATCAGGATTTTCTTAGGTCCTCTGATTCCAAATCCAACACCCTTTCCCATGGTATACCTTCCTTCCTTATTTGTAAGTTTGTTTTTCTTTTCACAGTTCTTTTTAAACTTAATTTTTAGAATAAATTTTTATTTATATCTTTTCCTTTTTTCATTACCTACAGTATAACCCTCCTTTCCCTTCACAAAGAGCCATTCCTTATGACAAAGAATAAAACAGAGAGAAAAAACAATTCAACAAATTAACCAACATATTGAAAAAATCTGATATTAGATAGAGAATTCCTCTTCCATAGACCTCTACCTCTTCAAAGAGTGAGAGAGAGGTGTATTGACACTGGTGTGATTTCCAAGATGATTATCATATCTCTTCTTTGGGGTCCTTTGATCTTTATAATTTTGTAACATTCAGGTTTAATTGTTATTTCCATTTCCATTATTGTAGTCATTGTATATATTGTTTTTTCTGGTTCTGCTTTCTTCAGTTTATATCAGTTCATACAAATTTTTCTGTGCTTTTCTGTATTTATCATATTAATTTAATTAACATACCATAAACTATTTAGCCATTCCTTAATTGGTGGGCACCTACTTTGTTTACAATTAAATGTTTATTTTTAATAACATTTTTTAAAATTAAAGTTTTACTCTCCCATCAGATTTTGTTTTTCTGTATCTATGAGGAAATGACCTAGGTTTAAGAAATTTAATTTGAATCCATAGGTGTAGTGTACTATTAGCTCGAAAGTTCCTTTGAAATTTAAAACTTTATTGATTTCTAATTGTTCTTTAAAAGTTTAGGACAGCCTCATCTCATAATACTTGAAGATGATACTTGCATGCTATATCACTACTTAGACTTACTGCACAAAATTATTCTGAGCACTGAGGTTTTAACTCCTATTATGTGTAGTTAATGTTAATGAGATTTTTCTGTTCCATATTTTGTCCAGATTCATGTAGTAATTATAATATGGTTCTATTCTATAGTTTCAGAAATGATGAAACGATGAGAGTCAGTTCTCAGACTGACTCTCCCCTCCTACTTCTTTTCCCCTAAGAGATCCCTTCTTAGGAGCTTTATTGGAAACTTCTACCAATAAACTAATTCTCTTGGGTTATAAATAATACCTTTGGGTTATAGACAACCCACAGGACATGACTAGATTTCCTTAGTCAGTCAGAACACTCTACATAAAGGGCATCATTTCAGTTCATGCAGTGGCTTTCAAAGACATCTAAATTAACCAATAACTTTGCCCATATTTATTCTACAGTTTGTGATAGGGGTGGGGAACCTGCGGCAGGTTCCCTACTCCTGGTCTATGATTTATTAATTCAAGGAGATGTTTAGGCTTTCTTTACTCTTAGCTCAGACCTCTGATTCAATTAAGATGTGTTCTCATCTAATAAAGGCATCAGGATGGGGTGATTGACTCAGTCTTTCCCTAAATTTATACTAGATCTAAATTGGAGATCCATTAAGAAGTCTTTTGCCAACTACATTTCCATTATACAATTGGTCTCCTTTATAATTCTATATATTTTAGTCTATGCATTTTAAAACATTATTTTGAGAAGCAGTTTACCAGACCCCTTTTCTAGGCTTTATCAGACTGTCAAAGGATAGATGGCACAAAAAAGTTAAATTCCCCTGATCTGAATCCTTTTTACTAGATATGTTGGAGAGAAAACTGTGAAAATGACTCCTTTCCTTGTTCCTACATTCCTAAATAATATAAAGCAGGGAAGAACAATTAGCAAAATGATCAATTCTGTTTCTTTGTATAGGTTTTTCACAAAAATAACTGTTTATTCACTATGCTCTTGTTTATGAAAGCAGGGAAGTTTGAAATACATTTTAGAAAGATTTCCATAAAATAAAAGTGTGGACCTTTAAAATGGTGAATTTTCATAATCTACAAATTTCAGTTGCTGTAACATTTTATTCCCTAGCAGTGCCCCTTATTAATGAAGTATATTGTATTTGTTGATTGTTCTTTCCTCCTTTGAACTCAAACCCTTACTATAAATGTTACATGCATTAATGTAGAGGAATAAATGTGACTTTGGGCAGATCAGTTGACCTCTCTGTGCTTCAGATACATTGTCTAAATAAAGAGGCTAAGATAATGTCTAAGGTCCTTTATTGTTCCAAATTTATGATCATATTAAAGGGACGTCAAAGTATTCAAAACTTTATTTCTTGAATTCCCTTGGTTTTGTACTTTTGAAAACCTAGTCAAATTGACAAAGTAAAATTGATACTATAGTTAATTATTTTGCTACAGTTAAAAATGACATAGTCATAGTATATGTATCAACTTCTCACACTTTACATACCAAGACATGTTCCAGGTGGCTACATGATTTATATAAAGGGTGGTATCATAAATAAATTATAGGTACATGGAAGAAATTACCTTCCATAGGGGAAGCATTCATGACCAAGATCTAGAAAGAATACCAGGAGATAAAGTAAATAATTTTGATTGCATAAAATTAAAAAGCTTTTGCACAAAGGCAACTAAAATTAGAAGAGAAGCAGGAAATTTGGGAAAAAATCTTTAGAAAAAGTTTTTTAATAAAGGTCTCATTTTTAAGATATATAGGGAACTGAATTAATTTTATTTTTTTTAAAAGGAACCATTTCCCAGTTTATAAATGCTCAAATTATATGAGTAGGCAATCTTCAGAAGAAAAAATCTGAACTACCAATATACATATGAAAAATTCCCTCAATCACTAATAATTAGAGAACTGCAAATTAAAACAACTCTGTGGTGCCACCTCATACCTATCAAATTGGCAAAGTTGACAAAAAGGGGAAGTGAAATAAAAAAGCTATAAGGGCTATGTGAAGACAAGTATATCAACATATGGTTGGTGGAGGTATGAACTGGTCCCACTTTTTTGGAAAGCAATTTGTAACTGTGCTTGAAAAGCTATTAAACTGTTCATACCCTTTGACCTAATGATGTAGCTAGTAAGTCTATAACCCAAAGAGGAAAAGGACCAGTGTTTAATATATATATATATGGCAGATCTTTTCATGGTGGCAGAGAATAGGAAACTGAGGTGGTGCCTATCAGTTAGAGGATTGCTGAACAAGTTATAGTATACAAATTTAATGGAATACTATTGTGCTGTAAGAAATGATGTAGGGGATGGTTTCAGAGAAACCTGAGAATACTTGTATGACCTGAAGCAGAATAAAGTGAACAGGCCAGGGGAACAATAAAGACAAATAACTTTTATAGACTTAGGAATGCTGACCAACACAGTGACCAGCTAGGATTCCGAAGGACTCTTAAAGAAACCTCCCATTATCCTCCAGATAAAGAGCTGATGGATTCTGTGCAATTGAGGCATTTATTTTTTTCCACATGGTTAATGTTGGAATTTATTTTGCTTTCCTATACATGTTTATAGGTAGATTTCTTTTTCTTGCTTTATCAATGGATAGGAGTGGGGGAGTCAGGAATTTGAGGTGAATTTGAGCTGAAAATAAAATTAAAAAAACAAAAGGAGATAAACTAGTATTTAATAAATGTATTTTTTTATTCATTCAAACATGACTTGGTAATATTTGATTTATTATACAGTTGGGTTCTGCCATCTGTCTTCATGGTCAGATTTACTTTGTGTTTTGATTATTTGAAAGGTTAAACTTTACCTAACTTTTACTCTGTAAAAATCAAAAGCAACAATATTCTAATGTTGTTCAACAAAAATTAAGTATCTACTATGTGTAAGGAATACTGTATTAGGCACTGGGAATAATAGTACAGTGTTTAGGTACATTACAGTCCCTGTCCTTGTTTATATTCAGTATGGAGATAAGACTTAAACTCATAGTAATAATGTACAATGTTAAAGAATACATTAGAGAATTTTTATACAAAGTATGGGGTGGGGGGTGAGGATCTATTGGGGAAGATCTGGGACATCAGGCTTTGAGATGGTTTCTAATGTACAGGAGTTCTGCAGGTAGAGGTAAGAGGGAGTGAGCAGAATTACTGAAGGAGGAGAGTGAAGTTTGTTAACTAGAGGGCGTAATGTGAAATCTTGCCAGAAAGGTGAGTTAGAGTCAGATTTTGGGAGAGTCTTTCCATCCAAATCATCCTCTCTTCCCAACTTTCCCTCTTACTATAGAGGAAACCACCATCCTCCCAGTCACCTAAGTTTGAAATGTTGCTGTCTAATGGTTTGAATAATATCTTTGAATCCTCACAATTTTGGTTCCTTTTTTTTCCCCATGTATTTTTGTTGTTGTTGTTTTTTCCTTATTTTTTTCACTTAAAGTTTTTCATAACCGTATACCTTTCTGCCTTTTCAGTCTTCTTATGCTTTCCTCTCAATACTCTATATTCCAGCAACAGTGGCCTACTTGTAGCTCCTTAAACATGACACTGTCTCTCATCTTCATGCCTTTGTATCAGCTATTCCAAATACCTGTAATATCCTACCCCCTTAAACTTACTTTTTAGAGTCTCTTATTTCCTTCAAGACTTAACTTAGGGGCGGCCAGGTGGCTCAGCAAGTAAGAGCACTGGCCCCAGTGTCGGGATGACCTGGGATCGAATCTGGGCTCAGATACTTAGCACCACACCCAGAAATAACTGGCCGTGTAACCTTGAGCAAGTTACTTAACCCCAATTGCTTAAAAAAAAAAAAAAGACAGCTTAAATCCTACTTCTTTTAGGAGGCCCTTCCCAGTCCCCTACTGCTGCCAATGTCTTCCTTTGTTAGAGAACTTTCATCTACTCTGTGAATACCTTGTTTGCGTGTTGTTTTCCACATTAGAATGTAAGCTTCTTGAGGTCAGGGAGTGTATTTTTGCCTTTACTTGTATCTCTGCTCTTTAAGACGGTGCCTGACACACAGTAAGTGCTTAATAAATGCCTGTTGTTGATATGTATGCACTTGGCAGATCATAGGGAATCTTAGAAGATTTTTTTTTTAGCAGAAGACTAACTTTTCCTAGAAAAAACATTCTGTCATCAGCGTTTAAGGAATGGATTGAAGGAAGGGAGAGAGTTTACAATGTCTTGCCACAAAGTAATTGCTTAATAAATGTTTGTTGAATTGAGAGAATGGAGTAGGAAGACTTGGAAAGAGGATATTGCAATAGTCTTGGCTTATGATTTAAACTTTTGCTCTTTATTTTCTCAAAATAGTTAACTTACATAATAGTACATTCTTCTCATTACTTTTTTGCTTTTTGGAGGGCAGTTGGAGTTGAATGACTTGCCCAAGGTCACATGGCTAGTTTTTGTGTTAAGTGTCTAAGGTTAGATTTGAACTCAGGTCCTCCTGACTCCAGGGCCGGTGCTCTATTCACTGCGCTACCTATCCACCCCCATACATTCTTATTATTTATTCATGTGATGATTATGAAGAACATTGAGTTAATTTAAACCAAACTGGTAATAGGCATTTGTAAAATGCTATTTTGTATTTATCAGGTTTTAATGGACATGTTTGATCAGGATGACATTGGTTTGGTTTCGCTCTGTGAAGATGAATCCTTTTCTTCAGGTGAACTAAATTACTATGACTTAGTCAGAACTGAAATTGCTGAAGAAAGACAATATCTACGGGAATTAAATCTGATAATAAAAGTGTTTCGGGAGGCTTTCCTTTCAAACAAAAAGCTGTTTGCATCTTCTGTAAGTACCATTCCTAGAAGGCCTTTTGATATTCTGTATCTCAAAATTTGTTACAAAACTTAGAATAATGAAATATCTTCAAAATCAATGTGTATAGAACAAAAATGTTCTTTTTTGTAGTCTTAGTATGATTTTTAAAGTAGTTGAATTATTTCACCAGTATATTAAAATGCTACATTAGATTAGTGAGGAAACTAGAAAGACGGAAAGTTTTCTCTGATATTGGTTTTCTGAAGTGAGCAGGGTAATTTCCTGGGAGCCTGTACATATGTTATATTAAAGGAATGTCCCAAACATGAACTCTAGGAGAAAATCTGATGAATTGAGATCTTTTTCTGAGAAGAAATAATAGACTGGGAATGTCTTTGTCTCCAAATAAATGTTATAAGGGAAAGGAGAAGTATCATTTTTTTTCCCCCTCTACTTTCTGGAACCCATTATCTTTTTCTTTTAAAGATCTGTTCTGCATTTCTTGTTTTTGGTGTTTTCTTTCATTGCTTTCTTTGCTACTCTACCTGTTTATCGTTTCCTCCAAAATGTGTAATTTCTTGTGTGAAAAGGGAGTGATACTTAGATAGTATTGGCTAAATAAACACTAAAGAGCCAAACAAATTTTCTTAGTCTTTTTTTCTTAAGCTCTGAAGAAATCAAGCAGATGATATTCTAAGCTGTTTTGGTAGACCTTATTTTTTTTCTGTAATGCATTTATTTGCTTAGTTTAAAAATGTTTTTTTTTAACTCCCCACCAGATCATTATACTGATATTTTACACGCCAAGTTAAAGGATATGATAACCAACAAAATGAGTTTAGAATACAAACTTATTTGTAAAAACTTAGAATAGTGAATGATTGTGAGCAGCAGTAGTGCCTCACAAAACAGGGAACTCCTGGAGGGTAAAGCTGGTTTAAAGAAAGTGTGGCAAACTAAGCAAGCTCATTCTGAAGGCGTGTAAGGGTGAGATTGTAAGAAGAAGAAATAAGCAGACATTTTATAACATTCTTTTTATTAACAAAGATAGTGGATTCTATCTTTACAACCCCAGCTATGTTAATAAAAGAGGTGGAAATGTCCCTGAAAAGAGCAAACATAGAAAAGAACCAAACTTGACTAGAATATGTTTCCCACTGTCAAAGATGAGTTCCAAAACAAATGCAGATTGTAGATATATTTCCTGTAAATGGTGAAGTCCTCTTCATGTACCTGTTTGCAGAAGACATGCAGATTGTACCAAATTCTCACACATTCCCAAGCAGAGGAAGAATGCCTGATGTCCTGACTATTAGGCAGTTATCTTAGATAGATGTTACAGGGTAATGGTGAGTCAGTCCTAGAGCTGAATAGGAAGAAAGCAAGCAAGCTGGTTTGCCTTTGAGAAGTGGCCATAAAATTTTCCCTGAAATAAAGGCCTGTTTTTGGAACACAAATAGTCTATCAGAGTTTTATGATTACAAGTTATGGAACGCCAGTTTCCAAACAATTCAAAACAAGTTGTGTTCTACTCTTCATGACCCCCATGGCACCCATTATCGTTTTCTTTTAAAGATCTGTTCTTCTGCCTTTCTAATATGGCATTTTAGAGGTGTATAGTGGATATGAAGAGGCTGCAGCACATCAGTTACAAATGGAATTAGAAAGGAGAACTAGAGAAAAAAGCTATTGCCAAAAAAAAAAAAGAACGAAAACAATGATACTGATGTTATAAGAGCACAGGAAAATTGATGGACAATATATATTCCACTGACATCCTCTTAATGTCAATGAAATTGAGGAAAGTTCTCAGAATGTTGGTTGGATCCCCTGTGGTGAACTTTTCAAAGAGTATGGACAAGAATTACCTGGATTGCACAGATTTCAGTCTGCATTATTGGAGGGAATGCTGACAACTGTGAAATCACAGCTCCATTTGAGTATTGGATATTATGTATCTTCAAAATTTTAGAGTATCTGCCATTTGATATGATTTTCATAGGACAGGTATTATTATTTTTGTAGATGAAGAACATGAGATATAAAAATTGTGACTTCAGATTACTGCCAGAGGTTGGACTAGAACCCATATCTCTGGACTAAAAAGTCTATTATACTTTTTATTTATGCAAAATGTAATGGGTTGTATATAGAATAGTATCTAGGAAAGAAAGCAGATAATTTCATTGGCTCAGGTCATCAGTTTTTTTTTTTTTTAAGCAATTGGGGTTAAGTAACTTGCTCAAGGTTACACGGCTAGGTGTTTCTGGGTGGATGCTAAGTGTCTGAGCCCGGATTTGATCCCTAGGTCGTCCCAACACTGGGGCCAGTGCTCTTACTTACTGTGCTACCTGGCCGCCCCCAGGTCATCAGTTTTACCGCTTTTACCATTAGCATCTATAAAGCGCTTGATTTTTTTCCTCTGTAGGTGATGACATTGATTTGTCAAATAAAGGGATTTTTTTTTTTTTTTTGCTGAGCAAAATTGATCCCAGTTTACCATTCTGAGGGTCCTATTTTACCCAAGTAAATATATTATATTTATGCCTCCAGGGTAAATAGTTTGTCCATTACCTTAATAGATAAATGTAAATCTTATTTTGTTGTACAGAGGCCTTGGGACTCAAAATTTATTTATTCATTATGAAAACCAACCATCAGCTCACAATTAAAGTTCTTAATGGTCTGTTAGTACAACATGTATTGCTTTTCTGTCTTGTGACAGAGAGGATTGTGTTTTCCTTCCTTCTTACTGATTGACTTCAGTTTTATATGTTTTATCCCTACCTTCTCCTCTCCCAACTCCCCACCTTATAAACTATTTTATAAGCTATTATATATATATATATATATTTTTTTTTTAAGCAATCGGGGTTAGGTAACTTGCTCAAGGTTACACGGCCAGTTATTTCTGGGTGTGGTGCTGAGTGTCTGAGCCCGGGATTTGATCTCCAGGTCGTCCCAACACTGGAGCCAGTGCTCTTACTTGCTGAGCCACCTGGCCGCCCCTTATAAGCTATTTTAATATAGCCTCTTTTATGTAGAATTTCAAGGCTTATCTTGTGGGAACTTTCTTGTAAAATATTAACATGATTTCTTAGATATGCATTATTTTCCATCTTTAACTTATGTAAGAATATTTTTATTCAATAACTTATTAGCATAGTTTTTAGCTTCAGATACTTTCATTTTTATTTTCTTTAGGATATTGAAGGGATATTCAGCAACATTTTAGATATTCATGAACTGACTGTAAAGCTTTTAGGCTTGATTGAAGACACAGTTGAAATGACTGATGAAAGCAGTCCTCATCCCTTAGCTGGAAGCTGTTTTGAGGATCTAGCAGAAGTAAGTTTATAAAATTATATTTATATTCTCTTTAAAATATTTAAATTGCTTGCTAAGCTGCATATTATTTGGTTATCTGCCCCAAATGAGAAGATATTTTCTATTATAAGGATACTTAGTTTTCTTTAAGTCAGTAAGCTGAAATCATTGCATATTTTACTTACTGTACTGTGCTGTATTTCTGCTTAACAGTTTATTTCAAATTACTTCATATTAATTTTATGTGAATAACTTTTTGAAGTAATGTATTTGCTGCACCTGTATAGTGTGCTAATAAAGGTATTGGAGTTCTGGAATCAGTAAAGTATCATATACTTAATGTAAAAGATATTCTCAGGTGTCTGTCTTCATTCAACATTAGTCTGATAAAATGGATTATTTTTATTAACTCACTTTTTAGTTAAGGAAACTGATATTGTTAATCATTTGCTGGCTATCTGAAATTCTCAGTTCTATTCTTATTAGTGTATTTGCTATCTTGAATTCCTGCATCTTTATGGTTTGTCAAACATATTAACAGTTTGTCGTTTTAAAAGATAATAATGTAGACTTAAAGTGGTCCAAGTAAACATTTCAGGTGATGAAATTACAAATTGATCAGAAATCATCCTTGAAGTTTCAAAGGAATAAGCACTGAACAGTTATCTTAAACCAACATACTTTTTAGGGGATAAAAATTTGGTATAAATTTGAATGTAAACTATGTAGACTGCCTTATTAATGCTCATTCATATATTAACATATCTTAACATTTTTGAAAAGTATGCCATAGATAAAGCACTGTTATTTCATATAGCTATGTAAGAAAATTCTCTTTCTTCCTTACTTTTTTTCTCTCTCTCTTTTTCTCTCTTTTCTTCTTTCTTTTCATATAGCTATATTACTTCAAATTTCATATAGCTATGTAAGAAAATTCTCTTTCTTCCTTACTTTTCTCTCTCTTCCTTTCTCTTTCTTTCTTCCTTCCTTCCTTTCTCTTTCTCCTTTCTCTCTTTCTTTCTCTCTTTCTTTTTCTCTCTTCCTTCCTTCCTTCCTTCCTTCCTTCCTTCCTTCCTTCCTTCCTTCCTTCCTTCCTCCCTTCCTTCCTTCCTTCCTTCCTTCCTTCCTTCCTTCCTTCCTTCCCTCCTTCCCTCCTTCCTTCCTTCCCTCCTTCCTTCCCAGAGTCCTACAACTAGTAAGTATCTCAGGCCAGATTTTTAACTCAGGCTTCCCTAACTCCAGGGCTCATGCTGTATCCATTGTGCCACCTAGCTGTCCCTTAAGAAAATTTATTGCACCTAAGGGTTAGAATTCAACTTGAAATAGTAGATTTTTAAAAAACATCTTCAGACCACAATTTCAGATTTGCTTTCCTTTTGCTTATTGGCACTCTTTTCATTTGCCTCTTCCTCCAAAATATTTTTTATGTGTGTGCATATATGTACATTTATGCATATATTTAGACATGGTATATACATTTAGACATATGGTATATAGGGGTAACTAGGTGGTGCAGTAGATGGAGCACCTAGCGTGGAGTTGGGAAGACCTGAGTTCAAGTTCAGTCTCAGACTCTTACCAGTTGTGGCCCTGGGCAGGGCACTTAACCCTATTTGTCTCAGTTTCCTTATATGTAAAATGAACTGGAGAAAGAAATAGCAAAATACTCCACCATCTTTGCCAATAAAACCCCAAGGTGTCATGAAGAGTTGGACACAACTGAACCCGACTGTAATAGACACATGCATATATACATACATAGAGATCATAGTTTGCTACTTGGGGCCACAATGTTACCCACATATTTTGAGATGACAGTAGTCAAGACAGTATGAACTCCCAGGCTTAAATGCACTGTTTAAATTCCTTTGAAGGTATACACATGGAGTTATAGGTAAGTTATATTTGGTATTTACCCTTGCAATTTAGAGAGCAAAAAATCAAGACCTAGTTGAAGACCTAATAATATAACACCTACTATACTAAGCATATTTACAAAAATCATCTCATTTGATCCTCACAACAACCCTTGGAGGCAGGTGGTGCTATTATTATCATTATCCCCATGTTACAGAAAAACAGATATTTGAACTCAGGTCTTCCTGATTCCAGGCCCAGCACCCTTATCTACTGCACTGTCTGGTCTTTGGAGCAAATTGTACCAATGTAATACTGAAAATGAAAGTGCTTCTATCTGTAACTGTGTATACTAAAACTTGTTTTACTTTCCAAAAACTTTTTTTAAGGAACAAGCATTTGATCCATATGAAACCTTGTCGCAGGATATTCTTTCACCACAATTCCATGAGCGTTTCAATACTTTGATGGCCAAACCTGCTGTTTCTCTACATTTTCAGGTAAATTTAAATTCAAACATTACTTTTCCATACTTGGTGGCATGATAATTGGCCTCCCAAACTCATTTGATAAGATGAAAGTGAATGAGGTATATGGTATTCCTGTTTTAGAAACTAGCCACATCTAAGAGAGAAAAAATTACGATAGTAATAATGTTGACTTTTTTGAAGTGGTTTCCTTGACTATTTTTTTTAATAGTGATAAACGGTTTTTATTCAGGCAATGAAACATGAAAAAATATATTAGTATTTATTATAATAATTTCATTTGTGTAAGTATAACTCTTACAAATTATTATTATTTTTTAGAGGAGGGAAGGCTGGACAATTGGGGTTAAGGGACTTGCCCAAGGTCACACATCTAGTAAATGTTAAGTATCTGAGGTCAGATTTAAACTCAGGTCCTTCTGACTCCAGGGCTGGTGCTCTGTTCACTACACCATCTAGCTGCCCCTACTCTTACAAATATTTACCTGACATATAAAATGGGAAATTATTGTACATATAAAATTTATATACATGATCATTACATATACAATGCAATTCTGGTAGGAATCAAGCAACTTTCACACCTTCCTATGGAAGAGTAACTGATCACTCAATGTATGGCTGTCACAGGGGCATAATGGAAGAAGTTATACAGTTAGGCTGGTCACTTATTGGTACATATGTTACTATATATGAAATCTGTTGGCAGTGTACTTAGGCTGACAGCAACATTGAGGAACATACTGGCACCTTTGAGAATTAAAAGAGGCAAGGAAGAGAAGGCTCCAGGTTTGATTGAATTAAGACTTTGGGGTTGGCTTAAGGGTTCCAATTCTTATGACTACAAGATCATTTGAGTTATCAAGTAAATGCAGAAGATTGCAGTTATTAGCCTGCCTGCCTTCATCAGTGAATATTCTTTGTGCACATACACATCATGAAAGAAAATATTCACATGTACAATATGTTGTCATGATCTTGACAGTTATTAAAAGCATACAGATAGTGAAAATGCCACAAATTTTCTCTTCATTAGGAATTTTCATCCTTTTTATCTAGTATATTTGAATATTTAAACTTTTCACTGCTAATACTACTGATTTAGTAAAATTTAGTAACTGAAAGAGATACATGTCCAAAACAGAACTTGCTATCTTTCACCAAAACCCATCCCTCCTCTCAACTTCCTTATTTTTGTCTAGGGCACTACCATCCTTTAAGTCACCCAGGTTCCCAATCTTGGAGTCATCCTCAACTTTTCACTTTCCCCCACTCACCAGAGCTCATCAGTTGCCAAGTTCTTTTAATTCTACTTCCACAACATATCTCTTATTTGTCGCTTTTTCTTTATTCACATTCTAATTTAGACCTTTACCACCTATCTGTTGCAACACCCAGACTATTTCAATGGCTTCTCATTTGGTTTTGTTGTATCTAGCCTTTCCCCTCTCTAATCCTAATCTTTCACAAACTGCCAACTTGATATTCTTAAAGCACAGTTCTGTCCATCTCTCTTCCCTGTTGAAGAAGATCAGTGGTGCCCTGTTGCATCTAATTTCAAATACAAACTCCTCTTTTAGGCAGTTAAGTATATGACCATCTATCTCTAGTCAGTCTTTCCAGTGTGATAACCTCCCCTCTTCTCCCCATTCTCGTTCATTTTATGATTTAGCCAAATTGTACTACTTTCTGTTCCCATATATAATGTTCCATCTTCTGTGTCCTTTCCTTTGATGAGCTGTTCTTCGTGCTTGGGGAATATAGCCCACTCAAAGCTTTCCCTCCTCACCCTCTATCTTTTGGAACTCTTAACTTTCTTTACCGATAACTGAAATGCTATCTCTTCCAAGAGACCTTTCCTGATTTTCTTAGTCGTTAGTACTTCCACCCTTTTATTTATTTTGTATTTTTTACTGTATGATTCCCCCCCCCCCATAGAATGTAAACTCCCTGAGGACAGGGATCCTTCCTTCCTTTCTTCTTTCCTCCCTCTCTCCCTCAATCCCTCTCTCCTTTCATTATTCTACCAAAAATAGCTGTGGTACACAGCTGAATATAAGTATTATCATAAAAGAAATACAAGGAATTGTAAGACTTCCAAGGAGGAAAAAATCATTTCATGTTCTAACTTCTATTACCTTTTCAATCTTATTTCATTTTATTCTCCTTTCTATATTCTCTATTCTAGTCAAACTAACTTACTAGCTTGCTTTATATAATGTTCCATCTTTTGCTTTTGTGACTTTGCATCTCTTGGATGTATACCCTCTTCACATTTTCTTCTTTGAAGCCTTAGTTTCTTCAGGGCAAATACTGTTTTCACTTTTCTTTTGGTAGCCTTAGTGCTTTGTCATTAGGAGGCTCTTAAGTAATGTTTGTTAAATTTATTTGAATAGAAAATGGAGAGGAGAAAATGTATTTAAGAAGGATTGTAGAGGAATTAATTGACTGAATTTGGGGGTTCAAGGTGGAGTAATGTCTCAATAAGAAAATGATCTTTCTTTCCATATCTCTAATAAAACTTGATGAAGAACAAGTTCAGTACAAATGAAGAAGTGGGAGAGTTGAACTATAAGAGATTTTAACATATATGGATATTTGAGTTCAGGATATTAGTTTCTAAAGATGATACATCTAATAAACAACAGCACTGGTAGGTTGTTATTGTAGAATAGAGATAGAGGTTTGGGGAGTTAAGGAGCCATGAGGATATGGATGTTGATGTTTCTGAGGTATAGAGCTTCAGTTATCTGGTGCGGTCACTTGATTGTACACTTGAAGGAACTGAGACCCAGAAGTGTTAACTGACCTGCCCAGGGTCACACAGATAAAAATCAAAGCTGGAATTTGACTCAGGGGCCCCTGACTCCAAAGCCAAAGCTCTTATAGTGAGTAAACCAGATGTTGAAATCATTGAGAAAAGTAAAAGTGAAAGTAGAGCAGAGATATCAAACACATGGCCCACAACACTCCTGAGTATGACCTAAACCTAATTAAAATGCAACTTGAAAATATCTAACAGAATAAAAATACAATAAAATATAGATACATTTTAAAACTAAGTATGTGGCCCAATGTGCTATATGTATGCATTAGTGTCCCGTGTTTCTAATTGAATTTGATACTGCCATTCTATTATTTTTTGGAGGGATTTTATTTTATTTTTCCCTAGTTACATGTAAAGACTATTTTTAACATTCATTTAAAAAAATTTTGAGTTACAAATTTTCCCTCTCCCTCTCTCACTTCCCCCTCTTCCTGAGATGGTAAGCAATTTGACATAGGTTAGATATGTTCAATCATACAAAATGTATTACTATATTAGACATGTTGCTAAAGAAGACATAGACCCAAAGAAAAAGAAACCCACAAAAATACAGAAAATGAAAAATAGTATGCTTTGATCTGCATTCAAGACTCCATCATTTTCTCTGGAGGTGGATAATCATTTTTCATCATGAATCTTGGAATTGTTAGGTCATTGTATTGCTGAGAATAGCCAAGTCATTTACAGTTGATCATTATACATATTGCTATTATTGTGTATAATGTTCTCCTGGTTTTGCTCACTTCATCTTGCCTCAGTTCATAGAAATCTTTCCAGGTTTTTCTGAAAGCAGCCTACTCATCATTTCCTTTAGCACAGTAATATTCCATTACAAGCATATACCTCAACTTGTTTAGCCATTCTGCAGTTGATAGACATCCCCTCAATTTCCAGGTTTTTGCTACTACAGAAAGAGCTGCTATAAATATTTTGTACAAATTGGTCCTTTCCCTTTTGGGGGAGATCTCTTTGGGATACAGGCCTAGTAGTGGTATTGCTGGATCAGTGGATATGCACAATTTGATTGCCCTTTGGGCATAATTCCAAATTGCTCTTCATAATGGTTGGATCAGTCCATAACTCTACCAAGTGCATTAGTGTCCAAAATTTTCCTCTATCTCCTTCAACGTTTACCATTTTCTTTTTCTTTCATATTAGCCAATCTGATAGATATGAGTGGTAACTCAAAGTTGTTTTGGTTTGCATTTCTCCATCAATGACACTGCTATTCCAGAGGTTCATAGATGATGATAATGTAAACAAATGAAATTAACTTTAAAAGAGGAGGATCTTTTTGGGTGGTGATAATGGAAGAACAGTTTAGTAATGTGAATAGTGAAATGTGTTTGAAAAAAGACTAAGGAAGGACTACATAGGACTTAACAGCTGTAACCTTGAAGGACAGGAAGTCATGGAACATGATATTCTGGAAGGCAAAGGAGCCAGGACTTACAACCAAGAATCACCTACTTGGTGAAATTAAGTATAATACTTAAGAGGAAAAAATGGTCATTCAGTGAAATAGAAGGATTTCAAACTTTCATAAGGAGAAGACCAGAATTAAACAAAAAATTTCATCTCCAATATAAAGACCCAATAGAAGCTGAAAGGGAAAAGAAAACATAAGGGATTCAATGGAGATAAATCATTTATATCCATATGTAGGAAGATGATAGTTGCAATTCTTAAAAATTGTACCACTAATAATGCAGCTAGAAGGAATATATATATATATATATATATATATATATATATATATATATATATATAGACAGAGGGTATGGGTATAAGGTGAATTTAAGGGAATGACATAAAAAAAATAAGTAAGGAATGAGAAAGAGGAATATACTGGGTGCAGAAGGAAGGGAGAGGTAGGATAGGGTAAATTATTTCCCATGAAGAGGTACATAAGAACTATTACAATAAAGGGGAAGATGGGAGGGTGGGTGATGGGCATCACTTGAACCTTACTTATCAGTATTGGCTGAAAAAGGGAATAATATACACAATCAGTTGAATGTAGAAATCTATGTTACCTAACAGGGGAGTACGAGGGGAAGAGATTAAGTAAAAGGGGGGAGGGGACTGACAGAAGAGAGGGCAGACTAAGGGAGGTGGTAGACAGAAGCAAAACACTGATGAGGAGAGAATGGGTGAAAGGAGAGAGGACAACCAGGAGGAAAAATAGGATGGAGGAAAATACACAGTAATCATAACTGTGAATGTGAACAGGATGAACTCTTCCATAAAATGGAAATCAATAACAGAGTGGATCAAAAACCAAAATCCTACAATATGTTGTTTACCGGAAACACACTTGAAGCAGATAGACACAGAATAAAGGTAAAGGGCTGGAGCAGAATCTATTATGTAAAAAAAAAAGTAGCAGTCCTTATCTTAGTCAAAGCAAAAGCAAAAATAGACCTAATTAAAAGAGATAAGAAAGGAAACTAAATCTTGCTAAAAGGTACTGTAGACAATGAAATAATATCAATACTAAACATACATGCAGTAAGTAGTATAGCATCCAAATTCTTAAAGGAAAAGTTAAGTGAGTTACAGGTTCATGGCCAAACAAGAGATAGAGAACATTATGAAATGTGAAATAGATAATTTTGATTGTTAAATTAAAAACTCTTGCATAAACAAAACCAGTACAATCAGGATTAGAAAGAAAGCAAAAACCTGGGAAACAGTCTTTACAAGTGTCTCTGATAAAAGGTCTCATTTCTCAAATGAGAACTGAGTTTGTAAGAATATAAGCCATTCCCCAATTGATAAATGGTCAAAAGATATGAACAGGGGGCTGCTAGGTGGCACAGTGAATAAAACACCAGCCCTGGAGTCAGGAAGACCTGGGGTCAAATCCGGCCTCAGACACTTAACACAAAAACTAGCTGGGCGGGCAAGTCACTTAACCCCAATTGCCCTCCCCTCTCCCCTCCAAAAAAAAAAAGCAAAAATTAAAAATAAGATATGAACAGACAGTTAATCAAAGCTATGTATAGGCACGTGAAGAAGTGCTCTAAATCACTTTTGATTAGAGAAATGCAAATTAAAACAACTCTGAGGTACTTCACACCTATCAGATTGGCTAATATGACAAAAAAGGAAAATGATAAATGTTGGAAAGGATGTGGGAAAATTAGGACACTAATGCATTGTTGGTGGAGTTGTGAACTGATTAAGCTATTCTGGAGAGCCATTTGGAATTATGCCCAAAGGGCCACCAAAATGTATATTCTTTGATCCAGCAATGACACTACTAGGTTTGTATCTCAAAGAGATGATAAAAAGGAAAAAGGATCTAGGTGTACAAGAATATTTATAGCAGCTTTTTTCATGGTGGTGAAATATTAGAAATTGAGGGGATACCCATCGTTTAGGGAATGGCTGAACAAACTGTGGTATATGAATGTAATGGAATACTATTGTGCAATAAGAAATGATGAACAGGCAGATTTCAGAAAAACCTGGAAAGACATATATGAACTGATGCAAAGTGAAATGAGCAGATCCAGGAAAACACTGTACACAGTATCAGCAACATTGTGTGATGATCACCTATTAATGACTAAGCTCTTCTCAGCAACACAATCCTAGTCAGTTAAAAAGGACTCAAGAAGAAAAATGCTATCCATATCCAGATAATGAACTGATGGACTCTGAATGTAGATTGAAGCAACTTTTTTCACTCAATTCTTTTTTGTGTTTTTCTTTTCCTTTTGTTCTGTTTCTTCTTTCACAACTGTGACTAATATGGAAATATGTTTGACATGATAGCACATGTAGGATCTATATCAAATTGCCTACCATTTTAGAAAGAGGGAGGGGGGGGAAGGAGGAGAGGGAGAAAGAAAAATTTAGAATTCCACATAAAGACTGCCTAGAGGTAGAAAGAAGCAGAGAAGAGCATAGTCTGGAAAAATGTCCAGGAAGTGCTTTAGGGCAAGATAAAGTGAAAGGTTATGTACCAGAGCGTAAGGTCCTATGCAAAGCAGTTCAAGGTCTGGTGGTGGGAGAAAGACCAGAGTATAAGCCATGTGGTTTGGAAATCTCTGAATGAAGGTTTTAGGGAGGAGTAGGGATGAAACTATGGGAATGGGGAGGAATTTTTCAAGGGTAAGAATTATTTTGGAATTCAAAATTTAATTTCAGTTCAAATTTAACATATTTATTAAGCCCTTACTGTTTATTAAACTTTGAAGTTCTGGGTGAAATGTTCTAATATATAAATATAATCAGTGCTTTAATTACCTGAATATAGAAAAAAACCATGAGTGATGAGCAAAACTCTGATAAAAAAGAATTTTGAGCATACTGTAATTAGATAGGAATTATAATACAGTGCAAGATAGTTTAGTAAATGAACTTTCTATTTCCCTCTTCTTTTGATTCAGTGAAAATCTAACTAGTAACAGTACTTTTACTCTACTGCTTTTATGGATAGGTGCTTCCCAATTATTTCTCCAATTGCTATTTTTAAAAATTCCACAAGAAGAGTCATTTGTAGCAGTCCATGTGACATGCAAGGTATAAGGATCCTAAGCAGTATTTCTCTGATAGGATACTATCAGGAACAAACCTATAAAACTCCAACACCTTAGCCTGCTAATGACATGATACCCTACTAATTCTTTCAGTAGACTTAAAGGCAATGAAGAAATAAGTGGTAAAATTAGAAATTTGGAAATTCTGATTTCCAAAATAACAGAAAATACTTCCTTTATTAATTAACTCTGAGCCTCTATCCTTTTTTATTAGATAACAGAGAAATCTCTTTTTCTGTAATCTTTCTCTCATTATCAAATTCCATTTTCATAATCTTTGATAAATACCAATGTCAGCGACTATATTATATTTTTAGAGTAACAAATATTGTAATGGAAAGTTAACCAATACATCAGTCAGATCTTTCACATATATACAATATTGTACCTCTTTGAAAAAAAGTGGCTAGCTTAACAATTGTAATTACATGGCATTCAATTTTAGTTTCATCCCCGTTTACATTGTTTTCATTATATATTTTGTGTTCTTGGTTCTACTTACTTCACTTTGTATCAGTTCATATAAATCTCCCATTCTTCTCTCATTTCCATATTTTTAATCTTAGCATTTTTTGTTTCATCTTGCATGCTTGTTATTTTTGTTGGAAGTCACAATTTATATTTTAAAAACAAAAAAAAATCTCATCATCTAATTTAGAAGTCTCCTTATCAATTCTCACTAAACTTCGAAGATGTTTTGTATACGTCAAAATTCAAATGTGCATATTAGTCAAATTGCGCTTATAGTACCTGCTTACATGAATAATGGCGCATTTATATAGTGCTTTTAAGTTTTATAATGCACTTTCCCGTATATCTGTGAGATAAGAATACATGTTTTATTATCTACATTTTATAGAGGAAGAGCTTGAGGTTAGTGGGTTATGTGACTTAGTCATATGTTTATTAAATGGCCTAGTGATGACTTCAACCCAGGTCTTCTAACTCCAAGTCTAGTACCTGTGTTATAAATCTTGACTGTTCTCACAGCAGCTATTAGATAGAAAATTCTCCACTTTTCAACTTATTTAGAGTTTTATTTTGATCTCAATATGATTTGGTCCCAGAATGACTTGAATGTAGAAAAAAGTTAAGTATTATGTCATAGTTTGACTTCAGATGACAATACTATGTAAAACATTATATAAATGTTTAACACTCCACTCTTCTTTTATGAGAAAATGTATTTTTATAGCCCTCAAGATTATCTTTAACATCTGTCAGTCCCCTTCTTCTTTATTGTGAGAAAAAAATGCCCATTTAGGAAATCAGCATTTTAAAAATAATAAAATATTAGTCTTTATAGCTACAGAAGATGATTTTCTCCTCAGGAAAATAAAAGTCCATTTTCACTTTTAGATAATCAGTTTTAATTTTTATTTCTTTTTGATAAGTTTATATTCTATTATGGTCTTGGTGTATTCTGTATATTTCATACATGCAAATTTGGATAATTTTTTTTCCCTTCCAGTCCATTGCTGATGGCTTTAAAGAGGCTGTACGGTATGTTCTTCCACGCCTTATGCTAGTTCCAGTTTACCATTGTTCACACTACTTTGAATTATTAGAGGTAAGTATAAAAGCTTGTATAAACAAACTTTTTCCTTCTTTTTTTTTCTTTTTTCTTTTTTGGAGGGCAATTGGGGTTAAGTGACTTGCCCAAGGTCACATGACTAGTTTTTGTGTTAAGTATCTGAGGCTGGATTTGAACTCAGGTCCTCCTGACTCCAGGGCTGTTGCTCTATTCACTGCGCCACCTAGGTGCCCCTGTTTTCCTTATTTTTTAAGTTTGAAAATTGATCTTAGTTCTAAATTATATCATTATTGTATGCATTGTCTTTGTTTGAACAAAACAAATTGAACAGAAAATGACTTAAGCAAATGACTTCTAGGGAGCTCAGAACAAAATATGTACTTCTTTATTTGGGTTTATGTTATTTAAGGTTAAGTATAGAAAAGTTTATTTTGAAAAGGTTTTTTTTTTTTGAGACTGTGTCTCCCTGAACCACTCATGGGTTCAATGCTAAAACTGATCCACATGGAAGCTTTGACCTCCTACATTTAAAATGAAGGCTGGTTTACCCCTCTTTAAGTTGACTAGTGGCCCTCCTACTCCTGGGGACTACCTGAGGTGCCAGATTTTAGTGTAGACCCCTGAAGCCCCACTGCAGCTCAGAACTTCTGAGCTCAAGCAGTCTGTTAGCCCCAGCTAATGCCTATAAGCAGGCATGTACCTCTACTCCAGCCTAAAAGTTTATTTTCATCTCAGACTTAGTAATATTGAACCTGAAATTCATCTGACTAGTTGAACATTTTTCATACTAATTTTCTGTTCCAACTCATGTTTAAAGATATAATGATCCATAACTTCATTGATATGACTACTTCCTCTATTGATACAAATAACAACTCTTCTATACTGTAGTAAATGCTCTTTTAGAGTTGCTGTGGCCAAAATTGGGGCAGCAAGGTGGTGCAGTGGACTGTCTCCATCTTCAGCTGAGGGAACATGGTAGTTAAGAGGCAAGTGGAGATTTGGCTTGACTTACCTGGCACATATTGCCTCATATCTCTTCCTCAGGGTGCCTTGCTGCTGAACTAGGCTAAACAAGTATTTGTTAAATCTTACTCTGTTTCCTGTATTAAGTACCAGGGATAAGAAAGGTAAAAACATTCCTTGGTACCGAGGAACTCGTGTTCTAATGGGAGGAAAGGAAATAGTTTGCAAACAACAGAGTTTATACAAGATATGTACAGGGTAAATTGGAAATTATCTCAGAAGGGAAACACTAGCATTAAGGAGAGCTGGGAAAGACCTTTTGCAGAGGTGATCTAAGACTGGAAGGAGGCCAAGGAAGTGAAGAGGGAAAACATTTTTGATATTGGAACAGTTAATGGAAATGTACTGAGTTGGTATATGGAGCTTCATGTATGAGGAACAGCAAAGAGGCAAGTGCTTCTGAATTGTAGAGTACATGGAGGGAAGTAAAGTATAAGAAAACTGAAAAAGTGAGAAGGGAGGAGGTTACAGAGGGCTTTAGAAGCCAAACAGTGAATCTTAAGTTTAATTCTGGAGGTAATAGGGAGCCACTGGAATATAATTCAGTAGGAGGGCTTATGTGGTCATATCTCCTCTTTATAGAGCTAACTTTAGCATCTAAGGAGAGGATGGACTGAACTTGAGGAGATATTTGAGGCTGGCAGACCAGCCAGAAGATTCCTTTAATAATCTAGGTGTGAGGACCCGTACCTAGGTGGTGGCAGTGTCAGAGAAGAGAAAGGGGACACGTACAAGAGATGTTGCAAAGGTAGAATCAACAAGCCTTAGTGATAGATTGGATATCAGGGTGAGAGAGCATGCTTAGCACTTAGTAGTCTATATTTTTAATAGATTTTGACTGATGTCTTTTCTTTTTACATTATGTAGATTCCCCCCTGCATCCTTACCTATTCCCAGAGAGCCATCTTGTATAACAAAGATTTTTTTTCAATTGGCAAAACCAATATATGACAATATTTGTATGTTGCATATCTACGGAACCCCCTCACCCCTCAGCTTTTCAATGGAATAGGGGGAGATATCTTTTCATATCTCATCTCTGGGATCAAGTTTGAACTTTATAATTTTGTAGTATTCAGTTTAATTATTTTATTTGTGTTGTTCATTCCATTGACATTATGGTAGTTGTATATACTGTCTCCTTACTCTGCCTACTTCACTTTGCTTCTTTGTATTTATTACATTCATCATTTCTTATAGCTAGTAATATTGCATTACATTCATGTATCACAATTTGTCTAGTCATTCCTAAATCTTCTTTGTTTCCAGTTATTTGCTACCACAATAGTGCTTATTATGATGATACTTAATATGGTGTTGCTTATCAAAGATATTAGAACTGACCCGTAGACATCTGCAGAAAGAATTATTCCAGTTTGTTATGAAACATAGAACTAAAATACATTTCTTGTTTGGTGTACTTTATCTCTTGTATTGACAGTAACTAGTAGAAATGAATTAACATTGTTTTGTATTTTCTGGCATCTTAATTTAAAAACAACGACAACACAGCTTTATTCTTGTGCAAAGTAATATGAAATCTCTCCCACAGTTAGTCTTTTCTCCTGATTTTGAATATGAAATATATTATTATATTAGTAGTAGTTGAGTTCAAGAAAGATGGATTGTGGGGTGGCTAGGTGGTGCAGGAAGGGTGCCAGCCCTGGAGTCGGGAGGACCCCCGGGGGATCCAGTTCCTGGCCTCAGATACTTAACACCCACCCACACACCCCCCCCCCCCCCCCACAGAGAAAAAAAACTGGCCATGTAACCTTGGGCAAGTTACTTAACCCCAATTGCTTAAAAAAAAAAAAGATAGATTGTAGAAAAGTTGTCTTGAAATAAGTACATTTTGTGTATGTAATTTTTTCTGTTTTCTCTGAAAAGGAGACTGGCCTTTATAGTAGAAATGACAATAAAAATGACTAATTGGGACTTGAAACCCAAAATAAATGTGGAGATAATACGGAGTAGCACTTAGCTACCTTTATGAATTCAGGTCTCTGGAGCTACATCCCTTGGGTTCTGAAAGAACAGGTGGATATGATTGCTGAGCCATTGTCAGTGATATTTGAAAGTTAATGGAAAACTTAAAAGAGAGTTATCATCAGGTTGAAGAAGAGCACATGTTTGGATTTTCCAAAAGAAAAAAAAATAGCCTGCAAACTACAACTTAGTGAGCTTGACTTTGGTTCTTGGGAAAATTCTAAAACAGATTATTAAAGAAATGATTAGCTAACATTTAGAAGGGGAAACAATAATTACAAAGAGCCAGCCTGGCTTTATTAAGAACAGGTCATGCCAGACTAACTTGATTTCCTTTTTTGACATGATTACTTTTTTTTTGTTTTTTGCTTTTTGGAGAGCAACTGGGGTTAAGTGACTTGTCCAAGGTCACATGGCGTGTGTGTGTGTGTGTGTGTGTGTTAAGTGTCTGAGGTCAGATCCGAACCCAGGTCCTCCTGACTCCTGGGCCAGCGTTCTATTCACTGAAACACCTAGCCACCTGATATGATTACTAAACTAATATATGGGGCAGAGGGAATGCTATAGTTATGGTTTACCTAGATTTTGGTAATGCTTTTGATAAGGTATTTCCTTCTATTCTTGTGTAAAAACTTAGTCTTACTAAGTTAGGGGATGGCAAATCCAGCCCACTAGCTAAATGCTTTGCTGCCAACCTACATTTATACTACTAGCAAGCTAAGAATGGTGTTATATATTTTTTTCTTTTTTGCAGGGGGTAATTGGGGTTAAGTGACTTGCCCAAGATCACATGGCTAGTAAGTGTGTCAAGTGTCTGAGGATGGATTTGAACTCAGGTCCTCCTGATTCCAGGGCCAGTGCTCTATTCACTGCACCACCTAGCCACCCTGTATTATATTTCCAAATAAAGTTTTATTGTACTTCAAAATGTGAAAACCATTCTGAGCTCTCTGACTATACAAAAACAGGCTGAGGGATAGATCTGGCCCTCAGGCCATAATATGCCAACCATGGGTGAAATGAAAATAATAAAAATGAAATAATAAAATAGTAAAATCAGATGGCTTCACAATTCATTGGATGAAAAGATTCAAAGAGTAGCTGTTAATATTTTGTGACAGGTCTCCACTGGAAGGCCTTAGGAATCTGTGCTTAGCTTGTGCAGTTTAACATTTTTATCAGTGATTTGGATAAAGGCATAAATTATATGCTTATCTGATTTGGAGGCAATGCAAAGCTGGGAGGGATAGCTAATACAGTGTAATATAAGGAGGGAGAATCATGGATAGAAAGCAATTGTTCTGAAAAAAGATGCTTGGGATTTTAGTGAACTGCAAGTTTAATATAAATCAGTACTGTGATGTGACAGCCAAAAAAAGATTATGTAATTTTGGGTTATATTAAAAGATGAATGGATTCCAGGAATAAGAAGGTGATAATCCATCTGTACTCTGCCCTTGTCAGACCTCATTGGGAATATTGTGATTACGTACAGTTGATAAGCTCCACAGAGTGTTCAGATGAGGGAAATCAGGGTGATGAAAGACCTTGAGTCTGTCATGTAAGAATCAATTAAAGGAACTGGGTATGTTTAGTCGGGAGAAAAGGAAACTCAGGGGAATAGCACAGCTGTCTTCAAGTATTTTAAGGACTGTCATATAAAGGAGAGACTAGACTTGTTCCATTTGGTCCCAGAGGGCAGAATTAGGAACAGGGGGTGGAAGTTGCAAAAAGGCAAATTTAGGTTTGCTGTCAAGAAAAACTTCCTTATGATTAGAGCTATCCAAGAGTGGAATGGTTCACTTTGAGAATGGATGGGTTTCTCTCCTTGAAAGTCTTTAAAGTTAAGGCTGGATGAGTACTTGTCAGGTTTGTTATTTTGAGTTTCCTTTTGTGTATGACTAGGGCTAGATGGCTGCTTGAGGTCCCTTTCAACTTTTAAATTTTATTGTTGTATATATTCTTTTGTGGTTAAAAAAATCCCTTTAGTTTGTTGATAGTTTTTCTTTTGTCTTTGCTTTTTTATATTTTTGCTGTTCTTAAAGTTGAGGTTAAAAAACCAAAATACAAATTTTATTTTGGATTTTCCAATTTTTCTTAGCAATTGCAAGAATGCAGTGAAGAACAAGAAGACAGAGAATGTTTGAAACAAGCTATTACTGCTCTTCTGAATTTCCGATGTAGCATGGAACGGATTTGCAACAAGCATTCACCTAGACGGCGACCTGCGTGAGTTCAGATTATAAAAAGCATGAGGAATCCATAAATTATACTTGGACTTAATTTCTAGATTTCTGACCAAGTATGATTAGTAATGATAGGTTTTTGTTTCAGTTCTGATACTGAATATGTATCATTTCTTCTGATGGTGGTACATATATCCAGCAGTTTTAAAAATCAAATGGTCATTGTTGAGAATTAAATACATTGGCATGATTTATGTTTTTAAACTGACTTTGCATGTTTTTAACAGATACCGAAAATGATTTAAGTAAAGGCAAAGCCTTTAAATTACATTAGAAAATCTACATCATTATTCTATAGGGCATATGCTACAATTTTCTGTAGCTGATATGTAAGAAGTTCACTATTCATTACATCTTCAATTATGGCATTAGGTATGTAATGCATAATAGGTGTTTTTTTCATCTCACAAGTAAGGAATCTGTGACATAGTGGAAGTGATTTGTTACAGTTACCTATGAGTCAATGAAATAATTGAAAGGTAATATTGTATTTAATTTTGCTTGATAAATTGAATTAATGTGAATTGATGATGTCTAACTTTTGTAACTTCGTATGGCTCTTACAGTATTCATTTTATGTGTGTCTTAATTATGATTTAACAGTAACTGAAAAAACTTTTTTTTGGTTGTGTTTTATAGGGATCCTGTTTGTCGATTTTATAATCGTCAAATACGGAGCAAGCACCTAGCCATAAAAAAAATGAATGAAATTCAAAAAAATATTGATGGATGGGAGGGCAAAGATATTGGCCAATGTTGCAATGAATTTATCATGGAAGGCCCATTGATGAGAATAGGAGCTAAGCATGAACGTCATATTTTCCTTTTTGATGGCTTAATGATTAGCTGTAAAACTAATCATGGACAGTCCCGGATTCCAGGTTATAGCAATGCAGAATACAGATTGAAAGAAAAATTTGTCATGAGGAAAATACAAATCTGTGATAAAGATGACACTTCTGAGTATAAGCATGCCTTTGAGTTGATTTCCAAAGATGAAAACAGCATTATATTTGCTGCTAAGTCCACTGAAGAGAAAAACAATTGGATGGCAGCCTTGATTTCTCTTCAGTATCGTAGTACATTAGATCGAATGCTAGATTCAGTATTATTAAAAGAAGAAAATGAACAGCCCCTAAGGTTGCCAAGTCCAGAAGTATATCGCTTCGTTGTGAAAGATTCTGAAGAAAACATTGTCTTTGAAGACAACTTGCAAAGTGGAATCCCTATCATTAAAGGAGGAACTGTAGTGAAATTAATTGAAAGGCTAACCTACCACATGTATGCAGGTATGTGTCTATATTTATAGGTGGAAAGGAAGGACAGTTGTTATCTGTTTAATTGAAGCAGCTAGGTGCTTTAGATTCATCTTCCATAAATGCAGATCTGGCCTCAGACATTTACTAGCTGTGTGACCCTGGCCAAGTCACTTACCCCTGTTTGCCTCAGTTTTCTCATCTGTAAAATGAGCTGGAAATACAAATGGCAGACCACTCCAGTTATCTTTGCCAAGAAAACCTCAAATGGGTCACAGAGTCAGACAGGACAAAAATAGCTGAGCACTGTGCAATGCACTGAATATACAAAACCAAAATAAAACAGTTTCTGATTGAAACACCTCATATTCTATTGGGGGAAACATATACCACATATAAAAACATACAAAATATATGAAAAATAAGTACAAGGTAATTTTGGATAGGGAGGTACTAGCAGCCAAGGACTATGAAAGGCATCTTGTGGTGCTTGAAGTGAACTGTGAAAAAGCTAGGTCTTCTAAGAGGTGAAATTGAGGAGAAGAGTGCGTGAGTCTGGGAAGCATGAAGAGGTAGGTTTACCACAGGGCATTTAGGTGGTACAGTGGATAGAGCGCTGTGCCCAAAGTTAGGAAGCCTAATCTTTCTGAGTTTAAATCTGGTCTCAGATACCTATTAGCTGTGTGACCCTGGGCAAGTCACTTAATCCTGTTTGCCTCAGTTTTCTCATCAGTAAAATGAATTGGAAAAAGAAATTATAAGCCATTCCAGTATCTTTGCCGAGAAAAGCCCAAACAGGGTCACAAAGAGTTAACCATAACTAGACAACTACTAAACAATAATGGCAAAGATAGATTGGATTCAGGCTGTAGAGCTTTAAATGCCAAATAGAGTTTTTTACGTTTTATATTGGATGCAGCCACTGGAGTTTATTGAATAAGACAGGGATATAGTCAGATGTATTTTAGGAATATCACTTTGGATTTGGAAGATAAATTTTAAAGGAGAAAGACTTGAGAAAGAAAGGTGTTGCAGTTGTGTAGGAAAGAGGTAATAAAGGCCTGAGCTAGTGTGGGAGCCATATGAGAATGACCTATATATATCTCTTCTCTTTCTTGACCAAACTCCTAGAAAAGCTGTCTTTACTCACTGCCTCTTCTTCCTCTCTTTGTAGTATGGCTTCTGATCTCATCACAACTGAAACCACTCTCTAGAATTACCAATGATTTCTTAATTTCCATCCTTGATGGTCTTTTCTCAGGCCTCATTCTTCTTAACCTATGTGCTGCATTTACTATTCTTTTTTGCTTTTTGGAGGGCAGTTGGGGTTAAGTGACTTGCCCAGTTGTTATATGGCTAGTTTTTGTGTTAAGTGTCTGAGGTCGGATTTGAACTCAGGTCCTCTTGACTCCAGGGCCAGTGCTCTCTTCACTGCGCCACCTAGCCGCCCCATGCATTTACCATTCTTGACCCAAATTTTCTTTTACCTCCAGAGTCAATATAAATTTCTGTTTAGTTTTTAAAGTACCAGCTTATCTTTCCAGCCTCATTGTACATTGTTCCCCCTCCTATATTCTGCAGTCCAGCTAAACTGGCCTTTTCTATGTTCTTTACACATGATACTCTGTTTCTTATAGTCATGTGTTAGCACCACTGTCATCCATTTCTGCAAATGTACTTCCTTTCATTTCTGCTTTATAGAATTTTTCTTATTTCAGTATCTAGTTCATCCACCACTTTCTACATGAAGCATTTCCTAACCCCTTCATTGGCTAGTGTCCCCTCTCTCAGATTATGTTGTATTTAACTACATTGTATACTCTTTATATAAATTATTCTGTTCATTCTTAAATATGTCTTTATTATTTCTCCCATTACAGTGTAAGTTTATTTTGAGTAGTGATTGCTTCATTCATTTTCTTTTCCTCCCCAGTGCCTAACACAATTCCTGGTCCTTAGTAGGTGCTTAATAAATACCTTTTATTGGTTGATTGGAGAGAAGGATACTGATCAGAAATACTATGGAGGCTAAAATCTATAAGACTTAGCAACTAACTTGATATGTAGAATGGGGGTGAGTGAGGACTACTCCCAAATTTTGAACCTTGGTAGAAGTACTCTCCATAGAAACAGGGAAATTCAAAAGAAGGGAAGACTTGGAGTGAAGGATTATGTGTTCTTTTTTAGACATACTGAATTTCAGGGGCCTATGGGACATCCATTTTGAAATGACCCATAGGCAGTTTGTATTAAAATTGTATCTTGGTCTGGTCTCCCTGACTAACCCCCTCCCCCCCCTTCCTAGTCAGTATATTAAATAAGTTTATAAGAGCCAATAGAAAGTAGCAATAACAGGAAGTAACATTGCAAAGGGGCACCTAGAAGTCACATACAAACTGTCTCAAAGATCAAAAGACCATAATTTATCAGTTATATCACATATTTATCAAAAATTACACCCTGGTAATATGTGCTGAATCAGGGGAAGCTATCTAAGCTTTGCTGTCAGGGCCTTTTGGTCCTATGATGTATAAATCTCTGATGAATTCTGGACATCCACTTTAAGACCAGTAGAACACCAGATATTACTGATAACTTTAAGATGATGTGGATATGTTAGCTTTAAAGTTTTGTCAACAGTTTTTGAGATAATTTGGATATATTAATGAACGAATCCCAAGATAGCACAGATAAAAGTTAATCTGTTGCCTTCTAAAACCTCATAAAAATGAGACTTATTCCCTTCCCTCCTCTCTCCTTGCCCCCAAGAATTCTTCCATCTCCATTGGGTCCATGCTGCTGAATACTCCTAACTCCATGGTTACATGATTGATGCTCTTTGCCTTTCCCCTTCCCCACCCTGTTCCCCACACTGCCAGCCTTCCTTCACTACCCCATTTCTTCTCCTCATGCCATCTGTCTCTGTTCCCCTTTTTGTCACTTCTCTCTCAACTTACTGTGCCTTTTGCCCATATACCCTCTGTGCATTGTTAGAGTGTGATTACATCCCTGTTTCTTGCTCCCATCACGGTCTGTCCTGATGAGTATCCAAAGAAGCAGGTGTGCCTGTTCCATTTAATAAATTAACAATCACTTCATAGTTGATATCTAGGGAATAGAGCTCAGGAGAGGGACCAAGACTAGATATATAGCTTGTTGAAGGAATTGGGAATGTTTAGCCTAGAGAAGAAGAAAGACTTAGGTATGACATGAGAGTTGTCCTGGGAACAATGGAGGAAAGTTACAAAAAGGCAAGTTTTTATATAAGGAAAAACTTTAACCTTGAAACTTTCAGTCCTTTAAGGGAAACTTGGACTAGAGACCATCCATTAAGCCATATTGTGTCACCTCTAAATTTAGCATGTGGAATATTGTTAGAGAAACTGAAGAGTCGCCAGCATAGGTCTGATGTAACATGCATGGTTACTTCAATTGATGCAGGATCTTATCAATATGGACATTCATAAAGAAAGATCTTTGGTGAAGCGAAACAGTAGGGAAGAGTGCTGGACTTGGAGCCAGGAAGACCTGGGTTCAAATCCCACCTCAGATACTTAGTTGTGTGACCCAGGGCAAGTCACATAATCTCTCTCAGCCTCAGTTTCCTTATCTGTAAAATGGGGATAGTAATAGCAATTGATCTTACAGAAATGTTGAGGATCAAAAAAGATAATGTGTATAGTGCTTTGCAAACCTGAAAACACTGTATAAATACAAACCATTATTATTGTTATAGTATTTTCTTTATATAATAAATTTAGAATTAGAAGGAACTTTAGAAATAGAGTCTAGCCCCCTTAATTTACAGATAAGGAAACTCAGGGAGGCCCAGGGTAACACATCTAGCAGATGTCTGAGGTAGGATTTGAAACGAGGTTTTAGAGACTGGGATCAACTCAAATGGGTCATCTGGTAACCAGCCGTCAACAAAAAGATGGTTATTTAACCATAGCATGAAATGGATATTCCACAAGGATATAGCACTTAGCATACTTCCCAGAGGGATAGGGTGTGGTTACTCTGATGGCCATTGGACATCTATCAAGTCTGAAGGACCCCACCTTCTCACCTATGTGTCCCCTCCATGATGGCCACTAGGAAGCTGTGTCAAACAGCTAAGCAGCTTAACTTAGCTCCCTGGCCTAGTCAAATCTTGGGGACAACTTCCTTGCATTTTATTTTATTTTTCTCCATTTATGTATTTATTTTAAAATTTTTAACCAATTACATATAAAAATAATTTTTAACATTCGTTTTTAAAACTTTTGAGTTTCAAATTCTCTCTTTTCTCCCTCCCCACCCCCCCATTGAGTGTTATAGGTTATACATGTGTGGTCATGCAAAACATATCCATGATAGTCATGTTGTAAAAGAAAACATAGATAAAAAAAACCCAACTCAAGAAAAATAAAGAAAATTTTTTAAAAGTATGCTAAGATCTGTATTCAAAAACCATCATTTCTTTCTCTGGGGATGGATACTATTTTTCATCATAAGTCCTTCAAAGTTGGCTTGGATCATTGTATTTTTGAGAATAGCTAAGTCATTCATAGCTGATCATCTTCCAATATTGCTGATACTTTGTATACAGTATTTCTCACTTTTTATCGTCTCATTCAAGTCTTTTCAGGTTTTTCTGAGAGCATCATTTCTTATAGTACAATAGTATTCCATCATAATCACATGCTATAACTTGCTTAGACATTCCCCAATTGATAGGCATCCCCTCCATTTCTAATTCTTTATCGCCAGAAATGAACTGCTATAAATATTTTTGTACATATAGGTCCTTTTCCTTTTTTTAAATCTCTTTTGGGATATAGACCTAGTAATGGTATTGCTAGGTCAAAGGGTATGCATGGTTTTATAGCCCTTTGAGCATAGTTCCAAATTGCTCTATAGAATGGTTGAATCAGTTCACAACTCCACTAACAGTGCATTTCTCCCACATCCCATCCAACATTTGTCATTTATCTTTTCTGTCCTATTAGCCAATCTAATAGGTATGAGGTAGTATATCAGAATTAGTTTAATTTGCATTTCTTCAATGAGTAGTGAGTTAGAGTAGCTTTTATATGGCTATAGTTAGCTTTCATTACTTCACCTGAAAACTGATCATATCTTTTGATCATTTCTCAATTGGGAAATGGCTCTTATTTTTAAAAATTTGACTCCGTTCTCTATATGTTTGAGAAATGAGTCCTTTATCAGAGAAACTTACTTTAAATTTTTTTCACAGTTACTATTGCTAACTGTATTTCTCTCCATCCTATTCCCTCCCATCCCCTTCCCCCTCCTGGTTTATTCTATTCTGTCTCTCTTTTCACTCTGTCCCTTCTCAAAAATGTTTTGCTTCTGATTACCCCTCCCCCAATCTGCCCTCCCTTATATTAACACTCCCCCCCCCCATCCTCCCTGGCCTTCCCCTCCTACTTTCTAATTAGTGGGGTAAGATAGATTTCTATAGCCAACTTATTGTGTATGTTATTCCCTCTTTGAGCCAATTCTGATAAGAGTAAGATTCACTCACTCCCCTCACCTCCTCCCCACCCTTGCATTTTAGACAAGAACTAGTTTAACTAGGTGATGGGGGAGAGATGGAAACCTAATAGATATTGATCCTATCATATATGCTCTTCCTGACTCTTAGGTCCAGTGCTTCTTCTCCTTCATCATGTTGCCTCTTTGTAGCACATATAACTACAAAACTTTACTGTGACTTTTGTTAGTATATTTATACTAGATAAATATTAGCAGACACTAGTTTCAAGTACTAAACATTTCATCAGAATATTTGCACTTTATTTTATTATTTTTTTAAAAAAGCAATTGGGGTTAAGTAACTTGCTCAAGGTTACATGGCCAGTTATTTCTGGGTGTGGTGCTAAGTATCTGAGCCCGGATTCGATCCCCAGGTCATCCCGACACTGGGGCTAGCACCTGGCCGCCCCTAAGAATATTTGCACTTTAGATAGCAAAACTAAATTTATATTAATATTCACTTACATAGAAATAAATGTTACATACATTATCATTTTAAAGATGATTGCATGAGGGACAGGAACATACATAGTATCAAGGCATATTGAAGATTATTTCCCTGGGAATTTTGATTTCATTTTTTAATGTAAGCATAAAATACTTAATATATGGCTTTGGTATAAAAGCCTTAGGAAATGAATTAGAGAATTTGAAGCTGAAAGGGACCTCATAGTACAGGACTTCTTAAACTTTTTCACTCACAACCCTTTCAGTGCTTCTTAAACTGTGGGTTGTGACCTCATATGGGGATAGACCTATTCTTCAATAGAATCCCCCTCTACAGTGATACAGTTATGGTAGGAGCTTTAACAATTCCTAACATTTAAAATATAACACTTAATTGTATATTTCAGATTAAATGGGACAACTCCAGATAGTCTTGTATTTGCCCTCATTAGGATCCTTAAATATTAGGACAAATGTAGGGCACCTCTAAATACACATTTCCTTCCCCTCTTAAAATAAAAGGAAAAAATGTTATGTACTAAAAAGCCTCAAACTATCTCATTACAAATAAATTGATTCAGTGTTTTTACATTTCTTTCAAGTACTTGACTGTTATGATGAATCCTTTGATGTTGATGCATATTGCAGCTGATCTATGCCTGCCCATTTTGTGCCAGTCTTGGCCACGTCTTTCAGTAAATCCTTCACAAGGGGTCCATTAGTATGCTGGGGGGTCAGGGGGATTTCCTCTAAAGCTCTTGACATGGCTTGGATATCAGCCTGTGGACATTCCCATAGCTATCTCTTGTCCTTCCTACCTGACCAACCTATCTTTTTCACAGCCTAGCTACATCACACCTTCCTAGTCATACTGATAGTTTCATTCATTGTATGCCTAGCACTTAGCATAGTACCTGGCAACATAGTGGGTGAATGATAAACAATTGTTGACTTATCACTTACCACTTTTCTTCCTGCACTGAAAGGTCCAGCCAGAATAATTTTATTACTATTTCTCCATGTTTCATTCCATCTCTCATCTCTATACCTTTGTTTAGGTTGTCCCTTATGTTTGGAATGCATTCTCTTCTCACTTCTTCCTCTTATAATACCCTACAGGCTTAGCTTAGGCACCATAGGCTGCTCCTAGGTTTTGTGCAAGTTAAATCAAAAGAAAAAAAATGCCAATTCTATACTGACTATTATGGAATGGATGTCATATCCACTTTTCTGCCACTCTCTTGGATTTCATAATAATGAGGTTTTATTATGTTCCCTGTACAATTATTTATTGCTTTTTCCCATGGCCACTATCTGAGTTTTAAAATAAGATTATTTATTACATTAGTGAAGAAATTTGCTTTAAAATTCTATGCCTGATTGAGGAAGAATTGAAGATGTAAGTGGAGCTATTGTGGTAAGGGGGTTAAAATTTTTTTTTCATGATATTCATCAACAAAGACAACCAAATTTATAAAATATGGAGTAAAATATTATGAGTCCCTATAGAATAAACATTACCAACCTCAATTCTTCAAATAATTAAAAAAATAAAAACTATGTGTGGTCATTGTCCTTTTCTAAGTCAGTCTGAAGTCCCACTACCTTTAAGAGAAGTTAAAAACAAATGTTTTTTAACTTGGTAGTGTACTAGTGGGAGAGGTAAGGAGGGAAGGGGAAAGAAATAAGTATTTATATAGTGTCAACCATGTGCCAGGCAATGTGCTAAATGCTTTACAAATATTATCTCATTTGATCGTCACAATAACTCTGTGGGGTAGGTATTGTTACCCCCATTTTCACAGTAGAGGAAACTCAGGCAAACAGGATAAGGGATTTGCCTCGGGTTACATAGCTATAAGTGTCAAGAGTCTGGATTTGAACTTAGGTCTTCTTGACTTCAGGCTTCTTTTAGGGGAGACATCACTGTGTGCTACCTTTAGGTAGACTTTCAGACTGGAGGAGATTTGTAAGTAATCTTTATTCATTTTACCTTTACAGATCCCAATTTTGTGCGTACTTTTCTTACCACCTATCGTTCATTTTGTAAGCCACAGGAATTGTTGAAGTTATTGATTGAACGGTAAGAAAAATACGTATATTTCATTTACAACAACCACTGAAAAAAGTTAGTTCCCATTATGTAGATTTTCAGATGACATATTTCCTAGGAGCTTAGATTTAGAATTAGAAGGGACTTCACAGGTTCAACCTCCAAGTTTTATGTTATTTTACCTGTATATACTAATTTAATATTAAATATAGAGTTAAATAACAAAAAATTCATTTTAAAGGATAGAACTTGCCTTTTTTCCTTTCATTGCCCATCAATCTCTCTTTCCTTGCCCCCAAGTATTCCCTATAACAAATGTGTATAATTAGGCAAAACAAATCAAGATATTGGTCTCATCTGAAAATGGATGCTGTCTTCTGTAGCTCTAGTTCGTCATCTCTCCACCAAGTGGTGGAAGATATGCTTTATCATCTGTCTTTTGAAGTTATAATAAGTCAATGCTTTATTCAAAGTTTTGAGTTCTTTCAGAATTTTTTACTTTTATATTATTGTAGTCATGGGGCAAATTGATTACCTCATTTTATACAAATTTTTCCATAGTTCTTTTGTTCTAGAATATTCCTCATCTCTTATGGTACTACAAAATGCCATTACAACCCACAATTTGTTCAGCCATTCTCCAATTAATTGATACTTTTTTTGTTTCCAGTTCTTTGCTCTCATTGATATATTGCTGTAGAGCCATCTGTAATCCTTAAAGTGCTATATAACCATCAGTTATTTAATTAGTTTTGCTATATTTTTTTATTGTTTTTACCAGATGGAAGTAGGTGGAGGATAAGGCATATCTAGTTGCCTAGATTTTTCTTTCTAGCACAGTATTTGGAGTACAGGTGCACTTTTAAGTCCATGTTGCAAACACTCTCTACTCATCTCTATTAAATTTGCAAATATATCTTCTAAGGAAGAAAGAGCCCTTCTGGCCAGAATGTTGAATTAGTCAAATAAATATCTAACTGCTTACTTTATATCTATTTGATTTTTTAAAAAGTTAATTGTGTTTGGGGGTGTGGAGCAGATAAAGAGGTTATGCTTACCAAATTAGAAAGCATTTACCTGAACTTTCCCCATCCATGGTAATTCTTACCTATATAAATAACTAAGTATTTGTCTTTAATTTTGCTCTGTTCATAGGTTTGAAATCCCTGAGCCAGAACCTACTGAAGCAGATAAATTGGCAGTGGAGAAAGGAGAGCAACCAATCAGTGCAGATCTGAAACGATTTCGCAAAGAATATGTTCAACCAGTACAACTTAGGTTTGAGCCCAGTATTATATTTCTCATGCTCCACCCAGTTTTTCTTCTCCATATAGCACAAAACTTGTCCCCTCTCATCTCAAATACAGGTGTTGCTACTGTCTTTATGTTTTTATTATGTTTTCTGTATACATGAATGTTTCAGGTGGCAAAGTGTGCCCTGGTTATTTTCACGTATGTGATATATACCCTACGAATGACTTCTTATTCCTCTAGACTAGTGCCCTGGAATTTATTTTCAAGTATAATTAAGCTCTATATCTGTGCCTACATCTCTCTGTATGTATGTATGTGTGTATGTATGTATATATATTGGTAAGAGAGGGGTGTTAAGAGAGTGGTGGCATAGTGAATAGGGAACAGGTCTTTGATCCTCCACAAGTCACTTAATATCCCAATTTCTCAGTCGGCTTTTTAAGATTATGTTGCAGAATAGTTGCCTGTATTTGAAACAGGCTCCTCACCAGAAATTTCCTATAACACTTAAATCGTAAGTCCAGGACAAAAAAGTAGACTTAAAATGACTGTTGTTGAAATTTTCTTTTTTTTCCTATCTAGTTATTTTGAACTTTTCTATAACTCTGTTTTTATAGGAGCTCTAGATTTTTCCACAAAAAAAGAAGATCTACAGAGATTAGTTTTTTAACCAGAAAGTTGTCTTACTAATTGATAAAAATTAATTTGAGAGAAATAAGATAAAAATGTATAGAAACAACAGTTCCAATTACCCTTTGGTTAAACCTCATGTGCTAGTTATAATAAATAGCTAACTTTTATATGTATTTACTATGTGGCAAGTACTGTGCTAAATGCTTTACTAATATTATCTCACTTGATCATCACAACATTGGGAGGGAGGTGCTATTATTATCCCTGTTTTACAGATGAGGAAGCTAAGGTAAATGGAGCTTAAGTGACTTACCCAGGATTTTACAGCTAAGAAGTATCTGAGGCCAAATTTTAATTCAAATCTTAATGATTCCAATCCTGGTACTCTGTATGCTGTGGTGCCACCCAACTGCCTATTAAAGTGTCAGCAGCAGAATTGAGTTATCTTCTTCCTCTCTTAATAGAAGACTTATTTACTACTTGTGCATTTCACATGGCATAAGAACTTCCTAAGTTCCTTCTGACAAATTTTATCAAATAACGGCCTTTTCAGTTCTTTGTAATTTGCAAAATATTTTTAAAATAGGTTTTTAAAAATCATTCTTGATTATTGATGATCTTCTAGTTGTAATTTAGGAACTGAGAATTCCTGACTATGAAATCACTATGAATAAGTTTGATTTTAGAAAAGTCATCTTCCTTAATAAGAACGTTTTTCAGATTTTCATGTTTAGAAGTGTCATAGCACACATACTACAGCTAACCAGCATTTTGGTCATTGGTCATAGGATCATAGATTTAGAGCTGAAAGGGACCACAGTACAGCTTCCTTTATTTATAGATGAGGAATCTCATGAGGCTTAGAGATATTAAATGATTTGCCCAGCATAACATAGCTACTAAGTGTCAGAAGTATCATTTGAATCTGGGCCTTCTGATTCTAAATTCACTCCATTACACTATGCTGCATCACCACCAGATTTGGGGTAATATGTTTAGGGCCTTATTGATAACCTCAGCATTGGCCTTTGCAATAACCATTGAGGTCTAATACACTAACTAGCCAGTCTGTAAAAGGAGTAAGAAGCAAAAAAAAAAAAAATGAGCTGATATGTAGTTTATAATTCTTTTCTCTTTCCTTGGATGCCCATAGGCATTATCTCACAATCCCACCTCCTAAAAGTTCTCTGTCCAGACTCCTGATAGAATGCTGAGTTAATCCCCCATGCCACATATGTAAGCTTAAGGTTTTCTGTAGTATGTTTTGTGAATTCTAAAATACCTTTTCCACTTAAGAACTTAAAAGTAGTTTTTCCACTCTATAGATTAATAACTTAAACTTCTGAAGTGCTTTGCTAGTTATAAGAATGATATTTCTTTTAATACTCACACCTACATGTTAGGAACATAGTAAAAGTATTTTTTAATAAGTTTTTACTGATGTCTTCTGTCTTTTATATCATCATAGTTACCTCCAGTATCCTTCCTCCCCTTCCCAGAGAGCCAAAAACAGTTTTTTAAAGGAAAAAAAAAATCAGTACACTGATTAATACATTGAAAAAGTATGAAAACCTGTTCAATGTTTAATACCTGTGAACCTCTCACCTCCATGAATGGATGGTTCGAGCATGTCTTCTCATAAGTTTTCTTTTGTATCATACTTGATCATTATAATTTTGTCAAATTTATCTTTGATTTTTTGAATGTAGTTCTTTCTAGTTACATTATTGTTGTCATCATGTTTATAATTTTCTTGCCTCTACTTCCTTTTTTATCAATTCATGTATATTTTTCTAGGTTTCTCTGTACTCATTAGATATATCATTTCTTACATCACAGCAATGTTCTATTACATTCATGTTCCACAGTTTGTTTAGCCATTCCTTAACTGATGAGTATTTACTTTGTTTCCAATTCTTTGCTGTTAGGGAAAATATTTAAAAATCCCTATTTAACCACTAGTGGGGAAATTGAAGTTTAAAGAGTTTTACTTTTTTATTTACCCAGGGTCTATTGAGTTTCACTGTCCCTAGAGTTAAAATCTAGTTCTTCTGAGGTCACATACAGTGTTTTCACTTGATTCATATGAATAAGGAAAATTTTCTTCTTAAGATAACTAGCTAATTAATCATAGGAACAATAATATATTTTTGTTTTACAGTAAATGATTTCCAATGTTTTTTAAAAAAAATATTAAGCACTTTGAGGTTATGTTTTTTAATTTTGTCTTGACATTGTCAAAATTTTAGATGTTATACAAATACTAATTTTATTGGGAGCAACTATTTTTTCCCCTTTATTTTGTATTGACCCTTGCATTTAGGGCTATCACTGTGGTACTAGAGATGTGAAAAATAGTGTCTTAGTGCTTGGGTTACATTAAAACGTGGTCTTTATTATCTTTCATTTTATTAGGATACTAAATGTATTTCGGCACTGGGTAGAACATCACTTTTATGATTTTGAGAGAGATCTGGAGTTACTTGAAAAATTAGAATCCTTTATTTCAAGTGTAAAAGGTATGTCATTTCAAGGTCTTATTGTAACTTAAATTTGCATTGGTTACTTTTAAAATCTGTGTGATTTCTAAAAGAGATATGTTTTTTAAATAATTTCCCCCAAACATCCATTTTTAAAATAGATGGAACAACATTTAGAACATCATAGCGTTTTATAATCTTTGTCACATGACTCATGTTTAGAATCACCAGGAGTCATTTCAAAATTATTTTAAACTTGTTATTTGGGCTTCTGAGTTCACGTGGTCATTTTAGATTTGAAGGAGTTAGGGGGCTTGTGCAGACAGTCCTACATGTTTTATCTTTCAGCTCTCATACTTTTAACTTGAAGAAAATATGTGAAAAATATGTTACTACTCATTCTCTAAGTTATTGGATGACTTGCAGTTTATCTATAACATTTTTCTTCCTTCTGTGGTGAACAGAAAGCACACTTCTAGGCATATTAATATAAAAGAAGGAAATAGCAATAGGGCTTATTCCTTGATATTTCAGAGCACAACATTGCATCATTAAATCAGAAGAATAAAAGTTGAGACAGAAGAACAATTTCTTCGCTTCAGTGAGAGAGAGTCATTAACTTTTGCCCAAAGACACTACTAGGCATTGATTAAACACACCAGATTTAAGACTGGCTTAATTTTCCTCTCCTTTGTTCTTAAAAGATTTTGGTTTAAAGTAGTCAATTTGAAGTGTTTGTTCCATTTTTAAAACATGCCATTTTTGTTAGTTTACCTTTTTTACTTTCATGAGAACACATTAATGTAAAATCTAAAACTAGACATTTAAAAATTTCTGTATATGCTGTCTATTATCATCTAGAATGCTGTATGTTCTATGATCTGAGTAGCTTCTAAAAGAGCATAAAGTAAATGTTTTGACAAAAAATTATTTGACTAGTACATTAATATACTTTCATATGAGGTCTTCCTACAAATCTTTTATATTTTTTAGGAAAAACCATGAAGAAGTGGGTAGAGTCAATTGTTAAAATCATCAAGAGGAAAAAACAAGCTCAGGCAAATGGAATTAGCCATAATATTACTTTTGAAAGTCCACCACCACCAATTGAGTGGCATATTAGCAGACCAGGACAGTATGAAACATTTGATCTCATGACTCTTCATCCAATAGAAATTGCTCGTCAGCTAACACTTTTGGAATCTGACCTCTACAGGTAATTCAATACCACCACAGGTAGAGAATTTAAAATGATCTATTACTCAGTTTTCAAGGGTCTATAGGCATGTTAGTATTTTATCTGTTCTACAAATCATAATATAAGCTATTTATGCTTATATTATAGTTGTAACTCACATTTATATCTCACTTTAGGGTTAATGGAGTACTTTCTTTTAAAAAAAAACTAAATGCAGAGTAATTATTGTCTCTGTTTTATAGATTAGGAAACTGAGGCTCAGAGGAATGATTTAACCCCATGGTCATGTAGTTTATAAGCTGAGATCTGAATCTTTAAGGTATAGAATTTGACAACTACAAGTAAAATTTCACATCACATATCATGTAGACTTTCAGAATTATATTGTCACCATAGATTTTTATTAAAATGAAATCATATTACCAGGTTCCATGAGCTAAGGGATAAAACAAAGCTGACACTTATTCTCTTTCTGTGAGGTAACAGTTCAGTTTTATTTATTTCATTCATTATATATATCAAGCTCCCATTATTTTCATTGTAGGTGATGAGAGAGATAAAAATCTTTAGCAAGTAAAAAGAGAACTTTAGACTTTTCCTTCCATGGACTAAAAGGCATGAGTATTAGAGAGCTATTCGTGTGTAGGTCTCCCTTCTACTGTTACCTTACCCTACCTACCCCCCTTCAAAAAAAACCCCTTTCAAACCTAGCCAAACCTGTGAGTAGAATATTTGTAAATATTTATTGATTTTATCTAAATAGTTGGTTTTGTTGGCATATAGTTGCACAAAATCAGATGTATTATATTTTCTTCTGTTTTTATATTTTAACATTTTCTTCTATCTTTTCAATCTTTTCACTTTATTCTGATATTTTTCACTATCAAGTGAGCTCTGTTTGCTCCATTCTAATTTTCCATGAAGTACACTATTTAAGTGGGTTTTTATCTTCTTTTCTAAGCTGTTGATTACCCTTTTGGTCTCATTTTATAATATTGTCCATATGTATTTATATATTTATATTTTTTCTTTCCTTTCAACACATTTCATTATGTGTCTAGTAAGCACAATTTTTAGGCTTTGAAAAAAATCTCTTTAGAATGGCTTTTTTTTTTCTTCCCAAGTTCCTAGTTTGATCTTGGAATTGTTACAGTCCAGGGACTGAGTTGATTCTGTCTCCTACTGTAGCTCCTGAAATGTGTGGCTGTATCCTGTCTCCCTTCAGTAACCTCTCAGTGCTTGTTCTGCCTCGACTTCTGTTCTTCTAGGCCGAGGCTGGGATCTGGCTTCAGATGCTTGATTATTGGAACTGACACTTCCTTCCTGTGACACTTTTTAGATCACTGGCTTGCTGCAGGTTCATTTGAGCAAATTTTCCCTGATTTCCCCTCTTCCCTCTTTCCCCAGGGTAACAAAGTCATGTATGTCAGAGGTCAGGCTTGAACAAGGTCAACTATCTGCTGGGCTAAACTGTTTTTCACTTTTTTTCTTAGTCCTATGAAAATGTTATTATTGCTATTTCATTTTTATTAAAAAGATGAATTTGTGTAATTTTCCCCATATAGGTGAGAAAAAAGTGAATTAAAAATTTATAGCAGAACAAGATAGATCCCCCATTCCCAAAGTATGCTCTTCTTTCTCGACATCTCAGAATCCTTGTTTCCCTTCAAGACTCACTTTAGGTACTATATCTTCCTTGGTTTCCAAGCTTGTTCATTCTCATAGTTTACTTGGTATTATATTTTTGTACGTACATGTTGCATCTGCTAAGCAAGACATAAGCTGATTGAAGGCAAGATGGTTTCATTTTTGTCTTTGTTTCTGGTGTGTACTAGTAGATATTAAATTTTTAAAAATTGAATTGGAAAAGCATGATAATGCCAGATTGTGGAGATCTCAAAATGCCAAGATGAATGTTGGTAGTTTTGTAGTCTTGTGAAAACATGACTAATGCAGACAATAAACAATACAATGAATTATGTAATAAAGTACAACTTGTTTTATAGAAGTGCAGTAGGAGAAAGCGAAATCATATTGAAGTAGTGAAGGAAAACTTCAGAAGATAGGATTTAGACATTAATTGACTAGTTTATGGATAGGTAGCAAAGTGAAAGTGTAAAAATGTCATTTAAAAAAATAGGTTTTTAGATTGTATTAAAAGTGAAATCGTCATTCACTAGAGCGATTTTCCTCACCAGCAGTTCCTTATATGGACATGGTCAAGGGTGGGGATAAACGTAGTAGCTTCATGTTGGAGGAATTGCTTTGAAGTAAGCTATGGATTCTTTAAAATGGTGGTAAAAAAAACAGTACATTCTAGACATGGCAGGGTGGTGTTTGGGGGAACCTGTACAAAGTCATGGAGATAAAATTTAGAATGTTTTATATGAGAAATAGCTAGTAAGTCAAAGTGACTCAGTCTGTTACATATTATTAAGCATATATACTAAATTCTGAGAATTCAAAAAAGGCAGAAAACTCCCTGCTCTCAAGGATCTCCTTGTATAAGTATAATGACAGATATAACACAGAGACAGCTATATACAAACAAGGAAAAATTGAAGATAATCAACAGAGGCAAGGCAGTAACATTAAGGAGGATTGGGAAATGCTTCTCATAGAAGGTGGGATTTTAGCTGGAACTTGAAGGAATCCAGGAAAGCCAGGACATAGATGTGAGGAGGAAGAGAATTTCGATCTTAAGAGACCATAAATAAAAATGCATGGAGTCAGGAAATGGAATGTCTTATGTGAGGAAGAGCAAGGAGCCAGTGTCACTGGATCAAGGTTATGAAGTCTGGTTATGAAAGGTTTGAATGCTGCACAGAGGATTTTATAGTTGATCTCAGGTGATAGCCATTGCAGTTTATTGGATAGAGAAGTGACATGGTGTAGTACCAACACAATATTCACAGCTCCAACAGCGACTATAAATATGCTGGCATAGTTCTCAATTGAAAAATATAACAGAATCGCCATATAGAAAACAGGAGCAAAACATTTATTCAGATACCAGAAAACCAAATTCCAACACCAGAAAGTCAAATCCATCATAGTAGCAAAGAAGTTAATATACCATAGCACAGCATGAACCCACACCATCTTTTAACCTTCCCACAAACATTCACAAGCCTGTTATATCAGGGAGCAAACACTCACAAGCCTAGCTGTCTCCCTGGGTGCGTCCTCTCTCTCCTGCCTTCTGCTGCTCTGACTCCCAACCTCCTAAGGGCTCTGCTCTACCCTTCAACAAACTCCTCCCACCACAGGCTCCTAATATTCAGCCTATTAGGGAGAAGGGAAGATCTTCAAATTCCCATTACCATTACACAGAGTTAGACCTGAACTCTAGGAAGATTAATTTGACAGCTGAATGGAGAGTGGACTGGAGTGGGCAGAGACTTGAGGCAGGGAGACCAACCAACAAATTCTCGAAATAGTCCAGGCAAGAAGTGATGAGGGCCTGTACCAGGGTCATGGCAGAGTCAGGCTAGAGAAGAGGGTGTACATAAGAGTTGTTACGAAGGTAAAATTAACAGGATTTAGCAACAGACTGGTATGAGGGCCAGTGAGAGGGTGTGAAGATTTGAGGATGATACCTAGGTGTGAGCCTGGGTAACTAGGAGGATGGTGATATCCTTCGTAGTAACTGGGAAATTCAGAAAGGGAAGGGCTTAGGGAATAGACAGTAATTTCAGTTTTTGACATGTTGAGTTTAAGATGTCTATTAGAATTCAAGTCAAAATGTCAAGAGAGACAATTGGAGAATGTGACTAGAGAGTGGAGAAACAGCAGGGCTGGACAGGTAGATAAAGGGTCATTTTCATGGAGATGATAAATGAAAGCATGGGAACTGTTAAAATGCCAGGGGAAATAGTAAAGAGGAAAAAGAGAAGAGGTCCCAGGACAGAACCTTAGGGGACCACCCTCTCCATGCTCAATGTGTATAACACTAATGAATATCCAGAAAAAGAAAAAGAAGGAGTGGTCAGGCATGGAGGAAGACAACCACAAGAAAGCAGTGTCACAACAACCTAGAGAGAAGAGAGTTATTGATGATGGTAGTGAATTCATTGCCATCAAATCAAACGTCAAAGGCTGCAGAGAGATCATGGAGAATGAGATTTGAGAAAAGGCCATTGGATTTGGCAATTAAGAGGTCATTCGTAACATCAGAGAAAGCAGTTTTGATTGAATGATAAGGTCAGAAGCCAGAATACAGAGAGGTAAAAAAAGAGTGAGGAAAGGAAGTGGAGGTACCAATTGCCTCTCAAGGAGTTTAGCCAGCAAATGTAGAAGAGATATAGAACAATAGTTAACAGGGATGGATGGTTCAAGTGAAACATATTTCACAGGGGGACTTATAAAACAGACTAGACAGATAACTAGGAGACATATTATGGAGGGCTTTAAGGGGGTTAGGTTGAAAATTTTCTGTTTTATCTTAGAGGTGGTAGGGAACCATTAAAGATCTTAGTAGGAGAGGGATAGGATCCAATCTATTTTAGGAATATCATTTTAGTAGCTATATAACAATGCATTAGTGAAAGATTGAAAGTGGGAAGTCTGTTGCAATAGTCTATACAAGAGATGATGAAGGAATAAACTAGATGCTGTGTAAATGGAGAGAAGCAGGCTGGATGATAGATTGTTGAGGTATAACTGACCATGACTTGGTGACTGATTCAGTGTATTCTTGTTCTTGTTGCCATTGTGCATGTGAAATGTAATCTGCTCTACCAACTTCTTCATTTTCCTCTCCAGAGAGAACTTGTGAACCTTTGTTCTGTCTATTCTAGATGTGGTCACTGAGAATAATTTCTATGTAACCAAAAGGGATCAGTAATATTAGTTGCACTCTGTGTTATTTTTTTTAATACACAGTTCAGAATTTACTAATACTGACTACCTCTGCTTCTACTTATTATAAATAGTAACTTAATCTTTTCTTCCTTCTCATTGACCTTTGGCTCAACAGGGCAGTGCAGCCTTCTGAACTTGTGGGAAGTGTATGGACTAAAGAAGATAAAGAAATAAATTCCCCAAATTTATTGAAAATGATTCGGCATACTACAAATCTTACTCTCTGGTTTGAAAAGTAAGTACATGTGTGGTATAGTTCTAATGTCAAAACTGAAGTTAAATAATTTTAAAAAATTCTTAAAACTCATGCAGATTTTCTAAGCATTATTTCGTTGTATCTCTTTTTGACCAGGTGCATAGTAGAAGCAGAAAACTTTGAAGAACGAGTGGCAATATTAAGTAGGATTATAGAAATTCTACAAGTTTTTCAAGACTTGAACAATTTCAATGGTGTATTAGAGATAGTCAGTGCAGTGAATTCAGTGCCTGTGTACAGATTGGACCACACATTTGAAGTAAGTCTTAGACCATAAATATTTCCTTCTTTTGGAGGAAGAAACAATGTGTATATAGAAAGATCTAAATCTATATATGTGTGTGTATGTATGCATATTTATATATGTGTATTATATACATGCATTAAATATTGTAAGGAGGCAGCATAGCATTGATGGAGAGTCCAGCTCAACCTAAGAAGACTTGTATTCAAATCCCATCTCTTGATATATAGAAGCTGTGTGACTTGAGCAAATCACTTAACCTCTCAGTGTTGTAGACACATTTATTAAGCACCTACTATGCCTCAGGCACTGTGTTTAAGTGTTAGGGATAAAATTTAAGAAAAAAAGGAAGAACCTGTCCTCAAGCACCTTACATTCTAATAAAGGAAGCTCCAAAAATGGGAGTAGAGGGAGAGAAAAGGTATTTGATGATCAGGTAATCTAAGTGAGAAATGGGTTATAGAAAAGGTGGCAACCTGCCTTGTTATAGGGAATGTCCACATCTAAGAGTTTCCTATACCTGTGAAGTCATGAATATGGTTATATATTATATAATGTATCATGTGTCATATATAATCACATTTTTTAAAAGTCTCTTTAGTATATCGATAGATGTTATTGCAGATAAAAATAGAAAATTGATACTAGACGATTTAAGATTAGTAGAAGGAATAATGTAGGGAAATTTGTCTTGTTGTTTTCTAGACTATGAAAACAACTATAGATTTCAGTCCAGGACCCTTTTAAAATTTTAAATTTGCTTTAAAAATTTTATTTAAGCCTGAGTTAAAGAACCCAGAATTTTGCACTAGTACTTTGGAATAGTAGTTGACTAGAACTGATTGATTTTTGGGACTTGTAGGTTGGCTAAGTTATCTCAAGAGGTGTTATAAAAACTTTAGTTTCAGAAAAAGTTAAATATATTTAACACAGGAGCAGGGTGACCTGATGCAAAATCAAATATGAAAGATGGCAAAGCTTCAAAAACAATGCATTCTTTAGGTTTCATCTTTTTATTTATCATAAAAAAGTTGGGGAAAAGGAGGATGGGGTATGTGTGTGAGTGTATTAAATGTGTTTCAGCTTTGTGTTATTCCTTATTTTATGTAGTATGTGTTTCTGAAAAGTGTGTAAATCAAATTCTTAGATATCATTTAGAATGTATTAATGGAATTGTTTTGATAAGTGAAACCCTTTTTGATATTGTCATTGGCTTTTCATAAAAGGAGGTATATTGGTATATTAGTAGTTTAAAAAAATATGCATGGCATTAGCATGAACTTAATCAAATATGATCCATTTATAGCTACAAGATTGAAAAGGAATGGCAGCCTGTACCTTTGACAGAATTTATACTTGTTTTAAGGCATTACAGGAAAGAAAACGGAAGATTTTGGATGAAGCTGTAGAACTAAGCCAAGATCACTTTAAAAAATACCTAGCAAAACTTAAATCAATCAACCCACCTTGTGTGCCTTTTTTTGGTAAGTTACCAGATAACTTTAATAATAATTTTATAATATTATTATATATATATTTATATTTTTTCTTTCCTTTCACCATATTCCATTCTCTGTCTAGTAGGCAGAGTTTTAGGCATTGAAAAAAATCTCTTTAGAATGACTTTACAATTTCCTCTGTTAGGTGTTTTTCTTCAGTGCTATTAATAAATGATTTACATAAACTAATATTTGAGCAGCTACAAACTACTACTGTGCACCTGCATGGAAACAAAGAAGAATAATTTATTTTGGTATCTGAATTGTATAGATTTTGAGAGAAAAGTTCAAATAAATTGTGATCTGGTAAATTTATTAGTTACATAAAAGCACATCAAACAAATAATTTATAGTGACAGTTCTTTAAGAGTAGTGTATATTGGGTACCTGACCCAATGTTACTATAGCAGGGTTTAGTGTGAATGACAAGCTCCAGCTGAACTGGATGATTTACCATACCCCCACATTTTCTTAATTTAGTTTAGTTTTTTTTTTTTTTTTTGCTTTTCAGAGGGCAATTGGGGTTAAGTAACTTGCCCAAGGTCACACAGCTAGGTGTGTGTGTGTGTGTGTGTGTGTGTGTGTGTGTGTGTGTGTGTGTGTGTGTGTGTGTTGAGTGTCTGAGGCTGGATCTGAACCCAGGTCCTCCTGACTCTGGGGCCGGCACTCTACTCACTGTGCCACCTAGCCACCCCTATTTTCTTAACTTTGAACCAGTCCAAATACTACCACCTCCCCAAGAATCCTTCCTTGATTCCCACTAACCAGCATTGACTATTTTCCTTCTTGAATTTCACATAGGACTTTGTACTTCTCAAGCAGTCTTTGTTGTTGTTGTGGTTGTTAGTGCAGGTGCTGTATCTGCAAGGGTTTGCTGGTAAATGTTTAATAACCAGTTCTCTGGGGGGAGGGAAGGGAAGGTTCACACAACACAATTTTAAGTTTAATCTGCTGTATTAACATTTTCCCATCACTTTTTAAAGTCTAGACAGTCTAGAAAACAACTTAAATCTCTGATTTTTAGTGTTTGCTGATTTCTAGGGTGTAAAATCTCACTATGAAAATTTAACAAATCATCTCTCACAAGCCAGTTTGAGCAGGCTCCAGTACATCCTTGCATGTCTTCCTACTCCACTCTTAAATTCTCAGATCTGTCTTTCTGTCAGCATCTACCACAATAGGTGTTAAATAAAAATTTGTTGAATTGAATGAGTTTGAAGTGTGGTCAAGTGGAAAGAACACTTCATTTGAAGGGAGCAGACCTAGCAATGATCCCACCTCTATCTTGGGCAAGTCACTTAACTTCCCTGGACCTCAGATTCATCATATGTAAAAATTAGTGGATTAGACTATGTGGTTTTTAACATTTCTTCCAGTGACAAATCCTTTGATTGTATGAATTATTACAAAGCTGTTGATTAGGAGTAGAAAAAATAAGTTTCTTAATCTAGAATGTAGAATTTGTAAGTTCTTCCCTTTTTGCTCTTGTCTTTTTATTAAAATAAAGTTAAAGGTAAAATTTCTTATTTTTAAAATCTTTTTTATGATAAGACTCTTTAGTGTCATACTCTCCTCTAAATAAATTAGGATTTACCTCTTAAATTGTCAACATTATATATTTAAAACATTGTTTTCAGAGTCCCATAGAAAATCCTTGATTACCCTTATATATTATATACCTTGTAATACTTGTGCCCTTTTGAGTCAAAAATGTTTAATTAATAACATTTAATGCAAGGGGGTATGGCATAGTGGGTAGAGAACCAACCTAAGGGCCAACTGAGAAGACTTGCCTCTGACATGCTGGCTGTGTTTCCCTGGGCAAATCACTTATCCTGTTAGGAAATTGGGCAGCTCTCTAAGACTATAAGTCACAGAGAGGGTGTCAACTTAACGCTGGGAGAAGGAGGCTTCCCGAAAATTACATGTCTAGTTCTAGGCCTTATCCTTTTCTCCTGATAATATTGAATATAAGGTAAAAATGAAAATGGAATAACACATTTTTTCTCTTTTTTTCCATAGGAATATATTTAACAAATATTCTGAAGACTGAAGAAGGGAATAATGATTTCCTTAAAAAGCAAGGGAAAGAATTAATCAATTTTAGTAAAAGAAGGAAAGTAGCCGAAATTACTGGAGAGATTCAGCAGTACCAGAATCAGCCTTATTGTTTACGAATAGAATCAGAAATAAGGGTAAAATTTTTCTTTTACTAAATTTTAAGAACATTTTAAATGTTGACATGTTATAACTAATTCTAGTAGTATTTGTTTTGCCATAATATTATTTTGAGAGGTCATTTGGAAGAGAACTAGCCTTGTTCAAGTCCTGCCTCTGATACATACTAGCTGTGTGATAAATAATTTAATCTCTCAGTACTTCACAAAGTTTTCTAAAGATGGACTGTTCATGAGTCAAGGGAGTTTACACATTGGCCACTGATGAATCATAGGTTCAAATCTTTCCAACCAAAAAGTAACAAGATCACAAAAACCAATGTTTAACAGTTCATAGGGTTATAGAATCTTAGGAAGATACCCTAGAGAGATCATGTAATCCAGTCTCCTCATTTTACAGGTGAGGAAACTAAGGCCTAGAAAGAGGAGGCTGACTTAACCCAGCATAGTGTGGTATAGTAAATAGCTGAATTTAAGGTATGGAAGATGTGGGTTCATGATGCTAAGTGAAGTGAGCAGAACCAGGAGAGCATTATACACAGTAACAGCAGCATTGTGTGATAACCAACTTTGATAGACTTAACTCTTCTCAGCAATACAAAGCTCTAAGGCAATTCCAAAAGACTCATGATACTTGCTATCCACATCCAGGAAAAGAACTATGGAGTCTGAATGCAGATTGAAGCATACCTATTTTCTCTCTTTTTTTTTTCTTCTTTCTCCTGGTTTTTCCCTTAGGTTCTAATTCTTTACAACATGACTAATGTGGAAATATGTTTAATATGATTGTAAAAAAAAAAGTGGGTTCAAATTTCAGTTCTTCACAATGCTTAGTAGAGTGACCCTGGACAAGTCATTTAACTTATGTGCCTTGAGCAGTTCCTAGCAGTGATGCTCTTGTTATCCTGATGAAATCAGAGATCCTTTGCATATTCACACATATTAGTTCTAAACAGTATTATAATTTTTGTATTACCCCAATGGATAAGTAGTCAAAAGATAAGAAGAAACAGTTCTCAAAAGAATCAGAATCTTATATAAAAGATAAATGAGAGATTGTTCCAAATTGCTAGTGAGAAAATTGCAAGTGAAAAGTTTTCAAGTTTAACCTTATATCCAGAAAATGGACAAAGATGACAAAAGATGAGATAGTTTCATCTTCAAGGGACTTCAAGGAGGTAAGCACAAGGCATTAAGACCTTATTGGAGGGGCGGCCAGGTGGCTCAGTGAGTAAGAGCACCGGCTCCAGTGTCGGGATGACCTGGATCAAATCCGGGCTCAGATACTCAGCACCACACCTAGAAATAATAACTGGCCGTGTAACCTTGAGCAAGTTACTTAACCCCGATTGCTTTAAAAAAAAAAAAAGACCCTATTGGAAGAATTGTGAATTGGTCCAACCATCCTTGAAAGTAATTTGGAATTCTGCTTAAAAAAAAAAAGATCAAGGAAGAAAAGACAATATGCTTCTTAGAGTCTATTTTTACTGATCTTTTTATATGCTTCTGGGTCATATTCATAGTGCTTTTGATGCTTTTTGATGACATTTTGATGCTTTACTTTATATAAATATAATTAGGTAGAGAGGTATAATGGAAATAATGTTGGAATTGGAGTCAGGAAATCTGAGTTCAACTTGTACCTGTGAAATGATCTTATATGACCAAAGGCAAGTTACTTAACTTCTCAAAGCCTCAGTTTCCTCATCTATAAAATAAAGATAACTTTTGCCCTATGTAACTCATTAGGTTGTTTTCTTTTCTTTTTGGAGGGCAGTTGGGGTTAAGTAACTTGCCTGAGGTCACATGGCTAGTTTTTGTGTTAAGTGTCTGAGGCCGGATTTGAACTCAGGTCCTCCTGACTCTAGGGCCGGTGCTCTATTCACTGTGCCACCTAGCTGCCCCCATTAGGTTGTTTTCAACGAAAGCATTAAAATACTGTATAAATGAATTATTATAATTGTTAATTTGCTTGTTTTTAATAGGAGTAAAATTTGGTGTTATGCGAAGGTATTGTGTATATATATATATATATATATATATATATATATATATATATACACACACACAGTAAAAACTGGTTTATCTAAAATTCTGTCAGCTAGAACTTTTAACTAGTATTTCTCTAAAATGTGATGTTGATTGACTGTGATAATTATCCTAAAGATATCCATAATTATCTGAATCAAAATTTAAATGTATGGTTTTATTGTTAAGTAGATTTTATTGTATTCTAATTTTTCTTTTGAAAAGTAGTAACATATATAGCAGATGTGTTAACTTTCCACTAACCACAACACCTACATTCCTACTCACTCATACCAGGGTCATCATAAATTATAGTTCTAGAGCTAGGAGGAGCTTAGAGATCACTTAATTTAACACTGTTGTTTTACGAGTGAGGAAACTGAGACCTAAGTAGGTTTAGTGACTTGACCAGGGTCACAGAGGTAGTAAGTGTCAGAGGTGCATTTTGAACTCAGGTCTTCTCTTTCTGCTGTACCATACTTCTTTTTTTTTTTTTTATGAGCCTGGGTTAATGAGTACATACAGGCAGTCTTTAACTATAGAACATTTACATGTACAAAGGGAATCCTCTGTAAAAGTCCCTCCTCAGTTCTTAAGACCTCAGTAATGATTGACCTAGACACCTGCTTTCTTTTTTACAAAATTATCATTATTGGCATCAGGGAGTATGTGCCTTGCTGCATCACCAGAATCAATTCTTCACAGTTTGTTGTTGAGTTGTTTTTCAGTCATACCTGACTCTTCATGACTCCATTTGGGGTTTTCCTGGCAAAGACACAGGAGTGGTTTGCCATTTCCTTCTCCAGCTCTTTACAGATGAGAAAACTGAGGCAAACAGGGTTTAAAATCTGTTCAGGGTCATATAATAACATCTGAGGCTGGATTTGAACTCACGAAGATGAGTCTTCCTAATTCCAAACCCAGTGCTCTGTCCACTGTGTTACCTCGCTGCTTTTTCTTCACAGAAGTATAAACCTTAAAAAAAAGAGGCCATTGGTTATGACCTCTCGCTTTTTCTTAACCTTCCACCTCAAGATTCCCTCAACAGAATCTCTGGCTTTATCTTCTTTTGCTCCAGTATCTGAGAAGTGCCTTTTCTTCTTACTAAGCCTAGCTCTCTCACTTGGGCCCTTGACCCCCAAATTTTATATCTAGTGGCCATTAACCCACTACCTACAGACACATCCAGATCTCCCCCATCATTAAAAAACTTTCACTTGACCTTGCCATCCCTTCAAGCTGTCCTCATATTTCCTTTCTTTAAAGGTTAAAATCCAGGGGCAGCCAGGTGGCTCAGTGAGTAAGAGCACCGGCCCCAGAGTCAGGATGACCTGGGATCAAATCTGGGCTCTGATACTTAGCACCACACTCAGATCAAATGAGAGTAATATAAACTAATGTACTTTGAAAACTGTAAAGTGCTATAAAATATATTTGTATGTATACACAAATACAGACATGTGTCTATACACAACATATTTATATATTTCTTAGTCTAACATACATATGTATGTACATAGATACCTACATATACACACATATACATGCTTATTGTAGTGCTTGGCACATGGTAGGTGTTTATATACATATAACTCAGTTGTATACCTGTGTATAAATAAACTCTTAATGCCTGCCATTGAAGTAATTTTTAATCTATTTCAAACAATGACTTGTTTATAAGATATGGCTAACAGTAACAAAGCTGATTTTTATTTTATTGAGTATAAAAATAGTCAAGTTATTTTATAATTTGTAGAATATTGAGTAGTATTTTTGCCATGTTTATCATGAATCAGCTTTGGAAAATGATGTTTGTTGGACTTTGCAAAATAGTCTTTGATCTTGAGACTGCTTCTTGGTTATCAAGACCATGTTTGTTGAACCAAATACTTGTTTGTTATTAATTACCACTTTTGCTTGAGAGTTAGGCAGTTACTTGAAAAATAAAAGAAATGGAAAGCAAAAGGAAAACTAGTAAATAAACAAAAGATATTGCTTCATTTCAGGATTTTTCTTGAAAGAACAAATGAAGTTTGTGCTCATGTTGAAGATCATAAAAATTACTCATATCTATATTTTATTTCAGAGGTTCTTTGAAAATCTCAATCCTATGGGAAATGCATCAGACAAAGAATTTACGGACTATTTATTCAATAAATCACATGAAATTGAACCCCGAAACTGTAAACAACCATCTCGATTTGTAAGTACTTTTACTTATGTCCTATAACTAATAAAAATAGTGTGCTAGGTTTCATAAGAAAATAGAGGAAATTAAAAAAAAAAAAAGGAATTTTCCATTTCCAAAAACATTAATCTCTTCAGTAGTTTGTAGCTTAGGACAAAGTAAAATAATTAAATATATTGACTTATATACTTTTCAAATTTGTATGTCTTTATAATATTATTAATATGCAGTTATTTGCCACAATCACTTATATGTGTTTTAGCATTGAGTTCACAAGGATTATTTCATTCTTTAGTTCTTTTAAATTGACACAAATTCTTTAGTTCATTATGAAACTATGCTTTTGTCATTTGGGACACTTTTGGATACATTAAGCATACTTTTGAAGAATAGATCATTTTTCTTAGTCTAGCCTTTGATAATAAAACATACATTTTCAGTAGAGATTAAATCAGGTAAGTTCTCAGGCCACTGAAGTTTGCTTATATCCACATCTAGGTCATATAATAGTGTTCTGTCTCTATTTTGGAATATTATATGTTTAGAACAGTTTTGATTTTTAGTATATTAATGTATTTATCAGAGTTAATCATTCACTCAGTGGGGACAAGACTTTCTATTGGAGTAAAAAATCCTCCAAAAGTTTTTGAGTAGAAGTTTTGAGAAGTACATTTGATGAAGAAATTCCAGATCTTATAGGCTCACTTGAATTTCTTTTACTAATAGTTTTGAATTAAAAAGTGAATTTCATTAGTAAAAATTACTTTTTCCAATCATTAGTATTTCAGTCTTTTTATTGACTTCCTTATGACAAGTGTTTTTAATTCATAGCAGTGGTTGTCAGCTATTTTCATTTTTGGTGGTGGTGGTATAGTGAAGATTTTGGATGTAACAATAGATCTTTGGTGATTGATTACTGAATGAGAATAGAAAGGAGTTTTATATATCTTAGGTGTACATGGTGCCTTCTTTGTCCATATGTTAAAACCTCACAAACATGCAGAAAACTGAAATAGTAAACCCATCCTTTACTAATCACAATTCAAAAAAATTATTTTTAGTAAATGATTGGAGAAAGGAATAAAAACTAGTTGGATGTTTAACTTAATCCTGAAAACTGATGAGGCAGAAATGAAATCATAATTTCATCAAAGGACGACATATATCTGAATCTCAGAGGCCATTGAGTTCAACCCTTAACCAGGATCCTTTGATTCTAGAGCCATTGTTCCTTAGGAAATTGGGGGAATAAGCATCAGTAAAGAAGAAAGGAAGTGATCATTTTGGGAGATGATATGGTTTACTGAGAGAACCCTTAGAATTCTACTAAAAAGTTAGTGAAACAACATTGTCAGTAAAGTAAGCAGCATATAAAATAAATCTACACAAATCTCTGCCCTTTGTATACTTTACCAACAAATTCAGAAGGAAGAGGGGAAAAGGAAATCCTTTCAGATATCTAGAGAATCTTTAAAATTACAGGGATTCTACCCATAAAGACACATAAAGGGAGAATATATGAGTACAATTCCAAAATACTTTACATAATTTTTTTATGTAAACACTTTCCAACAAATAATTGGATAATTTTCCATTTCTGGTGTTTGTGTTGTGCCAGTAAAATAAAATTGCAAGGCTATCTACATTAATTTACAGAGTCAGTGCCATACCTTTCAAACTACCAAGGGATTATTTTATGGAACTAGACCAAATAATAACAAAATTCATCTGGAAGAAGAAAAGACCAAGGATCTCAAGGGAAATAATAAAAAATTAGAATAAAACAAATTTCACTATAGAGAAGTAATTACCTAAGCTATCTGACACTGATTTTTTAAAAAACAGACAAATTGGTCAGTGGAGCAGATTAGGAGCAGAAGCAGTTGAACATAGTAGCATAGTATTTGATAAACCAAGGGACTCCAATCACTTAGGTAAGGATTCAGAATTCAAGAAAAATTTCTGGGAAAACTGGAAAGCAATCTGACAGAAATTAGGTTTAGACTACCATCTCACCATATACTATAATATTCAAAAGGATATAAAAAGTCATGTCATAAACAGAAGAATAAAGGAGGAGATAAACTTTTAGATAGGAGAAGAACTTTAACCAATCAAGGGATAGAAAGAGGATTACAGGAGATAAAATTGATCATTTTGATTACATAAAATTGAAAAGTTTAAGAATTAAATGGGCAAATGGGGGAAAATATTTGCAGCAAATTTTTATGATATCTAGATCTGTTATCTAAAATATCTTAGATATAAGGAATTTAAAAACAGTAACCATTAACCAATCAGTAAATAGACATAGGATATGAACATGTCGTTCTCAAGATAGGAGAGAAGCTTGATCAACAATTATAAAAAGAAACATTCCAAATCACTGATGCAAATGAAAACATCTTTGAGCTTCCACCTCAGTGCCATCAAATTGACAGGAATTACCAGAAAAGAAGGTTACAATTGATGGATGGACTATGGGAGGGTGGAGCAGTGATTTGGTCCAGTCATTTCTGGAAAGCAATTTTGTACAACACTCAAAAATCACTCAACTCTGACAACTTTTTGATCCAGCAATATTATTCCTAGACATATACCCCAAAGAGATCCTTCCAAAAATAGGAAGGACTCATTTGTTTTTTTTTAATTATAGTAACAATTTTTCCTTCTCTATACAGACACAGACACTACCCCAGTTCAACAAGTTAAGTGCAACTAGTGAATGGCTGAACAATTGATGAGATATTAATGTAATAGAATATGGTTAAACTAGCCACTTTTCATATAACACTTTAAGGTTTTCAAAGTTCTTTGCAAATGTCCCATTTGATCCTTACAACAGCCCTGGGAGGTAGGTGCTATTATAAAATATCATCCCCATTTTATAACCTAAGGCAGACGGGGGTTAAGTGATTTACCCAGGGTCATACAGCTAGTAGGTGTCTGATGCTGGATTAGAACTTAGGTTTTCCTGACTCCATGCCTAACAAACACTCTTTCCACTCTGCCACATCCTTCAATCTTACCTAACTCATTTTATATCAATACATTTCTTCCATGTTAGCTCTCATCTCACTTTTAGCGAATCAACAAATATTCTGATTCTGCACTCTAGCCATCCCCTTGCCATCTGATGCTACTACTCCCACTCCTCTTGCCTTCTACTTCTTGTTCGGGTAATTTTAAGTATTTCTGGAAAGGGCACATCAATTAATTCACCATCCCTAGGACTTCTCAAACCAAAACACTGTTCCTTGGCCACGTTGACTTTATATGTGTTGTGTCCCTCAACTAAAATGGAAGTTCTTTGAGTATGAGAACTGTCTTGTATTGGTAATCTTAGAGTTTAGAATAGTGCTCGACATATGAGAAGTGCTTAATAAATTCATTTCATCAGATTTTTTTTTCCACATGAACTACTATAAAACTATGTTTCACCCATCTTACACTTGTACATTTAAATGATGTTAAGGAGAATCTTAGGTTCAAGAGCTAATAATGTGAGAGCAGTTTTGTTCACAAAACTTGAGAGAAGTTTACTTTGCTGGTGAGAAAATTATGATAGCCTTGTATTCAATCCAACATTGATTTGAACTAAGGGCATTGAGAGAAATGTCAAATGTAGAATTACCTTGTCTTCAAGTTAGGATGGTAGTATTCTCTCAACTCAGTTTTTAAATCCTGTTTTAAAAAAAAAGGGCTTAGTAGTGTTAATTATTTGTTTTTCCTAGCCTAGGAAAACAACTTTCTCCTTAAAATCTCCTGGTATAAGGCCACATGCTGGCAGACATGGCTCTACTTCAGGCACTTTACGAGGTCACCCAACACCATTAGAAAGAGAACCATGTAAAATAAGCTTCAGTCGGATAAATGAAACTGAGCATGAATCAGCTGCATCAGCACCAACCTCTCCAAACACACCATCTACTCCACCAGTGTCTGCTTCTTCAGACCTTAGTGTATTTTTAGAGATGGATCTTAACAGTTCTTGTGGTAAGTACTGATAAAGACACTTGGAAAAAGATTCTTTTACGAGTTACTTGACATATTCCATTTTATTTAGAAACTAAAAGATGAATATTGTATTTTGAAAAGTAGAATCAAAATGTTAAAAGTTAGTGATTATTACAGGAGTGGAAAAACTTGTTTTGTAATTAAGTTTGTGCATTTTAGAAAATTTAAATCAGGGAAATTGAATGTTTATAAAACATCTTATAAAATTTCAATGTAGTTTGAACTAATCTTAACATTTAGTACATTATTTGTCTAATCTACATAAATTACTATATGTATAATATAAAAGTAAAGTATCTATTTTACACTCCTTGACTGTGGTTATACACCAAAGCACTGTCTTGGGCCCTGTTCTCTTCTCCACTTGGTAATCTCATCAACTTTAATGAGTTGGATTATCTACTCCTAGATCTATATATCCTGTTCTATATTCTCTCCTGAACTTTAATCCCACATCACCAGTTGCTTAGTGAACATTATAAACTGAATGTACCCTAAGCATCTCAAACTCAGTATGTCCAAAACAGAATTCATTGTCTCTCCCCCAAATAAACCCACCCCTGTGCTGAGTTTGCTTATTACTGTTTAAGGACTAACCATCACACCACTTATGCAGGTTGACAACTCCGTTGCCACACTCAACTCCGCACTCTCACTCACCCCACATATCCAGTCACTTGACAAATTTTGCTACTTACTGCCTTCACACAATCTTTCAAATAATTTCCTTTCTCTATACAGATAGTCACTGCCTTAGTTCAATCAATTAATTAATAATTTATTTATCAATTACTATGCCAGGCATTATACTAAATGTTGGGGATATAAATAAAAAGCAAAAATAATTCCTACAAGAAATTAAAATTACATTAAAATTACAAAGACAATAGATACATGTAAAATACTTAGAGTACGTGGAAGGTAAGGGAGGCACTCTGTGACACTGGGGACATTGACCTCCTGTAGAAGGTTACATTTGAGCTGAGTCCTAAAGGAAGCTTTGCAGAAATGAGGAAAGAATGCATTCCAGGTATGAGGGACAGACAGAGATGGGGTATCATGTGTGAAGAACCACAAGGAGAAGAGTATGGCTACACTGTAGAGTGCATGAACAGGAATAAGGCATGAGTACTAAAGGACCAGGTGGTAAAGGGCTTTAAAAGCAAATCCAGGACTTGATATTTGATCTTGGGAGTAATAGGGAGACACTGAAGTTTATCAGGCAGCGTGATGAGATCTGGGCTTCAGGAAAATTCTGTGGCACCTTTGTGGTAGATTGGTTGGAGTGGAGAGAGAATTGAGAAAGGCAGACAATTAGATATTTATCGCAATGTGCCGATTTAAAAGTAAAAAGAACTAGAATTAGGGTGGCAGTTGTGTGAGTGGGAAGAATGAGGCATATATGAGAGATGGAAAAAGAAAGGATGAGATTAGGCAACTGGTTGGATGTGTGGGATAAGTGAAAGTGAGGAGGTCAAGAAAGACACTGAAGTGGTGAGCTGAGGTCAGGAGCGTGGTGGATCCTGAACAGTAGAAAGGAAGTTCAGCAGAAGGTGGTTTTTTGGAGGGTGGGAGGTGGAAAGTGAATAATCATAGTTGTTTCTCAGTGATGTTGAGTTTGGAATGCCTATATCCAGTTTATAATGGTATCGATTGGTTAGTGAGGCTTGATTAACTTTTAGAAATGAGTTTTTACTAAGGTGGTAATAGTAAAAATGGTTGGTACAAAACGTCCCCAAAGTGAGAACATACTTTCTCACAAGTGTAGACAAAGTCCAGGGGGAAATAATCTCCAATTTAGAGCACATGGAAAAGGAGGAAACTCAGAGCTCCTGGAAGTCCTTTTCTCTCCTTCATGTTGTTGTCCTTGGGTATGGTAGAGAGAGTGAAAAGAAAGGAAGTGGAGGCATCAGATATATATGATTTTTTCAAAGCCTTTAGCTGAGAAGAGAGGACAGAAATAGGATGATAGATAGTGGAAATGATAGGTTCTAATGAGACGTTTTTAAAGGAAAGGGTAAACTTTAGTGTGATTGTAAGCAACAGGGAAGAAACTAGTGGATTGGGAAATACAGACAGTTAGAGAATGAAGATGATAGTAGGGTCAGTGCTAAAGGAGGAGATGGGATGAAGGGTACATATGGGAGGATTGGTCTTGGCCTAGAGAAGGGCTGCCTCTAATTCCAAGGCTGAAGTGAAACAGGAGTTAATTGGGCATTGATATTAGAGCAGAGGTTCTTAACTGCCCTTTGGCAATCTGGTGAAGCCTATGGATCCCTTCTCAAAATATTTTAAAATGCATAAAACAAATATGTAGCAATTATGTTCTAGTTCACTCTCCCAGAGCTAGACAGGTCATATGTGCCCCTTAGGGTTCTCAGGTACCCTGGGTACTTTCCAGGAAGAGGGGTGCTGCTTCTGTAATGCCATTGGCTCAAGTTCCTACTGCCCACATTCCCCCCATTTTTAGGTACCAGTGATTAGCACCCTGGTTCCATTCAGCCATCAATTAACTTTTAGAGAGGGATTTTTATTTTGAAGAAACAACAAAAACAGAAGTTTGTCTCCAGCATCTCAGGGACATATTCTCCTCTGCACCACTTTGCGAAGAGTAAACTTAATTCTTTTTTTTTTTTTTGTACTTAATAGTATTTTTTTTTCCAATTACATGTAAAGATAGTTTTCAACATTCATTTTTGTAAGATTTTGAGATCCAAATTTTTTTCCCTCCCTTTCCTTCTCCCTCTACAAGACAGCAAGCAATCTGATATAGGTTATACATGTACAGTCATGTTAAACATTAGTCATGTGAAAGAACAGGAGAAAAGGGAAAAACCATGAGAAAGAAAAAAACAAAAAAAAATGAAAATAGTATGCTTCAATCTGCATTCAGACTCCATAGCTCTTTCTCTGGACATGGAGAGCATTTTCCATCATGAGTCTTTTGGAATTGCCTTGGATCATTGTATAGCTGAGAAGAGCTAAGTAAATCAAAATTGATGATTCCACAATGTTGCTATTACTGTGTATAATGTTCTCCTGGTTCTGCTCACTTCACTCAGCATCAGTTCATGTAAGTCTTTCCAGGTTTTCTGAAATCTGCTGAGAAGGCTTACTTTTAACGTAGTTCTTCCATAACTTTACTTCCACCAAGTTCGAATTCATATGTGGTATAAACTGCCAGTTTATTCCTTATCCTTATCTCAGTCTCCCAGGAGCTGGGTCTCTCCATGTTCCTTAGAACATCAAAGCAGCAAACCCAAACTGGAGTGCTCTCCTGACCTTTCAAAACTCACCAGATCAGAAACTCCAATTCCTTTATCTTAAATGGAAACACAGAGGCTGAGGCCTTTTCACAGGGATGGGCCTCAGAAAGAAGAAAAGCCCAAGGTTTCTCTCTTTACAGCATTTCCTTTCATTGGATAGCATGAGTGAAGGAGTCAGAGATTCCCCAAGAATGCAGCTGAAAAAAATGAGTGAAGAAAGGTGACAGAAGGCAGCCTTTTGAATGCCTCCACAGACAATCAGAATTTCCCATTTACCACATAGTAAGTCTGTAGGAACTAGTTTCTGTGTATACTTCACTCCCCTTAAACATCTTCATGATTCTCCCACAAGCCGACTCCCTTACCTCTTGATTTGGAGAGGCCACCTAAGGCACTCATTGCCTGAGTCAGACCCTCATAACAAATAAATAGAACTACAAAGGAAACTAATTAAAATGTAATTATCAAAACATTTAAAAATTCACAGACCCCAGGATAAGAACCTTTTTTTAATTAGAAGGATATAAAATGAAGATGAGAGAAGAGGGAGCTAGCAATGAATGACCTCAATGTTATCTGTGAAGTATGACACAAGGTTCAAAGCTGAGAGAGTGGGGGGGGTGGCGGAGGGGGGGAAAGGATTGCCTGTAATGTTTGAGGAGAGAAGAATTGAAACAGTTGCTATAGTGAATGGAATAGTTGTTACCTTTATCACCTCTCACCTGGACTATTGAAATAGTGTCCTAATTAATTGATTTCTCTGCCTCAAGTCTTTCCACACTCTAAGCTGTCCTCCACACACCAAGTTATTTTCCTAAATTATAGGTGTGACCAGGTCTAAAGTCCCTGTCACCTCTATATCAAATAAATCTCTTTTATCATTCAAAGCCTTCCACATAAGGCACATTACTCCCCTTTATACCCTTTAGGCTCTGACCATCCTAGAATTTTTACTGTTGATCATATACAAATTCTCATCTCTGTACCTGTGTACTTTGCTATCTCCTGAATGCCTGGGATCACTCCCTCCCCCCTCCCCCACTACCTTATCTCCTTTGTTGTTTCCTCCAGTCCCAGCTAAAGCATCACCTTCTATTTGATGCCTCTCTTGAGGCATCCCCCTCAAAAATTGCCTTGTCCTTATTTGTGTGTGTGTGTATATAACCATATACACATGTGTGTATGTGTGCATAAATGTGTATACTCACATATATGCACATGTGTGTAAGCATGTGGATGTTTGTACGTGTGTATATATTCTCTGCCCATGTATGTATGTGGGCATACATACATGTGTTTGTGTAGCTTGTCTTTCCGGTAGAATGTGAACTCACTTTTGTTTTCATATCTTTAGTGCTCAGCATAGTGTCTAGCATATTATAGGTCCTGAATAAATGCTTTTTGATGTCTGTTGTTCACTTGTTATATTAGACTCGTTAAAGATATATCTATTTTTCTATTTTCAATTTTTTTTCTTTTTGTAACAGGAAGCAACAGCATCTTTGCCCCAGTGGTCTTACCACATTCAAGTGAGTATATACATGCTCTCACCTCCACCATATCCTTGAGTAATCTAAAGATTTTCATATTTAAATATGGTATTATGTACCCTAAAAAGTTAAATCAGTGTGGTTATTGAAATAAATCTGTTCATTTGGATTATAATATTTGTATTTGAAAGTGTAAAAAAATAAAATGTAGTTCAAACTGTACATAGAAAAACAAGTAAAAATGAATGAAAACTCATTGCATACAGCTAACTGTACCCCATTCATGTACTGATAGATTTTATGTTCATGGTAAATTTTTCTAGGATTATACCAACTATGAGTTGCATAAAAGTGGAATCAAATATATCCACAAAGAAATGTAAGATTAGAAAGGAAAATGGGCCAGGTGGTTAGCCAGTGAGAGGAAAAACAGATGGCCAGCCAGAATTCTGTACTGATACCAATAAATGTGTCCTAGAGGTACCACATCAGGTATATCCTCTTTAGAACACTTATAGAAGCACATAGACAAGAATTTTACAGAATGTGAAGGAATGGATGGACTGCAGTCTGCACTAGTGAAGAGAATATTAACATGTATGAGAACTGTCAAAATACCAACATACGCTAATTCATAAACTTGTTGTAGTATTTATTTATAAATTGATTGTTTTGGAACTCAGAATACATTTACTCACAGCAGAAACAACATTTTAAATGGTGGTTAAGTTTTATCCTGGGTGTCCACAAATGCTTATTTAATTGGGATCATATGATTGTAACCGAAATGGAGTAACAATTTATCATTTATAATGTTCTATCATTCATGACATTATTTCTGTAGGGAAATCTCTTCCGAGGCCAGTTTGGTGTATTTGGAAACTTACTGTCTTCCAAATATTTTATGGGTACTTGTGCAATACCCCCTGTCCAGTGGTAGTGACTGACAAGCAAAAAGCAACCCAAGAACCCTGGAAATAATACTTGTTCTCTAGGAAGAGGTCCCCATTATTGAAGGGCTTTTTGGATATAACTTATTGTGAGAAAATGGCAGTCTCTTAAATTTATAATCAGTGTTATATAGCACTCTTTTGAATTGTGTATGTGCTAAATTTTTTATATCATGGTAATTAAAACTTTTGCTATCTCTTCATTAACAAATAACAGTAATATATTCAAGCTTTTTAAAATTTAAAACTAATGTTTTAAGAAGATAATGTCCTTCTCTTATTATTTGTGGCTAAGCTGATATTTTACTTTTTTTAGAAACTTTCTTCAGTTCATGTGGTAGTTTACATAAATTAGCTGAAGAGCCACTGGTTCCTCCTCCTCTTCCTCCTCGTAAAAAGTTTGATCAAGATGTTTCAGCTTCTAAGGTATTCAACATAATTTTGATTTTCAACACACTGCCAATATAGAGAGCTAATGCAGAACTTGCTCTAGACTGTCTCTTTTCTCTTCAAGCTTTCCATACCTTCCCCTCTCTCCCTTCCTTTCAACTAAAGACCTTGCTTCAGTACTTACTCAGAAAATAGAGACCATTTGCCATGAGCTCTCTTTGCATCATCTCAACTTCTTATAACCCCTTGATGTCAGCCCTCATTTTCCCTCCCCTCCTTTCCCATATATATATATATATACACACACACACACACACACATCATATGTGTGTATGTATATGTATATGTTTATATATATATGTATATGTTTGCATATGTGTGTATCTCCAGCCCCTCTGTATATACTGTTATTTTCCCTGCTGCCTACAAATGTGCATAAGCCTCTTGAATTTCTTGAGGGAAAACAACAATGCAAACCTGTGCTAGACCATTCTGTGCCCTTAAGCTATTCTCTTCTATTTCTCTTCCCTATCAAAGACCGAAGGCTTGAAAAAGCTATCTATACCTGTATCTAGTTTTCACATCCTTTCCTCTCCCCTCAGATGGCCCGCTCAGATAAGAACTCCTCCCTCCAAAGTTACCAGTGGTTTCTTGCTTGTCAGATCTGATAGCCTTTTTTCACTTCTAATCCTTTTTGACACTCACTCTGCCACATTTGACCACCTCTTCCTGTATAACTTTTTCCTCTCTGGGTATTCATGCTCTCTTGGCTTTCTGTCTTTCTTGGTTTCCTTTTTATTTTTAAACTTGTTTAAATTTTTTCCTCAGCTCCTTTACTGGTTCACCATCAATTTCAAGCCCCCAAACTGAGAGTATAGCCACAAACTCTGTCCTGGATCCTATTCTGTTCTTTCTCTTTATTCTTACACTTTGTGCCAGCTTGGTTGTAGAGTATGGGAAGGATGGGAGGTATTGTATAAAATTGAAAAAGGTTGGTTTGGCCTAGCTTATGAAAGACTTTTGAATCTAAAGTGATAAGTATATATTTGGTGGCAGCTGATAGCATCAACTCCTGTGGATTCAGTTATCATCTCTATGAAAGTGACTCTGAAATCTATATATCTAGCCCTTGCCTACGTCCTGAGTTTCAGTCTTACATCTCTACTTGCCCCTTGGATAGTTCAAACTGGATGTGCCAAAAGAAGAGAGGTTCCACAGCACTGATAATCTTAAACTCAACAAGTCCAAACTGTTGTCCAACAAAACCTTGGTATCATCTTCAGTTCCTCATTTTTATTGCCCCACATATTCATCCAGTTGCCAAATTTGATTGGTACTTCTTCCATAATATTTCTTGCATCTTTTCCCTTCTTCCTACTAACATGGCCACCACAGTGGTTCAGAGCCTCCTTTCTATTGGATTCCTGGACTATTGCAATAGCTTCCTTATCATTCTTCCTGCCTCAGGTCTCTCACTTCTCCGAAAGTGTAGGTCTAAACATAGCACTCCTCCATTTCCAGAAACTCCATAATCAGATATAAGCTTAGCACTTTAGCTTCTAAGGCCCTTTGTAACTTAGCCCCACCTGACCTTTGCTATTCCCTGGATAGCCAACCTAGGCTTCTAGCTATTTTCCTTCCATTTCCTGATTCTGCTTTTGCACAGGATAAGGATACCCTTATTCCTAGACTGCATCCCCACCTTACCTCTTTTGTTTCTTCCAAAACTTTGCTTAGTTATCATTTATTCTATAAGAGGTGATAGACACTTAGCTCATGGGCCACATGTAGCCCATAGTACTCCCTACTGCTGTGTGAACCAGATTAAAATGTAATTGGAAAATATATAGCAAAATAAATAAAAATACTATAAAACATAGATAATATTAAATTTCAAAACTTAAGTCAACATACAACCATAGGAATGCTTATGTATGGATTAGTGGCACCCATTTCTATTTGAGTTTGACACCACTGTTATATGAGCTGATCCCTGATCCCTTCAGCTATTATAAGAACTCTTCTTCAGAAATATTTACTTTATATATATTTATATTTAGTGTATGTAGTTATTTATGTACAAGCTATTTTCTCAATAAGACATAAGCTCCTCAGGATTTCATGTTTGTCTTTGTACCTTTTCTCTGTCTGTTCCTCATACCTAGAATCTTCTGTGTCCTTCTCTCTGGCTTCCTTTGAGACTGAGCTCAAATGCTACCTTCTACTAGAGGGCTTTTCTCTCTCCCCACTGCTAGTGCCTTCCCTTTGAAACTACCTCCAATTTATCCTATATTTATCTTGTATGTACATGACTGTTTGCATATTTCCTCCCCCCCAGACAGGAGCTCCTTAAGGCCAAGGGCCATGTTTTCACCTTGGTATCTCCAGTACTTAGAACAGCCTTACATATAGTTAAGTGCTTGATAAATGTCTGTTGACTGACTGCCTGGCTCTTTGTATATTGTCAGTTATGGTTTTGAATTTTTTTTGTTAACCCTTAGGATCTGTTGGTTATAACCTTAAAGTCTGGTTATAGTTGGTTATAACCCTACGAAATCCACTATTCATAGGTTCCCCTCCTCACCCTCCACCAGAATGTGCCAACTACAGCCCAGCTCCCTTCCGAGAAATATTTGAAGACCTACTCACTTATACAGAATTCATTGGCCATAACTTGGTGGTCCCACCTGACAGTCCCCTGACTCCCAAAAAGATGTTACTCCTATAGATTAGAGATATAAAGAGGGCTTGAATTATAAATTATAAAAATTTCAAAATCAAAAATCACAATAATAGTAGCAGGACCTTGGACTTCGTTATCTCTTAAGACTCTTTCCTTTTCCTGAATTCTGTGTATTATGTTTATTGATGTGCTGGTTCTGTGAGAATAGTTACTTAGAATTAAGTTCACATCAATTCATAGTCTTCATACATAAGTTAAGATAGTTGGACATGAGGCTATATATATTCTAAGATTTGTAATGCCATATAGGAAAACCTGTCATTTTTATCCTGAAAGGAAATCATAAATCTGATATTTAAACCACATTTTGGGAAGGGGGAAGGACTAGAAGTTCAGACCTGTGATTTCATTTCATTTTTGAGACAGAAATTGTCTTCTGAAAGTTTTTTCCCTATATAGTAGAGATATTGCAAATACTCTGATCAGCAAGCATAATGACTTTACATATGAACGGTATGGTTTATCTTTTTTTTTTTTTAACTTTTGAGGGAAACTTGAAATATGATGATGATCCTCCTGCTATTCCACCAAGGCAGCCACCACCTCCAAAGATAAAGCCTCGAGTTCCTGCTTACAGTGGTCCGTTTGAAGGGCCTTTGCCTAGCCCACCACCACCACCTCCACGAGACCCTCTTCCTGAGACTCCTCCACCAGTACCGCTTCGGCCTCCCGAACATTTCATAAACTGTCCGTTTAATCTTCAGCCGCCACCAATGGGACATGCTCATAGAGATCCGGATTGGTTCCGGGAAGCCAGTACGTGTCCAAACTCACCAAATACTCCTCCAAGCACACCCTCTCCAAGGGTGCCACGTCGCTGTGTGCTCAGTTCTAGTCAAAATAATCTTGCTCATTCTCAAGCTCCTCCTATCCCACCAAGACAGAATTCAAGCTCTCACTTACCAAAACTGCCACCAAAGACTTACAAAAGGGATCTTTGTCAGCCTCCTATGTACAGATTGTCATTGTTAGAAAATGCAGAAACTCCTCAGTGACCTTAGCCATATTTAGTCATTGACACTGGAATAGTATTTGTAAAGTTCCTTTTTTATTTATTCAAAACAAGGCAAGGTATTTTAGTAGTTTTGCAAATAATTCTCTTATATGATTGCATACTGATGAAATAAGCTTTTAAAAATTGGGAAAATAAAATTGTTTTAAAGCACACAAGTCCTTCAGCATTGCCCTCAGGTGATTAATAGCATTACAAAGTATCTTGGATCCTCAATGCTACTAGTGATTAGGCCAGTAAAAAAAAAATTGTATTTTGCAATGTATTTACATTAAATTAGTTTAACCATTGTTTGCACTGGAGAAAAAGAGACGGTGCATTTATGGAATTTTTCGAATTTAAACTTTTTGGCTACTCACTTTCTAGTTTTATCTATATCTAGGAAAGTTGTGAATAACACCTATGTGTTCTCAAACTCTTGAATGTCATGTCTTAAATGCCATTTTTTGCTGTTGATGACTAAAAGGAAAAATGGAATGAATCAAAACAAAGATATCAGAATGCAATGTTTTTATTGTTTTGGCAGAGTGTAAACAAAGATTACCCAGCCCATTGCGAAGGGTAGGAAGGGAGGGTGCAAAGCCTGTGTATCTTTAGCATGAATCTTTTTCAGATGTGCCTTTTTGTTTTGTCAGGCAGATGTCTTTAGATAATGAGTTGCCTGCTGTTTTGCAGAACAAAGCTAATATGCCATGTATGTACAATTTGTTTATATTGTATATTTACAGACAATGCTAATAACCTATATAAATTTAAGTGACTCAAGGCCTATAATTTAGTCTGCTACTTTGCAAATTCATACCATTCAAAGGAAAGTTTTCAGTGGAATAGCAACCATGTCTTGCTTTCAAAACCTAATGACCTATTCTCTGAATCTCATTACACTTATTGTAATTTTTAAAAATACTTTTTGAAGATTGGTAGTATTTAAGTCACATTTATTAAACTTTTAAAACAGAAAAGTAAATAAAACTTTTCTTTTAATGTTTTGACTACCTTGTTCAAATTGGTGAATGAATCTGTTTTAATGGTAATACTACTGTAGCAGTACTTGTAAAGTGGTTAAAGCCACATTTTATTTACTGATCTGTGGTCTTTTACTGTGCTTTGTATCAGAGTTCTTAACAAGATTAATAAATCACCTCAGTCTTAATTTTTCAGAGATTTTTAAAATGTCTTTTCTTCATAAAGATGGGTGAGACAAAATGGAGAATAGTTATATATGTAAGAAGTTGTCATCAGTAATTTTGTTATTCAAATTACATAAAACTGGTGAAATTAATGATATTTTTGAAAATTCCAATATCCAGGTTTGTTTTTGTTTTAGCAAACAAAATCAAATGCACTGTTTGGCAAAGTCTAAACAAAAGGTGATGGGCGGATGATTGTAAATTTCCTTTGGCAGGACAATGATGATAAAATAGGAGAAGTTTAGGTTTGGAGTCAGTGCACTTCAGCCCAAGTTGCAGTGTCTTCCCCATCTGTATAATAATCCTGAGTATATCACTTAACTTCTCTGGGCCTCAGTTTCCTCACCTGTCAAAATGAGGAAGCTATACTACATGGTTTCCCTTTCTATGCTGTATATATAATCTTAGAAATTTTGAACTTAGAGAAAATTATTTCTGTAGTATCTTAGATTTCAGTCAAGTCAACCCTTGCCAATCAATCAGTCAGTATTTATTAAGCTACCTACAGTGTTAAGTAATAGAAATATAAATACAGAAAAGAACCAGTCTCTGCTCTGAAGGAGCTAATATTCTGTCAAGGGAAACAACATGTACATATGTAAGTATATACAAAAGAAATACATAAATACAAGGTAATTTTTGGAGGGAGAGATACTAGGAGTAGGGATCAGAAAAGGCCTTACATGGTAAGTGGTATTTAAACTGAACTTTAAAGGAAACTAGGGGTTCTAGGAAGTGGAGGTGAGGAGGGTGTGCGTTCCAGAAACAGTAAAGTCTCATACAAAACCATAGAAATGGGCAATGGTGGGGGTGGCTAGGTGGCACAGTGAGGAAAGCACCGGCCCTGGAGTCAGGAGGACCTGAGTTCAGTTCCGGCCTCAGACACTTAACACCCACAAAAAAAAAACTAGCCATGTAACCTTGGGCAAGTTACTTAACCCCAATTGCCCTCCAAAAGGCAAAAAAAAAAAAAAAAAGAATGGGCAATGGAATATGTGAATAATAGCAAGAAGACCAGTTTGGCTAGACTGTAGAATGTGGGAAGGTGAGGAATGTATAAGAAGACTATAAAGGTAGATTGGAATGAGATTGTGAAGGGGGCTTTAAATGTCTAAGAAGTTTTATTTAATAAGATGCCACTGGAATTTATTGAATATGGGAGTAAACTTGGCGGCTGTTTGGAAGAAGAAATGTGAAAGACATGAATCAGGGACCAATTAGACTATTGGAGTCGTTCAAGGAGAGAAGTGATGAGGTTCTGAACTAAAGTAGTGGCCATGAAAGCAAAGAGGAAGGAAGAGATAGAAGGGAAGTTGTGGAGGTAGAAATGACAAGATTTACCAACTAGAAATGCTTAACAAGAATCTTAGCAAATTCAAACCAAAACAATATTAGCTTTATACCATGTACTCACTCTCAGACTGTAATCCCATCTTTTCAATGACTCTTATCTGGTTCCTGGTCCTCCTCTTCTCACCTTATAGTTTGTTACCTCCTTAGGGATTTTAGTGGGTAAGTTGAGGACCTGACTACATAATTCTGAAATTTTCTTATCTCCAGGGACATCTTTTTTTATTACACATTAGCTAGATACCACCACGATCATACTTTATACCTGGACTATCTCTTCTTTTGATCATAGCATTCAGGTAGTCCAATAATTCTTTAATTATATCTCCTTGATCCATTTCATAGGATTTGTTTTTGATCAGTTGTTTTTCTGATAGGATATTTCACATTTTCTTTTACTTTTTCATTGTTTTGATTTTGTTTTATTATTTCTTCATGTCTCATGGAGTCATTGGCTTTCACTTGATCAATTCTAATTTTTAAGGAATTTTTTCTTCAGTGAGGTTTTGTACCTCTTTTCCCACTTGGCTGATTTTACTTTTTAAGGAGTTATTCACTGTTTTTTTGTGCCTCATTTACCAAGCTGTTCATTTTTTTTCATAATTTTTTTGCATATTTTTTCATTTTTTCCCCAGTTCCCCTTTCCTTCTCTTATTTGATTTTTAAAATCTTTTTGTTTTGCTCTTTTAAAAAGCTCTTTCTCTAGCCCTTGCAGGAATTCTTTTTGAGCTTGTGTTCAATCTGCATTTTTCTATGAGACTGCTTATAGATATTTTAAAATTATTATTGTCGTATTCTGAGTTTATGTCTTCAGCGACCCTGTTACCATAGTAGCTTTATATGGTCAGGTTCTTTTTTATTGTTATTAGCTAATTTTTCCAGCTTATTTCTTTATGTTAGAGTTGGGGTCTGCTCATTTCGGATAGGGGAAGGGTCACTTTGCCAAGCCTTTTCACCTTTCTGTTTTCACAGCTAGTTCTGGGGTCTGTAGACTTTTAGTGCTTCTAAGGTAGTGTGATCTGGGAGAGGTGGTATCACTGCTGTCCTGGTCCTCACCCAAGAAGGGCCCCTGCTCACTTGTGACCATAGACAACTAGCACTCCTAGAACTTCTACCAGAAGCTCGGGCCCCTCTTTTCTCTGTGCCCTGAAACTGGGTAATGGGCAATGGAGTTGCCAAGCAACATTTGGTTCTGTACCCAGTACCCACCTAGGAGGTTCCCCGTATTCTCTTTCCAATCTGTCTAATCCCCTGTCTCTGAGAAGAGCTTCTAGAACTGTTGCTGCTGCTTGTTGTCACCACAATCTGCAAAGTTCATAGTTGGTGTTGCCAGCTATGCTGTGCTCTGGGCCAGTCCTCAACCCAGTGTCACAGACCTCTCCCTCTGACCTTCTAAGTAGTCTTAAGGTAAGTGGCTTACCTTGACCTTTTGTTGGCTATGCTGCTCCAGAATTTGATTTGGCATGTTATTTTAAAGTTGTTTGGTGGGGAACGCTGGAAGGATTTGGTTGGAATGCTCCCTCTATTCTGCCCATATTGGCTTCTGGACTATCTTAAAATAATTATAAAACTTCAAAATTAGAACTTTGAAATTCCACTCTTTAGCTACATACTTCCTCTCAGTCACATTTAACCCACTTATTTCTGTCATCATGATGTTCAATCCCTGGGCCCATATCCATTCTCCCATTGGACCTACCTTCACTTGCCTTCCAGGCCTTTTATAAATTTTATACATTTATAAATTTTAAAAATGAAATTTTGGGCAGGTAGGTGACACAGTGAATAGAGCACTGGTCCTGGAGTCAGAAGGACCTGAGTTCAAATCCAGCCTCAGACACTTAACACTTACTAGCTGTGTGACCTTGGGGAAGTCACTTAACCCCAATTGCCCTGCTTTCCCCCCTTCAAAAAGCAATAGTAATAATGATTTTTTGTTATTCTCAATTTAATAAAAAAGCAAACATGGACACTTCCATATACAAAAATAAGAACTATTCCTCTTTAATAATTGCCAGAGATCTCTCATATCTAACTTTTCTAACATTCTATCCAGGTCCTTAACTTCTTGTTTTATACCTGTATATCAATGTGTATGTATGTATGTATATATGATATTTTGTTAATTTATTGTACATAGTACCTTTCAGCATAATGCAATGTTCCTTTTTATCTCTCTTAATCAAGTCTGTTTTTACTGTTGCTTTGTCTGAGATCTTGATTGCTACCTCTGCTCTTTTGAGTTCACGTAAAACATAATAGATTTCACTCCAGCCCCTTCTTTGAGTTCTGTGTGAATCTTTGTTTCAGGAGAGTTTTTTGTAAACAACATATTGTTGGTTTCTGCTTTTTAATCCATTTTTCTATCCTTTTCCATTCTGTGGGTGAGTTCATCCCATTCACATTGACAGTTATGATCATTAATTGTGTATATCCCTGTATCCTATTCTCCTACACTTTTCCCTGCCTTACTACTTTCCCCAGTTTTACAAAGAAAAAAGTGAATAGCTTTGCAAAACCAGTATTCCATGTTTGATGCAATCAGCTTTCACTCCCCTACTCTTTTCCTCACCTAGACTCAGCCATAAGTTCTTATTCTTTTTTCTTTCCTTTTATACTTCTTTTCACAATCCACCCTCCTATTTCATAGTTTGTTTTGCTTATAACTAATCCCTCTATGAATCTACCTTTCTTCTTATTTAACTTTTCTTCCCATTCATTCTGTTTCTGTATAATGGAATGTATTCATTCATATAAAGTGAGTTCAAATGATGCCCACTCCTCTTACCTCTTTCATCTTGTTTATATAGACTTCTCCTTGCCCATCTTGATTACATGCAATAAAAAGTTCCCCATCCTTACTCATCCTCTCTTCCCCAGTGCATTAATTTTTCCCTCTCATCATAATACTATTCCTAAACTCACTCTCTCTGTCTTATTTAATTCCCTCTATGAGTCCCAAAGACATTAGACACACTTACATCGTCTCCCCATATTAGGATTTAAATACTTCATCCCTCTATATTCCTTTCTTATTGTTTACATGTATTTACCTTGTTATGTTCCTTTTAACTTCTGTATATTTAAAAGCTTCTTCTCAGCTGTGGTCTTTTCATCAAGAATGCTTGGAAGTTCTCAATTTCATTTTTCCCTTATAGGATTATACTCAGTTTTTTCTAGGTAAGTTATTCTTGGATATAAGCCTTTATCTTTTGCTTTTTAGAATATCATATTTCACATTCCACACTCCATTCTTTTATAATGGTAGCTGCTAATTCATGTATGTCCTTACTTAGGCTCTTTGGTATTTGAATCTTTCTGACTGCAGTACTTTTGGCCTGACTTGAAGTCTCTGGATTTTGCCCATTTTGCCAATTCCTGGGAGTTTTCATTTTGGAGTTTTTTCAGGATCCTGAAAGAAAGTGGATTCTTTCCATTTTCATTTTTGCTCCTTAGGCAGTTTTCTTGAATGATTTCTTGAATTATAATATCTAGGCTATTTTTGGCTTTCAGGTAGTCCAATGATTATTAAATTAATTCTCCTTGATCTGTTTTCAAGGTCAGTTGGGTTTGGGGTTTTTTTTGATATGAGAAACTTTGTATTTTCTTCTATTTTTTCAGTCTCTTAACTTTGTTTTAATATTTATTACTTTCTAATGGAATCATTAACTTCTCTTTGGTTCATCTAATTTTCAAGGAGTCTTACTTAAAGTTTTGTACCTTTTCTAAATTGCTAATTCTCCTTCCAAGTTTTTCCTCTGAAGCTCTTATTTTTTTTCCTATTTTTAATCATTTCTTCTAGCATTCTCACTTTTTTTTTAAACTCATTTTAAACTTTTTTTTTTAAGTGCTTCATTTCTTCTGGAAATACTATTGACCATAAGGGTAAGTTGCTTTTTTTTTTTTAATTTTATTTTAGGCTTTGCTTATAGATGTATTGCAGCTATTTTTCCTTTCTAGATTTGTATCTTCCATGTTCTTGGTTCCATAATAGCTCTTTATCATATAAGTCTTTTCTTTTTTTTTTTGTAACTCATTCTTCCAGTCTTTACTTCCCAGATTGGAACTTTGTGTTAGAACAAAGCTCTGTGTACTTCTGGAGAGAATATTGGGCTTTGTGTGGCCCTAGTCTGTATTATCTGGAGCCCTGCTACTATGTTCACTTGTATTGAGTGTTGTATTTTTCAAGGATCACGGGCTGTTCAGGCCAGAGAGCAGCAAACTTTCAGTAGGCTCTATGGGATTTGAACTAGGGCCTGACCTTATTACTTCCCTCCTGGACTTCTTTGGTTACAGACTCCAGTTATGAGTAGTATAAGAAGCATAACTACAGACTTGCCCCTAAGTGGACCTCTAGCAGACAATGGTTGGCCCCAGGTCCTGCTATCAGTGTGACAGAGGTTTAAGTTAAACCCTTGTCTCACAGCTCCATTTTTTAGTCATTCACTCCTGGGCCAAGTCCTAGATCTTGTTCTTCTGTGAGAGGGATAGAGCTGCTGACCCACTCCTTATCTTAGTCTGAGGGCCAAATTTACAACCCCACTCTGAGAGTATTCCACAGTTCCTTCTTTGGTTACTTGCCTGGGCCAAATTTGTGATCTTAAGAAAATAACCCACTCTGGTTTCTCCTTAGATTTTCCCATCACCCCATTCGTCTAGCACTGTTCTTGGATCTTTGTTGTGAGTAGAAGTGAATTGAGCTATATAGATTTTCCTTCTTTGCTGTTCCTCTGCAAGTTCCATTGTTAGAGAGGACAGTTTCAGTTTAATGATGAGGTCAGTCCTCCTCCTCCCATCCTAGTCCCTCTACTGCTTTTATGCCATTCTCTGAAAGCTCTCACCCATATTGGGAGATTACAGAAAAATGACTCTCCCTTCATTTATGGACTGGGTAGAGGTTATTCCTCACTCTCTCTCTTTCTCTCTCCCTCTCTGTCTCTCTCTCTCTGTCTGTCTGTCTCTGTCTGTCTGTCTGTCTGTCTGTCTGTCTGTCTGTCTCTCTCTCTCTCTCTCTCTCTCTCTCTCTCTCTCTCTCTCTCTCT
>NW_027185735.1:11308414-11343876 GCF_028583685.1 Petaurus breviceps papuanus | reverse complement strand
TCTCTCTCTCTCTCTCTCTCTCTCTCTCTCTCTCTCTCTCTCTCTCTTTCTCTCTCTCTGTGTTATCCATCCCACAAAAGTTGTTGACTCCCTTACAGGGGAACATGGGATTTAGTACATGGACAATTAATTCAGCTCTTCTTCCTTCCCTTCTTTTGATTCTTTAAATTCCCCATAAATCTTTAGTCTAAGGATCCTTTTTTATCTCTTGATGATCCCTCTTTGGTTTTTTATGTTTTGGTTAAATTTCTTTCTTTTTCTTTTCACGGTAGGCTATAAGCATGAAAGGATGTCGTTACTTAGTCTTTTCTAAAGTATGGCTGGAGATGGAGCCTGATCAGCACCCAGGCAGCATAGCAGTCAATGCTTTAGCAGTCCAGTGTCCAAGTAGCTTAGTACCGAGGGAACCCAATAGGCCAGGCAGTCCAAGACTGAGCCACAACAAGAGAAATGTTCAGTGTGGCACTTGGGAGGCAAAACAACTAGTCTCCCAGGAAGCCTATTACCAGCACCATTAACAACAGCTGGTTGGGAACAGTTACACTAACAAGGGACCAAGCCCAAATCCAGGTTCAGAACTGTAAGGAAACAGGGAAGGGACCAAGGATAAACCTAAGTTGAGCCACCAGGAGACTTGAGTCAAATCTAGTAATTCTTGTAGAAGGCAAGCCAAACAGGCTCTTCCCACACTACCCAAGAGCACAGGAGGAAACAGGATCTGACCCAAGTACAAATCCCCAATCCAGAACTGAGCTTGGAAATATGAATAAAAATAAGGAAATGCTGAACACAATGAAGAAATACCCAGGAATGAGAAAAGCCCAGGAGGTAAATCTAGAAGAAAAGATAACTCCACAATAATTTGAAATAAAGCCTCAGAGAAAAAAATGTCTTGACCATGAGAACTAGAAGAGTACCTGGAACAAATGAAACAAGATGTAAAATTCAATGTTAAATGACAGCTTGGGCAGCTAAGTGGTGTAGTGGATATAGTGCCAACTCTGTAGTCAGGAAGACTTATCTGGCCTCAGAAACTTAACTGGCTGTGTGACCCTGGGCAAGTTACTTGACCCTGTTTGCCTCAGTTTCCTCATCTGTAAAATGAGATGGAGAAGGAAATGGCAAACCACTCCAGTATCTTTGCTAAGAAAACCCCAAATGGGGTCACAAAAAGTCAGACACAACTAAACAATGACAACACAAAAAGAGGAAAAAAATTAATAGCTTAGAACAGATGGTAGTAAGCTTTAACCAAGAACTGAACTCCCTGAAACTCAAAGTGACCCAAAATAAAAATCAAAACCTCCATGAGACAACATGAAATATTAAAGCAAAATTTCTTTAAAAATTTGTCAAAACAGAAGAAATGGAACTGAAGAAAACCAAGAAATCATGGGTATTATGGGTCAACTACAAATTGGTTTTACATAATCTCACTTGGGTCCTCACTACAGAAGGACAATACCTGCCTAATCAATTCACAACTTCATTCACCACAGTGACTTTTCTAAAACTTCTCATTCATCCATTGCATCTTTCTCCCATGCTCTTGGCTAAGGACTTATTTCACACAACTGAAAAAACTTGAGGCTGTCAGCCAAGGGTTCCCTCTTCTTTTTCATCTCCTGTGACTTAAAATGCCAACCCCCACTCTCTCCCCCTCTACTCATCGCGCAAGAAGAGGTGGCCCTCCCTCCTTGCCAAGACAGACCCCTCTACACGTACAAGAATTTCCAGCAGATTGTCCCTTATATCACCCCCACTCTCACTAATCTTTCATCTCTTCCTCTCTACTGGCTACTTCTCTTTTGCCTACAAATGCATCTATATCATCCTCTTATTTTTAAAGCCCTCACTTGGTCCAGCTGTTCTCTAGCTATTGTCCTATATCTCTCCTCCCTTTCCAGGTGAAACCTGAGGCATCTACAATTGATGCCTCCACTTCCTGTCCTCTGGCTCTCTTATAAAACATCTACTATCTGATTTCCAACATCATCATTCAACTGCAGCTATTCCTCTTCAGAGTTACTAATGATCTTTTAATTGCCAAATGTAATGTTCTTTTCTCATCAACTTTCTTGTCCTTTCTATAGCCTTTGATACTATCAATCACCTTCTCCTGAATACTCTCTCCTCTGGGTTTTGGTGACTTTGCTCTCTCCTGCCAAATTACTCCTCAGTCTCTTTCCGGATCTTCAATGTTACTACCACTAGATATGGGCCCTCTTCTCTTTTCCCCCTATACTGTCTTTATTTGATGATCTCATCAGCTCCTATGGATTCCATCTCTATCTGTTTGTCCAGCATTAACCTCTCTGCTGACTTCTAGTCTCACATTACCAGATGTTTCAAGGATGTCTGTTCTTGACAGGCTCATCTGTCCATGTGCTGGGAGATAGGTGGGTGGGGGGTGGGGAATCCTCTTTCCCCTTTGTGGAGGAATGGCTTTCTTTCAGTTTATTCTTCCCTCAGGGGCAGAACTTCCTTTTAAAACCCTGGCTACACACAGTTGCAGACACCAGTGTTTGGGGGAAAGTAAGATTACCTAGATTTGCCCTTTTGGGGCGTGGAGCTTCTTATTTACACATCTTGGGAGGAATCTAGAAGGCTGTCTGCTCTCTTTCCCCTTCTAATATACTGTAATTTCAGCTAAAATACAGCTTAACCTTGTACCTCTTTCCTCTCTCTTCTCCCCCAATCACTTTGCAATGACAAAAATCCAAATTTTATGAATTTTTAAATCTGGTTAAAATATTACATTGGTGTTCTGTTTATGTAAAGAAGAAAGAGGCTAAAATGCTTAGCCCCATGGGGAGCTCTAAAAGCTATAGCACAGTAAGAAATGATTGAGCAGGTGGTATCAGAAATGCCTGGGGAAACTTATACACATGCAAAGGGAAGTGAGCAGAACCAAGAGAACATTGTACACAGTAACAGCAATATTCTACAATGATCAATTGTGAAAGATTTAACTACTTTGATCAAGACCACAATCCAAGACAATTTCAAAAGGACCCATGACAAAAAAATACCATCTACCTCCAGAGAGAGACCTGATGAACTCTGCATGAAGATTGAAGCATACTTTAAAAAAAATTTTATTTTTGTTTTTTTTTGTCTGTTTTCTTTTGCAACATAAGTAATATGGAAATATGTTTCACAAAACATGAAAAACTTCGCATGTATAATTGGGATCAGATTGTTTGCCTTCTCAAGGAGGGGAGAGGAGTGGGAGAGATGGAAAGAATTTGGAACACATAATTTTAAAAAAAACTTAATTTTTTACATGTAATTGTGAAATAGTAATGAAATAAAAACATATTGAATAAAATATAGAATAGCAGGAAGAGTGTATTCATAGACAAGGCAAAGAGGGAATCTAACCCTGTGTTGTGCCACTTTAGAATAGGAGTCCCAGCTCAAGTAGCTACTCATAGAGGAGAAGGGAAACCAGGCACTGGGGTAATAAGGCCAGTGCTGTGATCTCTCCTCTCATTGTCTTCCTGCATGTATAATATCAGGCTTATGTGTTATGTCTAAAGATTTATCATTAAGTTGTATGCTAAATCATATTGTTGTGCATGACCCATTCTGGGTTCCCTGTTCCACCTCAACCAGATCTATGAGTGGGAATTTCAGCCTAGGGTAAATTCACAAGCTCGGGAATTTCAAATACATACTGTCCAATCACTGATTTTGGCCTCAGTTTATGCATCCCCTGACCAGCCATTGGGTTAGGCTTTAAAAGATGGCACATTGTCTGTGCCCTCACTGTTTGATTTGGGCCTGACTCTGGACAGTCCTGTGGAAAAGGTAAAATCCACTTCCAAGTTTTACTCTCGAGGGTCTCTTGTCTCACTTCTTTTGGCACAATATTATCACTGATCTTTATTTCTCCCATTTATAAACTTGGATTAGGAAGGGACTCCCTGTTTAAATGCTGGAGGGGGCAGTTCATCTGCAACTTTCCACTCTAATCTGAGCCACAAGGAGAGAAGTGTCTCTAAGGAAACCTTTTTACCCAAACCAGATCAAGTCTCCAGAGTATTAGAATAACTAATATGGCCACTACAGGGAGTTCTCAGTCAAAATCCAAGAATTGTTTTCTTCCTCAATGTGGTAAATGTTTCTATTTTTCTAAAACACCATACCTATTCCCTCATTTTTTTTGTTTTTGAGATTGGGTCTCCTACAGGCTGGAAATGAAGAGATTTCTCACAGGAATGTTGGCACCGAAGCTTTGACCTGCTCCTTTTTTGACCTCATCTGGTTTTTCCAGCGGTATGCTGGGACCTCCTCAAATAGACTTGAGAGCCAATTGTAAAATTTTCAGTGTGTGAGAAACACGCTTGTGGGGATCACAGGACTTCCCAGGCAGGGTCAGGGAGGTAGCCTGGACATGCTTCCAACGTTCACTGCTTCCCTAGGAGCCCTTAGGAAGATACATGTGGGATGCCCCTCAACGAGGCTGTGGGGATCACAAGACTTAGCCTGGGATGAGTTTCCACTGCTTACTGCTTCCCTGGAGGCCCTTAGGAAGATCCACATGATATACCCCTTAAAACAGCAAACCCCTTCTCACTGAAAGAACTCAGAAACAAAGTGTGCAGAGGAAGGTGTTTATTATGCTTCCAGCAAGGAAGTGGGTGCAGTGCTCACTAGGAACCCACCCACACTGATGCAGAAGCAGGAGTGAGGTTATACAGTTCTGTTCTTCCTAGTAGACTAAGGGTTAGTCAACTCCCTCATTTTATCTCCCCACATTCCCTCTATATATGCAGATTATATGGATGTGATGATGAGGGTACTTGTGACCAGGTGTGACCTCTAAGGTCCATTTGCCACACCCCCACCTTTCTAGTTCCCTCTGGCCATCATCATAGTTTCAGGAAGGCCAGGGTTTTAGTAAAATAAGATAAGCAAGCTTCAACACAGCTATTGATGGATTATCTTCCACTAACTTTTGTGGGAGCAAAACAAGATACCATTATATCCCCTCTTACAAGTGTATTTCTATCTCAGCTACAAATCAGGGCTTGATTTGTTGATTATTTAAACTGAAGAAAGTGACAAATGTTAAGAAGTGTAGATTAAACGTAAAGTCTGTCATGATAACTTCTTCCCTTCCAACCTGCAATAATCTGGCTCTCACCAGCAAATCCCTGGGTTTTCTCCTCATTAGGCAGCCTAGAAGCTTCCCCTCTTTTTTCCCCTCCTCATCCTCCCTACCCCTTTGAGGGCTCACCATATTGGTGCTAGACTTAGTGCGGACACCCAATCAGTTTATCCCAGTACAGCTCAGAACTCCTGATCTCAAGAAATCCATCAGCCTCAGCCTACCCATTAGTAGGGATTACAGTCATCCATCATCACACCCAGCCATATTCACCTCTCATCCTCTGACTTCTTGGAGCACTCTTTGAACCAATTCTAATAAACTACACACAGACATATACACACATTTTCCAGTGTTTTTCCCCAAACATCTGGTTGTGGGAATCTGAGTCTCCTTAGACAAAGACTATATAGCAGAATTGGCACAGATTTAAATGGCTGGCTTAATTTTTGTCACATGCACATGTAATGGGGATTGGCCAATAAGAAGCCAGTCCTTGGAGCAAACTACTGTGAGGCTTGGTAAACCTGCTTCCAGAGGTGTGTGATGGACAGACAGCCCTTTCAAAGCATACTCAGCTATTTGCAGACTACCTATTGGCTTCCTCTGGGATGATGTAAAGCCTTTTTAATGGGTTGCTGAGCTGGGACAGTGTGTGTACAAAAGGCAAGCACAAAAGATCTTTCTCTCAATTAAAGAGAAATCATATTAACTTCTGGGCATCAAAATAATCAGCATCACATATTCATTATATATGTATAAGGCAGGAGGTGCCTTAGCACTCCACTTGGCTGCCATGAGGTTATGAACACATGGCTGCTTGTGTTTTTTTTTTCCTGTACCTGTTATCTTTATTCTTTCTTGATCTTAGGTGAATAATTATCATAGACTTTGTGAACTTCAAAAGGTTCAAGAAACATAAGACATCTCAGAATGGGAGTCCATATAGCAGAGTCTACTGATAGAGCAGTCATGTCTGATGGGGATGTGTCTTGGTGCAAGAGAATATTTTTTAATTCTGTCCTCTTTAGTTTCTTAATAAATATCTTTTTACTAATGCTAATTGGTGTTGATTGGTTAATTGATACTGAGGAGGGTACTAATTGGTTAAAATTATATTAGGGTTAAATGATATTGAAGAGATGGTAACTTTCAATTAATACTGGAGGAATACAAAGGAAGGGGACTTGTGAGCAACAGTATCAACCAATACCCCAACCTTACAGGGCTCCCTAGAATTTTGAGGGGAGCAATAGCCTTGAGTGACCTTCTTTGCAAATCAGATTGTGAAGTGGGAGAGTAAGCCCAAAGCCTATATGTGTTACACATGCAAAGAAAACACTTAAGACAATACAGTTTATAAAGATGGTAGTTTTAAGAGTAACTATAGCCAGCAAGCCAACTCTACCCTCTAAGGCAGGGGTGGGTAGAATAACTGGATTCCTCTCCATCAAGCTCCCTATTAGGGGAGAGAAAGCAAGAAAGTAAACAAGACATATAACTCAAAAACTGTCTCAACACGCCCTTAATTTACTAAATGCTTACCAAGGGCCAGACACTAGGCTAAGCACTGGACATAAACAGAAAGGCAAAAATATACTCCTTGTCCTCAAGGAGCTTACATTCCAATGGGGAAGACCACATGAAAGCCATAACATACATACAAGGGCAAATAGGAGGTAATCTGAGTAAAGGCAGTAGCATTAAGAGTGACTAGGAAAAATCCCTTGGATTTGCACTGAGATATGAAGGAAGCCAGGAAATCTCCGAGATGGAGATGAGGAAGAAAAACCTTTCAGGTTCAGAGGATAGACACTGAAAAGGCATGGAGTCAGGAAATGGAGTATCACTATATTGTAAAATATGTGGAGGGGACCAAAGAGTAAGAAGACTGGAAAAATAGGAAGGAGCAAGGTTAATACAAAAATATGATATGGGGGGAGGGGGGGCGGAGTCAAGATGGCATAGTAGAAACAGGACTTCCATGGGGCTCTGGCTCTCACCTTCTCCAATTCATGTAAAAGGTGACTCTGAACAAACTTTGGAGATACGGAACTCACAAAAACAAAAACTCACACACAGAGAAGCTAACCTCCCACTACACAGCCTGGTGGGCCGGCAGCAAGTGGCCAGTGCAGCACTCTGGGAGCTGATCCCCAGCCACACAGAAGCCCAGTTTTATCCCCAGGGTGGACCTGACCAACCACTGGCTGGAGGGACTTCAGATCACCAGCAGCTGTGGCGGTTTCCAGAATTATCAACATATAGATGTTAAGGACACAGTGAGAGGTCAGTGCAGTGTGTACTTTGGGATCCAGTAGTTGGGAGTGCAGTCGGCCTCTGCCCACAGGGTGAGAAGACACTGAGGTGCCACTGTGCAGCTGCTGACACATGGCAGCTTTAGCCCCTGGCCTGCAGATTGTACGGGAACCAAGGAACCAGGATGAGGGGTAATTGCTCTTGCTTTAACTTGCTTGGATCTGGATTGCAGTCCAGGGTGGAGGTCCTGGAGTATGTGACCAGCTTGCCAGAGTGTGTGGAGGCTTCAGAGAGGGCAACTAATTCTCTTCAGAGAATCCAACTGAATACCTTTGGCAGCTGAGAAAACCCCAGCGTTTGGTATGAAGCTCCCCTGTCTGGTAGCAGAGTCCTACTGTGGCAAAAAGCCCAAAAGTCAAGTAATTGAGTGGCAACGTGAATAAATGAAGGAAGCAAAGCAAGCAGAGCAATCCAACTTTACACTCATATTTTGGGGACAAAAAGGAGCAAAGCATGGAACAGGAGGAAGACAGTGAAATCAGAACTCCTGCACCAAAAGCTTCCAAGAAAAATACGAGTTGGTTACAAGCCATAGAGAACCTTAAGAAGGATTTTGAAAACCAAATAAGAGAAGTGAAGGAAAATTTGGGAAGAGAAATGAGAAAGATGCAAGAAAATTATGAAATGACAGTCAACAACCTGACTGAAGAAAATAACACCTTAAAAAATAGACTAACTCAAATGGCAAAAGAGGCTGAAAAAGGCAATGAGAAGAATGCCTTAAAAAGCCAAATTTGCCAGATGGAAAAAGAATCTCAAAAGCTCACTGAAGAGAATCATTCCTTCAGAATTAGATTGGAGCAAATGGAAGCTAGTGACTTTATGAGAAATCAAGATACTATTAAACAGATCCAAACAAATGAAAAAAATAAAAGGTAATATGAAATATCTCATTGGGAAAACCACTGACCTGGAAAATAGATCCAGGAGAGATAATTTAAAAATTATTGGACTACTGAAAGCCATGATCAAAAAAAGAACCTAGAAATCATCCTTCAAGAAATTCTCAAGGAAAACTGGACTACTGTTTTAGAATCAGAGGGCAAAATAGAGGTTGAAAGAATCTACCAATCACCTCCTGAAAAAGATCCCAAAAAGAAAACTCCTAAGCACATTATAGCCAAGTTCCGGAATTCCCAGATCAAGGTGAAAATAGTACGAGCAGCCAGGAAAAAACAATTTTTTTTGGCTTTTTTTTTTTTTGCCATTTGGAGGGCAATTGGGGTTAAGTAACTTGCCCAAGGTTACAAGGCTATTTTTTTTGTGTGTGTGGGTGTTAAGTTTCTGAGGCTGGAATCGAACTCAGGTCCTCCTGACACTGGGGCCAGTGCTTTACTCACTGTACCACCTAGAGGCCCCTGAAGAAACAATTTGAATACTGTGGAAACACAATCAGGATAATACAGGATCTGGGAGCTTCTACACTGTGGGATTGAAGGGCTTGGAATATGATATTCTGGAGGTCAAAGGAGCTGGGATTAAAACCAAGAATCACCTACCCAGCAAAACTGAGTATCATGTTTTAGGGGGAAATATAGTAGTTATTCAGTAGAATAAAAGACTTTTAAGCATTCTTGATGAAAAAACCAGAGTTGAATAGAAAATTTGACATTCAGATACAAGAAGCAAGAGAAGCATGAGAAGCTAAACAGGGAAAAGAAATCATAAGGAACTTATCAAAATAGACCTATTTACATTCCTACATGGAAAAATGATAATTGTAACTTATGAAACTTTTCTCAGCATGAGAATAATTGAAGGGAATAGAAATGTGTGTGTGTGTGTGTATATATATATATACACACACACACACATATATATATGTCTATATATGAGGGTATATGGGTGTATAAATACATATGTGAATGTGTGTATATATGTGTACAGGTATACACAGAGAGAGGCCACAGGACCAATTTAATAGGAAGGGATGATACTTAAAAGAGGTGAGACAGGAATATAATGAGAGGAGATGGGGAGAGATAGAATGGGGTTAACTATCTCATATAGAAAAGTCAAGGGAAAATGGTTACAATGGAGGGAAGAACAGGAAGGCAAAAGGGAATGGGTCAACTTTATTCTCATTGAATTTGGCTTAGGGAGGGAATGACATACACACTAAACAGGGTATCTCACCCTACAGGAGAGAAGGGGGGAAGACGATCAGAGTGGGGGATGATGGAAGGGAGGGCAGGCTGGGGGGAGGGAAGTTGGAAGCACCCACTTTTGAAAAGGGACAGGATCAAATTAGAGAACAAGCAGGAGGTGGGAAAGGAGGGAGAGAAATATAGTCAGTCTTTTACAGTATATCCACTATGGAAATGTTTTGCATAGCTACACATGTACAACCTATATTATCTTCCCAGTAAGGGTGGGTGACAAGGGAGGAAGGGTATTAATCTGGAATTCAAACTTTAGAATCAAATGTTTAAAATATATATATATATAATTATTAATATTATTTTACATGTAACTGGGAAATGATATACAGGTACTGGTACATAGAGATCCACCGTGCCCTAATGGAAAGTCGGAGGGGGTATGGGAGAATGTATGGGAGAGAGCAGATTGGAGGAGGGGATATTTTGGAGTGATGGGTAGGGGAAAAATGGGGAGAAAATTTGTAAATCAAAATCTTACGGGAATGAATGATGTAAACTAGAAGTTAAGAAAGCATTTGATTAAAAAAAACTGAAAAAAATATGATATAGTATCAAAGGAGGGCTTGTTACCTAGACATCATCTGAAGCTCTCTCCCTATCAAAAACAGATAATCTAATAAAGTCTTAACTTGCTATAATGATAATTTCACAATAAGAACTCATATTCTGGATCTGATTCTCATCAGTAAAGAGAACCTGGATACTTGGATAGAAATGACAGGAACTTAAGGAAGAAGTGACCACTCCAAACTAGAGTTTGGCATAGAGAGAAAATCTGGATATAGTTTGACATGCAGACTGAATTTTGGGAAAATATATTTTTAAAAGTTCAGAGGAAGGATAGATAGGATCCCATGGACTCAAATTCTCCAGAGGAAGTCAGCTCAAGAGGGATGGGAAACTTAAGAATGAAATTCTGATGACCCAGTGGGAAATGAGGAGGATAGATGGCAGTTGTCTGAAGAGGCCCATTGTTAGTACTGAGAATTCACCTGCCACCCTTACTTTTTAATTGATACATAAAAAATTTGGGAGCAAGGTTAAATATGTTAAGAATAATGTTAGAAGTGAGCTAATGATAGTGAGAACAGCTTAGAAAAAGAGATTGTTTTAGCTATATTGAGGGAAGAGGATTGAAGAGGTTACACAACTACTGCTCAGTATGAATGCCTAAAAGTAAGACCCTCTGGCTCCCTCCCCACCGCCCCCACCGCTTTCGTTGCTGTGGTAACAAGCCCTTCCCCCTGGGGGAGGGGGGAGTACATGCACAAGACGCGCATGCGTAAGGGGGCGGGCAGCTGGGAATCTCGGCTGGGTGCGGGTCCTGTTTGCTGGTCTCAGGCCAGCCGCAGGGAGAGCCATGGCGGCGGCGGCGGAGACGGAGGAGGCGCTGTGTAGCTTCGTGCGCCCGCTGGAAAAGCGGGACGGCACGGTGCTTCGGATTCAGCAGTACGGCTCAGGAGGCGTGGGTTGTGTGGTGTGGGACGCCGCCATCGTCCTGGCCAAGTACCTGGAGACGCAGCATTTCTCGGGCGCCGCCGCTGGGACACACGCGCTGCGCCAGAGATCCGTGCTGGAGCTGGGAGCCGGCACCGGCGCCGTGGGGCTCATGGCGGCCACCCTTGGGTACAGGTTGGGGTAGCGCCGAGGGGGGAAAGGTGGGTGGGTGGGCGGGCGGGAGGGAGTCCGGGGCTCCGGCGCCTGCGGTCTAGGAACTCGCGCACGCGCACCTCCTTCCAGTCACGAGCTGTCGGGATCGGACGCGGCGTCCCGCCCCCCCCCCCCGTAGGCGCCCTGACGTACCCGCGTGGTCTCTGGGCGCGGCGCTCCGCCCCCGACACTTAGGCACGCACGCTCACTCGCATGCGCCTTCACCCCCCCCCCCCCCCAGCCCCTCTGCGGGAGGTAGGGCTGGCTTGAGGGCTAGACTCCTGCTCCTTCCCCCCGCCCCCACCGCCATTTATACACACACAGATACATGCACACATGTATGTATGCGCTCCCACCCATGTGTTTCTGCTTCCTTTGTAGGGCAGATGTTATAGTCACAGATCTGGAGGAATTACAAGACTTGCTTAAGTTGAATATTAAATTGAACGAGCATCTCATCACCGGTTCCGTGCAAGCCAAGGTACTGAAATGGTTTGTATATTCTTTTAACTTGAGTTTAAGAATTGTGCAAACGTAGCTTTATTCAAATTGTGTTTCTGTGCTGAAAAATACTTATTTCCTGAGGAAAATGTCTAGTTTTCTAAAACGTGAACTTTTTTAAATTAGAGAAATAAATCTTGATAAATGTATGTCTCTTTTTAAGGGGTGAAGAAAGAAAAGACTACTTCTCTCCACCTGATTACATATTGATGGCTGACTGTATATACTACGAAGAGGTAAATTATCCAGTAACCATGGACCTGTTTCCAATTCACTAGAGCTTTTTTTTAAAAAGTAAATTTCAGGTCTGTGCCACATGTATTTAGATACCCTCTTCCCGGTAACAAGTATTTATTTTAAATTTTGTATTTTTTCAAAAATGGCACTTAAAGAGGTAAATGTTTATGGAAAGATGATAAATTGGTTTTTTCCAGCCTAGTCTGTTATTAAAAGAGTCATCTAGTGTTTTTCTTTAAATAGTTGCATAAGGTTTTGTGAGATGCTTATCCTTCACTTATCCATTATACATAGAGCTAACTTGTGATTAAAGTTAAGGAAATGCTTAAATTTGGTACTGCTTTTTAAGGATGAGAGTCAAAAAAAACATGAGCAGACCAAGTTTTTATTTTTTTACTCATTGGCTTCTTTCAGTACAAAGAAAAACTTTCTTTAATTTTTCATTCTTTCCACGTTGACCCCCTAACCAGAGTCATTTAGAATTCCATTTTATAATCAGTGAAACTGAGGCCAATTCACTGATCAGTGAAGTTTGGAACTTTAATAAGATTTGAGTATATGCTATTTACAAAGCATCATACTAAGTAGTTTGGGGGATACAAAGATGAGGACCTGTTTCAGTTATAATTATTTCCAGTTTTAACATTATTTCCTTTTAAACAGTCTTTGGAGCCATTGCTAAAGACTTTAAAGGACCTCAGCGGGCCTAAGACCTGCATCATATGTTGTTATGAACAACGAACTATGGGGAAAAATCCAGAAATAGAAAGAAAGTATTTTGAGGTAAGTACCTGGTAACTGTAGACTATTTTATCATTTATTTTCAAAGCTTGATATTCTCTGAAAAAGGTGGACAGAATTGTTGTTTTCCAAAAGAGTGAACAATTAGATCTCTATTCTCAGTATTCCTGAATGGTTTGTGGCAGCCAGGCTTAATGGTCAGAGCTTGGAATTAAGAAGACCTAATTCAGATTCTGCCTTAGAATCTCTCTTGGATTCTTTGACTGAAAAAATGGGGCTACTTTTTTTCTTTTGAAAAAAATTAATTTCTTGATAGCCTTTATTTGTAAAAAAAAAAAAAAAAAGGATTATTCAATTTGTCCAATACTTGCTTAGTAAATATAATGATATCCTTAAAATGAACTTAATTCTGCGGAAGCAAATTATTGGTAGGAAATTGTTTGGATTGTTGCTGAAAAATAAAAGGAAAGAGAAAAATCTATTTAAGTAGTTGACTCAATTCATATTTTGTCTCACTTAAAAGACAATATTAAATCTAGATTTAGTTTTGCCTGAACAGGAAATAATTAGAAATTGTTTAAGACATGTAGTATATCTCTCCTTTTATCCTCTGGGGGGCATATGTGACATGTCTACTGGTTTTTAAAAGTTTTTTAGATTCTATGTTCAAAACAGGTTTTAAAGGAGCTTTATACCTCATATCTGGAACAGGTTTCTGCAGCTGTTTAAACAGATTTTTTTTACACTGCTCTAAAAGTAGTACTGAACTTTTATAATGGGGTCGGTGTATATGCTGAGCAAACACTCTGAAATTGTTGTATGATCAGAAAATAATTCAGTTATATATGAGTTCATTCTTATGTTTTTCCTCCACAAATTGTAATCCCCTCAATACATTGCTAGATAGTTTAATGAGTTGCTCTGGCAGAAAAGAAAGAAAAATTATCTGGGCCCAGTCCTCTGTGCTGGATCTTAGAAGAGAGATTTATAGGACATTACCAGCCTTTCTGGCTCAGTAGTACCCACCAGAGCTCATAACCATTTTGCGTAGTATTCGAGAGTTCAGGGTCACCTCCATGCCACAGTGAAGCTTTGGAGCAGGTTTTTTAATAGGTGACCAGAAAATGTCTGATGGTCACATATGTTTCCTGACTCTCTCCATGGGCACACACATGGAAACTCTCTTACACCCTACATTAGCTTAAGAAATGGGGAATTTTGCTCTGTTGTTCCTAAGTTTGAGGGACTCTAAAGTTTCATTACCCGAATACACAAATGGACCTGTGATCTCAACATGTCAGAAGTTTTTTTCCAGTGCAGCATGTCACAGCCCATCTGTGCCTGCCTGTCCTGTATGATTCTATCCATGTTTTCTCAGAAGCTCACCATGGGGGGGCAGGCACACAGCACTGCTGAAGATCAACAACACCAAGGTACTGGTGAGGTACTTCATTCTTGTCACATGACCAGTCCATCTTTTCTTCCTGTCTTATAATTCCTTGATGATGGCCTTTACTCCTCTTCTTAGGATATCCTCATTGGTTATGTATACCACCTTGACACTCACCATATGCATCTGCATTGACCTCTGTGTAATATTCATCTTTAGCTTTTCAGAGGCAGTAGTTCATAAGCAAACATTGACAGAATAATTTAAGCAAACATCAGTATTAACTACTGTTTTACTTCCTGGGGAAGTCGAGACTTAAATATCAGAATGTGAAGCTGCTTATGGGACTTCTCACTAAATAGGCACTTAACATTTAATCGTGCTTTGTACTTGGCCTTGTCCTCTATTTGGTGGCTATCTTCTTTAAATCATAAATTCCCTTTGCTACCAGTCAGTCCCAAACAGTGAAACTAGGATATCTAACATCTCAAATTCAGGAGGTTGCTTGCAATGCTGAACCTCTGTTTCTCATGATCACTGTTTGGTCAGTTATAATAAGGCAAAGAAACATAAAACAGAAGAGGCGCCTTTCTCAACCTTGGCTGTTTCAGTGCCCCCTGCTTTAGCAGCCATGTGGGAATGGTTGGCATGTTGTCAAAGGCAGGGCACATGGATAGACTTGAATAGCCCTGATGTTGTCTTAGGCTTGGAAGAGAAGAGAGCAACTGAGGATTGGTTACTTCCTTTTAAGAGTTCCCAGTCAGTCAGTGGCTCTTCCTGCTGAATAATCAGTAAAGGGATTGTTTCATCATTTCCTAAATTTCTATGTTCTTAAGTCCTGAGTGACACATAGCTTTTTGGAAGCATTTAAAGCCTTTATCTCACTCAGGTGTGGAGCCGGTAAACATAGTTGTCTGGAAGCAAACAGGGCAGTTCTAATCATGTGTGATAGTAATGGCAATTAAAGATTCCCCTGTATTGGCTTGGTTTTCAAATTGATTGTGTTAAAACCCAGAGTTTGTTAATCCCACCTGTGGGATGGGCTTGTTGATGTGAAAAGAAAGTCCTCAATTGGGAGGAGCTGGTGACACAAGATTTGGAGACACAAGAGAGAGGCGGAAGATCTTTTTTGGAAGCAGCACCTCGTGGAGAAAGAGAGACTAAGAGAATTGCTGGTGGCCGCTTTGAATTGCCCTGGACTTTTGAGACCTGCCCCCTGAGCTGCCAAGGACTGAGGAGACATGGCTGTTTTGCTGGTACTTTGTCTGTCTGTTTTGATGTTATTTTGCCAGATTTGTCCACTGGTGAAAGACTGTCCTTTTGTTGAAGAAGTCCTGGAACCTGGCTGTTCGCTAAGAAGGCCTGAGACTGTCCTGCAGACAGAGTGAATACTGTCCACTGGTGAGGGACAGTACTGTTGTTGCAGGGGTCTGGAGACTGTCCTGCAGACAGAGTGAATACTGTCCACTGGTGAAGGACAGTGCTGTTGTTGCAGGGGTCTGGGAGCCTTTCTGTTGGTTCAGAAGCCCTGAAGAAGGATTTTCTTGTTGTATGTTTACAGAAATCCTGGGAGAGGGCTTTGCTAATGTGTTCAGGGGTTCTAGGACTGTTCTACAGACAGAGGATAAATTCATGAAGGGACTGGCAATGTATCTTGTGGCTTTGCTAAGCCTTGTCTCCCCAGGAACTAAGATTGCTGAGAACTTGCCTCTTGTCAAGATGAAGAAAAGACCTCCATTTGGGTATTAAGTGCTGTGTTTAAACTTGATGTAACTCTGGGGTAGATTCAATTGTGATCCAGGGGTGGGGAACTTTTGACCTTATGTTTGGAAACTAATCTCCATTTGAGAAGAGGGGCTTTGTGGTGGACTTAATTAAGGTATAGCCTAGGGGTGGAGAAGTATTTAGAACAGAGACTTTGTAATTGATTGAATGATTGGAAGGTCCTGGGGTGGGGTAGTCCTTGGAGATTATTTAATCACACTTAGTAAATGCTGTATTTGGAATGATGTCATGTTTTAATCTTCTCTGTTCTTGGTTGGTCACTGAATAAAATAGAGAGCACCTATGCTGGTATTTTGAACCTGGGAAGTTGCCTTTCTTTTGGCATTACATTACATCATGTCTTGATAGACCATTATAGAGGGAAGACCAGACATATAGGTTGGTGTTATTGGCAACTTTTTTCACTATTGATAAGGGCCAAGATTTTTTCCCCCACACCTTCATATTTTCTTCTCCTTCATATACCTTGTTTATCAGTCACCTAGCATCCCTACAGTCAAATCACTTCTGCCCCAAATCTGCTCTCTATTTATTTGATCTTACCAGGTTGCCTTTTCTGACTCTTTTCTTTAGTACCATTTCTATCACTACCTATAGGCACCTCAGGAAGCGATTCTTTAAAGTCCAAATGTGGTGGTTCCATTATACTTGCTGGAGAATGCAGTCTATTAAAATGAATTTTACAAATCTTGCATTTTTCTTCTCTTTGTAATACTCTATTTTCATCCTTGAATGCCTTTGTGATGACTTTGCTTAGTTGAATATCTTACCAAGCTTTCTTTAAACTGATATTACCGTGTCTTATTAGATGATACTGTTCATAATCACAAAGTTTCACTTCTTCACAAAGTTTTACAAAAGCAGTTAAATTTTAACCTGGTGTTGTCTTAGGCCACCATATCAGCATTTGGCAAGTAAGTTAGATATTTGCTGACTAAGGTACTTTTTGGATTCTTTTGGTCTCCTTGTTTTGTGTATATGTGTGTGTGTGTGTATATATATATATATATATATATATATATTTTTTTTTTTTTTCTTTTTTGGAGAGCTGTTGGGGTTGAGTGACTTGCCCAAGGTTCCACAGCTAGTTTTTGTGTTAAGTGTCTGAGGCCGAATTTGAACTCAGGTCCTCCTGACTCCAGGGCCGGTGCTCTATTCACTGTGCCACCTAGCTGCCCCTGGTCTCCTTGTTTTGGCAGTTAATTTTTGGGTGAAATTATTATAATAGGTGTTAACATAATTTCTGTTGCCCATTTCCCATTTTTGGTTTTCAGTAACTTAGATAATTCAGGGTTAAAACATTTTAATTGTATACAATATCTTTTTTTCTTATTGTTGTAGTTTACCAGTTCTGATTTTAACTCTGAAAAGTTGATGATCTGACCGTACACAGACAGCAGGAATGATTCCTGCATCAATAAGAGGTCTTATCTGTTCAAATAATATTTATTTAATAATCATTTGCTTACCGCTTTCAAGTTTGCAGAATGCTTTCCATGTATTACTTCATTTGATCATTCTTTATGATGTTATTTGGTACATACCACGTTTAAACTATTATTTTTTTTTTGAAAGAAAGTCTACTATAGAGGCATGAGCCTATGTAATTTACAAGTAATTGGTCTCTGTTGTGATTTTTTTTTTCCCCCTGAACCATGCTTTCCTAAAATTTTTGCCTCATCCTTACCTTTTTTTACCTTTGCATTAAAGTTGCCAAGTATTAGTTCTTATGTTAATTTGATTTGGAAGGTCTTAACAGCTTCTTCAAAGAATTTCGCTACTACCTTGTTTTTGAAAATTGGTGTTGGTAAACAGCAAATATTTTTATGGTGGTTTTTTTCCATATTTTGGTCACTTATTATAATGTTAATGATAAGCAAAGCTCCATCATGTAACATAAATATTGATCCCTAATTGGAAAGAGGCCTTTATGACTATTTTCTCTAGTTCTATATTTGCTTAGGGTTTGGTTAAGGAGACTGTCCTCTTACACAAACTAAAGGAGTGCATATCCCCCTTCAGTTTTATATAGTAGATGAGAATTAAGTACAATGCAACAAAGAACTCTTGAGGAATCTGTGTGTTTGTGGTATATAACTAAAGGGTCAGGCTCTGTTTACGAAAACCAGTGCTTTAGATTGCCTTAAAGTAGGATATATGGTCATATTTTTTAATCCTCATGTTTTTCTGTGATGTTAAGATGAAAGTTAATTGGTTTTTTTGAAGTCGCTGTTTTTAAAGTAAATATATATATATATATTTTTTTTTTTTTTTTTGTAATTCTGTTATAGCTCCTCCAGTTGGATTTTGACTTGGAAAAGATTCCTTTGGAGAAACATGATGAAGAATACCGGAGTGAAGATATTCATATTTTATACATCAGAAAGAAAAAATGGTAACTTTAAAGAGTGGCTCTCAATTATTTTCAAAGCTTGCTAGTATTTCTGCCACATTTCTGACATTTGCATAAGTAAGGTACTATTGTACTTAATTTTATTTCTTACATATTTTAACTTCTTTGACTAAAAAGAAGCTAAATTAACTAAGCTAAATAAACTTCATTTGCTTGGTAGTTAAGATAATTATTTTACATAGAATATTTTGAGAAATTGTCCAACAGCCATTTTCTCATGTAACAAGCAAAATGCTATAAAGAAAGAAGTATAATAAATAGGGAGATAATATGTTGCTATTGCTTTCAAAGTCTGAGAAAAGAAAATCTCTTCCTATTTCTGTCCTGGGATTCTTGGTCTTTGGAGGTGATGGTACTTCCTAGCTAGTATATTCTTCTGAACTATTTATTAGCATGTATTTACAAAATGTCTAGATGTCAGTTAAATTTTGGTTTTTGTAAATATTATTGAAAACTTGCTCTTTGTAAAAACTGTGTGAATGTGGATAACTTGATACATTTGTAAAATTTCCCCATAAGCAGTAGTCTTAGAAAAAATAGTTTGATTGAAGCAACTTCGGGTTTTTTTCCACTTTATTTTTCTTGAGTTATCTGTTTTCTTTTACAACATGACTATTATGGATAAGTTTTGCATGACCACACATTTATAACCTATATGGAATTGCTTACCCTCTCATTGAGGGGAGTGGGGAGGGAGGAAGGGAAAGACTTTGGAATTCAAAGTTTTAAAAACAAATGTTACAAATTGTTGTTTACATGTAACTGGGGAAAAATGAAATACTAAGTAAATGCAAAACAAAACAAAAATAGTTTTCTGGCAAAAACAAATATAAAATGTCAGCCTTTCTCTGTAACCTTTTTCCATTTGAAAGCTTGAGAAAGTTTTGATGACTAACCACCACCTTTCCACCACCTTTATCTTTTCCATACTAAGTGATGGATTTAAGATTAAGCAGGTTATGGTACCAAAGGGAATATCTGGACTCTTCTATCAAAAGAACCTTTTTCTTTGATGTGCCCTTAGGTTTCTTCTTTAGGTCTTAGTGACACTCACTGTCATTGTTTAGTCGCACTTGTACTACTCACGATAAAGAGTTTGGTAATCTCTAGTCAAGGGATTTGAAGTGAAGATTAAACCATTTTTTTAAACGATGTTTTTAAATATGGTCAGCTCTTGCCTCCTACCCATGAGTTATTTTTGGAAAGTTTTTAATCCTGAATTGATTAACCTCTGTCATGGTATGTCTACTCCTTAGCTGCCACCTTCAGTTGGTTTATGGACAATTCTACAAATAAAGCACCTGCTGCTGTTAGGGCACTATGTCAATGAATTTAAATAGTCTAAGTAAAACATAATTCAGAAGGCAGCTCTTCTGTCCAAAAATGCTTTACAAAATCAAATATAAAATGCTCAGATCATCTCATCATATTATCTGCAAGTTGTCTGTAAGGTGTATAAGACACTTAGACCAAATAAAATAGTTTTCTTATTTAGAAGCAGCTAGGTGACTCAGGGGATAGAGCACTGGACCTGGAGTCAGGGAGACGTGAGTTCAAATTTGGCCAAACACTTACTAGCTGTTACTAAGAACCAAATAGTTATTAGCTGTTTTCCTTAATCCACTGGAGAAGGAAATGGCAAACCACTCCAGTGTCTTTGTCAAGGAAACTCCACGGACAGCATTGCAAGCTATGATCCATGGAGTCACAAAGAACTGGGCATGACTGAACAACAACGTGATAGAACATTGGTCTGTATTAATGTTGCCATAACTTAAATTTTTTTTTCTTCTTAGCAAGATATATTTATTGACAAAGATGTTAACAGATAATAATTGATAATAAAGGGTCAATGGCTTCCCTCAGTTTATGCCAAAGACCCAGAATTGCAGATGCAACTCACTTTTATAATCATAGAACAAAGAATACAGCAAATATATGATTAGCTAGCACCATGGGGGTAAGGGATTATGATTAGTTACATTGCTGAAGTGAGAGGAACAACATGAGTGGTTGGAGGTTTGGTAATGAGGGATTACATAGTTTAATGCTTTAAGGAGCATGTGATATGTAAGTATGGAATATGTAAGGTATGTGGGAAATGGCTGTTCAGAAAAGGAGATGACATTAGTAAATGGGGGTTTGGACAGTGTATTTTTTCATGTTTGTTTTGAAGCTAAAGGTTTGAAACCTAGTTTCTTTTCTTACAGAAATGACAGCATTGGAACCTTTCATCATTTTGTCAAAGTTTGCAACAACTAGATAAGCTAAACATGTGAATTGGGCTTAGAAGAATAGCATGAAAAAGTTTTCATCACATATTTTCATGGCTTGTCAGTGACACGGGATTTGAATGATAGAAGTAGAAATATGGGTGCTACTTTGAATTCATAGAAGAATTCTACTAAAAGTCAACTGATGTCACCTGCCAGAATTCCTGCAGATGGTGCATTCCCTGCATGTTGGATGAGCCTGAATTGTAACCAGAGTTTTTGTTTGGCCCATTGCGAAATTTTGTTTTAAAGACTATTTTGTGGTGGATCATGTGTTGGAAAAAATTATGTGCTAAACGAATAACTTGTGCTTTCAAGAAATTGAAGAGCATTGATTTTACTTCTTAAAGGGACAACTTTTGAGCCTCACATCTATACTTCAAATTGTATTCAATTTAGATAAACGTAAAAGAGGATCTAATGGGCTTGAGTTTTGTCCCTTACAGAGTCAGCAGTCTTTGTTTTACATATATTCTCTTTTTAATTGCATTATAAGATAGGTTTAATACTTTAAAATGTTTCCTTGGTTCAAAGACAAACTAAGGTTCACATTTTTTTTTTTAATGAAATTTTTGGGGTGGCTAGGTGGCGCAGAGAATAGAGCACTGGCCTTGGAGTCAGGAGGACCCGAGTTCAAATCTGGTCGTAGACACTGAACACACTTACTAGCTTGTGACTTTACGCAAGTCACTTAATTCCAATTGCCTTGCCTTCCCCCCTCAAAAAAAAGGTTTTTTTTGTTATTATAAATTTGAGAAATAAGAACATTTCCTTGTACAAAGAAGTATAGAAAAAGAAGATTGTTTATGACACTGTGAAACTTGATTATGTTGATATTATTTTAAAATAGAAAACATGGTAGTTCCAACACTACCATGCATGTCTGTGTCTGCTTCTGAAATTTTTTCTCTATTTTGTGTATTTTTTTCAATATTTCATTAATGCTCTTTTCAGTTATTTTTTTATATTACTACCTCTCCATCCCCCACTAATTAAAGTAATTACATAAATTCAATGTTTCATTGACTCTTTATTTTCATTTTTGTTATTACTGTACTACTGTCTCCAAAATTAAATTAATTTTTAAAATCTTTGTAATAAGTACTAAAACAAAACAGATTTGTACACTGTGTCTAATAATATATGTCTCATTCTATGCCTCTAGTTCCTTTGCCAAAAAGATTGAAGCATTGTCTTCTGGATTGGTCATTGTATTGACAATAATTATTAATTCTTCCAAAAATGTTTTCCTTCACAATGTTATGGTTGTATATATTGTTTTGATGCTGCTTATTTTACTATGCAAGTCTTAGTTATATCTGAATCTATTCCTTTAAAAAATTTTTACAGCGTATTTCAATGCCTTCACATGTTTATTCCCTGATGTATGACCACTTCACTTTGTTTCTACTTCTTTGTTATAAGAGGAAGTGCTGCTAAAAATTATTTCAGTGTTGTAGGCTCCTTTTCTTCTTTATTCTCTTTCCAGGTATATGCCTAATACCGGTATCACCAAGTTAGAGCATGGGTATAGTTTGGTGAGTTCTGATAAACAACACCAAATTTTTTTCCAGAATGGATGAACCATTTTATAGCTCCACTAGCAGTGCATTACTGTGCCCATTTTCCCATAATGTCTGCCACAATTGTTAATTTTGTTTTGGGTCATCTTTGCCAATATAATAAATGTGAGTGGAACCTCAGTTGTTTTTATTTGCTTTTCATTTATTAATGAATTGCAACTTTTTTTTCACATGATTGATAAATTACCTTTCTTCCCATGAGAACTGCCTGTTCATAGCTGACCATTATTCTATTGGAGAGTAACTCATATATTGGAATTAACTCCCTATGTATATGCTGGATATCAATTCTCATCGGAGGAATTTGCCAGAAAGATTTTTTCCCAGTTAGCAATTCTCTTTTAATTCTAACTATTGGTTTTGTTTGTATAAAAACTTTAATTTTATGTAGTCATCTATTACTGTGAGCCTCCCTATATTTTGTTTTACAAGGTAGCCCCTTCCCTGCTCCTCTACTTTGTTTATGATGCTACTTTTCATATGTTACGTGTCTATTTGGAGTTAATTGTGCCATTTAGTTGAAATCCTAACCTAATCCTAAACCTAATTTCTGACAGTGCTCTCCACTTTTGCCAACAGTTGTTGGAATAGTGAGTCCTTATCCCAGTAGTGTTGGTATCCTTGGGTTTATTGAACCCTATGTTTGATTGCTTTCTGTTTAATATTTCTTGTTTTTTTTCCCTGCATTTCTTCATGAGGTTTTTATGGCCAGCATATTATCAACTTATGTAAATATGCCATGCACAGCTGAGAAGTGTTTTCCTTTCTACTTTGATTCAGTAATGATCATGCTATCCTAAAATTCTGTTCAGGTCTTTGTCTTCTTTCTTGTTTATCCTTTTGTTAGATTTGTTCTGCCATGAGCACATTGAGTATCCCAACTCTTACAGGTTTGCTATCTTTTTCCTTGAAATTTGGTTAAATTTTAAGTACCTAAATGCTGATGCACATATATTATGAATTGATGTTTCATTTTTCATGGTTCCAGTAAGTATAATGTAATTTCCATTTTCATCTCTTTTAATGTGTCTATTTTTACTATTGCCCTGTCTGAGATGATTGTCACCTCTGCTTTTTAAAAATTCACCTGAAGTTACAAGAAATTATTCTGTGCTTTATTTTGACTGTAAATATGTTTCAAATATGTTTCTTGTATATATAGTGTAGGATTCTACTTTTCTGAGAATTTTACTACCCTACATTTTATGTGTTTCTATCCCATGCCCATTGATATTTATAAATGTTAACTTAAGTATTTCCACCATAGCCTATTATTTTCCACCCTCTTTTTCCTCTGTTTTCTTTGGAAAGGAGCTAAAGCAATAGAAGGAATCTGATTAGTGCCACTAATGTGTTATTGAAGGGGTTTATTTGTACTGTTTTGCCCTTCTCTTCATTAGCCCTGATTTTGGTTTTTTTTTTAATACTTTATGATCTACTGTCCAAAATAGGTATTTTGCTTGTGACTTTTCCTTTCCCAGATCTATCCATCATAAATCCCACTCTCCCTTTCCCTGTTCCCAGTTATTTCTTTGTTGTATTTAATATAGTTCTACACCAGATTCTGTGTGTATTTCTTTTTCCAACCTTCTTTTTGTTCTGTTCAGATAAGAGTGAGGTCCTTTTTATCCCCCATTCATTCCTCCATTTGTGTATACTTCTCCAGGACCCCATTTGTGGGCTCTTCCCCATTCTTAATTTCTTCATTAGCATATTATTTTCTCTTACCTTTTTCTTTCCTCTCTTAATAAGAAAAACCAAAAACATCTAGTCCTTATGTTTGTATATTTCTTAACTTCCTCTGTGATCCTTGTCTCTTCTTCCTCTGTTAGAATGTAAGAATTTAATTTAGCCCCATCTAATTGGTTAAATATATTGACTTTTCCAGGTTTCTCTTAACTTTTGTGTTTGCATTTTAAAATTCCTACCACTGAACTTTTCATCAAAATTGATCGAAAGTTCACTTCTATTAAAGGCCCATTTTTCTCTCTGTAGGAATATATCTGGTTTTTATGGCAAATTATTCTTGGTTGTAAGCCTTTGTCGTGTCTTCTGAGATATAATCTAAGACTTCATCTCATAGGAGTTGTAGCATAGTTTTGTGTAACCCTTACTGTATTTCCTTGATGTTTGAACTCTGCTATTTTTTCTTTGGCTTGAAAGCTCTAGAATTTAGCAATGACACTTGTGAATGTTTTTGGGGTTTCTGGTAGATACACACAAGTGGTTTACTTTTGTGGTTTCTTCCAGTATGATAACTTAAGTTTTTTGTTTGGTTATGGTATTTAGGGAGTCTAACAATTTTTTTTTTTTTTTGTTAAGCAATCGGGGTTAAGTAACTTGCTCAAGGTTATATGGCCAGTTATTTCTGGGTGTGGTGCTAAGTATCTGGGCCCGGATTTGATCCCCAGGTCATCCTGACATTGGAGCCAGTGCTCTTAACTCGCTGTGCTACCTGGCCGCCCCTAAGTCCAACAATTTTTAAATTCCTTCCTTGATCTTTTTTTGTAGGTGAGTTGTTTTTAGTAGTAGAGACTTTATATTTTCTTTTCAGTTTTTGGAATTTTGCTGTAATATTTCTTTGTCTCATGGAGTCATTGAGTTCTGATTACTCAATTGTGTTTTTTGAAGGGATTCATTATTTGAGTAAGGTTTTCCAGAATTCTTATTTAAATTTCAATTCCACATTTTGGTACTCTGTTTCTTTCAGTCATTCATATACTTCTTATGGCTGGTCCAGTTTTTCTGTGAGGTTCTATTTGTACTTTTCACAAGTTATTCTTGTTTAGGATTCTCTCTTAAGCTATAATATTTCTTCTTTGTATCAGTGATTTTTCTTTTTTTACTCTTATGTTCTGTGTTTAGCTCTGTGCTGTTTAATTTTCTTTTTATTGATGCCCTATATAAGGGAATAAATATGTTCTTTGAATTTGCAGGTGATACCAAGCTGCAATTATAGCAAAAATACTGGATGTAAAGTACAGAGTCAGTATCCAAAAAGACCTCAATTATTCTAATAAGATGAAATTCGATAAAAATGTCATCTATAATCAACTTTATAAGTACAGGGCCTGGGAGGCATAGTTAGAAAGTTTCTCTGAAAAAGATGTGGAGGTTTTTTGTGGTTTGCAACTTGAGAATTATCATCAGCTGTGTAATGTGGCAGCAAAAAAAAAAAGCTAATGCAATCTTGGGCTGCATTGAGGTGTATTGCAAATAATAGTCCCTCTGTGCTTTGTTGAAATCAAATTGCTTCTGTAGTATCCTGATAAGTTCTGGGTACTGCAGTTTAAGAAGGAAGGACATTGATAAACTGGATACCAAATGGAGAAGGATCTTAATTCTATGTAGTATGAGGATTGGTTGGAGATGGCAGTGTTTTTAGATTTTTAAAAAATGGTGTTCCAAGATAATTGTCTTCAAGTATTTGAAGGGCTGTCTCATGAAAGAGGCTGTCTCTAGAGAACAGAATATTTTAATATTGATAGTTTTAATATTAGTATTTTTATATTGCTATTCATTTGGCATATACATATATAATATTCTTTCTCATGTTTGTCTCCTTGGCTTATGCATCGAGATTGTTTGTTAGAGCATACTTGTTTCTGTAATATCAGAACCAATTATTGTTTGAATTTTTTATAGAATTCACTTGAAAATCCATCTGATTTGTGGGATTTTCCTTTGGGAATTCATTTCTGGCTTATTCAGTTTCTGGTTCAGATATTGGGTTATTTGATCCATTTCTTATTCTGTTAATCTGGGTATTTTATTTTAAAATAGTCATCCATTTCTAAGTTGTTAGTTTTGTTCGGTAAAATAGTATCATTTATTTCATCTTCAATTGTGAATTCTTTTTCCATTTTTGATATAGGCAATTTGTCTTTCCTCTTTTTTTATCAGACCAGCTAGTTTTATTTTATTAGTTTTTTTTTAAGATACAACCACTAGGTGTTGTGTTTTTGTTTTTGTTTTTTCACTTCAGTGTTTTTTTTCCTTTCGAGTTTAAAATTACTTTTTAGATTTTCAGGATTTTTAATTTGTGTTGAGTTTAATTTTTTTCCTCTGTTTTGTTATTGTTGTTTGCTAAATTCACTAATAATTCCTTTTTTTTTTTTTGGCTTTTTGGAGGGGATGGGCAGGGCAATTGAGATTAAGTGACTTGCCCAAGGTCATACAGCTAGTAAGTGTTAAGTGTCTGAGGTCGGATTTGAACTCGGGTCCTCCTGGCTCCAGGGCTGGTGCTCCATTCACTGCGCCATCTAGCTGCTCCAATAATTCTTTTACCTATTTTGCTGATGGAAATGGTTAAAAATATAAATTTTCTCATAAGAAATATTCTGAATACATCCCAAAAATTTTAGATGTGGTTTCATCATTTTAGTTTATGAAACTTTCTATTATTTCTGTGACTTCATCTTTTATGTACCAAGTCCTCAACATTCAGTTATTTAGTCTCCTTTTAAATCCTTTCTTCAAAGAACTTTTATTGAATATAATTTTTATTGTCTTAATTCAGTAAAAGCTGTGTTTAATATTTCTGCTTTTTTGCATTTGCAAGATTTTTATGTTCTAGTAGAAGGCTAATTGTACTCCTTTCTGTTCCTATTCAGGATTCAAATCCATCATATCTAACTTAAAATTTTCTATCCAGGTCTTTAACTTCTTTCTTGTTTATCTTTTTTTAAATTGAATTTGTCTAAGTCTGAAATTGGTGCTTTGAGATTTCCTATTTTAATTTTGCTATTTCTTCCTGAAATCCAATTAACTTCTCCATTATGTACTTAGATATTAAGTTGCAGAGAAGTTGCTGACTTGCATTGATAGAATGTTTCTTCATCTTATATACCAAAGGTCACTCCAGATGTTTTATTTATGTTCCTTGAGGCCTCAGTGATCAAGACTGACTATATCACCAGCTTAGATTCCTAGACTTCTCGATCGTCATGGCTTATGTAACTGAGCTAGATTGGAAATTCTACTCCTTATGCCTAGAAAGAATAAAAGAAGAGGGTGGGGGAGGGAGAAAAGGGGAGAAAACAAGCCTCTTGTCAAACAGAAATCCTACAGAAGCCCTGATCAGTGCTCACATGGGTCATTTTAAAGATGCCACCTTCCTCTTACTGTGCAGCCAATGGAAAAAGGCTTCCCCCAATCAAGTAGTATGTCAACACAGAATGTTCATACCTGCTCCAGTGCTCCCAGAAGCAGCTCCATAGTATCTCCCATATAGATAACATCATCTTATCAAATTGACAGTGTTTGTCCATGTACCAGACCCTCCCCCATTACAAAAGAATATCACTAAAAGCAAGTTGGACTCTGAATAATAAGGGGAAACAACAAAAGCCTCAGAGAAAAGATAAAGAAACATATATCTTTGGTCACTGATTGTGTTTTTGTCCTTCGTTTTGTAAGAGGACCAATGGCATCCGGGAAATGATGATACAACTTGCTGCTGACTTTGATTTGAGTGAGGGAGGGCTGTCACTGCAGAGATTTGGGGGACTATGTGTACAGAATATAGTGTTAGATGTAATCTTTATATTAAATTTTTTTCTTTGTCATCAGGGAGGCTTCAAGGTAGAGAGGGGTGACAAAAAATGACTGATGTAATTATAAAAATAATAAAATTTTTGAAAGTCATATTTTCTTAGTCATTAGTTTTTTTTCCTTGCTGGATGATTTTTAAAATAAATTTACTTCCCATGCATTTGTTCTTTATCCCTCCTATTATGTCCCCTCTGTTGCACAAAAAAAAGAAGAGGAAAAACAAGGCTCCTAGAATGAGTTTGCCTAATCCAGCAAAACAAATTTCTACATTAACCATGCCCCCAAATGCATGTCTATTTGCATTTTAAAATTATCACCTCTATAGAGTGAGGTGACATCTTCATTCATCTGGTCTGGTTTAGGATTGTATTGATCAGAGTTTTTTCAACGTTGTTTTCTAATGTTATTATTGAATGAATTGTTCTAGTTCTGTTCACTTTGCTCTATGCCAGTTCATAAGGATCTTCCCAGTTTCCTCTGAAACTGTATTTCATCATTTCTCATGTGAATAATATTCCATCAGATTCACGTGCCATAATTTGTTTAGCCATTCCCTGATAGGATAGCTCCTGAGTTTCCAGTTTTGGGCTACTATGAAAAGAGCTGCTATAAATATTTTTGTGCATGTACAGGACCTTTTCCTCTTTCTTTGATCTCTTTGAGGTACAGGCCTAATAGTGTTTACCTGGGTCAAAGGGACATGCACAATTTAGCAACTTTGGGGGCATAGTTCCAAATTGCTTTTGAAAATAACTGGACCAGTTCACAGTTCTACCACCAGCACACTAATGGACCTACTTTTTCTATAACTCCTCTATATGTCATTTTCCTCTTTTGTTTGCCTTACTAGGGGTATTGGGTAGAGCTTAAAAAAAAAAAAAGCTTTCATTTGCTTTTTTTCTATTAGTGATGTAGAGAATTTTTTAATATGATTGTTGATGGTTTCTCCCTTTGAATATTACCCACCTTTGACCATTTTTCTGGTAGGGAATAGATGTTAGTTTCAATAAAACACTTTTTTAAAGGGAGTTATCAGAGTCACATTATGGGGAGGACGGGTCTAGCCTTAAAGGAATACATTGTTGCTTGTGACCTTGGAACCAGAAAGTACACCTGCCAGGAAGCCTTGCCATTTACCCATAACAACTGATATCACTAGAAGAGCCGAAATACACCAATAATGTCGAAGTCTTTGCAGTGCACCATGTACGGATGGAGGAGGCTTTACATCTGTTCCTCTGGTTGATCTTAGCAGCCTTTTTACAAGTGGGAAAATTGAAGCAAAGGGATTTATTAGCTGTTTTTCTAATGTAAGTCTGAGCCAAAACTAGGGCTTCCAGTGAGAGTAACTTGCTGAGCCAAGTGTTAAGCAACTTAATCATTTTTTTTTTCTGGGGTGGGCCAGTAACTGTTTGTAGAAACAGAATTCTATTCGATAGCATGGGAAAATGAAGAAAACCCTGGGCTCAGAATCAGAGGATGTGACTTTGAATTCTCACGCTGCTACTTGTTATCTGTGTGACCTGGGGCTTGTTTCAACCCTGTGGACCTTGTTTTATTTATCTGTAAATGCGGAGGTTGGACTAGACGACCTTGACGGTTCCTTCCATCTCTTAAATCTTATGAACTATGTACACATTTCCAAAAGTGTTAAGTGAAGTTCATCTCTAGCCCCAAAGTTTTCCTTCCTCAAGAGAAAATGTAGCTGCCTTGGTTGGCTGAGCTGGGCTGAACTGAGCTGAGTTGTGATGAGTCCCACAGGAAACAAGAAGTCACCTTCCCCCAGATTTGTTTGCTTTCTCTCATTAAGGGTGGGGAGAGCTTGAACTTGAATTTCCACTTGGTAGGGGCATGTTTCAGCACTGCCTTCACATTTTTGTGGTGCCTCCTCTTGTAAGCTGCCATAGGTGACTAATTCATTACTGACTGACTGCCTGTTCACCCAGGAAAACATGGGCTAGATCTCATTTTCCTCTCAGTCCCTAGTTTTATATGATCCCTTAGAGCTTGGAAAAAGAGGGAAGACCTCAACAGATAGTTATCATTAGTTAAACTGGTCTCAGCGTACATGTTTCCCAAATTCTCCCATATACCTACCTTAGGGTTAAGAAATTTGAGTTGTTCATGCTCCAGCCTCCTAGAGAGAGATTGTACTCTATAGCAGGGCTGTCAGTCCTGTGGGCTGGACAAGACTTCCTCTCAGGGTGCTGATATCTGCGAGGGGGGTGCTTTCTCCCTGGTATAGCATTTCCTTCCTATTTGTGACAACCTCTCTTTATAGTATGGTCTGTTGCTACAATGCTCTCTTTTCAGGCTTTGTGAGGGAGTGGAGTGAAGGATTCTTTCTCTGGAAGATGAGTCAACCCCACACAGGTGCAATGTCACCCACCTCCAGAGTGTTTTCTGTGTTGCTACTACCCTCCTCCCCACCTCCAACTACCACAATGCATTTTCTCAGGTGCAAGAATTCCCAAGTATGGCTTTGCTCCCAACCCTCAGTCCCATGGATCTCATATGGTTGGGAATAGCTAAAATGTTTATTTAAGGAGTCCATCTAATATGGAAAAAGAAAATTCATCTTTATAATTGATCTTCAGTTCACTAATGCATGACCATTCTTTATTGATGTATTTATGTTACAATGTCCTGAGGAAGTAAATACATGTGTTTTTATTCTCTTTACTTGGTGTACATGAGTGTCAATGTGTATATCTCTAATGAATTATTTAATTCTTTTTATAGCAGTCAATAATCAGTCAATCAACAAACATTATTAAACCTATTATGTGCCAGCTACTATGATTACTGCTGGGGATACAAAAACAAAAGTGAAATACTTCCTGACCTTAAGGAATTTACCTTCTATCAAGGGAGGCAACATGTCCATATAGATGAGTAGCAAGTAGATAGAATCGACCTTATTCACTTTTTTATCATCCCTCAGCCTCCACTTGTTCTCACATTTAATTTCATCATCCGCAGTTTGGAAATTTTCTTTCTAATGAATAAACTGAAATCCTCCTTTTCATTAGTTAGCGTAAGCCCCCCACTCCATCTTACCAAATGTTAAATAAACTAGAGAAATTTCTTTTCCCAAAGACAGTTACTTATATATAATTTATTGACAAAAATAATAAATGATAAAACAAAGAACTAGATCATTATTTATAACATTTACTTATGAGGAAAACCACAGAGTTATCTCAAACCATAACTATAAAGACCCATCACTTCTGGACATTTGTGAAATCAATCTATCAATCAATTGTTCCTTAAAGTTCCTTTAAGTTCCTTAAATTCCTTAACTAAAATGTTAAGCACTGTGCTAAGTGTTGGGGATACAAACAGAAGCAAAAGAGTGTCCTGGCCTTCAAGGAGCTCGCAATCTAATGAAATCGGTTTCTCTCAAGATAGCAGGTGTCTATTTCTCACAGATCTTTGCAAGTGTAGCACAGGCACACTGTGGTCCCACAGTCAGAGGGCCTGGTCAGTTACATTCCCTACCCCTCAAGGTGCTGGCACCCTGAAGGTGTTGGGAGATCCTCCCTTCTCTTCCATTGGATGTAGAAAGTAAGGAAGGAAACAAGCATTTATTAAGCACCATGCTAAGTGCTTTACAAGTACTATTTCATTTGAGTTTCACAACAACCCAGGGAAATAGGTGCTATTATTATCCTCATTTTACAACTGAGGAAACTGAGGCAGACAGATTAAGTGACATGCCCAGGGTCATGTACCTAGTAAGTGAATGAAGCTAGATTTGAACTTAGGTCTTCCTCACTCCAGACTCCTCACAACCCTAGTGGTGTCTCAAGGGCAGTTAGGTGAGATAGAGTTTCAGACCTGGAGTCAGGAAGACTCATCTTCCTGAGTTGTAGCTGTGTGACCTTGGGCAAGTCATTTAACCCTGTTTGTTTCAGTTTCCTCATCTGTAAAATGATGTGGAGAAGGAAATAGCAAACCACTCTAGTATCTTTGCCAAGAAAACCCCAAATGGGGTGACGAAGAGTTGGACATGATGGAAAAGAACTGAACAATAAAAAGCCAATAGAAAAAGATTGCCATAAAGTTCACATGTGCAGATTTCAAGCCTCTCTCACATGAATGATGTCATTTAAACTGGTCTGTACAGTCACACAAGATAAGGGTGAAAAAAGTTTCTTCTTAAAAGAAAATCTCAGCGGCTAGGTGGTGCAGTGAATAGAGTACCAGCCCTGGAGTCAGGAGGACCTAAGTTCAAATCCGGCCTCACATACTTAACACAAAAACTAGCCATGTGACCTTGAGCAAGTCACTTAACCCCAATTGCCCTCCAAAAAGCAAAAAGAAAAAAAATAAAATGTCTTTCTCTCCTTTTTCTTTGTTGTTTCTAGCCATTAAAGGAAAACAGTCTCTTCACTAGACTCACTCATCATAGATTCACATAGATCAAAGTTCAAAAGGTCAAAAATATACTTTCTCTGATTGAAAAGGGAGAAGATTTCATAGGAAGACACTTATTTTTTCAACTGTAGCTCCCCGACTGCCAGGAAAAATTGCCCTCTTTTTTTTTTTTAAACAACATTCCAGCTGGCTCTTAAAGATATAGTAATAACAATTATTGTCTCTGTGTGAGAGCCAAGTTAAACAGGTATTACATCTCTACAAAAATATAAATAAAATAACTACAAGGTAATTTGGGAACAAAAGCTCCAGCAGCTGAGAAAATTGGGCAGCTATCCAAAAAGAGAGTGGTCCCTAAGTTTATTTTTGAAGGAAACAAGGAATTCTAAGAGATAGAATGCATTTCAGACATGAAGGACAGTTAACGCAAAGGTACAAAGATGAGAGATGGTGTATAATGAAATGAGAAGCAAGAAGGCTAGTTGGGTTGGACTACATAATTTGGAAGAGTTAGAAAGATAAGTTGGGACCAGGTAATGAAGAAATTTAAAAGCCAGAGAAGTTTATATTTGATCCTAGGAGAAATATGGAACCACTGAAAAGATAGCTAAGTGGCATGGTGGCTAGAGAATTGGACTTGGACTCGGAGTCAGTAAGACTTGAGTTCAAATCCTGCCTCAGATATTTACTAGCAAATCACTTAATTTCTCTTTGCCTCAATTTTCTCATTCATAAAGTAGGTGCAATAATAGCCTGTCCTTCCCCCTCTTTTGTTGTGAGAATAAAATTAAATATTTGTAAAGTACTTTGCAAACTGTAAAGTACTATATAAATGCTAGCTTTCTATTTATTAATTAGGGAGTGATATAGACCTGTATTTTAGGAAAATAATTTCAGCAATTGTGTGGAGGGTGGATTAGAGCGGAGAGAGACAAATTAGGAAGCTATTGCAATAGTTCAGGGGAAAGGTGATGAGAGTGTGATCTAGGGTGGGTGGCCACATGAAAAGAAAGAAGGGGACAGATATGAAGTGTTGTGGAAATAGAAATGACAATTTGGCATTTGTAGACTAAAGGAGAGTGAGGAGGCAAAGTTAACCAAGGCTGTAAATCTAGTTGACTGGAAGGATGGTGGTGCCCTTGACAGAAATAAGGAAGTTCAGAAGAGGTATGGATTTTGAGGAAAAGATAATGAGCTTTGTTATGAACATAGGATCATAGCTTTTGAACTAGATGGCACTTTAGAAGTTGTTGAATCTTCATTCTTCTTCAGGCTCCACTTCTGACTCTCTAGACTTTTGCTACCATGCCACAGAAACTGCCTTAATCTGGAAGTTCAATCTATTCCTGGACTTCTCCCATTGGAAGTATACTCTGCCCCTGTGGCCCCTTCTTTTGATTGGCTGGTTCTTTCCAGAACCTCCATTTTAAGGAAAGTTCTCAGGCCAGTGTGCCTTCACTTCTCTTCTCTCCAGGCTCTACTCCTGATTCTCTGGACTTTCTCTACCATGACCATGTTTCCCCAACCTTCCCTCCCCACCATTCCTGTAAGAGCAAGCATCCTAGCATACCCCGGATGACTGCTAGCATTGGTTCTTTGATCTGCTTTTCTAAAAGAAAGCAACTCAAAAAGGGTTAACAATCTTACTTTAATCAAACATGTATCATTGACTAAGTTCAGGGGAAAAAGTCAGCACCCTGAACTTCAGAAAATGCAAACAGAAATTACAAACAGACAAAAAATACAGACATATCCAACAGACCCACAGACAGGGCTTCTAGCAGTCTGACCATTACATACATACAGTGTTAGTTACCAGAGAGAGAAGCACCAACATCTGGGTTTTCAAACCTGGGGGCTCAATGGCTGCCCAGAGTCTCCTCTGGCCAAATCACACAACTCTTCCCATAAGTGAGCCCCAAAGCAAAATCTCACCTCAGGGTATATACATAGCCTTCTCCAGGGTCAGAGAATATCACAACCTTCATGACCCACTGACTAATTACAAAGTAACAAAAGGTGTGGGCCTTCCTGAAAAACAAGTCTCCGCTAAGCGAACTTCTCTTGTGGGATTCTAAGTGAGGCCCATTAAGGGACAAAGAAAGATCTTCAAATTCCCTTATCATTAAACCCTTCTCTTTTCAGCTTCCTTTTATAAGTTGTCTTCCCTCATTAGAATGTAAGTTCCTTTCAGGTAGGGTCTATCTTTCTGCTTGTGTTTTTATTCCCGGTGCTTAGTGACTCTTAGTAAATTTTTTTTTTTGGAGGGGAGAAGGCAAGGCAATTAGGGTTAAGTGACTTGCCCAAGGTCACACAGTTAGTAAGTGTCAAGTGTCTGAGGCTAGATTTGAACTCAGCCTCCTGACTTCATGGCTGGTGCTCTATTCGCTGCACCACCTAACTGCCCCTCTTTTTTTTTTTTCTTTTTAAGGAAATTCTTAAAAAATTCTTGTTGACTTGACTTTGAGTCCAACCCCTCATTGTATAGATTAGGAAATTGAGGCACAAAGAGATTAAGTAACAAATTCTAGAAATTTTATCAATAGCAGTAAGAGGAAAAAGAAATTAAAGGCATAAAGATATATCAAGAGGAGATAAAACTATTCTTTTTTTGCTGATGATATCATGGTTTGCTTAGAAAATCCCAGGAATCATCAAAGATACTAATTGAGACAATAACCTTCAGCAAAGTTGCAGGCTACAAAATAAACCCTCAAAAATCAATTCTTTCTATATAATAAGAAAATCCAGGAGGCAATAATAAAATAGGAAGTCCCATTCCAAAAAACTAGAAAATGCATAAAATATCTGGGGATCAATCTACCAAAGCACACAAAAGACTCATATAGGGAGAGAGGTTTCACGTGTGATGAAGCCTCATGTGTGATGAAGCCTCACGTGTGATGAAGCCCCATGTGTGATGAAGCCCCATGTATGATGGTTGTGAAGGCTTTCCTTGTGTAGCTTGAAGGGAGACAGAATAGACATTTCTAGCCTCTTCTCCTACTAAGAAGATTTCTTCTTCAAAGAAAGACTTTAATCCCTGCCAGGAGAGGAAGCAGAAGGTTGAGGCTGGAGGTTACCACTCTGCTCTCTTCAGAGAAGGGGTACCAAGCTGGAATTATGACTATAACTATAAATATTGTTAATCTAGGGGATATGATCAGTTTCCATCTAACTTCTGATCACTGTGTCATTTTTATTGAGGGGATGGGGACTCCAAGTTCTATATCCAAGGCTTAACCCTTTCCCACCAAATATCAGTTTCACAACAAACACAAAGAAACCTGTTCATCCAAATCATGACCAATCTATCTATCTATCTATCTATCTATCTATCTATCTATCTATCTATC
>NW_027185735.1:11232409-11308404 GCF_028583685.1 Petaurus breviceps papuanus | reverse complement strand
ATCTATCTATCTATCTATCTATCTATCTATCTATCTATCTATCTATCTATCTATCTATCTATCATCTCTCTATATACACACACATATATATGTATCTATGTATATATACATATCCCACACATGTACACACATATGACAATACAGACTGAAGGTACTCTCCCATTAGGAGCAAGGTAGCTCAGCTCAATCAGGAGAGAGTGTCTTAGAACTCACCCAGATGAAGACTCCCCAAAGTCTCTAGTATAGCAAGCTGGGCACAGGGACATGATGGAGACTGACTGTTCTCATATCTTCCCAGAGTCTTTTCCTTCAACAACCTGATGTGGGGTTGGCTTTGTCCATCTTTCTTCTGGAAGCCATGTAGTGCCAATGCAATATTTACAGCACCCACGATCATGATAAATATACTGACCGTGACTTTAAATATTCCCACATAGGGCTCAATTACAAAATATAGCAGATTCTCCATATAGAGGACAGAACCAAAACATTTATTCAGACACCAAATCCCAACACCAGGAAATTGAATCCATCATAGCAACATAGAAGTTAATGTACCACAATGTAGCAGAGAACCATGCCATCCTTTAGCTTTCCCACAAACCAATACAAGATCAACATTTACTCACAGACTTCTCTATCTCCTTGCCTGAGCATCATCTCTCTCCCACTGACTTTCTGGCTCTGACTCCCAGCTTCCTGTGGGCTCTGCTCCACATTTCAGCAAACTCTTCCCACCATAGGCTCCATGTGACTATGTTCAGTCTATTAGGGGTCAGAGTTTATTTTCAAAGCAAGGAAGGTTTTCAAATTCCCCTAGGCTTATTAAGGGACAGGGAAGATCTTCAAATTCCCATTACCATTACAAGCCAGAAGAGCCTGAAGCCGCTTGAAGCTTGATGGGAACTGAAGATCTCTCCTTTCTCCTACTCTCAACATCTCATAAAATCTTTTACATATTTTATCAGTCCAATTAGCTACAAAATAGGTCAATACCTAATATACTGGAGCAGTTGTACATGAGAGAAAGTGTGTAGGAATAGTTCAAAATACCTAGAAATGTAAATTGCTTTTTTATAAAATCATAGCTTTTTTTTTTTTTTCCACCTAGGGTAGGTGTTATCAACATATAATTGCCATACACATCCCCCTTGCAGTTTCCAAAACACTTGACTTGATGAAAGGGGATAATGGCTGCTCATGGAAAACCATCTTTTACTAAATGACTCACAAGGGTGAATTGTTAAAATAAGAGTATGAGCTCAGTTAAAGCTTTTTCCTTTTTGTAAGATACACAATAAAACTAATATTCAAAACTCTAAGCTTAGGAGTTTGGTACAGTAGGGGGAGGAAGAGTGTTGTAGGAATAGTGCTGTACTTTTTGTAGTAAAGAATTGTAAAGAAAGTAGATGCCCATTGAATAGGTATATGTGTTTATAATGAAATATTACCATGCTGTAAGAAATGATGACTACAGGGAAGCGTGGGAAGAAATCTCAGGTAAAATCCCACCTGCTGCAAGAAACTTTTTTAGGTCTTCCTTGATGCCGGTTCCTTCCTTCTGAGATTACTGCATCCAGGGCCATCTCCAGTCATCCTGATCTATATCTTGCCACTGGACCCAGATGGCTCCAGATGAAAAAGTGAGGCTGGTGACTTTGCTCAGCCCTCCTTCACTTAAATCCAATTCACTTGCATGTTGTGGCATCACCTCCCTGATGTCATGGTCCTCTTTGAGAATGAAGGACAAACAATAACTTTCAACAATTCAACCCTCCCCCTACACAGGGCAAGGCATTCATCTCCACCATTGAGGAGAAAGTCCCATACCAAAGAGCTTTGGGAGAGGGGTTACACTATATTTTCAAATACAAAGTTCCCCTTAAAGAAATAAAGAACAACTTAAATAGCTAGGAGAATATTCAATACTTATGGTTGAACCATGTCAATATAATAAAAATAACAATGCTACCAAAGCTGATTTACATTTTTAATGTTATACCAATCACATTATTAAAGAGGAGTTTTACAGAATTACATAAAATAATAAAACTTATTTGGGAAATAAGGTCTTAGTGCTATTAAAACTTATTGATAACGGGTGAAGGGTGATGAAGAGGAGAAACAAATCCTCTGGTAGAAGGCTAGGGACATCTAGAGGCTACTACAGGTCCAGACAGACGGTTTGGGGTACCCTCTGTTATAAATTGTCACCCACATGTAAGTTGGAGAGTGCCTTAAGGTATTACTGCTTATCATAATGGTGAGAGATAGTAATCCATTACCAGAGAGTATATTAGGAAAGTGGGAATTCTTACATGAACACAGAAGAATTTTAAAAAGACACCCACAGGATAAGGAACCCCCTCTCCCTTTCATTATCCCCCTCCATCCTCTAACCCCTTCCCCCACCATCAGGCTGGCTAGTTTATTTATTTTACTCTGTCTAGGAGTTTTTTATTCACTTCAGGTGATCAGTCTTTTTCTATTTTCAATTTCTCCTGCTCCTCAATTTAAGGGGTTTAGGAATATTATCACAAGTGCCTCCCCAATATTTGTTATTTCCAGTGGGAATCACTACTAACACCAAGACCTCCTGGCCCATGCTGAGGTGGGCTGTGCCTCTGCTTTCTGTCCAGACTCATACATTTCTCCAAACCTCAGGCTATCCTGCTAATGTTAACCATGTGATAAGGGTTAGTAGCCTTTAAAATGAATAAATGACAAGTAAAAAAAAATTTTTTTTAAATAGAGCACAAAAGGGCAGGAGTTTATTAAATTCATGTATGTACACAGCAGGCACCAAACACTTCTAACTAGAGAAGAAATTGGCTTTTCTTGCTTTAGGCTTTTTCTACTTTCGAGGAGGGGGTTATGAGAAAAATATAAATGGGAATGTGGAAGAGGTTTCATCAATCATCACTCTGAGTTTGTGAGAGTCTCTGGGCATGGCATCAATCACCCCACTGATGGTTTTGGGAGTGGCCAGGGGAAAGCACACACCCAAAGATTAGATTCAGTGTCCTTTAAAGACCAAATGGCCCCAAGATTGACTCCAACTTTGATTCCAAATTCTAACTCCTTATTTATCCAAGTAATAAAATCCCTGAAAATTAGAATAAACCAGATAGAAATCAATGGGACAAAAAGATGAGGACATAATCAAAGTATTTAAAAATAGAAGAAAAGGTAAGATATTTGCCAACAAAACAACTTATCAGGAAAATGGATCAAGGAGAGAAACTTCAAGAATCATTAGGACTACAAAAAAAAACCCCAAACCACCCATGATTAAAAAAAAAGTTTAAACATTGTATTTCAGGAAATGATAAATGAAAAAGGCCTCATTACTTGGCTTCTATACAGCCCCGAGGGCAGAATTAAACAAGGCCCTGATCTGGGGACTTACGTTGTTTTTGACTCCCATCAATGTCCTACTCCAGAACTTCTCATCCTTTCCACTGTGCCCTCTGGAATCCCTCAACTATAATTAGTAAACTTTCTTTAATCTAAAACCTCTTTCTTCTCACTCCTTCTGTCTTTTGGGGCTCACTGAGACCTGTTTCCTTCCTGATGATATGATGCTTCCCTGTTACAGGAATGGGAATCTGAAGATCTTCCCTGCCCCTAGGCCCTTTGATAGGCGTAAGTGACTCTGAGAACCTTCCTTGATTTGAAAATATACTTTGCCCCATAATAGGCTGAATTGTGGTCACATGGAGCCTGTGGCAGGAGGCTTGTTTTACAGGAATGCCCACACCTTGTTACTTTGTGATTGGGCAGTGGGTCAAGATGGCTGTGACATTCTCTGTTCCAGGAGAAGGCAATATACACCCTGATGTGAGGTTTTGTTTTGGGGCTTGCTTTAAGAAGAGTTGTGTGATTTGACCAGTTGAGACTCTGGGCAGCCATTGAGTCCCCCAGCTTTGAAAACCCAGATGTTAGTGCTTCCCTCTCTGGTAACTGACTAGGTATGGATGTAATAGTCAGACAGCTGGAGGCCTGTCTGCTGATGTTTCTCTGTCTGTATTTGTTGTCTGCTTGTAACCTCTGTTTGTATTCTCTGAAGTTCAGGGTACTGACCTTTTCCCCCTGAACTAGGTAAATGACATGTTTGATTAAAGCAAGATTGTTAACCCATTTTGAGTTGCTTTCCTTTAGAAAAGCAAATCAAAGAACCAGTGCTAGCAGTCATCCTGGGTATGCTAGGTGCTTGCTGCTACATTCCCTCAACACCTTTTCCAGTATTGATATACCCCATTTTCTTGCTGATCATGGTGGTAGTCAGAATACTCCATTGTCACTTTCAAATTGTTCTACTGCCATCACTCAGCAAAGTCTTCTCCTTTGATATCCATGATATACAAATTTATCATCCAAACCAGAATCTGGCAGCTACTATCTACTGATCCCCAGAATAATCCTTTCTCAGTGAGGTCAGTGTCTAACTCATAGTTTTCCTTTCCCTTCCAACTTTGGCCCTCATTCTAAGGGGCTTCATCATATATGTGTTCTTAATTCTTTTAATTGGTCCCTGTGACCTGCTCCTTCACTGTGCCTCTGCCACACACAAGGTCATCCCCTTGGTCTTGCCAATACTTACAAGTGTTCTAGTCCTGTGTTCAAGAACTCTGAATGTCCTTGATCTGGTTTTAATCTTTTGATCTTTCCATCTCTTCCCGTGCCTTACTTCTCCTAAACCTATTCTTTGTCTTCACCATGACTACTGATCCCTCTATCTGTGCCTCAGGACCAACCCCAGATTTCACCTGTGTTCTTGCTGCACTCCTCTGCCTTCCTAGTCTTGACCCCTTGGTAAGTCATTTCAACTGCACATTATCCTCTCCTCTTGAATCCCTTGCTCCCTTGTCCTATCACCGATCACGCCTTGCCTAACCGCGGATTATTCCCACCATGCACCTTCTTTTGCTCCTATTCCCCTGTTGCTGAACAGAGCTCAAGGAAACCATGAAACCGTGCTGACTGAATCAATGATATATATGCTAACTAATCTCCACCGAGCCCTTACTATGGCCAAAGCAATCCTACAAATCTCCCCTGACTGATTCCCTGTCTAATTTACCATCTCTTCAAGTCCTCCCACATCACCTTCTCTGCTGAGGGTTATGCAGCTCTAGGATGCTATATTTGTTTCTCTATATTGTGTATACAATCTCTTCCACAAGTCAACCTATTTTTTTTCAACCATTACCAAATTGTTTTTATGATTACTATTTAACAGTTATAGCTTGACATCTGGCACTGCGAGGCCCCCTCCCTCCTCACTTTTTTGTTTAAATTTTCACTGAGATTCTTAACCTTTTGTTTCTCCAGATGAATTTTGTTATTTTTTTTCCTACCTTTATTAAGTCATAATTTGGTACTTGACTGTTATGTAATAGCACAGGTAAATTAATTAAGATAGTATTGTCATTTTTATTATATGGGTTACAGCCCCCAGCCTCTGTGGTTTACCCAGCTACACTCCCACCTTTTATTAAGAAGCCTTTCTCCATTCATCTTAATGCAAGTACCTTCCCTCTGTGATTACCTCAATCTCTTTGTATGTGGTTGTTCACAAGTCGTCTCCACTATTGGATTATGAACTCCTTGAGGACAGCGACTGTCTTGTCTTGTCTGTCTGTCTGTTTTTTGTCTTTCTTTGTACCCCTAGTGCTTAGCATGAGCGCTAAAGAAATGCTTATTGACTGATTAAGTGGTTCATGAGTGATCAATATTTTTCCAATTATTTAGATCTGTCTTTATTTCTGCTGAGAATATTTTGTAGTTGTATTCATATAGTTTCCATGCGTATCTTAGTAGATGGGCTCCAATGTATTTTTTTATACTTTGTATTTATTTTGAATGGGGTTTCTCTTTCTTATCCTGCTGGGTTTTGTTGATAACATACAAAAAGACCCATGGCACTTAATTATGTCTATTGATTGATACTTAGATGACCAATAACTGAAGTTAACAGCCTGAACCTTCTCTCCCCTGAGTTCAAAGATGGTTTCAATACCTTTTAAGGAAAGCTTTGCCTAACCTTCAGGCAAAGAGAGATTGGGATATTACTCCTACTGTGGCTCTTTCTTTCCTTATTTTTTTTTTTTGGGGGGGGGGGGGGGATTGGGGTTAAGTGACTTGATCAGGGTCACACAGCTAGTAAGTATAGGAGATCAGATTTGAACTCAGGCCCTCCTGACTCCAGGGTTAGTGCTTTATCCATTGTGCCACTTAGCTACCCCTCTTTTCCTATTTTTGCAAACAGTTTATTTAACATTAGAATAAATTGCTCTTCAAAGTTCAATAAAATGCATTTGTAAATCCATCTAATCCTAAAGTTTTTAATTTAGGAGCTCATTTATGGCTTGTTCAATTTCTTTTTCTATGATTGGGCTATCTAAATAATTTATTTCTTGCTCTGATAATCTGGGTATTTTGTATTTTTGTACATATTCATCAACTTTATTTATCACTTGTTATCATATAATTGCACAAAATAGTTTCTGATAGTTTCCTTTATTTCATCTTCAGTTGTTGGGATTTCTCCTTTTTCCTATTTTATACAATTTGGTTTTCTTCTCCACCCCCACCTCCCAGTAGTTATTTATTTATTTTGTTAGTTTTTACTTGAAAAACTACAACTTCTAGTTTTATTTATCAATTTAATTATTTTTATTTCTATTTTGTTCATCTTTTTTAATTTTCAGAATTTCTATTTTGGTATTTAATTGGAGTTTTGTATTTGCTGCTTTTGTAGTTTTTTTTTTTAATTGCATGCCCAATTCATTGACCTCTTCTGTCTCTCTTCTGATGATGAACATTTTTAGAGGTATAAATTTTTCCCTAATGACTGCTTTAGGATAAATTTTGGTATATTAACTCATTGTCATTTTCTTTGATGAAATTTTGCATTATTTCTGTGATTTGTTCTTTGACCCATGAGTTCTTGAAGATTAAATTATTTAGGTTTCAATTAATATTTAATCCTTTCTTCAAAGGTCCTTTATTTAATATAATTTTATTTCATTGTTGTCAGTAAAGAATGTTTAAATATTTCTGCTGTTCTTCATTTTTGTGAAACCTTATTCCTCTCCTTTCCCCCATGGCCAATTTTTATAAAGGTAGCATTCACAGCTAAGAAATATGCAAGCTTCCTCCTTCCCATTTACTCTTTTGATTTTGCTTTAATATTTCTTGTTTTTTCATGAGATCACTGATAATGATTGGATTAATTGATTGGATTAAGGTTTACCATTATCTCTTCTAAGTTATCTAATTCTTCCTTCCCTGAATATTATTTCTTTTTTTTTTCTTTTAATTTTAAGCAATCGGGGTTAAGTAACTTGCTCAAGGTTACACGGCCAGGTATTTCTGGGTGGGTGCTAAGTGTCTGAGCCCGGGATTCGATCTCCAGGTCATCCCAACACTGGAGCTGGTGCTCTTACTTGCTGTGCTACCTGGCTGCCCCGAATATTATTTCTTTTAACATATTTTTCATCTTTTTTTCTCATTTATTTTAAGTACTCTTTCATCTTTTTACTCATATCTCTAGCTTCAGTTTCTGAATTAGGACTTAGGGTTTGGGTGAGATGCTGCTCTCTCTCCTCTACTCTGGGATGATGGGGCAAGCCCTACTGTGTCCTGGATGTGGTGGTTAGCCTCTAACTTGTGTAGAAATTATTGGGTTTCAATTTCGTCTCCTGCTAGCTTAATTTAGGTTTTGACCTTGGCCCCTTTTTTGTCTCCTTTTTGTACAGTTTCAAACCCATAGTTGCCTCCTTCCCTTGTTGTGAGCCTGACAGGCCCTAACCAGCTGGTCAGTATGTCAACAAACATTGATTGTGTGCTTACAATGGGGCAGGTACTGTGCTAAGTGTTGGGGATACAAAGGAAGGCAAAAACATTGTCCCTTTCCTCCAGGAGCTCATATCCCAGTCAGGGAGACAACATGTGAAAATTATGCCTACAAGATATTGACAGTGTAAATGGAATGATCTCTATTCTATCTCGAGGAAAGCTATTAGTAGTTGGGAGTGGGGAGGTTCGAAGGGACTGGTGAAGGCTTCCTGAATCTTGAAGGAAGCCAGGAGGTTCAGGGAAGGGGGAGGAAATTGTTCCAGGTGTCTGGGTCAGCCAGCAAATAAGCCTGGAATTAGGAGAGAGAGGGTCATTTGCAGGGAACAGTAAGGCCAGTGTTGTAAGGATACATGGAGTGAGTGAAGAGGAAGGAGAAAGGTAGCAAGGGACCAGGTTGTGAAGGACTTTAAATGCCAGACAGGGGTTTTATGTTTATCCTAGAGATACCATGAAGCCATGGGAACTTATTATTTGCCTCCCAAGCACTCTCTCTGGATGCCTATCCACGTACTGCCATCCCCAGCACTGCACTTTCAAGACACATACATAGGAGAACTCCACCTGAGGACAAACATGGACAACAATAATCTCTCTGAACCCATTCCTCAGTGGCTGACACCCACCTTGTCCCAGTGATTCTGAACCCCTGATCGCCAGTGTTCACACTCCAATCTCCATCTTCCACAGACCTTTTCCTGCTTCCCATCCCCTTCGACCCAAGCTCTCTGACATCCCTTTCTAAAGCTATCTAACACTCCACTGTGCTCTCTAGAACACCTACAACACAGATAACATAACACTAACTGCCCTCCCCACTGCCTGAAGGCCAGGCGTGCCATATTTCACCCTTCCCCAGGAGTTCTCCAGGACCCTTAAGGCAGGTTGGAGATGTCTAAGCTCAGGACTCCAGCTCCCACAGATGGTGTTGCTTTAATTGTTGAAGTAGTCCCCTGCATGCCTGTTCCATTTAGCCACTAACAGTAGGAATCACTTTTAAAAGGAAATATTTACCCAAGGACATCATTACAAATATGCAAACCTGTTCCCCAAAGAAGTAGAAAAGATAATCCCCTTTACTATCACCATCTCAGTCTCTGGGGAAGGGAGGAGATTAGAGTCATAATTTAGCTCACTCAGTTCACAGAGAGCACAGTCCTAGTTCCAAGTCTAAAACTTCCTGTGGGCTCAAATCCCAGACTCCCTGGCTTCTCTAGGCTTCCATGCCAGGCTGACTGGCTGTGCCATCCTGCTTGCAATCCTGGCTCCGAGGTTGCCATGGCTCAGAGCCCAGGGTAAAAGAGAGGGATCAGTGGAAGGAAATCCTTCTCCCTTCACTGGTTCTTTTTTTTTTTTTTTAAGCAATTGGGGTTAAGTAACTTGCCCAAGGTTACACGGCCAGTTTTTGTGTGTGTGTGTGGTTGGGGGGGGGGGGTGGTGGTAAGTATCTGAGGCCGGAACCGATCCAGGGTCCTCCCGACTCCCAGGCTGTCGCTCTTACTCACTGCGCCACCTAGCCGACCCCTTCACTGGTTCTTGCTGTGGGTGAACTGGAATCTTTACCCTCTGGACACAGCAGATAAAAGCTTCTGAAAAGAGCTTAGCGGAAGGAGAAGAATAAAAGAGCAGCTGAAATCGAGCAAAGGGATCAGTCTCACCAGCGTTAAAGATGCAGGCAGCCAGGCCAATGAGCCTCCCCAACCTGCAGCCCTCCATGTTAGGCAACCTGGGCCTGCTCTAACGGCTCTTCCAGGGCACCTCTGTCTAGGGCAAATTAGCAATGTCCAGACAAGTTAGGCTACAATAACAAATGGATTTAATTGTAAAAATTTTTCCTTTCTTTCTCCCTTCATATTCTTACACTTACTGACTCCTTCCTGATAACACTGCTTCCCTTTCCAGTATTGGTTGTACCTGCATGTATATCTACCCTCTCATTTTCTTTAATCTCTCCGTGTCTGCGGGTTGCTTCCCTATAGACTATAAATATATCCATCTCTCTTCCATCCTTAAGAAACCGTCACTTATTAATCCACCCCATCCCATATCTCCTTTCCCTTTTGTGGCTAAACTCCTTGAGAAGGCCTTCTTTAATCAATGCCCCCACCTCCTTTCCTCTCATTCTCTTCCTTAAATCTTTGCAATCTGTCTCCTGACCTCATTGTTCAACTGAAACTGCTATTTCTAAAGTTGCACAATTTCTTTCTTTTTTTTTTTAAGATTTTTATTGGTCTTTTGTTTCTTACATAATCATAGTTACCCCCAGTTTCCTTCTCTTTTCCTCTCCCATCTCATATAATAGTTTTTCGAAGAGGAAGAAAAAATCAGTACAACTGATCGATACATTATAAAAGTCCCCAAAACACATGCAAAGTGTAATACCTGTAGACCTCCCACTTCCACGAAGGGGTGGGTTAGGGGGTGTCTTCTCATATCTCTTCGTTTGAGTCCTGCTTGATTGTTAAAATTTTGTTACATAAGCTTTTGATTTGGGGGGTATAGTTGTTTTTTCCACAGGTGGATACCTACTTTGCTCACTCCTAGTCCCAGTTATGATTAGTAAGGTGAATCTAACTGCTTGAGTTTTCAGCAGTGCTCAGAAAGGAAAAAAGGCGGGAGAAACTGGAGCCCAAAGTTTTGAGTCATTCTTATATTTTTGGGTGTGCTCTTCATTTCCTGTTAACATTTTCCCCCCTGTATGCTAGAGTGGCTGTGAAATGACTGCATGTGATGACTCAGCTTTATAAATAGAATATGTTGCAGTGAAAATTATAGGAAACTCCCAGTCTCTTGCTTGATACTGCCTTTTAAACAAGTTGGATTTATTTTAGGTGAGCAGTTTACCCTGGGTAATAGATGCAGATAGGGTAACAGTCATCTCCAGCTCTCAGCCATTGCTGTCCACTTCCTCCCTTGTCTTCTAAAGAGTGTTTTGCTTCCTGAGAGGAAATGTTAAAAAAAAAAAACAACAACTTTATTTCTCTTCTCCTTCTCACAGAAAGCTATCTCTTATAACAAGGATTTTTTTTTAAAAAGAGATAAAAAAACAGTTCAGTAAAACTAACCAAATGCATCAGCCAAGTATGACATTATAAGATTACTACCTCTAACCCTCCCCCACATATTCAAAGACAGAAGGGAAGAGGAAATCTTGACTAGGTTCCAGGTCAAGGGAGCTTGTCTCTTTGCCAATGCTCTCTACTGGGCTAGAAGTCAGCCCCTCAAAGCTTCATATGGCAACAAGGATATGGAGATGAATGAAGAGATAGAAAATGACAGATAGCCAGGAAGACTGTGACCAGTTGACCAATTGGCAGGGGGTGGGAGGAGGTACCATAGGCTTTTTGTTTTACTGTACTTTTTTTTTAAAGTAACATATTCCTTTCTCTTTTCTGGAAAGCCAAATTCTGGCTGGTTATCTACTACCACTGGCAATCAGATATGTAAGAGGAAGTATGGTAGAGTGGAGGGAGCATTCACTGCTCTTGGGAGGCAGGGGACCCAGGTTTATATCCTGCCTTTGGCAACTGTGTGGCAACTGTGGACAAGTCACTTACCTTCTTTGGGAATCAGTTTCCTCATTTGTTAAATGAAAGGATTGGACTAGATTGCTGAGGATCTAAGATTTATGAGCAGCATGTGGACTGCCTTCTACAGCTGGAGATCTGGACTTGCTACAGATTTAGGAGCAAAACAATACTCACACACATTTTCAGTCATTCTCATCAAACCTAAATGGACCTTCCTCTTCAAAAATAAAAGGAAATTACCTATGTTAATTAGTTGATACTGCCTCTTAGACAAATTGGGCTTATTTTAATTATGGGGTTTTGTTTTGTTTGCTTTTTTTTTTTTTGGAGAGGGGAGGGCAGGGCAATTGGGGTTAAGTGACTAGCCCAAGGTCACACAGCTAGTTAAGTGTTAAGTGTCTGAGACCAGATTTGAACTCAGGTCCTCCTGACTCCAGGGTTGGTGCTCTATTCACTGTGCCACCTAACCTCCCCCTAATTATGTATTTTACCCAGTGTAAGAGATATAAAGAAAGTAACAGCTATTTACAGCTTTTACCACCTGCTTTCCATCTCATTAAGCATTCAGCACCTCCGAATGGCTCCCAATTTTTGCTTTTCTGTGAAATGATTAGTCACGGGCCATATTAGGCCATATTCCTAAATATGCTGGGAAGGGGATGTGGCAGTGTAGGTCCCTTCCCATTCTTTTTCTTTTTATTATTTCCTTTTTTAAAAAAGGAAATTGACAAAAATCAACATACATTAACATTTTACCCCACCCCAAAGCTTCTCCAGTAACCTTAAGGGGGGATATGTGTGCTAGAGATGGTATTCTCTTTTTTTTTTTTTTAAAGCAATTGGGGTTAAGTAACTTGCTCAAGGTTACACGGACAGGTGTTTCTGGGTGGGTGCTAAGTGTCTGAGCCTGGATTCGATCCCAGGTCATCCCTACTCTGGGGCTGGTGCTCTTACTTACTGTGCTACTTGGCTGCCCCCGAGATAGTATTCTCTTAAGAATAGGCAAGGTGCTCTACGCCATTTAGCCACTAATGGTCCTAGGAGATTTTACGAGGGACAAAGGCAAAATTCAAAATTCAAAAGGCAAAATCACAAATATAACTTCCTAATATATGGGAGGCATACCACTCCCCGCTTGTACCACTTCAGTCTTTGGGATAGGGTAGGAGAAGGGCGATTAGGTTCATAGTTTAGCTCAGTTCTTATACAGCACATCCCTAGATATGGTTGTTGTCCTTTGTTCTTGAAGAGATCAAAATGACCTTGCTTGTTAAAGTCAAGTTACATTGTGTCAAACTAGTTGATCAGACCAATACCATGAGATTAGAATGTTCTACCATAGGTCAGGCACAAATAGTCCATGTGAACATTTGGGGCGGATTCTCTAAATTTGTGCATCTTGTGTTTCTTTTGAGTGACTTTAATTCTTCTTTGCTCGTAGAGCACAGTGCCTTTTTTGATGTGGGTATGCCAGGCAAGCCAGTCCTTTGCCACTGTCTCCCACATCAGGCAATCAGTTTCAAAGTTCTTCAGAGACCTGGAGAGTGTCCTTGTATTGCTTCCTCTGACTACCATGTGAGTGTTTGTCTTGTGTGAGGTCTCCATAAAATAGTCGTTTAGGCAAGGGAACATTAGGTATTGAAACAATGTAGCCAACCCATCAGAGCTGTGCTCTCTGCAGTAGAATTTGAATGCTTGGCAGTTTAGTTCAAGAAAGGAGTTCAGTGTTTGGTACCTTATTCTGCCAGGTGATCTTCAGAATCTTCCTAAGAAGACATTAGGCTAATCCTTCACCTGGAAGATGGCCACCTACCTGAGAGCCAGTGTGGCTTCAGAAAGGGCCAAGGAACTGCTAATATGGTGTTTTCTGCCCATTAGTTCTAGGAGAAATGCCAGAAACAGATGAGAAGTCTGTGTACAATGTTCATAGATCTGACCAAGGCCGTTGATAGTGTCAGTCGTGAGGGCAAACTTTGATTGCCTGGAGAAGTTAATCAATATTCTATGTCAGTTTCATGACTGCATGCTTGCCTGGGTTCTGGATCATGGACAATGTGCTTCTCTAGTAACCAAAGGAGTGAAGCAAAGCTGTGTGCTTTTTCTCATACCTTTTTGCAGGATGTTTTTACCTCCAAGTACAAAATCCTCCTGGGCTCTGGTCCCAGGCACCTTGGCTTCCCAAAGCTTCCCTTTAGGGTTGACTGACTGCAATATCCCACCTGGGATCTTGGCTTAATGATCACCATGGCTACAAGTCCCAGATCCAGTGGGGATTACCACTTATACCTGAAATGAATAAGGATAAAGGACACAGAACAGAAACAAACAACCCCAAGCACATTGAGCCAATGGATAAGAAGGAGAACAGAGGAAAGAAGTAATTTCCCTCTTGCCAGTTCAGTTTATGGTATCCCTGCTGTGGATGAACTATGATCTTGACCTTCTAGATGCAGCAGAAAAGAGCATGTAAGAAAGAGCATATAGGAAAGAGAGAGATTATTCCAGTCTGGTTAGTTTCAAAGACAGCCTTTTTCACATACACAGTCAATCAAAGAAGGCCATCCCTCACCCACTGGTAGGAGAGGTAGAGTACCTCTATGTTAGGTGATCTGGGTGTGACCAGCAGAAGCTTCATTACATAAGGAGGTGGAGCCAACATGGTGGAGTAAAGGCAGGGACTTACCTGAGATCTCCCCCCAAACCCTCCAAATACCTTTAAAAATGTCTCTAAACAAATTCCCTGCCCAAGACAGCTTAGAAGGTCAGCAGGAAAGGTCTGGTGCACCTGCGTGAGAGTGGAGTGCAGTCCAGTCCAGGCCACACCAGCACAGTCCTGGCACCAGCAAACTAGGAGTAGGCCTTGGGAGTGACTGAATCAGCAGCAGCTTCAGTGGTGGCTGTTTCTGGAGCTCTCAGTTCGACAGGGGTCGAACAACTAGTTAAAAGGAGATTACAGGGGTCTTTTTGCTAGTACTGAGGCAGGACTCTGTTGCTTTGCCCAAACTTGGATCCGGGTCACAGTCCCAGGTGGTAGTCCCAGAGAGAACACTAGCATAGCAGAACAGTGGAGGGAAGATCCTCCTCACAGTTCTAGGGCAGAAAAGAGTGCTTGTGGTCACTCACAGACCAGAGCACAGGCCAGGAGAGGAGTAAGCACCTCTCCTTAGATCATACCAACTTGAAAGAACTGAAAACTTACAGGTCTCTAGAAGTATCTTTCTCTTTTTTTTTTTTTTTTGCTTTTGGAGGGCAGTTGGGGTTAAGTGACTTGCCCAAGGTCACAAGGCTAATAAGTGTTAAGTGTCTGAGGCCCCATTTGAACTCAGGTCCTCTTGATTTCAGGGCCGGTGCTCTATTCACTGCGCCACCTAGCCACCCCTAGGGAAAAAAAAATCTGTTAATAATCTCAGCCCCATCTCTTTCAAAAAAAGACGTTTTATTAATCTTTTTTGTTTTTCATCACCAGATTTTTCCCCAATATCCTTTCCTCTCCCCTTTCCTAGAGAGCCATCCTATATAATATTTTTTAGAGAAAAAAAATAAAAAGAGAAAAAAAATCAAGAAAATCTATCAATACACGGTAGAAGTCTGAAATTGTACCCAATGTATTACACCTGTGGACCTTCCATCTCTTCATGTTTGCTTTGGGGCCATACATCTTTGAAATTTTGTAGCATTCACTCTTGATTGTTTTGTAGTTGTTTTTCCAATTTACATTGTTGTGATCATTGTGTATATTGTTTTCTTGTTTCTGTACACTTTAATCTATATCAGTTGATATGTCTTTCTAAGCTTCTCTGTATTAATCATAGCCTTTGCTTTTTATAGAACGGTAATATTCCATTACATTCATGTACTAAAATTTGTTTATTCATTCTTCATTTAATCTCTGGGTCAAAGAGTATTCACATTTTAGTAACTTTATTTGTATAATTCCAAATTATTTTACAAAATGGTTGTACAGATTTGCAGTTCCACCAACAATGCATTAGTATGCCTGTCTCCAACATTGACTATTTCCTCCTCTCATCTTGATCAATTTTTTTGCTGAATGTGAGGTGAAATCTCAAATGAATTGCATTTCTCTTATTATTAATGATTTAGAGCATTCTTTCAAATGGTTGCTAATAATTTGCAGTTTTTCTTTTGATACATATCCTTTGACCACTTCCTTGTTGAGGAATGACTTTTGTTTTTAAACTATTCAGGAGTGGGGAACCTTTCATCTTGAGGCCACATGTAGACCTCCTAGGTCCTTGAGTGCAGCCTTTTGACAGAAGTGTTAAGTGTTACAAAACAAATCCTTTTTATTAAGGGGATTTGTTCTATGAAGTTTGGATTCCGTCAAAGGGCTGCACTTGAGTACCTAGAGGGCTACATATTCCTTTAAAACCACAGGTTCCCACCCCTAACTATTAATTTTTTTACAGCTTTGATATTAAACTCTTATCTGACAAATATGACACAGATTTATACCCATTTGACTATTTCCCTTCTTACCTATTTTTATTTGTGTAGAAGCTTTTTAATTTCATTTAATCAAAGTTATCTATTTTATTTTTCACAATTGCCTTTATCCTTTGATTGGTTAAGAATGAACTGCATATTTTCTAATATTCTGTGATACTATCTTTAATTCAATGTGTAATATGATATAAGATACTGATCTAAGCCTAGTTTCTGTCACACTGTTTTAATTTTCCCAGGAGTTTTAAATAGGGAGTCTTCTTTTTTGTTGTTGTTTTATCCTTTCCTAGTTTAGATGTTAGAACTGTACTTGTTTGTGCTGCAGTGGGCCATGCCAATTGGTTATCCACACTAAGTTCATCATTAATACAGTGATTCCTCAGGAGCTGGTTGTGGGGAGGTAAGACACCTACCAGATTGCTTAAGAAAAGGTAAACCAGTCTAAGTTGAAAATTGAGCAGGCCAAAGCTCTCTTATCAATCAGAAATGGGAACAGTAGCTCCTGAACTCATTTGAATGAGATCCGGATGCCCAGTTGTTTTATAAACACACACATATGCACACATGTACACACATATGTGTGTACATATGTGTATGTATATTATGTATATGTGCCCTAGTAAAAGCTTAATTTTTGTAAAAATTCCATATGATACTGAGAAATATATGTATATTTATGTGTGTACTTATGTATACATATATTCTTTAGTTGTTCTTTTTAGAAGATGGCATAGATTTTTTTTAGTTTGACTTTCTCTGGCAATTGGTTCAATTCTATATTTCCCCTTTTATTTATTTTTCTGTTAGATTTGTCTAAAACTTAAAGAAGAACATTAAAGTCTCCTGCTGTTATTATATTAGTATCTATGTATTCTTGTAGCTCAGTTAATTTTTCCTTTATGAATTTATGTGTTAAAGTATTTGGAACATATAAGTTTAGCAGTCATATTAATTTATTTTATATGCTTTCTTTTGGAATAATGTAGTTCCTTTCTTTATCTTTTTTGTATGATTGTGAGAAGCATGCTTGCTCTATAAAGAAAATAATTGTGAAACCAGGAAAGTTCTCATTCTATTTTACATTTATTTTACATTTCTTATGAATTGGTACTTCATCAAGTACTCCTTCAAGGAGTACTCTTGTTCAAACAAATGAAAAGTTTTTTGTGCCCTGTTCCTAATTTAAATTCCCCCCTCTTGCTCTCCATTGGCTAGATGCAACCTCCTGAACTGCCTATTTCATGTTCTCCTCCTTGATATGTTCTCCTTCCCTCATCATGTATCCCATGTGCATTTAAATTAGCTTGCTCTGCCCTGGGAGTGTGTTAGATAATAGTAAATGGCTCATTAAGCATGTGTATAAGCTTCTAATCTTTTACTTAATCAGAAGCCTGGTTCTGCTAGGTCATAGCTCTGATTAGAACCAGTCACCTCCAACTTACATCCTGTTATCACTCCTCCTGTGGAAACAGAATTCTTTCCTTTGTTTCTCATATTGTAAATTTTTATTTTGGTTTTGTCTGATAGCATTATTGTAACTCCTGATTTTTTGAGTCCACCTGATGCATGGTAAATTTAGTTCCAACTTCTCATTTTTATTCTGTATATGTCTTTGCTTTTTTAGATGTGTCTTGTAAGCAATAGGCTGTAGAATTTTGTTTTCTTGTTTGATCTATCACTCTCTTTCATTTTTTTGGAAGTTGTCAGAATAAGATTTACTTTTCTCTAAATTTGTTTTTAATATTTTTTTCTGAATTAAGATTTTCTTTTGTCCCCCTTTCTCTGTGAATTGAGTATTTTATTTCTTTAACTATTATTATTATTTGCCTTTTGGAGGGCAACTGGGGTTAAGTAACCTGCCCAAGGTTACACAGCTAGTGTTTTTGTGTGGGTGTTAAGTATTTGAGGTCGGAACTGAACTCCGGGTCCTCCTGACTATGGGGCCAGAGCTTTACTCACTGTACCACCTAGCCGCCCCTAATGATTTTTTCTTAATCAGTTTTAAGGAAACCCAAAGCCCACAGTCTCTCTCCCCTTTACCCTAAAGTTCTTCCTTCATATTTGTCACACTTTTCCTTCATTTTGGAAATTTACTTAATTTATTGATTCCTTTTTCTTTCTTCCTTTTATCTAGTTTAATTCTTCCCCTCCTTTTTCTCTCAGTTAAATAAAATCCATTTTCTTTCCTTCAACTTCTATTGTTTTTTTCATTTTTTGTGCCTTTTTCTAAAAATAATTTCCCCCATTCTCTTACCTTTCTATTTTTATTCTTTCTAGACTTTTATATGTTGATTCATGGCCCTTTTATTTATTCATTTTTTCTTTAGTCTTCATATTCCTCATGGAATTAAAGCCTCTAAAGTACATATGTTGAGTTCCCTCTTCTTTTTTGCTTTTTGGAGGGCAATTGGGATTAAGTAACTTGCCCAAGGTTACACAGCTAGTGTTTTTGTGTGGGTGTTAAGTGTCTGAGGCTGGAACAGAACTCGAGTCCTCCTGACTCTGGGGCGGGGCTTTACTCACTGTGCCACCTAGCTGCCCCTGAATTCCCTCTTCTATATAGTTTTTATGTTATTACATCATAGATCTTGTCCCCTTCTCCTTTTTTTTTTTTTTTTGCTTATTGTGACTCACTCTTAGAAGGTCATTCCTACAGGTGATAGAGAGGATTAAAATATTGCTTTATGGTTGAAATTTTCCTGTGTCCATGATTGTGCAGTTCTTTACTACCCCTTTTCCCTTCCCATGATCTTTTTCTCCCCATTTGCCATGAAATCTCCTATCTGCTTCTATGCCCTCTTATCCTCTGAATGTCAGTTGCCCCCAAATTTCTAATTTCCCTTCTTCTTAGTCTAAATACTACCAATAGAAACACAACGTTCTTTCAGAGGCAGCATTCTCTAAACACTGAAATCCCTCCAAATTACATCCAGTATAAAATCCCCGTCTCTCCTTACAAAATTTCTTGTTCTTTCCAAATGAGTGTTCCTCAATGGGACCTGTTCTCACCACTGTATTGAAATTTCTTTCTTTCTTTCCCCCGTTTCAATCTTTCCCTTTGTCACTCCCCCTCCCCCCATCTCTTCTTGTTGAGAGACTACAGGAGTTATTTTCCATTCATTGTTTATAATTGATTTGATTAAGGTACATCACACATTCCCCTCCACTCTCTCTTCTCTCCCCTTGTCCTTCCATTCTTCAGTTTAATCCACACACACACACACACACACACACTAATTCCCCTTCTTTAAGCAGATTCAGGCCTCTTCCTTCACCATTACTTCCTCTATTTAAGATCTGCTTTATCTCTTTCTGTCCTTTTAGAAAGAAATCTCATGACTCAACTTACTGTTATTATCTTGTTGAGGATGATGTTTTTGACCCCTTAGGTCTCTTTCTCTTTTTATATTTTTCCTTTTTTATGGGAAAATTTATTTCCTTACTTTGTTCTTTTTGTGTTTGTTGTATTTGTTTATGTTGTGTTTCTATTGCCTGAACTGTTTGCAAAGCAAACAACCTGCTCACATTGTGTGAGTGTGTGTGTGTGTGTGTATGTATTTGTATGTGTGTAGGACTGCTTTAAATACCTCTTTTTTATTAAACATCCATGCTTTTTTTTTTTTTTCCCCATTGATGACTGGGGCCAGGTTTGCAAAGTATTTCACTTTCTATTTGCATCTTATGCTCCTTGATTCTTCAGAACCCATTCCATTCCCTTCTATGATTTATGGCAGATATAGAATGGTTTCGTGTTATTAAAACTTCCTTTGCTTTATATTTAAAAGTCTTAAACCTAATTGCTTGGAGAAATTTTTGTCTGTCATTGACACTGTTCATCATTATGTGTCTTAGAGTTTGAAGCATAGGGTTTTTATTTTATTTTTTTCCTGAGACAATCTATGGATTCTTTCAATTGGCATTCTGTATTCAGAAGTGCTAGGCAGTTTTCTTGTATTATTTCTTGCATTATTGAGTTCAGGTTTTTTGACTTGTTATGTTTTTTTTTTTTGGAAGCTTATTATCTTTTTTTTTTGCCTTTTGGAGGGTAATTGGGGTTAAGTAACTTGCCCAAGGTTACACGGCTAGTTTTTTTTTGTGTGGGTGTTAAGTGTCTGAGACCAGAACTGAACTCAGGTCCTCCTGACTCCAGGGCCAGTGCTTTACTCACTGTACCACCTAGTCGCCCCGAAGCTTATTATCTTAAGATAGCTCTATACAACCTGTCTTCAAGATCAATTTTAATGTTGCCATTTTTGGATTCTCTTCCAGATTTAATTTCACTTCTATGTTGTATTCACAACTAATTGTTCTCTCTTTTGCTTTTTTGGAAAAAGTTGCCACCATGAATTCTGGTATTTTATTCTGCCAATTGTTTCTGCTGTGCAGGCTATAAATTCTTTTACCTTATTCTTATTTTTCTTGAGCCATTCTTGAACATCCTGCTGTAGTTCTATGCTCTTTTGGAAATATACAGGGTCTTCTACCTTATTAGGTATTGGTTAATTTTCCTTTTCTGGTAATATAGATTCACAAATGTTTGGACTTAGATGTCCTGGAAGCATTATTCCCTTCTGTTATTAATATCTTCCCTGTTGATTTATCTGCTTAAGTTCAAGGTTTTTATATTACTTTTCTTTCTCCTTATATCTTCAGTAATTTTAGTCTTTTTTCCTTACATTCTTTTACTCAGTTTATGACTCCTTCCCGTTTTATGGCAGATCCCCTGAGAGCTAGACCTCAAAGCTGTCTAAGTTTCCTCTTAAGATGAGTAGTTCACATTTCATTGGCCTCATTCCCTGCTCCAAGTGACTTTTGTGGGAGAAAGAAGGGGATAATTGGCTCTTGCTGGATGGCACTCCTCTTTCCTTCAGTCCTGGGGCAGCCTTCTTACCCTTATCACTCCCCCCCCCCCCTCCACTGGCACCTTGTCCCAGTTCCCTGTATTGTTTAGTTCCCTAGCTGAGTGCTGCTGCCCCAGGTAGAACATACTTCAACTTTGCTCTGTGAGATGCTGAATTCTGTTGCTGTTGTGAAGAGTTCTTGGTGTTTTAATCTGTGAACAGAGCTACAATTAATTATACCTTTTTGGAATAATTCTTTTTGGGGGGGGAGTTTTGAGAAGTCACAGGGATAAGAGAAAATGTTTAGTCTTCTATCATGTGACCCAGTAATAGCTCCAGCTCTCCTTTCTAAGTTCCTCAAGTGGTACTAATTGACCCTGTGGTTTGTGTGCCTACATCAGCCCTCAAGAGGGCTTGAGTTACTGGAGTTTTTCCTTCTTAACCCATGTAGTTGCTATGCCATTACTCCCAATTCGATTTTAATTGCCACCATTTATCAAGTACCTACTATGTTAGGCTAGAGATATAGAGCAATCCCTGCCTCATGAAGCTTACATTCTATTGTAATAATATGATATATACACATCTAAAACCCAGGAGGACCTGGGTTAGCCTTTTGGTAGAAGGTAACACCTGAGGAGAAACTTGAAATGTAATCACCACAATCAGTAGAGCCCATTTAAAAATAAGCGATTATATATTATGCACTAATTTATCAGGTAAGAACACATCTCAATTATTCATTAAGTGTAAACAAGAAATGGATATCTCTACCTATATGACACAGAGCATTTTTGGATTTCTGATGGAGTTGGTCACACATTTTGGAGCCTGTAAAAATCATTGAGATAGTTGGAATTGAAGACTTTAATCTCTGACAGTGAAGAGGAAAAAAAGCATTCCTGTCCACAAGAGAAGGCATTGACTGGGATGGGCTGGGGGTGGGGGAAGAATCTGAGTCCCAAACTTCATCCTTGGTCTTAGTCTCCTCCCTATCCTCTTGGGCCAAAGGAGTCTCTCAAACTTTGAAGGGTTCAAAGGATGTGGACCTTTCCCTTGCCATCCAAGCAGCATCCCTAGAACAGGTACGGGCTGACAGCAGTGTCAAACTTGGGGGCCAGGAATAGTTTGGATGAAATAAGGAAAGCAAATTCAAAGTTCCACAAAGAACCCAGCAGAAAACCTACACCATCCCTAAGGGGAACATCTTGAGGTCTCCAGTACAAGTACATCATAGAGCTATAAGTTTCTCCTTTGCCACCTGTGCTATTTGAGCTATATACTAATGGGGATGTGTGTCACAGACTTATGGGAGAATTGATACAGCATTAATATATCAACTATGCTTCCTTAGTAAGTGCTCTTTTCTAAAAGCTATGAGATATTATTTGTAAAGTACCCGATGAATAGTAGAAGCTATAGAAATGCTTGGTAGCTAATTAATATTGGCTGACTTATCAATATCAAGTGATAATCATGATGGGAAGCACATCAATTGGGCATTGTGAGCTATATAGCATCTAAAAAGACAGACCCGACCCCCTCCAAGCTACTCTGAGAGTCCTGAGGTGACATGGTAGCTATGGTTTGGTGACCTGCTAGTGACAATGGAGGTTGGGAGAGAAGTTCTAAAGTCGTATGATGTAGAAGGAAGCTAGAGATTCTGTGGGGATGAAGTGAGGACAGAATGGTTCCAAGTATGGGCAATAACCTATAAGAAAGCAACAGAGATGGGAGAATGAATGATGAATCTAGATTGGCTGGAATAGAGGGAATGAAGAGGAGAGTAACTTTCTCTAAAATGAACCCAGAAGGGACAGTTTTGAGAGCGCTTATCTTTCTCCTACCATTCTGTACTGGCCTTAGAACTGTTGTGGTCCCATGTCTTCCCTCCTTTTTGCCCACACCTCTTTCTGTACCTCTGCCCCATCTCCCTCACACATAATGGAGCCACAATCTACATGGAAGGAGAACCCAAGCATCCAGAACTGAACAGACAAGATAAAGCAAATAGGTGGGTCCTGACAATGAGAGCCTCAGATCTGACACCTATTAACTGTATGACCTTGGATGAGGCATTCAACCTCTTGACCTCAGTTTCTTACCTATAAAATGGAGTAGGGGATTGGACTAGATTACCTAGAAGGTTCCTTTCAGTTCTATCTAAAGCTATGAATTTAAATCATTAGAGGAATCCTCAAGGACTTGTTAGTAAAACTAGCAAAAACTTTCCATTAAGATATGAGGAGCTGGACAGGAAATAGGAGCAGATGGGGAAAACAGATGAGGATTCAGGAGGGGCGGAGAAAGGAAAGTTTGCGTAGTTGTATACTTGGTAAGAGCAATGTGATCAATGGGTTTTTGGCCCTGTTTACCCTGGATAAGTTGCTAGAGAGAAGCAATGAATCAAAGAGCTAATTTTTAAAGCCTTTATGAACTCCAATTCACTTGGAGAATGGAAAGAAATTGCCCAAGTCCTGGTTTGGTCTCTCTGACATCTTATTTGATTACCACTAAATGCAGTGATTTCTCCTTTCCCAGTGGAATTATAGCTCTGGAAAGGTTAGCAGAAAGAAATTAAACTACAAGTAACATCTCATAGCTTTATACTTTACATAATAGCCAAAGCTAGAGAGGGCCTATGGGGGAAAAAAGATTGCCTTTATTTCTCATTGTGCTAAAGGACACTTTCTTGTGAATAATTGAGAAATTCATACAGCTTTCCTATTGTGACTTTAAATTCAACCTCTTTATTACTAAGGCAGGCTTTGAATTTAGAACTAGCCAATCATAATCATGTCTAAGGCAGGGCCTTTCAACCTTATTTGTGAAATGGACACCTTTGGCAGTCTGGTGAAGGCTATAGACCCTCTTCTTAGAATCATGCTTTTAAATGCCTAAAATAAAGTAGGTAACATTACAAAGAAAATCAATTATGTTGAAATGCAGCTATCAAAATATTTTTTAAAAACAACAAATTCATGGCCCCCAGGTTAAGAACCTCTGTTTTGAGGACTCGAGTAATTATTATTCTTATTATTATCATTGTTTGCATTTTTTTTTTGCAAGGCAGTTGGGGTTAAGTGACTTGCCCAGGGTCACACTATTCTTTTTTTTAAAGATCTTTTGCTCTGTTTAGTCACACCAGCTCCTTAACTTTACATCTACCCAGGAAACTTTAAAAAGAAAACAAGATATGTTAGTTTCAGTCCCAAGAAAATTCTTCTGTTCCTTGCTCTGCGTTTTGTCACCAGTTCTTTGGAAAGCAATGTAGAATTCTATTTAGCATGACATCCCTTGGTCTTACCTTTGGGTATGAAATGTTTTCATATTAGGGAAATACAACTTTTAATCCCTGTGTATAATGATAGACCAAGTAGAAGGTACACCACTTGTCTGGTAGGAGAGATGGTTAGGTACTCTCTGGCAGGAAAAAATTGATGCTGATAGATTAGGAAGTTGACCTAATCGCAGCAAGTGCCTTTCCCCCTACCTTGACCTAAGCTTCTGTATTTTTATCTTTATAAATCTAAAAAAATTCATTCATGTAAAATATTTCATATGTGGATCAAAAGTTTAACTTGTTAATTTTGCCCCCAGCCATAGTTTCTTTCTTCCTTTTTTTTTTGTTTTTATTTTTTGTAGGGCAATTGGGGCTAAGTGACTTGCCCAAGGTCACATGGCTAGTTTTTGTGTTAAGTGTCTGAAGTCGAATTTGAACTCAGGTTGTCCTGACTCCAGAGCTGGTGCTCTATTCACTGTGCCACCTAGCCACCCCCCAGCCATAGTTTCTTACAGGAAAAATCTCTACGTATAGCTTAGGGTATATATTATGTCTCATTTACCATGAAGATTTTTTCTCCTACCCTGTTCCACATGACTCATAATACCTTTATTTCATGAAACAGGCAAATAATTGATCACAGTATCCATACTTTCCAAGCAGCTGCACACCACTCTGGTGAAAGGGTCAACTGTCTCCCTAGCAGCGACTCTGCTATTAGGTTCTATTAAGAGCTCAAATCATGAATTTGTCTTTCCCAAAGGAACATATCCAGCCAGGAACCATTAGCAAAGGAGAGCTACTGTTTATTCATCTTAAACATCACAATCATAGAATGTCTCCTTGTATCTCACATGTGGCTCAGAAGACTCAGGACCAGGAACCATCTTGATTTGCTCCCAAGTGACACTTACTGGCAAATGGCTGTTTTATCTTTGTTTCTCTTGAGGTTGGGCTCCAGCAGGTCTTTGGCCCTAATTCATATCTCCTTGCATCCCAAAAAGGCTTGGCCTCTGACTTCCAAATGCACACGAGAGAGTATTCCTTTACCAGGCAAGGTAACCCCTACCAGTGGTCTTTCTCTCATGGTGTAGCCATGTCTCAGTGGTCTTGAATTGCCAGGTAATCATCTATACTGTGTTCAGAACAATATTCTAGTCACTTTCCATCCTAGTTACTTGCTCTCAATCCTCTGAATACATGAAGAAGTGAAATGTGCAGGTCTGGGGAAAACCTGGAGAAACCAGGCAAACATGGGCTGTATTAGCTACTGGATGATGGTGTCAGTGGAATTTCTCAAGGAGACTTTGAAACAGTACCAGGGACCCAGATTGCCTCAGGAGGGCATTCTAGTCTTTCCTGTGGATGCCAAAGGGATTTCCTTATTGCAGAGAGTGAGCAAGCACAACCCAGTTATAAAATTCCAGTTGAAAGGTAGCCTCTCAGCCCTGGGGTTTTGTTTTTGTCTTTTTGTTTGTTTGATTGACTGAGGCACTCCACGAAGTAGGATATTGTATGTCTATGTGTATTATATATGTCTGTGTGTGTTTCAGACAGAAGTTTATATTTTTGTATTTAGGCTTTTATGCAATGTGTAGCATGGCACTGGATGTTAGTGTCTGCTGACAGATATGAAGTCTTCCACTCCTGTTTATGAGAACCCTTACACAGGGGCTATGACTATGCCTAAAAAACAAAACAAAACAAAATAAAGTCTCTTTACTCCTAGAGGGAGAAGTAACTGAAATTTCATGGCAGATGAAATAAAATCTCATGGGTGTATAAAAGGGTGCTGAGAGGTTGTTGAAGGCCAGAAAGTGTGTTGCTGACACAAGAGGAAAGGCAGAAGCCTCAGCAGTGGGTGATGGAGGGAAGGGGGCTGCCATCAGCTCCACATCCGCACCCCATCACTGCCTTTGTGGTGGACAATTTCACTACTTGACTGAGGAGATAGGAAGAACACCTAGGACTGAGTCATTGCTGTCAGTCACTGCTAAGGTCACGATCTGAGGTGAGATATGGGACCACCTGCAGCGACTGCAGAAGCGATTGTTGTTGTTCAGTCGTGTCTAACTCTTCATGCCAGGTACTGTAGCTGTTTTCATTTTCTGGAAACTACAAATAGTGATATATAACATCTCTACTGTTCCCACCACTCCTCACCTGGTAGGGAAAGTGTGTATCCATTCCAGAGCTTATCTCTGTTTCTTTTTGTTTGTTTGTTTGTTTTTGCTTTTTGGAGGCGGAAAAGCAGGGCAGTTGGGGTTAAGTGACTTGCCCAAAGTCACATGGCTAGTAAGTGTTAAGTCTCTGAAGCCGTTTTTTAACTCAGGTCATCCTGGCTCCAGGGCCAGTGCTCTATTCACTGCACCACCTAGCCGCCCCGATCTCTGTTTCTTTAAAATTCATATTTTATATTCTTGTTCATCTAGTCTCTAGAATCTGGTATTAAGATAAAAACTGCAATGAATACATTGGTGTAATGGAAATTTGGTGCATAAGTGCAGAGTGCCTCTACTGGTATCTCCCCACACAGTGATGTTGGAGAAGCTACTTCCTGCTTCTGAGACAGTTGTGATGATGTGGAATGGAAGTATTTTTGAAGAGAATATGGAGCCTGTATAGACATTCTGTAACTGGTTCTGGTCAACTACCTATATGTTGAGAAGAAGCTATAGGAACATTTTAAAAGGCCTATCAACTTTAGCCATTTTATCTTCACTCCAGAACTCCTGGGAGAGTTTGGTGACCCCTTCAATTATGGTACATGACCAGGCAAGTGGAGCCTCTGACCTTGAGAGTTTGAAAAGTCCAGAGGACCCTTTGACCCAGCAATACCACTACTAGGTCTGTTTCCAAACATGATTAGGGGGAAAGGGAAAGTACCTACTATATGTGCTAAAATACTTATAGCCTTTCTTTGTGTTGGCAAAGAACTGGAAATTGCAAGGATGCCCATCAATTGAGAAATGGCTAAACAAATTATGGTATACTATCGTTATGAAATATTATTGCACTATAAGAAATGATGAGCTCAACAAGCTTAGAAAAACATGGATAGACTTACACAAAATAATGAAGAGTGAAATGAGCAGAAACAAGAGAGCATTGTATCTGGTAACAACAATATTGTTTTTTGTTTTGCCTTTTGGAGGGTAATTCGGGTTAAGTAACTTGCCCAAGGTTACACGGCTAGTTTTTTTGTGTGGGTGTTAAGTGTCTGAGGCTGGAACCAAACTTGGGTCCTCCTGACTCTGGGGCCAGCTCTTTACTCACTGCGCCACCTAGCTGCCCCAACAATATTATTTCAAGAACAGCTTTGAGCTAATAAATCATTTGATTATTATAAATACCCAAAATAACTACAAAGGTCATACGAAGGAAGATGCTATCTGCATCCAGAGAAAGGACTGATAAATGGAAGTATTTATAGAATTATTTTACATACATATACATATTTATGTCTAATAGTAGCCATCTCTTGTGGAGGGGTGCAAGAGAAGAAAAAAAATCACAAATCACTTTACTATATATTTAAAAGGAAAAGCAAGTTGTACATAATAGATTTGCAGGTTTGTGTGCAATCATCTTTTTAAAAAATTATACTATGTTATAGAGATTCTTGTTTTATTCCACAAATTAAAATTTTAAAATTAAAAAAAAAAATTTTTAAATTAAAATTGAAAAAAGAGGTCCAGAGAGTATCTCAGCCTCCTGGTGTTCCAGAGTTTGAGTTCTCACACAGCACAACATCTGTACTCTGGTGGTATGAAGAAGGTGGAGCCTCCCTTGGTACCCTTGTGTTCCAGAATCCAGGTCTGCAGCCTGATGTCCCAAGTAGTGACCTCTGGGAAGGGGATCCTAACAATGGATGAGTATGTGGGGTTCACTTTCACAGAGTAGGCTGGTAGCTTTTGTGCTTTGACTCATTCCTCCAGAGCCAGACTGGCTACATTTCCCCCTCAGACTATGCCAGCAGCTTGAGGGGTTGGGGGAGAAGGTTGTCTCTTCTTTACTGCTGTCAGCTCAAGCCCCCACTGGCTATATTCCCCCATTGTTATTGGTCCAGTGACTAGTGCTCCAGTTCCACTTAACCACCAAATATCAATCAACTTTGAAGATACAGGAAGAACAAAACCCCCAGTTCCTCAGGGGCTTACTTTCCCCTTCCTCACATTAATTTCTGGGAGAAAATAGGCTCAATTTAGCTCAGTTCTTACATAGCATCAGTCCTACCAAGTTCATGTTCTGTGGTAGCAGTAATATCCTTGCTGACAAAGGTCTATATAGTCAAAGTTATGTCTAATAGCTTTATGTCTATGTCTAATAAATATGTTCTAATTCCTTACAGAAGGAATGTATGAATGTGAGAGTTGGACTATAGGAAAAGCTGAGCACCACAGAATCCAAGCTTTTAGATTATGGTGCTGGAGAAGACTTTTGAGAGTCTCTTGGACAGAAAGGAGATCAAATCAGTCAGTACTTGAAGAAATTAATTCCGACTACTCATTGGAAAGACAAGCTTAAATACTTTGGTCACATAATGAGAAGATAGGACTCATTAAAAAAGACCTTGATGTTGGGAAAGATTGAAAGCAAAAAGGAGAAGAAGGCAGAGGATAGAGAGTGTCACAGAAGTGTCAAGTGCTGAAATAAATCAAAGCCATGAGTTGAGGAATAAAGCATCTTGAGATAATAGGGTAGCAAACCTACCTCCCTGAGGGATGTCCCATGAGTACAGAGTACAATGGATTTCCCTACTCCAAGACCCATGCAAAAGCTTTTATACTTGGGAGGAGGTAGTATGAGATAGTGAGATCTGGTCACAAAGACTTCAGAGGCCCTTGGCAATCTGGTCAAGAAAAACCATTTCATTCTGGCTATTTTGCCCTTCATGTCATGAATCCCAAAGGAAGGGGGCAAGGACATTAGAAGCTGAGATCCATCTTGAACTAGGTTCCTTTACAAGGTAATTCCCCCTGGGTGGGGGAATTTAAGGTATGGTTCAGCTTCGACCTAATCAAGATTAGATATCTTAAGAATAGGAATGTAAAGACATTACTAAAACTCTGACACTACTAGGATCATTAAATGAGTGGCAGTCCATATTACATTTGGTATTAACAATTTCTGTCATTATATTAACGATTTTTCTGTCAGAAGCAACAGACATGAGCTTGGACAAACTTTGAGAGGTGGTAGAAGATAGAAGGTCCTAGTATGCTATGTCCATGGGGTCTTGAAGAGTCAGACTGAAAGAATAGCAACACAAATATCCTCACTGTCCCCCTCTTCCCTCCCTCCCCTAGTCCCCCATTCAAAATAGGCAAATTTTTCTTTACAAGGTGCTGATGCTATCCTAGAGTCCTGGTTGCTTCAAAGGATTAAAGGTATAGGCTATTGAAATCACTGCCTGGTTGCCTGAATACAAAACAGCCAAGAGAAGTTCTGGGGACCCTGATGCTGGGCTCCTGAGGCAAGGGAGCTTTGCTCAGGTGAATTGACTCAAGGTGACCTCAATGTCTCTATAGTCATTATTGAATATCCTTCTCCTGCCACAGCTAAGTAAATTTCCTCTTATTAACTGGTGAATGATTTATGAGTGTCTCGTTTTGTTCCAATGTCAAACCTAAACTACCAGGGGAATGGTCCAGCCCAGATCATGTCCAAAGGTGGCATTGCTGTTAGATGCGTCCTCGTTTCAGCTATCGCTGGCCTGGGATCCTGAAGATCACGGCAGCTGTTCTAGATCATTGCTACTCTGGCTGCAGAACCAAATTCTGGAATGTCAGGGTGCTGAAGTTCCTACTGAACCTTTCAAACTCTCAAGGTCAAGGCTCCACTAAGTTTCCACTAAGGTTCCACTAAATGCTGTCATCACCCAGCTCCTCTAAGAACTGCAGATTTCCCGTTCATGCTTCACAGATTCTCAAAGGCTCTTCCATTCTGTATCATCGTGACTTTTGGAAGTAGGAAGCAGAGTCCCTAGCATCTTCGTGTGGTGAGTTACACCAGACTTCCATTACATTGGTCTGTATATATTTCATTTGTTTAGAGGCAGTTGAAAGAGAAGATATAGTTGGTTACAGAAAGAGAAAAGTAACTCCATATTTGAGACGTGGGGAGCTTCCAGCAACTTTCCCTTCCTATTGTTTCATTTCCCTAAGTTCAAGGAAACTCCTCTCCTTCTTGTCCCCTCTGACATGAAGCTGAAGGTTTTGACTAGAGACAGGGTCATGTATGAAGGTAGGTTTGAGGCAAGAGTGGCTCGACAAAGGGGTCAGAGGCCTGATAAAGTATTTAGTACTCTTTAGGTAAACACTTCCAACTCCCAGACACTGTTAGAAGTGTTGGACAGTTTTCAAAGTGTTTTCACATACATATGTAATTTGGTTCTTGCAAATAACCCTGTGAGGTGAGCAGGACAAGTATTATTACCCCTATTTACATATGAGGACTCCGAGGCTCATAAATTTTTAGTGACTTATGTAATTAGAAAAACAATGGAGTCAGGTCTTCAACTCAGAGCTCACAACTCCTAATTTATTATTTATTTCATGACACAAAGTCTGATATACTATAAACAATGACTTTCCATTTCTTTACTACCCATCTTTTGTGATGGGGCTTTAAGGAACAGACAAATATTCCTATATATATATATATATATATATATATATATGTAGATTTTGGCTATTATGTTCCTGTGAGTTTTAATTGTGGAATTTCTTTCAGGAGATGACCATTGTATTCTTTTTACTCTCTCTTTGCCTTCTGATTCTAATAACCCCGGGGAGTTTTGATGAATGATTTCTTAAAATATGGTATCTAAAAAAGGAAAGAAAAAAAATATGGTATACAGGCTCTTTTTTTAAAATCAAGAATTTTAGGTAATATCATTAGATTTTTTCTCTCTTAGAATTGTTGCCCAGGTGAGTTTTTTTTTTGTATGAGACATTTCACATTTTCTTCTATTGTCCTTGCCTTTAATATTCCTTGTTGCCACATGAAATCATTGATTTTTTTCTTTGGGGTCCATTCTAATTTTCAAAGAGTCTGTTACTCAGGTAACTTTTTTTTTTTCAAAAGCAACTGGGGTTAAGTAACTTGCTCAAGGTTACATGGCCAGGTGTTTCTGGGTGGGTGCTAAGTGTCTGAGCCCTGGATTTGATCTCCAGGTCATGCCGACACTGGAGCCGGTGCTCTTACTCGCTGTGCTACCTGGCCGCCCCATCCAGGTAACTTTTTAACCCAGCTGTTTTCTGCTGCCAAGTCTTTCCTTTAAAGTTCTCATTTATTTTCAATTTCTTTCCTCTAAAGCTGTCCTTTGATTTACATAATTATTTTTAAACTTTTGCTTCACTTCAGCCAGGCATCCTAGTTGACCTTGTAGCTAAGCTGTGTTTTTCCTTTAGGCTTTGCTTGTGGATATGGTGAAGCTATTCTCTTCTGAGTTTGTGACTTGGATGTTATTTATCATTGTAATTGTTATTTATCATTGATATATATATATATATATATATGTATATATACACACACACACGCACACATATATATACGTGTGTGTGTGGTTTAGAGTTTAAATACCTGATGGTGACAAAATTTCAGGAATGGAGGCATTTGCTTCCAAATTCAACCTAGCTGCTGGGACAAATAATCAATTTAACAATAGTAGCATGTTTACGATTTACTTTTCCTCTTTAAAAATCAGGTTTAAATCTCTTAGGAAAAAAAAGCATCTTTCTTATTCACTTTTTTTTTTAAGAGCAATTGGGGTTAAGTAACTTGCTCAAGGTTACACGGCCAGTTATTTCTGGGTGTGGTGCTAAGTATCAGAGCCCAGATTCGATTCCCCAGGTCATCCTGACACTGGGGCTGGTGCTCTTACTCACTGAGCCATCTGGCCGCCTCTTTATTTACTTTCTTAAAATACATGAGGATAAAAACTAGCCTCTAAAGAAGTGATGGGGTCCATATTTCAATTAATATATTCTGGAGGGATTCTAAGTCTCTACTGTCTTGGTTTCTAATGATCAAATAAAAAATATTTCTCATATACCTTTTATGTAGGATTAGAAGTCTGTTACACTTTCTGATCTTAAGATATTACAATCTTGATAGTAAAAAAGGTATACTGCATATGAAACAATGAAACACAGTTTATGTACAGCCCCAGGCTTCCGTTTTCACTCTCTTACTGACATGGAACCATTAGACTTTACTTTCCTACTTCCCTATTCATTCCTATTTCCCTGCTCTGCATTCCAACCTCTTTATTAGGTAATTTAGAAAATACCCTCATTTTACTGGTCCTATAGATAACAGGGCAGTCTCTCATTGGTATCATATTGTTTCTTTGTCTTGATGATTTATAAAGTTGAGCTCTGAGAAGTATCAGACTTGAGCATGAATATCCCCATCCCACCCATGCACCGTGTGCAGCCCACTGCCACTACAAACGTAGAGGATGCACACTAAAACTGTCCCTGCTAATAGATGTTTTCCTCATTCCCTTGTGAATTTAGCAATAAAAGTTATTAAAGCTGTCTCTGTGTGGGATGACACTTTTCATTTGAACTCCATTGAACATAAAACAAAGCTAGGAGAGAGACCTAATATGCTAGATGATGGAGGATATGCCCAGAAAGATCTTCATGGGCTAGATCAAGGACTGAATCTAGTAGGAGGAAATATATGTATAACTTTACACTTGGGTTCACAAAATCAGCTTCACAAGTACAAATGAGGTTGACATAGGCAGAGTAGCAATTTTCATGAAAAAGATCAAAGGGTTTTAGTAGGTTGCATGCTTAATATGAGTCAGCAGTTGTGTGATGCAACATCCACAGAAGCCTAAGAGGGTTGCCTTAAAAGATATAATTTCCAGGAACAGGGAGGTGACAGTACCTTTGGCCCTGGCAAAGTCAATTAACTTTCACCAGCCTCAGTTTCCTCATCTGTAAAATAAGGGTAATACTAGCACCTATCTCCCAAGGTGGTTGTGAGGATAAAATGAAATAATACTTGTAAAGCACTTTGCAAATCTTAAAGTACCTATAAGAAATGACAATTTGGATGATTTTGGAAAAACCTGGAAAGACTTACATGAACTGTTGCAAAATGAAATGAGTAGAACCAGGAGAACATTGTACACTATAACAGCAATATTATATGACGATCAACTGTGAATGATTTAGCTATTGTCTTCAATTACAATGATCCAAGACAATTCCAAAAGATGTGTGATAAAAAAAGGCACCAATACCCAGGGAAAGAACTAATGGTGTCTGAATGAAGAATGAATGCATGCTTCATTTTACTTTCTCTATTTCTATAATGAATAAGGATTAAATTTGTTTTGTTTGGTTCTAGAAGGCAGAACCACAAATAGTGAGCGAAAGTTGCAAAAAGGCAAATTTAGACTTGTGATGCTGGAAAAACATTCCTCATAATTGGAGTTGCTCCCCCCAAATTGAATGTACTGTCTTGAGAGTTGGAGTTCTTTAAGCAAAGGTTGGATGACCATGTTTCATATATGTTATAGCAGAAATTCCTTTTCAGGTATGAGTTTGACTGAATGTATTTTGAGGTTCTTTACAACTATAGTTTTGGGAATTTTGTGAAAAAGAAAGATATCACTAGACTGAATGACTGAATAAAAAAAATTACTAAGTATATACTATACACCAACCCTTATGCTGGGGAAAAAAAGTAGAAGAGTCTCTGCCTTCAAGGAACTTAACATTCTAATAGGAAAAGGCAACATATGTAAGGAAATGGGTGGGTGTTTTATTTTCAATATTAATTAATACGGGCACTGAGTGTGATTTGGTAGAATGAAACATATTTTACAAATATAGTTATTTTAAATGTCTTCACTTTCTTTTATTGCTTTCTGGATTTTGTTATTGTTGTATAGAAATGCTATTGCTTTTCAAGAATTTATTTTATAGCCTGCTAATCTACTGAAGGGGCAACTAGGTGGTGTAGTGGATAGAGCACTAGGAATAGAGTCAGGAAGATCTGAGTTTAAATCCAGCCTCGGACACTCCTAGATATGTGACCTTGGACAAGTCACTTAACCCTCATATACCTTAGTTCCTCATCTGTAAAATGGGAACACACTAGAGAAGAAAATGGCAAATCATGTAAAGAATGAATTTACATACACACATATTTGTGTTGAATGGTAGCCATCTCTACGGTAGGGTGGAGGGGAGGGAAGAAAAAGAAATGTATATGATAACTATTATATATTTAAAAGGAATAGCAAGTTGTACATAATAGATTTGCAGTTTCATGTGTCTTTTTAAAAAATTATACTGTGTTATGTAAATGGTTGTTTTATTTCATAAATTAAAAAATAAAATACATGAAAATTTTTAAAATTGTTATAATCTATTTGTCCAAATTTCATATAAAATTTTTGAATCAATATTAATTAATACTATTGGTCTATATTTACTTTTTTTGTTTTTCCTTCCTTGGTTTAGTTATTAGGATTATATTTTTCTCATAAAAGGAGTTGGGTAGGGTGCTTGCTTTCTTAGTTTTTGAGATTAATTTATACAGTGCAGGTATTAGCTATTTTTTAAAAGTCTGATAGAATTCTCCTGTAAATCTATCTGCACCTGTTTTCTCCCACTAATCCCCACTGTGGTAGTTCCTTTATGGGTAGTGCAATTTCCTTTTCTGAGATTTGATTACTTAAGATTCTTATGTGATATTTTCTTAATTTGGGTAATTTTTTTGGTAGATAATCTGGTTTAAATTCTCAGGTTTTCTAGGACATAACTATGTATAGTAAATTCTGATAATCTTTGTTTCTTTTCTGGTGTAATGTACCTTGTTCATTTTAAACTTTATTAATTTTTGATAAAGTTGGTTAAAAGTTTAAAATTTTAAGTCTTTTGAATCAACTTTAAGTTTTATCAGTCCTATAGTCTTTTTGTTTTCCAATTTATATATTTTCCTCTAAATTGTTAATATTTCTTCTTTTGTGCCTTTTTCTTAATTTTGTGTATTTTTAAATTTTTTGAATTCAGTATTCAGTTAATTTTGGTCTATCTTATTAAATAGAGATTTTCCCTCCTCTGAAGACTGCTACATTCCAGAAATTTTAGAATATTGTCTCATCATTATTCTTGTTTTTCAGTTATTTATTATTTCCATGACTTGTTTTTTTGACCTACTCATTTTTATTTTTTGAAACGAATTTTAGTTGTAAATTTTTGAATTCAGTATTGAGTTAATCCTCTCTTGTTCTATTTTTTTTTTTTTAAGCAATCGGGGTTAAGTAACTTGCTTAAGGTTACACAGCCAGGTGTTTCTGGGTGGGTGCTAAGTGTCTGAGCCCGGGATTCAATCTCCAGGTCAGGCCGACACTGGAGCCGGTGCTCTTACTCGCTGTGCTACCTGGCCGCCCTACTTGTTCTATTTTATTAAAGAGGAATTTCATTTTTCTTGTGAGGAGAAATCCTAGAAGTTTTGGCCTATTATCTCAGCATTGTCTTTGTCTTTCACAGTTATTTATTGTTTTAGCGACTTGTTCTTTGACCTCATTCATTGTTCAGCATGTTAATATTATTAAGTTTCCATCTAGTACTATAAGTTTTCAGATGATGGATTTGTGACTTTGTTTTTTTTGGGAGATTTTTTTTTTTTTGCTTTTTGGAGGGAGGAAGGCAGGGCAATTGGGGTTAAGTGACTTGCCCAAGGTCACACAGCTAGTAAGTATGTCAAATGTCTGAGGCCGAATTGAACTCAGGTCCTCCTGACTTAGGGCCAGTGCTCTATTTACTGTGCCATATAGCCACCCCAGGATTTATGAGTTTTGTGGTTTGTTACATTTATTTATAATATTTCTATGACCAAGTACATGGATGATTTGTTAAAAAGGCTATGTGTGGTGTTAAAAATGTATATTCCTAATATTTCCACTCAGAAGATGACATAAATCTAAATTCTCCTATAATTCTTTTAGCTTATTTTTTCTCTTCTGTTTATCTTTCCTTTACATTCAACCAGCTCTTAAGGAGGAAAATTAAAGTCTCCTACTTTTCTTGTGATACTTTCTCTACCTTTTTACAAGCCCATTAATTTTCTTTTATTAATTTAGATCTTGTGCCTTTTGGTGTATACACATATTAGTCAGAGGGTGTGGCAGGTTGGGAGAGGGGAGGAATTGTAAAGATCGACCTATCTACCCACTTCCTCTATGAATTTCTCCCCTTCCCTTACAGAACCTCATTGAAGAACCAACTCCACTGCAACAAGAACTCTTCGTTACCATGTCAGGCGTGCACAACTTCCCATTTTAGCCTCTAAAGAAGGACAGAGAACAGCACCCATGTGGAGTAGCTAGATTCAGCCGACTCTGAGAGCTCCCCAAGGCTAAGGAAGCCTGCGTGGAGGGAGGCTTAGCATTAGACCACACCCTCATTTGCTTTGGTGACTCATCAGTGAATCATGCAGTGTGAACTTCTCTTGCATTTTCTTGGTGGTGAAAGCCAGTCCACCTCTGGAGCCTAGGTGGAGGAAATCACTCTCTGAGATGGAGTAATAAGATAAAGCAGAGCCTTCTTAGATCAATGAGGGGCCTCACGTTTCTTCCTCCCTCCTCTCAATCTCATATCTCCTTTATCCCGTCTCTGATCTCATCTCCACACATCAAAACCTCTGATTCGGTGGTCATACTTCTCTGGGGTACCTCAGTTCTGTGTCATGTTAATCCCTACAGCCATCAATATAACCTTTTTTATTTTGCTGTTTTTATGTCCATTAGCTGCCCTTCGGCTTTAGGAGGATCTGAGTTGGCAAAATGCACTTGTGGTTTTTCCTTGTTTTTTTTTTTTTTTTCATTTCTTTTTTTTTTTTTTTTTTTTTCCTTTTGTAAAAAAAAAAAAAGCTGGGCCAAACTCTTAATGTTTATAGAACATTTTATTTGTCTGTTGTCTTTTCATCATACTTCATTCGTGTTGGCTAATTCTCCACTTTGGAGAACATCAGAAACAGGACTGGTGTGAACAACCTGTTAGTTCAGGTTTGATGTTGGCATGAAATGAGTCCCTTGTAAGCAAGTTCTTGAACAGTTAACAAAAGGAGGTTTACTTTGGCTTAACACAGCAAGGATATACCCTAAGAATATAGTGGCAAAGAACTTCTATAAATGCTTCTCTCTTAATCTGTATGCAAATCTGTTCATCAGAGGAAGTGTGTTATGATTTGCATGATCTTCAGATATCCATCAAATTAATGTGGCCTTAACCCTAAATGGGTGAGACCTTTTATGCCCTTAAGTGGCCATGAATCCACAGCCACACAACCAGAGGCCACCAGAAAGCTGATTCAAGGGAGGCATAGCTTGAGCCTTATCTCATCAAGCCTTGCCCCTGGTGCCCCAAGTTTGTGAGAGTGGGAGTGGGAGTGGAGGATAAATCCTGTTAGATACCAGTCCTAAGAGACTGAGCGTGGTGTGAAAGATTAAATTTGCATTGAATTTATGAAAGTTAAATTTGTATAGTGCTTCACTTTAAAATATCCATAACTACAAGATTTTATATACTGCTATACGTGTTTGCTTTTTCTCTCATGATACAGTATCTGTACCCGAGAGAAATGCCAGCTACAGATTCTCTAGATAGGTACCTACCAAAGATTACATCTAAGGGGAACTTAGTTTGAAGACCCTCAAAGGGAGAAAGGACTTCTACTGGCAAGAGTTGTGAATTCTTCTTCCTTTGCCACTGTGTCTTTTACACTTGTGCCTCATTACCACTGAACTCTAAATTTGAACTCATTCTTCCCATTGATACTATGCATTTGTGGGAAAACATACCCCAGGTTTTTGGGGGGATTTTTTGTACCAGCTGCTCTTATTAGTAATACCTTCTTAGTAGATGCTTTTTCTAAAAGCTAAATGAGTCAACTGACTGATTATTCATGGGAAGGAACACTATCAGGGCTCATGTGTGATAGTGTTTTGAAGTACAGAGTCTAGCCAGGGTTACTCCTAGAACCCCTCCTCTGGGGACTCAACCAACAAATGCAAGTGCAGGTGTGAGTTGGGGGGAGTGGCTGATGGGGGAGAGGAAACATGTCACACTTTAAAAAGAGGTAGAGTGAACAAATCTTTCTGAGCCAGTTTAATTTGTTTTTTTGCCACTGAGGTAACAAATAAATGAACAATATTATTTATGGTACCCCTCAGCTCAGCTAACAAGTCCTGTAGCTACAGATTTTGAAATAATCCAGGATTAGAAAACAGAAATATGATAGCCCATGGCCTAGTGGCTCTCTGAGGAAATCCTGATAAAATTATGACCAAGGGTTTCTTCCTTCCTTAAAGCCTTCGGGATTTGGGTTGGGGCGGGGATGAGACTGAGGGTCTGTGTACTTACAGGGGGTCAGAGAACTCTTTCCGCTCTTGGGCACTTTTTTTTGTCCCATAATAATGATAAATTTAATTTTAGCTTTGTCAACTATGAAAGCACCTGACCAAGGGTTTCCTTTAAATATACTATTGTGTTGTACTTAAATTACAAACACTGATAGAACAAGGCTAGCATTAACCTTTTGAAATGAAAGAGGAAGCTTGTTAGAGAGGAAACAGTGCAGTCTGGCATCAAAGGACTGAGACTTGAATTCCATTTCTCCTACTTACTAGGTGTGTAAACTTAGGCAATTCACAACTTCTCTGGGCCTCAGTTGCTTCTCTACTATATTAAGGGGTTGCTGTTTAGTAGTTTTCAGTCCTGTCCGACTCTGATCCCTTTTGGGGTTTTCTTTGCAGAGATACTAGAATAGTTTGCCATTTTTTCTCCAGCTCATTTTTACAGCTGAAGAAACTGAGGCAAACAGAGTTAAGTGACTTGCCCAGTCACATAGCTAGAAAGCATCTGAAGTAAAATTTTAACTCGGGTCTTCCTGGCTCTAAGTCCAGTGCTCTGTCCACTGTACCACCTAGCTGCCCAAATTAGAGGGTTAGACTAGATGGTTTCTCACATTCAAAGAAGGAAAAAAAACCCACCTATCTGGAGGTTTCATTTAATGAGAAATGAAAGTGTCAAAGCTGGTGTTATTCATTCTGATTATCCTGTGAGCCTGTAACTTTTTAAAGTGGATGCCTTTGGACTCAATTCTGGTCCTACTAGAGGGCTGGTATAATTTATTCAATTTCTGTCAAAGACATACTATCCCTGTAGTCACCTAAATTCACAGCCACCATATCATCCTTAACTCTGCAGTGTCACTCACCCTCTGTATCCAATCAGTTGCCACATATTATTTCTACTTCTAAAACATCTCGCATCTGACTCCTCACTACTCACATAGTCCCTACTCTAATTTAGGCCTTTGGCACTTTTCATTTGGACTATTGATCTCCCTGTCTCAGATTTTTCCCTATTCCAATCCATCTTTCACATAGCTACTAAAACGGAGAGGAGGTAGCTTGTGGGAGCAGTTAGTTGTAGCTGCCCTTGGAGGAGAGAATTAACTGAGAATTAGCTTCCTAGGAAATAAATCAGTCACTATCCCTCACCCCTTCCCCTATCTCATGGGCAAAAATGTTAGGTCTTAGTATCTGTTGCTGCTCTGAAGGGCTACATATCCAGTGTAGTAATTCCACAGTATTTCATCCTTTGATTTTTGTCCCAAATTCTTTCTTTAATCAAGTTTCCTATAGGGAATGACTAGAACCTGAGGGGCCCCTATAAGGTAGGAAGCAGGGACTCAAATAATACATGTTCAGTCAATCAATAAACATTTATGAAGCATCTACTATGTGTCAGTCAGTGTGCTAAGTGCTGAAGATACAAAAAAAGGCAAAAGACAACCCCTGACCTTGAGGAGCTTACAATGTTGAATAAATGAACTACTGCACAAGATCCCCAACTTTATCCTCTCCCCTCTTGCCTTCTTATTTCTTTCTGAATTTAGAAAACTTTTATACCCATTATATATATGTTGTTCCCTCTTTAACCCATTCCTAATGAGAGTAAGTTTCTAGCACTAGCTGCCCTCCCCCACTAGCTTCTTCTGTATACATTTTTCCTTTTTTGCCTCATTTGTGTGAGATAAGTGCTCCTTTTTCCCTTTCTCTACATGGTTTTATTTATTTTTTTTAGAATCACTCCATCATATTTGTCTCAGTCCATGCCTTTCTTTCAACCTACCCAAGTAATGATGCCAGTCATAAGAATACTACTAATATTTTCACATATAGGAAATAAACAATTTGACCTTATTGAGTCCCTTATAATTGGTCTTTAATGTTTACCTTATATTTCTCCTGGATGTTACATGTCAAATTTTTCCTTAAGTTCTGGGGTTTTTGTTACAAAAATTTGAAAGTCTTTGAGTTCATTAAGTATCCATTTCTTTTTCATTCAGGATTATACAGAACTTTGCTGGGTAAATTAACCCTTGGTCATAACCCCAGCTCTTTTGCTCTATTAAATATAGTATTCCAAGACCTATGGTCCTTCAACATAGGAGCTGCTAGGTCTTGTGTAATCCTTATTGTAGCTCCATGATATTCAAATATTGTTATTTTTTTTATCTTGTTGCAATATTTTGTCCTTAACCTGAGAGCTTTCAAAGTTGGCTATGATATTCCAGTAAGTTTTCCTCCTGGGATCTCTTTCAGGTGGTGGTTGGCAGTTTTTTTTTCCATTTCTGCTTTACCTTCTTGTTCTAAAACTTCAGTGCAATTTTCCTTGATAATTTCTTATAATATTGTATCAAGATTCTTTTTATTAATCATAGTTTTCAGGTAGTCCAACTATTCTCATATTTTTTCCCTTCAATCTTTTCTCTAGATCAGTGGTTTTCTGAAAAGTTTTCACTTTCTCTTCTATTTTTTCATTCTTTTGATTTTATTTTATAATTTCTTTGTCTTAGAATGTCATTAGCTTCCTCTTGCTTTTCTTCCTTTAGATTTTGATTCTCTATTTACAGTTGATTGACTTTCTTTTTATAATTTTCTTGATTTTCTTGTATTGCTCTTATTTTTTACTAATTTTTCCTCAATCTCTCTTATTTGATTTTAAAGTCTCTTTCAAGTTCTTTCAAGAATTTTTTTTGTACTTGGGACCATTGGACATTTCTCATTGAAAAAGCAGTGGCTATTTTGGTTCCATTCTCTTCCTCCAGATATGAACCCTGATCTTCTATACCCCCACAGTAACCATCTGTGGTTAGGTTCTTTGTCCTTTGCTTGCTCATTTTGATTTATTTACTTTTTGTTTTTAGCAGTGGTTAGTAAAATCGAGTTGTAGTCCCGAGGTATGGGGAATGATACCCCAAGCCTCAGGTCCTTCTTACTCTTATTTTCTGAGGTCTGTCTCAGGGTTCAACCTTGGGCTCTCCTCTTTCCTCTTAAGTCACAGTTATGGCTCCCAGTCCTGCTGTCCCATAATCTAGTTCCCTGTGGTTCCTCCAGTGATTGCAAATTACAGTTCCTCTCTGCCCTGGAACTGAAACCAGGGACTTTGCTCTCTTGCAGACGCCCACAGCCAGCAGGGTCCCTGCCCCTCTGCTACTGCCCTCACCAGGTATGTACTAGCTCCTTCTCCCGGCAGCCACAACTCAGGATGTGTCTGGTCAGCAGACACATTTGGTGTCCCTTGATTGTACAGTCTTTCAATCTTTTCATACTAAGCTCTCAGATCCCCACACATGAAAGTTTCTAAGGATGAGGCTACCCCAGGGGCTTGTTGTTTATTAATTCTGCAGAATTGGGCTGGACGTGTTTGCACTTCACGGGTCAGGTCTTTCCTGGGGTCTTCTCAAATTTTCTTATGAGGACAACTGCTTTACCTGTATTTGTTTCTGTTGCTCTGAGGTGATGTTGCAGCTTTTGTTTGTTTATTTGTTTGTATTTTTGTGGAGGAAATTTGGAGAACTGAAAGTTTTCTGACCTACTCTGCCATCTTCCCAGAATCCTCTCCCTGGAAGTCATTTCTGCTGGAGTCCCCAAGATGTTCCATCTAGATTGTCTAGCATTTCTGCTGAGTTCTTTGAAAAGCCTTGAACCTGCCCTTCCATATCAGTCTTTCTTAACCTTTTGATGTAGACACAGGTGCCAACAGCTGCTGTACTGGGACACTGTTTAGGGGGATAACAGAGACCGAGACTGTGAGTACAGTATTCTTTTCTCCTTCCCCCCGCCAAGCGATTCCTTCTTAGGGACTTGGCTGGAACCCTAAGTTACCAAATGCTCCAATACCCAGACTCCTTACTGGATCATTATTTTATAGATGATCCTAGGGCAATACCATGGTTTTTTTTTTTCAGTCAATCTGAACTATAACTAATTGATTCAATAGAGAAATGTTTTCACCTGGTTAGGTATCAGCACCTACCATCTTGTTACTATCTGGCTATTTGATTGATTGACTCAATCAATACACCTTCCAACACCCTTATACTATGAATTCTCTTTGATTTGTTGAATTGGTGAAAGTAAATTATTGTTTATAAGTTGCCCAGATTTGACTTGAAATTGGACTTATTTTATTAAGAGTTTCTATCATTTCTTCCTATTCCTAGTTCCATTTCTAGAATAAAAAGTTCCTGCTTATACAATGTCCTCATGCTTTACTTCCTGAAGAACACTGCTCCTTCACCCTTAAATGCTAAGTACAAGGCAGCCTGATACTCCGCCCTGGGAGCTGTGGCTTGCATTGCCATTTAGATCAGAAGTCAGGAAAATTGTGTCTCACTCCATGTCACAATTAGAATGCAGTCTCTATAACCCAGGAAAAAACAATAAGAAATCCAAAGGAGGAACATGAGCAGAAAGAAGAGATTGGGAAAGCCATAAGAGTAGACCTTTGTACCTGTTGTCAAAATGCTTTGAAACAATTGGATAGTTTCATATTGATGATTTGAGTTTCAAAGGTTATTGTATTAGTACACAACTCAGGGGTCAGTTTGGAAGGAGATTAGTCAATGAGAAAATTGGGAAGGGTTGATGGTGATCTAGCCAGTCACTTTTTCTCATGACTCCTCTCCCCCAAACTCTACTTCCCAACGAAAAGGGAGTGAATCTTCATGAGGGACCTAGGTTAACAAAGAAAAAATTGACAATGGGGCTCAGTATTCAGTCAAAGGGAGAAGCTTCTATATAATACCTAAATTGTTATAATTATCACAAGAGTAAGGATAGAGGATTAGTAATTTGCCTCTCCCCAAAAAACATTTTGTCAGTCCAAGAGAAATGAATCTTCATTTCACAATTCCCAGTTTGCAGATCTTAGTTTTGCACAGTTTGAGAAGTATTATAAACCAGAAAATTAGAGGGATGTTGGCCAGTAGATTTTGTTTTTTCATTTGTTGAAATTTTTAGCCATTTTTAAAGGAATTTGGGAGCCATCATGGTTTTTCAGTTTAGATTGCGTTGGTTGGGCTCCCACACAAATTTATTCTTGATTTTAGTTTTAAATCTGAACAGCTGGAAGTTGATCTGTTTCTGCTCTTTAATCCTAACTGCAGGATTCAGGGGTCCCTGGAGAATGAGATAGAAAATAATAAATTTGGAAGTGGCTAAAAGCTCTTTTTGTATGTGATATAACCAGCTCGCATGACTCTTCCTTTTTTAGGACCCACTAACTATGTTACCAGAAGGAAGGAAGATGACCTATTTCTTCTCCCAGAACATTAGGAAGTCACTTTAATTTTCAGACCTAAACTTAACATAAACTGTTGCTTTCTCTGTCCTCCAGTCCTCAAGAGGCATGCTTCTTTTGGCTCTAACTTGATTTCTACAAGTGATCCAATTAATAGAAGAAGCCCTTTACAGAGAGTCCTTGACTGCCAGGGATTACATCCATATTTCAGGAACTCAAACATTTGCTAACAGCCTAAAAGTCCTGGCAATCATAGGCATTTTCCTGGATGTTCTTGGTTCTCTCTATTTGATGAGCACAGTCCCCACTGTCCTCAGAAAGGAAAGCCAACTAATGAAAGGAAAGCCTTTTAGAGTTTCTCTTGAACTATAAACATAAAGTACAATCAGTTTAAAAGTTATAGTCACTCATTTGTATGGTTGTGGGAATGGGAAAGAGAGAAGAGGTCTTCTTTACAACATCTTATAAAATTAGATTCTTGAGTAGGCAAAATAGGTAGAAAGTTCTCTGACATCAGGAATATTTTCTTCATGAGGATAGGTCTGACAATAGTGATAATCATTATTGGTCTGTCAACATATGCTCTAGTTCTTTTTTTTTTAAGCAATCGGGGTTAAGTAACTTGCTCAAGGTTACATGGCCAGTTATTTCTGGGTGTGGTGCTGAGTATCTGAGCCCAGATTTGATCTCCAGGTCATCCCGACATTGGAGCTGGTGCTCTTTCTCGCTGAGCCACCTGGCTGCCCCTGCTCTAGTTCTTTTAAGAGATAAGTAATGTATCTGTGTGGTCAAGTATGCTCCCTGTTTTTCATAGAGAAAGTCCTCCTCTCCTTTTTCTTTGTCTATCCTTTCCTCCCTCAGTTTCCCCTTTCCACTCCTTTGTCTTCTTTCTCCTCTCATTCTCCTCCTTTCCTCTTTCCTATTTATCCTTTCTCTTTCTGTTTCTCTACTTTCTCTTTTCCTATTTCACTTATTTCCCTTCCTTCCTTCCTTCCTTCCTTCCTTCCTTCCTTCCTTCCTTCCTTCCTTCCTTCCTTCCTTCTTTTCCTAATATCCTCACCTAAGTTAAAACTGTAACTTATCCTCAGTATATATTTCTGTCTTCAGTATTGGCTTTAGGCCACAGGTCTCCTCGTTCTTTCCTCTGATTGACTCCCATTAAGAACTTCAGTGCCAGAAAGCTGATTAAAATCAGATGAAGATGTGTCTCTGCCTGTTTACTTTTTACCTAAGAAGATGTTGTGACAAAGGATAAGAAGGATCTCAAGGTTGTACAACTATGAGATTGGCAGTAGTGGCAGCAGCAGCAGTACAAGGCGACAGTAATTGAGGCAGTGCTAGTGAATTCCTGGACTAAAATAGGAAATCTGGGAGCTGGAACAATTGTGCACTAGGTGAAAGATCATGGGTGGGATCTGTGATTAAAGCATAAGATATCAGAGTGTAAAGGGGAAGGCAGCTGACATTTCCAGGACTACAACCTGTAATTACAGGGCAAGAGGAATGGATTTAATTACTTGGTGCCACAATTGTTGGGAAGCTAACCTGATTCAAACACAAATGTGTGTCTCTTTTCCATTCTTTCCATAGCTTTAAAAAAATTATTCTGTTCTGGGTTTAAATGTTTATTGGTAGCCTGGAGGGCATCCAAGGGACTTAGGTTGGGGTAGGGGTAGCTAGACTCATCTTCATAAGTTCAAACCTGGTCTCAGACATTTACTAACTGTGTGACCCTGGGAAAGTCACTTAGCCCCGTTTGCTTCAATTTCTTCATCTGTAAAATGAGCCAGAGAAGGAAATGGCAAATCCATTTCTAGTATCTTTGCCAGGAAAACTCCAAATGGGAACTCCAAGAATCAGACGTGACTAAAAAATGACTGAAGAACAACAAGGGGCTCAAAGAAGAAGAAATGAGACAGAATCTGATATTCACAGGGGAAATTAGGGTATGAGGAGGAGGAATGAACCACAGACTTATTATTGAGAAGGTCTCCTCCTACCCACCAAGATTGTACATAGTCCATATGGATCCAAAGGGGGTAGTTTGGAGCAATGGAGCCAGGGAGAAATATTCTTTTGCTTTATATGTTCAGTAATGGCAGGAAAAACATTGCATTCTATGAATTGATATTCTCACTCCCTTCTCTTCCCCATACCCCCAGTGATAAATCAACAAAGAGGGGTGGTGCTAAACACCCCATCTCAGCTATCTATAAGAATGACTCCTGTGTCAGCTAGGCTAGAGCTCTTTCCTTTCTTTTGTCTTTCTTCTATTCCCTTCCCCTCTACTATTTCTTCTTTTACTTTCTGTTTCCCTCTTTTCTCCTCTCTCACATTTCTTTTCTGTCTTTCTCCCTTCCCTTCCTTTTATAAGGAAGGAATGTGTATATTCTAAGGAAACCCTGTTTGTATTTTCTGGAAGGCAATGCGAATCTAGTAAACTTGTTATTTATGTGAGTAAAAATAACCAAAAAAAAAAAATCCATTTCCAAAATGAAAGATCCTTGGAAACTTTTAACTCCTTCATTGTGAACGTTTAATATGTGGAATGTGGTTATCAGAAGTAGCAGGGACCCTTCATCTCCTCCTACACTAATTATCTATATATTAAAGCACAGCCCATGGAGTGTTGAACTCATTCCCCAAAAGTGGCCATGGCTCAGCACTCTATGCCTCATCCAGTTGTTGGCATTCCTACTTGTAGAGGATCAAAATGATATCACTACATGGGGTTCCAAATACCCTGTGTCTGCCTGTGGCTGATCAGACCAATATGAGCTCAGAAAACTCTACCACAGGTTGAGCATAATCTGAAATGGAGACGTCTCTAAATTTGTGCTTTACTTTTGAGCTGCTGTAATTCTGTTTTGTTCATAGAGCACAGAGCCTTCTTTGACACAGACATGCCATAGTTGGTGGTCCTCTGCCAGTGTCTCACAATCAGTTCCAAAGTTCCTCAGAGAGACTCTGAGAGTGTTCTTGTATCACTTCTTCTGACCATCATGTGAACACTTGCCTTTTGTGAATTCTCCATTAAATAGCCTTTTAGGCAAATGTACATCTGGTGTGTGTTATGGGAATGGGAATTTAAAATCTTCCCTGCCCCTAGGCCCTTTGAAGGCTTAAGTGCACCTGGAGCCTGTGGCTTGTTTTTCAGGAGATACTTTGTGACTGGGCAGTGGGTCAAGAGGGTTGTTACATTCTCTGAGTCAGGAGAAGGCTATATAAACCCTGATGTGAGGCTTTGTTTTGGGGGTCACTTTGAGAAGTGTTGTGAGATTTGACCAGACTCTGGGCAGCTGTTGAGCCCTCCGGCTTTGAAAATCCTGATGTTGATGCTTCCCTCTCTGGTAACTGACTAGGTATGGGTGTAATGGTCAGACAGTTGAAAGCCTGTCTGCTGATTTGTTTCTCTGTATTTGTTGTCTGCTTGTAATCTCTGTATAATCTGAAGTTCGGGGTGCTGATTTTTTCCCCTGAACTAGGTAAATTATATGTTTGATTGATTAAAGCAAGATTGTTAACCCATTTTGAGTTGCTTTCCTTTAGAAAAGCAGATCTAAGAACCTGTGTTGGTAGCTACCCTAGGGATGCTGGGGTGCTTGCTGCTACAGTGTGTAGACAAGCACCAGCAAAGTGGTCAGCCCAGCAAAGCTGCACTCTGTACAGTAGAATTTGAATGCTTGGCAGTTCAGCTTGAGAAAGTGTCCAGTACCTTTCCTGCCAGGTGATCTTCAGAATTTTCCTAAGACAATTCAAATGGGAATAATTCAGTTTCTTGGCATGGTGTGTCTCTCCTGGCCAGGTTTACAGGTCAGGACATGTGCTTTGTGGGCCTTCAGTTTGGTGGCAGCCTCTTTTGGAGCCTCCTAAAAACTGAGCTAGTTCTGGCAATGTGTGCACCAACCTCATCATTAATGAAAATTACACTGTCAAGGTAAGTGGACTTATCCACAGCATTATAGCTGATGGTTACATACTCTATTCCATCTCAGTCACAGAGGCTGCATTGAGTGTACAATCATCTGCAAACAAAAAGACTTCTTTTGTTGAATGTTTAGTTCAGTGAAAATAGGTCTATGATTGGTCCAGCACTCTGTGCCACACATCATCTTCATCATTCTCACATCCTGTCTTTTTCTTCTCCTTACAATGACAAAGTCTCTTAAATGCCAGTTTACTGTAAGGGTGAAACCACAAAGTTTCGCTGCATTTAGGTAAATAGAAGATGATGTTAGTGTTATTAGTTAGATGTTAGGTCATGAAAATACAAGTCTTCAGTAGGAAATAACCATTGCTATTGTTGTTTCTTACTCCATTCCTCCCAAGGACTCCCTGCCATCTCTGGTAGTTTGTGCCTACTCTGGCATTAAAGTCACCTAGAATTACAAGCTTGTCTTGTTTTGGGACATTGATGATGAGGGTTTTCAGGTCTTTTTAAAAATTTTCTTTGACCTCTTCAGGGTTTGCCATGGTGGGATCATGCACACTGATGATGGTGGCATGGCACTTTCCTGCAAGTGGCAATAGCATTTTCATGAGCCTATTGTTCACTCCTTTTAGTAGGCATACAGACTTGTTGACTAGATTAGATTTGATTGTGAAACCTATACCAGCTTCATGGTGCAGCTCATCACAGTGACTACTCCAGAAAAACTTGTATCCACCTCCAACTTTAATAAACAGGCCTTCATTTGCCAGTCTTGTTTCAACCGGGGCTGCTGTTTGGATGCAATACCTGCTGAGTTCTCTCACAAAAAGAACTGTTCATCTTTCAGGTCTGCTGGATTTTATATTGTCCATAAGTGTGCACAAATTCCACATACCAACAGGAGTGGAGTTGTCTTCCCAAAAGCTTTTGTACATTTTTTCATGTTTCAACCACAGAGTAGGATCCCTGCCTGCCATGGTAAATAGGCCAGGGTTAGGTTAGGTGAGGCATTCAATTTCTAGGACATCTTCCTCACACCAGAAAGTAAGCAGTGTTATCCTTTAAAAAGGCTGCTCAGACACCCAGGGGGCTGCTGAATCCCAGTGTTACTTCAGTCTCATGAGAAGATGACCCTATGGCCTAGGCTGTCTGTGTGTAGGGTTGTGACTACAGGTCTCAGTGTATCTGCACCTGCTGTTTTATCACTTGTCCATCATCATTGGACTTTGAGGTAGGTAAAAATGGTAAAATGATATGAGTGATATTTTTCAACTCATGCATAAATTGGATTTAAGTGAGGCAGAGTTGTGCAGTCATCAGCTTCATTTCCTCTTCCAAAATCATTAGAATCCAGAGACAACACAAAAGTCAAGATGATTGGCAATGACTTGGGATGATCTTGGCATCTTCCATGTCTGACCAAGCTCTAAGAACCCTACAACACTTGCTTCTGTGGCCTTCAAATTGTTGGAACAACAAATTGCTCCTATCTACCCATTCTGTTGGTGGAAATCTTCACATGCTTAGGGTATACACCCCTCTATCTCACCAACAGGGCTGAAGCCCATTAGTTAACTTTAACCTGGTTTAACCCATCTGCTAAAATGGTTTTACCAGAATGTGACTGTTGCACATTCTACAGCTTCTTGGGTACACAAGTGCCATCTATAAGATGGCAGGTGGACACTAAAAGTGGAAAGTAGCCCTGAAAAAGGGCCTCAGCAGCCCTCACACATCAATTTACAATTAATCAAATCCCATTTGTAAAGGAGTGGAGAAGCAGGAGCAGAGAAGAAAAGTTATAAGAAAACATGATGAGGAGAAATACATATTTGACAACTATATTCTGGAATGTAAATGAGATGAATTCATCTACAAAATAGAAAACAATAGCAAAATGGATTAGAAAACAGAATCTGATAATATGTTGCTTTGATAGGATCTAAGAAGGTTTCCCACACCTCCCTTCTTACCATGGAATAGTTTTCCCTAAAAGGCAACAAAACTTTCCCTGGACCTGATTGATCCCTTCCTTATTTGATGCATCTTCCTAGAAATGTGTAGCTGTATTGGTATACTTCCCAGTCACCTGCAGGCATAAAAAATCCCAGTTATTTGGAATCCTGACCCCTCCAATTTGGTAGATATCTGAAAAACATGTGAGTCATCATAAAGATCTGATGATGGAGGGTGGTCCCTTGTCTATAGAAGCTAAGTGCCATCTTTGCCATGTTGGACTAAGTAGACTTTTTATTAACTGTTAAATGATATGCAAGTGCTCTATTTCATCCCAAAATTAAACCTGAACTAAAAGGATGTTACCATTAGGCTTGCCCCCAACAATGATTTATATAAAATACACTTAAAACAAAAAAATATTTCACTTTGTTGGTGATTGTCTCCTTTTTTTGGACTTAGCTGTAATTACTATATGTCTAATACACAATTTCTTTTGGGAGAAAGTGAAGTTGAGAGTTATGAAGAGATTTGAAAAAAATGACTATTCTTCCATCTTCCTGGTCATGTGAATGCCATCTTCAAGTCCCACTTGTGGAAGGAGGAATATCTACCATAGTAGATTTGGGGGACTTAAGAGAATAGCATAGAATATAGAAATATATTTGACCTAATAGCTAGAAGAGCTGGGTTTTAATTCAAATTCAGATTTGAAAATGCTAGTCCTGATTTTGACACTTAGAAGTCATATGATCTTAGACATTTGAACGCATCTTCTGTATCTATAATTGTAAAGCCACGCATGAGCAGCTTTCCAGAGGACTGCTGCTGTGAATAGCTTTCAAGGTTCTGATTACATAATATAGCTAATTCTCTATTTATTCAATAACAAATCAGAGCAAAACATTCATAGAAAATTTTAAAAAGCATTCACAATGTTACAACTTATCACAGAAATTTAAAATACAACATTTACCATGTCACAAGTCAACAACTTATCACTAAAATGGCCACATAGTTTTCACCAAAGTGGTCACATAATTTTAAGCAAAGTACAATCATTTAGAAAATCACAAAATCCTTAATTCAATCACAAAGTACAAAAGTCAAAGTTCTTCACCCCTAGGTCACAGTAAATCATAATCTTCTCAGTAAGTACACAGTATACAAGTAAAGTCTTCTTTCAGCTTGACTCAAGTTTGGTTCTCAGCTTCCATGGTCCCAGCTCCAACTGTCACCTGGGTTCAAAGGCAGGCATCTCCCAGTTCGTTGTTCAGTTCTTCATCCAGCTCCTGTTCCATATTGAAATTCACAGTGTCCAATCCACCTCAAGTCCTTCATAGTTCCTGTTTCTGGGAAGGCAAAGCTTGACAGAGCCACAATAATATTCATACACATTGCTGGCACCATCATCAATTCACTATCTGCCTGTGAAATCAACTCAGACCCACCAACAAGGTCTGAGAACTCAACACAGATCATCAACCTAGAAATCAACACTGACCCACAAACAAGGTCCAAGAGGTCAGCACAAATCATCAGTAAAGTCCCAGGACCTCCAAAACTCTCTTCCAGGACTTCTGTACACATACAACCAGAAAATTCTCTTTCAGGGCTTCCAGTCAGGTCCCAGGGCTTCTGTACAAAGTATCACAAGCAAACATCAACACACACAGAGCAGACAGAGTGCTGGGATACCACAAGTTTTCTTCTTCTTGACTCTGCCACTACAAGAGTCCTTTTCTCAGTTCTGCTGTCTCTAGCCTGGAAATTCTCCTTATATATGATCATTAGCTCCTCCCCTTCCTCTTGCAGGGTTCATGAGTTCTAGGGTTCACAAGCTGTGGGGTTCACACATTCTGTTTCTTAACAGACTTGATACAAGGCTCAAAAGAAACTTGAACTGAAACAAGGTGTTAATTCAATAGCTGAAACAAGGTGTGAACTACTTCTGTGCTTGCCATTACAATAATCAGTCAGTTAACAAGTAATTATTAACTTCCTACTATGTGCAGGGCACTGTTCTATGTGCCAGGGATAAAATTACAACGAATGATACAATCAGATAACCTTTATTCTCAAGAAGTTTTGAGAGGTTTTGAGATGAAATCAAGGGGTTTTAAGATGAAAAAAAGGGGAGAAAAGGAAGCCTTTGGCTAATGACCTTAATTTTCTCATCAAAGGAAGATGCAGGTTCTTCAGCTGAGAGAGGTGAGTGGGAAAAAGTAGAGATATAGGAGGATAGAAGAAGGAAGAGAAAACTTGGAATAGAGCTTTTGTGGGGAATAAGATAGGGAGTCCATTGGAGAGGGACATACGGACTTCCTTGCTATAATGAGGGCCCAGTTGTGGTTAGATAACATAAATTTGTAATGTATCCAGTTGAAATATATATTTGAAACATATATTGTAAGTAGGAGTAGGGGATATGGATGGTAGAAGTAATTCAGGACTGAGGTTTGGCAAGAGAAGAGAAGCATTAGGACGAGAGCAAGAAATTCATGAGCAGAAGAGAGAAGATAATGAACAGTTGAAATGGCTAATTATTGGGTTGAGATTGGATAAGGAGATAAGTGAAGTCAGAGCAGGAATAATGTCCTGAGAAAGTACTGTGGTATGCAGGGATTGGAGGTCTTGATGTTGTTATTGTTGAGTTGTTTCAGTCCAACTCTTTGTGACCCCATTTGGGGTTTTCTTGGCAAAGATAGTAGAGTGGTTTCCCTTTTCCTGCTCATTTTATAGATGAGGAAACTGAGGCAAACAGAGTTAAGTGACTTGCCCAGGGTCAAATAGCTAGTAGTGTCTGAGGTTGGATTTGAACGCAGGTCTTCCTAACTCCTGGCCCAGTTCTTTATTCACTGCACCACCTACCTGCCCTGAAAGTGGAATACTTGTGGGTAATATCAAGATCTAGTATGAATCATCCTTACATCATTTCAGATACTGTGTGATGCTAGGCAAGTCACTTAATCTTACCATGTTTGACTTTCCTCATCTGTAAAATGAGAATAATAATATCCCCTATCTCAGGATTATTATGAAGATAAAATGAGATAATATCTATAAAGCTCTTTGTAAACCTGTTATAGTACTAGTTATTATTATTATCAAATTTTCAGATGACATAAAGCTGAGAAATAAATTACCCTCTGCATGATAGAATCAAGATCCAAAAAGATCTTGAAAGGCTAGAACCCTGGGTCGAACTTAATCAGATAAAATTAAGTAAGGGTAAATATCTTAAAAGAGGTAAAGTTTTGCACTTGGTTTAAAAAAAATAGCTTTGCAAGTGCAAGAGAAGGTTTGATTAGACAATAGTTCAACTAATAAAGAATGAGGAGTTTTAGTAGATAGTTAACAGTGGCAACCAAAAATACCAATGTGACCTTAGGATATAGCAAGAGAGGACCATTGTTTTGGAATGGAGCAATGATAGTCCTACTACCATGATCCGTCCATATCTGGCCTGTTGTAAAAAAGGACACAGATTAGCTGGAAAGCATATAAAGGAGATATAGTGAATATATCCCCAGTATAGTGAAGGCTTGGAATCGTGCTTCATGAGGCTCAATTGAAGGAAAAAGAAATATTAGAGGGAACATGATAGTTGCCTTCAAGTATCTGATGATCTGTTGTGTGAAGGAAGAATTAGATTTGCTCCACTTGGATCCAGAGGGAAGAATCAGGAACAGTGAGTCAAAGTTGTAGAGACAGAAATTTAGCTTGACATAAGGAAAACCTTCTAACCATTACAGCTATCCCCAAAGGAAAGGCATTGCCCTAGTGGGTAGTGGGTTTGGTCTCACTCAATGCCTAACTAACCACCCCTTTATACGGTTGTATACAGGTATAGCAGTTGATAGAGTGCTAGGCCTGGGGTCAGGAATACCTGAATTCAAATCAGCTTCAGATACTTACTAGCTATGGCAAGTCACTTAACCTCTGTTTGCATCAATTTCCTCATCTATAAAATGGGGATAACAATAATAGCACCTACCTCCCAGGGTTGGTGTGAGGATAAAATGGGATAATTATTATAAAGTTCTTAGTAGAGTGCCTGTCACATTATAAGTGCTATATAAATGTTACCTCTTCTTCTTCCCTTTTTTTTTCTTTTTGGAGGGCAGTTGGGGTTAAGTGACTTGCCCAAGGTCACACGGCTAGTAAGTGTGTCAAGTGTCTGAGGGCAGATTTGAACTCAGGTCCTCCTGATTCCAAGGCTGGTGTTCTATTCACTGAGCCACCTAGCGGCCCCAATGTTAATTATTCTTATCATTCTGATTATTATGTATTGACTAAAGCAAATCTCCTTAAATACATAGATCATAATGAATCTCCTTCTAACCCTGAGATTCTATGATTATGGACCAAGTTTGAACCCAACTTCTGGAATTCATGAGTTATGTGGCCTAACCTACTCTGGAACACATTTTCCTGGTCTATAAAAGTTCTCACCCAGGTCTAACCTTCTGTGAATAATTTCCATTATGTTAGTTGATTTTTCTCCTGAGAATACTGTTAACATTTTCTTCTTCTCTCTTATGTATTGTGTTCATTTATATTTGGGTCAGCGAGTCAATAAGCCGGTCAGAATTCTTTGCAAAAGAACATTTTCAGAAACCAAAAGCTGTGAGTAGATTTCTGGTTGTCAAATAGGTAGTAAGTAACAGGGTGAGAAGTAGGGAAAATTGCTAGACTTGATAAGATTTCAATTCAATTCAATTCAATTCAAATAGCATTTGTTCATAGGATCCAGGTCCTGCGTCCTTTTCTTTTCTAAAATAAAAAAAGAAAAGAAAAGAAAAAGATGAAAATATAAGACAAAAATGTTGACTTATAGCCCTGCATTGCTGAGAAGAGTCCAGTCTATCACAGTCGGTCGTCACACATACATTGTGTCCGTAATTATGTACAAATTTTTCCTGGTTCTGTTCTTCTCACTCAGCATCAGTTCATATAAGCCTCTCCAGGTAAATATGAAGTCCATCTGCTCCTCATTTATTATAGCACAGTAGTGTTCCATTACATTCATAAACCATAACTTGTTTAGCCATTCCCCAACTGATGGGCATCCCCTTAATTTCCAAATCTTTGCCACCACAAAAAGAGCTGCTATAAATATTTTTGTACATAAGGGTCTTCCTCCTGCTTCTATGATCTCTTTGGGATACAACCCTAGAAGTGGTATGGTTGGGTCAAAGGATATGAAATTACTTATAGCCCTGTGGGCATAGTTCCAGATTGCTCTCCAGACTGGTTGAATCAGTTCATAACTCCACCAGCAATGCACTATTGTTCCAGTTTTTCCACATCCTCTCCAGCATTTCTCATTTTCCTGTTTTGTCATCTTAGCCAATCTGACTGGTGAGATGTGGTACCTCAGAGTTGTTTTGAATTGCATTTCTCTAATCAACAGTGATTTAGAGCATTTTTTCATATGCTTATAGATATCTTTAATTTCTTCCCCTGAGAACTGCCTGTTCATATCCTTTGACCATTTATCAGTTGGGGAATGACTTGTATTCTTATAGATTTCACTCAATTCTCTGTATATTTTAGAAATGAGGCCTTTATCAGAGACATTAGTTGTAAAAATTCTTTCCCAGTTTTCCTCTTCCCTCTTAATCTTGGTTACATTGGCTTTGTTTGTACAGAAGCTTTTCAATTTCATGTAATCAAAGTTATCCATTTTGCATTTTATAATGCTCTCTAATTCTTGTTTGGTCATGAAGTCTTTCCCTCTCCATAAATTGGACGGGTAAACTATTCCTTGCTTTCCCAGATTGCTTACAGTATCTTTGGTATATGGTGTTAGATAATGGTCTTTGCTCAGTTTCTGCCATACTATATCCCAGTTTTCCCAGCAGTTTTTATCAAATAGTGAGTTCTTATCCCAAAAGCTGGGGTCTTTGGGTTTATCAAAGAGTAGATTATTAGAGTCATTGACTACTGAGTCTCATGTACCCAATCTATTCCATTGATCCACTGCTCTATTCCCCAGCCAATACCAAGTAGTTTTGGTGACTGCTGCTTTATAATACAGATTAAAATCTGGTATAGCTAGGCCACCTTCCCTAGTTTTTTTTTTTTTCATTAATTCTCTTGGTATTCTAGACCTTTTGTTCTTCCAAATGAATTTTGTTTCTATTTTTTCTAGTTCTATAAAGTAATTTTGGATAAATTGACATATTTAATGCCATACCAGTCATTTTTATTATATTAGCTCCACCTAGCCATGAGCAATTTATGTTTTTCCAATTAGTTACCGTGTTTCCCCGATAATGACAGTCTTATTAATTTTTTTGGACAGAAAAACACCAGAGGGCTTATTTTCAGGGGAGGGCTTATTTTAATGAACATTGACAGCAATTTTAATAAACAGGTAAATGTGAACAAAAAAATGTACCTTTATTCAATAAGCAAATCACTGGGGAAGAACAGGATGACACTCTCACTGCTGCAGCTCTGATTGGATGCAGCTCGGAGTGCGGCATGCGTTTCACCCGGGGGGGGGGGAGACGGTGCATACAGAGGGTACTGTAATGTAGTGTGTAGCACAGGGGATCACCTTCACTACAGTAGCAATCTCAATAGGGCTTATTTTCGGGGGAGGGCTTATTTTAGAGGAATCTTACACAGTAAGGGGAGGGCTTATTTTCGGGATAGGTCTTATTATCAGGGAAACATGGTAGATCTGACTTTATTTGTGTGAAAAGTGTTTTGTAGTTGTGTTTATATAGGTCCTGGGTTTGTTTTGGCAGGTAGATTCTCAAATATTTTATAATGTCTACAGTAACTTTAAATGGGACTTCTCTTTCTATCTCTTGTTGGATTTCATTAGAAATATACAGGAATGCTGAGGATTTATGTGGGTTTATTTTATATCCTGCAACTTTGCCAAATTTATTTATTGTCTCAAGCAGTTTTTTACTTGATTCTCTAGGATTCTCTAAGTATATCATCATATCATCTGCAAAGAGTGATAGCTTGGTCTCTTCTTTGCCTAACTTGATTCCTTTGATTTCTTTTTCTTCTTTAATTGCTACTGCTAACATTTCTAGTACCAGACTGAATAAGAGGGGTGATAGTGGACACCCTTGTTTCACCCCTGATCCTATTGGAAATGCTTCTAGCTTATCCCCATTACATCTAATACTTGCTGATGGCTTTAAATAAATGCTACATATTATTTTAAGGAAGGCTCCATTTATTCCTATACTTTCTAGTGTTTTTAATATAATAGGAATGGATGTTGTATTTTGTCAAAAGCCTTTTCTGCATCTATTGAGATAATAATGTTGTTTCTGCTAGTTTTATTGTTGATATGGTCAATTATGCTGATGGTTTTCCTGATATTAAACCATCTTTGCATTCCTGGAATAAATCCTACCTGATCAAAGTGTATTATTCTTGTGATCAGTTGCTGTAATCTTTTTACTAATATTTTATTTAAAGTTTTTGCATCTATATTCATGAGGGAAAGTGTTCTATAAGTTTCCTTTTCCATTTTGTCTCTTCCTGATTTAGATATCAGTACCATGTTTGTGTCATAAAAAGAATTTGGTAGGACTCCGTCTTCACTGATTTTCCCAAATAGTTTGTAGAGTATTGGAATAAATTGTTCTTTAAATGTTTGATAGAATGCACTAGTAAATCCATCTGGTCCTGGAGATTTTTTCCTAAGGAGTTCACTGATGACTTGTTTGATTTCTTTTTATGAGATGGGGTTATTTAAGTAATTTACTTCCTCTTCAGTTAATTTGGGCAACCTATATTTTTGTAAATATTCATCCATTTCACTAAGATTGTCAAATTTATGTGCATACAACTGGGCAAAATAATTCCTAATTATTGTTTTAATTTCCTCTTCATTGGTGGTAGGTTCACCCTTTTCATTTTTGATACTCATAATTTGGTTTTCTTCTTTCTTTTTTTAAAATCATAATGACTGTCTATCAATTTTATTGTGTTTATTTTTCATAAAACCAGCTCTTAGTTTTATATATTAATTCAATAGTTTTCTTAATTTCAATTTTATTCATCTCTCCTTTGGTTTTCAATATTTCTAATTTAGTATTTAATTGCAGATTTTCAATTTGATCTTTTTCTAGCTTTTTCAATTGCATGCCCAATTCGTTGACCTCCCTTTTCTCTAATTTATTCATGTATGTACTCAGGGATATAAAACTTCCCTTAAGAACTGCCTTTGCTGCATCCCATAAATTTTGACATGTCTCATTATTGTCATTCTCTTGAATGAAGTTACTGATTGTTTCTATAATTTCTTGTTTGACCCACTCATTCTTTAGGATTAATTTGTTTAGTTTCCAATTAGTTTTTAGTTTGTCTTTCCATGGCCCTTTATTGCATATGATTTTTATTGCATCATTATCTGAGAATGATGCATTTAATATTTCTGCCTTCCTGTACTGAATTGCAAGGTTATTATGTCCTAGTACATGGCTGATTTTTGTGTATGTGCCCTGTACTGTTGAAAAAAGGGTATATTCCTTTTTATTCAGTTTTTTATTTTATTTTATTCTGTTTTCTCCAGAGATCTATCATGCCTACCTTGTCTAAAATTCTATTCACCTCCTTAACTTCTTTCTTGTTTATCTTGAGGTTGGATTTATCAAGTTCAGAGAGAGGGATATTAAGGTCCCCCACTAGTATAGTTTTGCTATCTATTTCTTCCTCTATTTCCCTTACCTTCTCCTCTAGGAATTTGGATGCTATGCCATTTGGTGCATACATGTTAAGTAATGATATGGCTTCATTTTTGATGGTGCCTTTTAGCAGGATATAGTTTCCTTCCTTATCTCTTTTAATTAGATCAATTTTTGCTTTTGCTTTATCTGAGATAAGGATTGCTACCCCTGCTTTTTTTTACTTTAGCTGAGGCATGATATATTTTACTCCAGCCTTTTACCTTTACCCTGTGTGTATCCCTCTGTTTCAGATGTGTTTCTTGCAAACCACATATTGTAGGATTATAGTTTTTAATCCATTCTGTTATCTGCCTCCATTTTATGGGAGAGTTCATCCCATTCACATTCACAGTTATGATTACTATCTATCTCTTTCCCTCCATCCTATTCTCTCCCCTGTTTATGCTTTTATTTTTCTCCCCTTCTCCCTTCCCCTCCTTAATAATTTTCCTTTTAACTACTGCCATTCCCTTCTTATCAGCCCCCCTCCCCTTTCCTCCTCTTCCCCATTACTTCTTCCCTCCCTTCTAACCACGTCCTCCCCTTCCTTAGCCCTTCCCCCCTCCTACTGCCTGTAGGATATGATAGATTTTTATACTTAGTGTAGTATGTTATTTCTTCTTCAAACCAAGATAGACAAGAACAGATCTCATGCAAAGCTTCTCTCCCTCCCCTCTTTCCTTCTATTATGTTACATTTTATGTCTCTTATTAATAGAGTCTTATGCTTAACTGTTGTGTTATTCCCTCCTTGCACCAGAACCAATGAGGGAGAAGCTCATATAATGCTCATCTCCTTCCTTTCTTTCCCTCTACTATAATGTTTTTATGCCTCTTTGTGTGGCATAATTTACCGTTTTTCGCTTCAATCTTTCCTCTTCTTCCATTGCAGTCCCTTTGTAGCCCTTAATAAGGTTTTTTTAATTGTAATTTTGTATAATTTATACCCATACCCTCTACTTGTCTATAAACAGTTTGCTCTTATTAAATAACAGTGTGTGTGTGTGTGTGTGTGTGTGTGTGTGTTGTGTTTTCCTTGTTTACCATTCTATGTCTCTATTGTGTCTTGTAACTGGAGGTTGAATTTTCCATGAGCTCTGGCTTTTTCATCAGGAAGGTCTAGAAATCCATTATATCATTGAATGACCATCTCCTTGCCTGGAAGAATACATTCAGTTTTGCTTGGTAGGTGATCCTTGGTTGTAACCAGAGCTCTTTTGCCTTGTGAAAAATTATATTCCAGTTCCTCCAATCTTTCAGTGTAGATGCTGCCAGATCCTGTGCTATCCTCACTGTGGTTCCATGATATTTGAATTGTTTCTTTGTGGCTGCTTGTTGTATTTTCTCTTTTACCTGGTAGTTCTGGAGTTTGGCCACAATATTTCTCGAACTTTTCAAGTTAGGATATCTTTCAGGAGGTGACCAGTGGATTCTCTTGATTTCTATTTTACCCTCAGGTTCTAGTATCTCAGGGCAAGTTTTCCTTGATGAGCTCTTGGAAGATGCTGTCCAGGCTCATTTTTTCATCATGATTTTCCAGTAGACCAATGATTCTCAGATTATCTCTCCTGGATCTGTTTTCCAGGTCAGTTATTTTTCCATTGAGATATTTTACCTCTTTCTCTAATTTTTCATTCTTGATGTTTTGTTTGACTGATTCTTGGTTCCTCATAGAGTTATTCACTTCAATTTGGTTGATTCTAGTTTTTAGTGAATTATTTTACTTGGTTAGTTTTTGAAGCTCCTTTTCCATATCACACATTTTTCTTTTTAAGGAGCTGTTTTCTTCATTATAATGTTTTTCTTGTTTTGCAATTTTGATTTTAAAAGAATTATTCATTTTATCTTCTATCTCTCTAATTTTGTTTTCAAAGTTCTTTTTGAGCTCATCTAAGAATGCTTTCCGTGCTTGAGACCAGTTCCCTATTGAGGCTTCAGCTGTGGGTCTGGAGTCAACACTGTCTCTCTCTGAATTTGGTTCCTTCCTCTCATGATAGTAGGATTCCTGAGTCTTTGTCTTTGCAGTCTGGTTTTTACCCATTTTGAGGCAGGACCCAAGCCTGCCCTTCCTCTAGAGTTCCCAAGTCTTTACTGTTTAAAGTTTTGCCCTGGGGCAATAATTACTACCTTTTCAGGGTCAGGGGGGGATTGGAGCAGCCCAGGTTTACTCTGCCATCCTGGTCCCTGGAAGTCCAGATAGTGGCTTTTTAAATTTCTAGGCTGTGGATTGGTAGTCCCAGGAGTAGCTGCTGCCCCTACCAGGGGCCATGCATTTGACTCTTACCCTGCTCTGTCTAGTCCCAGCCCTGTGGTGATAGGCTTGGCAGTGGCCCTTGTGATTGGTGGGTCATCTTGCCGCCACATTGATCAGGCCTCTGTCTGGGCCTCTGTGCCACCTGGGGTCATTTCCACTACTGGACTTTTAAAAAGGAAGAAGCATCTTGATCCAGTAGAAAGTGCACCATACTATAAAATTGAACTAAACTCTAGCTTCAATTTTGTCATTAACTAGTTGGATGACATCTAACCTCCTGGGTTTCTCATTTTCTCAGTAATGCAGTTGGACCACATTATCTCTGGAGTTACTTCCAAATTCAGTATTCTGTGATTCTAGAATTCTGAAAATGACACACTGAGGTGGGTGGAGGATATGTAAGCAGACAATCGAAGGTTAAAATAGTCCTCTTTTCCTTTCATTAAAATAAAAAACTCATTTTCACATGTTGTGGGTGGTGGTGGTGGGGAGAATAAGCTATTAAATTTTTATAAATCAGAAACTTGAGATTGCCTATCTAGAAGTACCTGGATTTTGAAGTACAAAGTTGCTGCATGGGGTTTGGCTACATACTTGGCAGATCTACCTGTGGATCATTTTCAAAATAAAATCCTTTTTCCTCTTATTGATCCTAAGGGAGACCTACATTTGCACTGGAGCGATTTTTACATATAAGCAATCTTGAGAAAGAAACATATTAACTGAGTATGATTTGCTGAAATACTCCTAAATATTCGTATATTTATAAAGAAAATATACTTCAGGATTGGAATGAATTGTGCTTCATCTCATTCTTAGACTGAGTTTCATTTCTCACAGTTGTTACAAAATGTGATATTAGCCCTTATGAGGAGGTGTTGAAGACATTTCATATTAGTCGATGATATACTGATGACAATAGATTTCACTGAATGATGTGGTGTTTCTTTTTCAAAGCTGAAAAATGCTCATTTTCTCCTTAGTCTGAAGACTAAGAACTGAATTATCTGAAAGCTCAGGGAGGGCTAGATTTTTGCTTACTTGTCCTTCTGGTGAGTTTGCTGTCATCCCAGAAGATCACAGAGTTCTGTTTGACTCCCTGGGAAATTCCCTTGAAGTTCATTACATTTTGGTGGCTGCTCACCATCTGCCCCCACTGAAAGTTAGCAGACTGGACAAAGGTCAGTCCAACCCAAATGTGTACAAGGCAGGGGTTGAAGAAGAAAATCTTCAGGCTCCAAGCTAAAACTTTTCCCTTGTTTTGTTCAATATATAATTTGCAGGATAAGCAGCCCTTACCAGTTGCCATGGGAAGTTCTGTTTTAAGAGAAACAGGGAGCTACCTAGTCCTTGGACTAAGAATCACGTGTTATCAACATTTCCACACTTTTATTCCAGATGGAAGACAGGCATTTCCCAGTACAGTAACCCTGTTAGTTTCTCTTTCGAGCTGTATTGCCTTTCTCTAATTTTGGATTCCCCTCTGGAAACTTGAGCAAAATTCCACAAGGAATTCCACAATTCCACCATTGGGTGAATTTTCAGGAGAGAGATATAGTTTTACTATAATCTCTTTTACACATAATTGTGTATTTGTCTTTAGATCATCATCAAAAGGCATATATCAAACCATAGATTACAGTGACCTATAATTCAATTCAACAAATATTTGTTAAACTCTATATGCAAGGCACATTGAAGATACCAATCATGGAGGATACCAAGACAAATGCAATACAGAATTTTTTCTTAAGACAGAACAGCAAAAAGATCATGGGATTTGAAATGACAGGAAATGGGCTCAGATTTCAGCTGTACCACTTACCTCTATGGCCTCAGGCAAACCTCTCTATTCCTCTGTTCTCTCATCTGTGAAACAAAGGGACTGAATGAAATTACCTCGAAGGTCCCTTCCATGTCTCAGTTTAAAAAGAAAAAAAAGGGAGTTTTACTATCTACTCCAACTTGGACCTGTTCAAAGATAGTCTGTCTTGTTCTGCTACTCAAGCCTTGCAAATATCAAAATGGTTAGTTTGGACTTAACCATTACTTCATGGATGGAGGACCAAGCGTGCTTGAATATAGGGAGAGAATTGTGAACTTAACTACCAACTAGGCCAGAAGTTTCCAAACTTTCTCAATTCACAGTGCCCTTAGTGTTTCAATAATTTTTTCATAGCACCCACAGGTAAAAAGAAATATTTAATAGTTTCTTTTGTTAAGTAGTTAGGTTCAAACAACTAAAGTACATAAGTCTTAGCATTCTAGTATCCATTTGAAAACAATACACATAAATTGAAAGAAAAAGTAATATTTTCATTTCATTCTTAAATAACTGCAATCACTAAGGAAATGTCTGTATCTATTAGGTACCCTCTTGATGCCCTTGGAATCAGATTGAACATTGCCACTCTCATTTCTTGTTCCACATCGATTTTCCTGTAGCATTTGCTTTCTCACAATAACTATCAAAAACTCAGTTTTGCAAATGAGAAAGTTCAAGAAGTTATTTGTTGTTGTAGCTGAAAGTAAAAGTAGCCAAAAACTTATCTTCAACTTTGGAGAACATTATCAAAAGGAATGTAGCACAATCTAATGTTGAAACTGAGTTACCTTGAACTAGTAGTTGCCTCATGACTGAGTTGTTGAGTATTACTGTTTCCTTCAAAATTTAAAAATACCCTGCTGCACCCCTGTGATTTTGCTGTGGCACCCCAGAGCACAGTTGAGGAATTGCAGAACTATGTGATGAGCTCATTGGAGGCAATGTACTTCTATATTTCTCACAAATATCAGTTAATTTTGTTGTTGTTCAGTCTTCTCAGTCATGTCTGACTCTTTGTGATCCCATTTGAGTTTTCTTGGCAAAGATACTGGAGGGGTTTGCCATTTCCTTCTCCAGTCTATTAAACAGATGAGGAAACTGAGCCAAATAGGGACCTGACTTGCCCAGGGTCACACAGCTAGTGCACCACCTAGTTGCTAGTTGCCCCAGATCATTTTATGCTAGGCACTAAATTGCTGTCGTCTGGAATTAAATTACATTCAGAACTGCAGGAAAAAAGACAAATATGTAAGAATATGAGGAGAGGGGATAGAGTTTCTGAAAACCTCTCCAAGAAATGAGTGCAGTTGGCCTCTTAAGATGATATACCTAGATCTTCATCAATACAGCTGGCCTCCAATGAAAAAGGGTCCTTTTTCTTCTTAAAAAACTATCTCCAGGTAACTGGAATAGCTTTGGTAGGTTTGGGGAAAGAATGGACAGTTTCTGTTATAGCTGGCCTAGCAGAATTTGTGTGGCATGCACTCACTGCCTGAGATGGGGAGCAGGGTGGGCAGAAAATAATGGCAATGAGTCATGTTAAATGGACATCTGCCAGACCCCTGGAATGGATACAGAAACCAGGGTAAAGTACTGATGAGCAGGGGGGAAACTTTGCGAAAAACATAAAGCAAAGTATTTAACATGAAGGTCACGGTTCTTTAAAAATAACCTTGTGTTGCATACACAGCCTGAGGATTCACTTTGGTGGGGAAAACCCCACCTATTTTATATGTAGGATAAATCACCTGAAATGGGAGTCTGACACATGAACTAAAACTGAGGAGGTCTGTGCACACACCTAAACACACCCATTCCTAGGAGTGCATAGACAAGGGGTTCAGGTCTAGAAAAATCTTTCTATATAAAAATCTTTCTTATACAAAACTGTGTAATAGATCATTTCACCCACAACCCTTATTTCCTTATAAATGTCAAAGTCATCTTTATCTGGAGTTCTGGGTAAGTGAAACTCCTGAGTCTTTGCTCTTGAAATCTGGTTGGACCAGCTAGACCAGTGTCTGAGGTTTCTTGCTGATGACAATTAGGAAGTCGAAAAGTCCCTTCAGCTCCCTCCTTCCCTCCCTCCCTCTTCCTTCTGGCACCCCTCCCCCCATTAAGAGCCTGAGAGAGAAATCAGAGTTGGCAGTTGTCTAGTCACTGGAGGGTAATTTCTCTATAATAAAGTTTATAAAACTTGAATGATTAAAAAAAAAGACTAATTAGCTAAAGCCATAGATCTAGAAGGCTGTGCTCCTTCCATTGGAATCAGCATGGGCTTGCCCTAACTATTAATTGTCCTGGCCTCTTTACCACAACAGAAAAGCTTTTCTGAATTTTAAGCCTGCTGAGGTATCCTCTATTCCCTCCAGAGGCACAGTTCTTCAGTCCTCTTAACACTTTAGTCCCCATATTCACTTTTCAAGCCCTTCCTATAAAGGAGGAAATCTGACCCCAGTAGCTACAGCACAACCCAGGTTGCCTAGTCCCACCCCTGACAGAAATGGGTCATGAGGTTTTCATCTAAAACCAAAGTTACTCAGCAGAACTTCCTGTCAAGCAGATGGGCTGGAGTAGTTCAGATCCCTCTCTCAGTTTCTTTCTGTTTTGTGAATGCTCTCTCTCTTTTGTTCTGCCTTGGTATTGTTTTTTTTGCTCTCCAATGGATATCTGAGGGTGAACTTCAAATCAGATATAAGGCATCAGATTGCATGGGCTGTGAAAGACTGTCTTCTGTCTGAAAATCTCCTTGTTATTTTTTCTCCCATTTTCACCCTTTTTTCACTATAAAAAAAAGTTTATAAACTATAAAACTCTCTCTCTCTCTCTCTCTCTCTCTCTCTCTCTCTCTCTCTCTCTCCTTCTCTATCTCTCTCTCCTCTCTCTCTCTTTCCCCCTTCATATATACATATCTATTAATATGTGAGTTATCGTTAACTATTTAATTTGAAAATGTTTTTGAATCCGCCTCTCTGAGTTTTGTGCATGTTGTTGTTGTTGTTGGTGGTTAAATCCTGCATCTAAAGCTTCAGGATCATGTCACTATACCACCACTATGTCCTCAAAAAGCTCCCTGTGGCCCCTAGTCCCACTGAGGATAGAACAAAGGCAACAGAGTATATGGTGGAGGACTAGATGTATTTTATGTACAGTTTATAGAGCAGACTGTACAGATACAGACTAATTACTGATGAAAAGATATCCAAATAATCGGAACAGCTAATGGTCAGGGGAAATCCAAGGTGGAATCACCAACCAGGCAGGCAAACAGTATCCAGGTGGTAAATCACAGCTGGGGTTTGACGCTATCATTTTCCTCTCAGCAGTGAACCTTTTTTCCATAGGAAAAAAAAATAATTATGTTGGTCTCTGAATGTGATGAGAATGGCAGGAATGAGCCTGAAGGAGCTGAGGGTTGGAACTTGAGAAAAGATGAGTTGCTAGCAGTTTGCTTTGTGGTTTCAACCAATAAACAGACATTTATTAAACACCTGTGGTATGCTTACTACATCATGCTAAGTGCTAGGGATACAAAAAAGAGGCAAAAGACAGTTCTTGTCTTCAAGGAGCTTATGATTAAATGGAGGAGACAACACACACACACACACACACACACACACAGGCTATTAACAGGATAAATGGGAAATAATTAACAAACCAAATAGGGACAGTATGCTAAAGATCAGAGACATCACCCGGCCCCCAAAGGTCCACATAGTCAAAGCTATGGTTTTTCTGGTAGTGCTGTATGTCTGAGCTTTACTTTTGAATTGTGGTGCTGGAGAAGACTTTTGTTTGAGAGTCCCTTGGACAGCAAGGAGATCAAATCAGTCAATACTTAAAAAAAATTAATGTAGACTACTCATTGGAAGGACAAATATTGAAGCTGAAGATTAAATACTGTGGACACATGAGAAGACAGAACTCAGTAGAAAAGACCATGATGTTGGGAAAGATGGAAGGCCAAAGGAGAGGGGGACAGCAGAGGTGACACAAAGACGTAGTGTCATAGAAGCGACAAAGATGAGTTTGGCCAGATTTCAGGGGAGATAGTGGAGGCTAGAAGGGCCTGCTGTGCTGTGGTCCATGGGGTCATGAAACGTCAGACATAACTGAACAAACAAGCAGCAACAACAGCAATGACCAGAGAGAAGGCATTAGAATTAAGAGGTGTTGGGAAAGGCTTCCAGAAAAGATGGCTTCTTAGTTGGCACTTAAAGAAAGGCAGGGAAGCCAGTAGGCAGAGATGAGGAGAAGGATCATTCCAGGCATGGGAGACAGCTAAAGAAAATGCCCTAAGCAGAGAGATGGAGTATCTTGTTTGTGGAATAGCAAGGAAGCCATTGTCACTGAATTGAAGAATACCTGTTAGGGGGTAAGGTATCAGAAGACTGGAAAGGTAGGAGGAGGCTAGGTTATGAAGGACTTTGGACACCAAGAGGATTTTGCATTTGGTCTTGTAGGCAATAGGGAATCAATGAAATTTATTGAGTAAAGATGTTTCATATCCATTGGGAGTGGTAGCATTGATGTATAAGGTCTAAGAGAGAACTGAGGTCTCTCTTTTATGTACACATTTTTAACTGGAGGGTTGGATATAGTAAATAGGCCATGTCAGAGATACCCCGACCATGTATGACTATATGTACTAGCTCAGTGTTTGGATACTTTGAGAATGACAAAGCAATCCCCTTATTGGTCACTGAGTAAGATAAGCTAATGAGTCAATGGTCTTTTAAAAAGAAAGTGACCTCTACCCCTATCTCTCTTCTTCTTTGAAATGAAGCATCCTGTATTTCTAGAATTTCCTAGAAGGAGTGGAGAAACGCTAGTTTGCCCTTTTCCCTAGCCCAGCTGCCATCAGGACAGCCCTAAGACAGACTTTTGAACCCTAGCTGTTTCTTCTGTTTTTATGTTTATTTTATTGATGGATGTTTCTGGTCATGGAAGTGACCTTGTAATGTTAAGTTACTGAAACCTATTTTTAGTCTTTCTGTCAAAGCACGCTTGTGAGGTTTTGTGTGTGTGTGTGTGTGTGTGTGTGTGTGTGATGTGTGTCTAGCATTTCATTTGTACATAGGAAATAAGAGAAAAAGAATGTAAGGAAAAAAAAAAAAAGCTTAACCTTCTTCATTGTAAGCCAGGCTTCCCTAGGACTGAACCCAGTCCAGATTGTAGGTGAATCCATTCAGATAGGCCTTTTAGTCGAGACAGAGATAGTACTAGATCCTTCTGGGCCAAGCAAAGTTTCCAATTATTATGTACTTATTTATGAAGTCAATGGAATCCCTAGGAATGGAAAAGATCTGCAGGATGTCAGCATGAAACAAACACAAAGATGAAATGAACACAGGGATTCCTGAGGTTATTATTTAAGCAAGATAGTTCATTAAAAGTAATTGCTGTGCCTGGCTTTAATTGTTGCCTAATGGAATATTGCTGTGCTACCGTGTTTCCCCGATAATAAGACACTGTCTTATTATATTTTTTTGGGACAGAAAAACACCAGAGGGCTTATTTTCAGGGGAGGGCTTATTTTAATGAACATTGACAGCAATTTTAATAAACAGGTAAATGTGAACAAAAAAATGTACCTTTATTCAATAATGATCATGTCATCTTCTTCAACAACATCGTCATAAGTGTCCATACCCTGAATTCCATCCTGGATGTCTTGCGCCTCCATTTCCTTCAGAAGAAGTGGACCCAATCTGTCATGTCCAGCAATATAGCTCTCTTTAAATGAATATGTCTTGCCCAGGTAACCTGCTCGTAGTGCCTTGGCGACACAGCTGTCAGTAATTTTATCCCATGACTTCTTCACCCAAGTCACGACTTCTTGCAGACAGGGCTTCACAAAGTTTCCACGCTGATTTCTTTCCATTCTATTTTCAATGTAGTCATTGACTTCCATGCGCAAATGGTCCTTGAATGGCTTGTTTATTGCAATATCAAGGATCTGGAGATAGGCAGTCATTCCTGCAGGAATCATTACTTGATCTATTCTTCTCTCTGAAAGGAAGTTCTTCATTTCTTTAGCGCGGTGAGTGCTGGCTGAATCCCAGACTATCAGACCTCTTTGGTTACCTCTCATAACAAGTGGCAGCATTAAATCAACCCACTTTCTTATAACGGCTTGTGTACACCAGGCTTTTTCGGTTTCAAGAACGTAAATGCCAGATACACGTTCAATCTTATCTTTCTTGCCCTTACTGATGATTAGAGGTGTGGCTTTCTTTCCATCCAAACGAATTGCCAAAACACAGGTGACCCGTGCACTTTCATAGCCAGTGGTGGGAATGTAGATTGACGTTGCACCCCTGTGATGAATTGTTGTTTGAGATCCTTGTCCCATAAACACTGCAGTTTCATCCATAGCAATCATATTGCAGGTTTGGTACTTGGAAATGTCGCTCCTATCAATAAAGAACTTGAATGCAAGTGCATGTTTAATAACTTCAGCATCTTCCAGCTTAAGCAGTGTTGTTGATCTTCTTACGTAGGGACAGTTCATACCATTGAAGGAAACCGTTCAACCAGTGTTGTGATGCTTTGAATCCTTCTGAGACCATTTCAAACTCTGGTGCCATTGAAAGGGCAAATGCTTGAATATCAGCCCTGCGCACAACCAAGGCCTTTGCTCTCCTGTCAGCAATCCATTCACCAATGAGGATCTCCAAGTCAGGATATAAGGGCTGCCGACCTGATCCAGACCTGCGCTTTTCCCCTTTTCCCTCATCCACCTGTTGATTGAGGTTATTATAATCTGCTCTCCATTTTCTGACCATTCGAAGATCCAAAAGTTTTTCTTTACAGAAAACTGCAAGATTCTTGCCATGTGACTCCTCTACAATTGCTTTCTTATACTCAACAGTATAGCTCTTCCTTTTTGTACTCATGTCTGGGGGTCAAAACAGACAGAATAATAAAATTATGACCATCAGTCCTTCTTTTCACTCCATCATGCCCCCTGAGTTCTTCTTTTTTCCTCCATCATGGTCTTTTTATCCTCCATCATGCCCCCTCACTCCCGCTTACATACCGGGTTTTTATGTTGTCCTGCCTCAGCTCTCCTCCACGGCACTACTCTCAATGGTGCCAGCAAGCAAATCACTGGGGAAGAACAGGATGACGCGCTCACTGCTGCAGCTCTGATTGGATGCAGCTCGGAGCACGGCGTGCGTTTCAGGGGGGGGAGGGGATGGTGCATACAGAGGGCACCCTAATGTAGCGTGTAGTGCAGGGGATCACCTTCACTACAGTAGCAATCTCAATAGGGCTTATTTTCGGGGGAGAGCTTATTTTAGAGGAATCTTACACAGTAAGGGGAGGGCTTATTTTCGGGATACGTCTTATTATCAGGGAAACACGGTATATCACATGATGAATACAGAGAAACATGGAAAATCTTATATAAACTGATGCAAAATGTAGCTAGTGAAACCAAGAATCAACATACATGACTGCAACAATATAAAAATAGAACAACTACAACCCTCACAAAACAATAGAAAAATAAATATTATGATATTACAGAGAACAAACTTGGCCCCAAAGAAGAAATGTGAGAAGATGTCTCTTCCCTACATCTTTGCAGAGGTACAAGGTCCACAGATATGGAATATTGTATGTATTATTAGGTTTTTTTCTGATATATTGATCAATTTTGATGATTTTTTCCCTCTTTCTCTTTCATTTTTCTTTTTAAAAAGTATTTATTATGTGGAATGGTTCTTTGGGAGGGGGAAGAGTGGGATGTAGGGGAAATTTAGGTAATATAAAAACAAAAGAGATCAACATAATTTATTTTAAATTAAAAATAAATTAGTCATCTGAAAGATATTATTCACACATAATATTTCAAAATCAACTGCTTAAAATGTGTTTTCTCATGGTTTGGTTGATAATGAGAGAGTCTGTTGTTTCAAAACCACACATATCCCCTTCAACTTGGTCAATTCTGAAAGCTAACATAGTCAGCGAACTACTTAGTTAGAAACAACACGCCAGAAGAGCTTCAAAGCCTGTTTGATTTCTTCCTGGCATCTTTGCTACCCCATTAAGTTTAAGTATAAACCTGGTAACATACTGGTGCATTTGGAGACTACTGGCCTTCAGTTGCAAGTCTTCTCCTCACTGAAGTACTGATATTTTCTTGGGCACTATAACTATTTCTGGGACATCATTAGTATGAAAAATTTGACTGTGGCCCTGCATGGGTACAAAGACAAGTAACAATGAACTTTGTGAGAGGGGTTGATTCTCTAGGCCATTATGGTCACATATCTGGAATTACTGACATGAGTGGGTGGATTAGCTTTTCTCATATAGTCATCATTTGCCATAAACATTTCACTAGTTCCAGTCACACTCATGTTGTCAACTTCTCTCTCCTCTTAGCCATACCTTACCTTTTCTGTAAGTGCTTCCTAAATAGCATTTCCCAAACCAATTTAGCTATAGGATCATTTATGGCTAAAATATATATTGATGGAAGGGAGAGATGCTGGTCTAAGTTGATTAAAAAAAAACCCCACCCTTGGTATTCTAAGGATCAGTAAAATTTTACAACAAAATAGAAGAAATTAAACTTATATTTTGAAAGGAACAATACTGTAAGCATTGAAATTTCCTCATGGAATCATTATTCATACCACACAGCACCAGGGTTCTCTGGATATGGGAAATACTGAGCTGAGCCATCAGACTAGTTAGCTAAAGTTAGTTAAAACTTGTTGCTGATGAGACCCCTGTGAAAAACTATTGTATATTCTCACGACACAGTAGTCTTAGGAAGGAGACCAGGAGTAAGATCCATATATGTTCATCCTTGCTACTGGAAAAATAACCCAGTAAGTCAGTAGAAGCTTCTTCACATGCCAAAGAGACCATCTGTTAAAACTATTTGAGAACATATATATGTAATCCTGTGGCTTAGCATGTTTAGCTAAACCTAAATTCCCATGAGCAAAGTAACCAGCTTAATGTAAAGGAGAGACAAAAGTTCCTTAAATCAAGCTTGGGCCTGTTCCCTCATTTCTTTGAGCTTTACAAACATTTCAAAGTTACTCCCAAAAAAGTGGAATTGATTTAATCCTGATCATGGTCCCAGGAATGGACCTAATCTGTCTTTCAATAACTATCCTAGCTAATCACTGAAAGGCACATTACCAGCATAAATGGTCACCTGACAAAGAAACATTTTGGTCATGAGAACCCATGAAACAGGGAAAAAAAAGGTTTTTTTCCCCCCAAAATGGTCCTCCCTCCTGTGTATAAATACTGTGATGGCAGTAGAGTAGCAGGGATATGGGCAGGCGGTTCCTCTAAATCACACAGGTTTTGGACTGTCAAAAATTTTAGTTTGGCTACTGGTACCCTACAGGTACCTTCTCCAATGCCCAATGAGTGGACATATGACTAGAGGAGCTGAATCACATGAGTCTTGCTATAAATAAATCCAGAAGAAAGAAGGGAATGGCAGCTAAATTGAAGGATGGCTCACAGATACTCCTGAGAGAGGCAAAGGAAAGAGTCAACAGAGCAGGTTTTGTCATAGTCTCCAAATCTCCAAGTAATGTTATTTTATCAGATATTTGATCATTGCTTTTTATAGCACAATGATAAGCATTTGGCAAAAGACTATCATGAAAATAATTGCAGCTTATGAACCAATATCAGTTGGAGAGGACAAGGGGTAGATAAATTCTATGAAGAACTTGATAAAACTCTCCATTTCAAATCAAATCACATTTAGATTCTTGGTGACTATAGTGAAAAGGTGAAAAAAGGTAAAGATTGGTAGAAATATATTGGAAAGTAGGGTTTAGGAGAAAGAAATAAGAGAGGCCAAAGATTTATAGAATATAACAAGATCCTAATGATAGTGAACAACAAATTCCCTGAAATGGTTGCATTGTTTGCATGCATACTGCATATTCCCACTGGGCTGGAAACAATTATCAAATTTTCTCTTGATTATAACCTTGAGTAGTGGCAATTTGAATACATGCAACCACTTCAGGGGATTCATTATTCATGCTAACTGGGACCTAGTTGTATGGCAAAGTGTCACACACATCTTCATGTCATTAAATTTTTCTTTTAGAAAAGAATGGGTAGGCACTGGACATGGACATCAAGAATGGAATTGATTGGGGTGGCTGGGTGGTACAGTGAATAGAGCTCCAGTCCTGGACTCAGGAGGATCTGAATTCAAATCCAGCCTCGGACACATAACATTTACTGGCTATGTGACCTTGGGCAAATCATTTGACCCCAATTGCCCTGCATTTCCCCTCCAAAAGGCAAAAAAAATAAGAATGGAATTGGTTACATTTTAGCAGACAAGAAAAAATTTACTGTGAACATAGAAGTTATCTCTGATCCAGCTTTCTATGTATTGTTAGATCATCAACTTGTTAGAGGTAAGAACCAAATTTATAATAAATAAAAAGATTTAGAATGAGATAAATACATGGTGTGCAATTAAGATTTAGCCCTGAATTATTTAAGCTATTGAAAATTTTAAAATTGAAAAATGAACAATAGAAATGATATTGACACTGACTATGATAATTTTTATCAAGAAGTTAAACCAATGTAAATTAATTGCAACAAAAAGGAAACCAAAAGAGCAAAAAAACCAGCTTAGTCATCAAAAATTGGAGTTACTTGCCAAATGGAGGGACATGGCTGCCAAAAGCAACATAACAGGTTATAACATAAACTTGTCTTTATAATTTCAGGAAGGACAATGGGTGAAAATTATTAGTATCCTCTCCGAAATAAAAGAAAAGCAGTGGAAGATAAAGAAGTTATCTAACCCATGGGCATCCAAGGATGAAAATGAAGTATACAAACAGAGAAAAAAAATGCAAACTATTTGTAAAAATTGTCACAAGGATAGTGAGAACTACTACACTTGTACCTTAACACCTTAGTCCCTAAGGTGCTCATGGAAAATGAAGAAATGGCACTAAAGAGAACAAAGATGGGAAAAGCTGTCAGATTTGATCAGGTGCAAATGGAAAATATTCATGCTGTAGGCAATATAACTATGACAAACCAATTTACAAGGTACTAAAGAGGGGAAAAACATACAAGACCTTACTAATTCCTCAAAAGGAATGACTGAAGAAATATCAGCAACTATCTATATGCCTCTTTTCTCAACTATATAAAATCCTTATGAAGGTCATCTATATACAGATAGATGACATACTTGCTGAGGCCATTAATAGGAAATAAGCCGGTTTTCACAAGCAGGATATCTTTACCATCTCATCTTTGAAAGATGTAGAGAATATAATATGTGCTAATCATTTGTTGATTATTTTTTTAAAATTCTGACCTAGATATACAGGGAGATATCATAAGTAAATTAAAGGCATGAGGAACATATTACCTATCAGAGTTATGAATAAGGGAAGAATTTATGAATGAACAAGAATAGATAGTATTGTGGGATATAAAATAAATAATTTTGATTACATTAAATTAATAAGGCTTTGTACAAATAAAGCAAATGTAGTCAAGATTAGAAGGAAAACAAAATTGAGGGGAAATTTTTATAACTAGTTTCTTGGATAAAGGCTTCATATCTCAAAATATATAGAGAACTTTGTCAAATTTGTTAAAAATATGAGTCATTCCCAATTGATAAATGATCAAAGGATATGAACAGTAGTTTTTAGAAGGAGAAATCAAATCTATATATAGTTATATGAAAAAAATGCTCTAAATTATTGGTTAGAGAAATGCAAACCAACACAACTTTAAGGAATCATCTCACACCTAGCAGATTGGCTAAAATATTAGAAGGAAAAAGTTATAAATGCTCAAGGGGATATAGAAAAACTAGAACATTAATGTGCTGTTGGTGGAATGGTGATCTGATCCAACTATTTTAGAGAAAAATTTGGAATTATACTCAAAGAGTTGTAAAACTGTGTATACTCTTTGACCCAGAAATACCACTATTAGATCTGTTTCCTGAGGTGATCAGGGCAAAAAGAAAAGAACCCACATGTTATAAAATATTTATAGCATCTTTCTATATAGTGGCAAAGAAATGGAAATTGATGGGATGCCCATCAATTGGGGAATGGCTGAATAAATTGTGGTATATGATTGTGATGGAGTACTACTACACTGTAAGAAATGAAGAGCAGATTGGTTTTAGAAAAACATAGAAAGACTTGCATGAAATAATGCAGAGTGAAACAAGCAGAACCAAGGGAATATTGTATACATTAACAGCAGTATTGTTTGAAGAGTATCAGTGAATTAGTAAGCTATTCTAAGAAATATGATCATTCAACTCAACTATAAAGGGCTTATGAAGGAAATTGCTCTCCACCTCCAAAGAAAGAACTGGTATATGGAAGCACGTATTGTATGATTCCTCATACATATCTATATCCAATGTTGGACTTTCCTAATGTAAGGTTGGGAGGGAGGAAGACAACTTAAAACTCAAAATGTAACATCAAAATCTAACAACAAACATTCCAGAAAACTACCTTCTGGATCGTTTACCCCAAAGTATCTCCTGTCAAAATATTTTTGAGACACCCTGTTTCCCAGAGCTAAGGCCCAGCAAGCAATCTGTGCCCTGAGCTTGGCATAACAACAATCCTTTGTGCTCTGGTTGATCTCACCCTCTGGCAAAGTGTATTGCTTTGACCAGCACCTTATAAGTGTAACCCATATCAAAAGAACTCTGGAGCTTAACTCGAGGAAAAGTCACTTCTCAAAGAGGTCTTTGATATTCTGGTCCACTGATATCCAGGTAATTATCTGAAGTCCTGGCTCAGGCCTCTTTGGCTCCCAACAACTCCAGTATCTCTGCCAAGAAACCCCAAAATGGAGTCATGAAGAGTAGGCCATGACAGAAAAATGATGGAACAACTTGAGGAAGGTGCTGTGTGTGCTAAGCTCTGGGGACACTAAGAAAGGCAAATACAAAAGACCTCAAGGAGCCGACATGGGGGAGGCGACATGGGGGAGGCGACATGCAGATGCCCATGTTTATATTAGATGTACACAAAGCGGAAGGTACTAGAATTGAGATGGATCATGAAGGCCTCTTCGAGAAGCAGAATTTGAACTGAGAATTGAAGGAATACTTCACAGGGGCTTAGATAAGGAGGGAGAGAATTCCAGTTATGGAGGACAGACAATGAAAAGTACAGTTAGGATTGTCATGCATATGGAGATGCAGTGTCCCCCATGAAGAAGGAAAGCACTGGCAAGAAATCCAGTGTTCCCTGGATTATAGTTTGTGGAAGAGAATAACATGCAAAAAGACTAGAAGGGAGGGAAGGGATGAGGTTACAGAGGATTCTATATTGGATCTCAGGGGTAACAGGGAGCTGCTAAAATTTATTATGGATATAATAGGGAGCCACTGGAGTTTTGAAAAGGTGAGTGACAATACTAATGGACAATGAACTAGGCCTAGAGCTGAAAAGGAGGGAAGTGGGTTGGATGGCTTTTGGGAAATTGCAAAGTATTTTTAGCTTCCCATAGCCACAAAGTCTAATCTTACAAATATTTTACTGGTGTTGTTGTGTGGAAGACCCAGAATACCACTGCCTCTGAACAAATAAAGATGAGCACTCTCACAGAGAGCAATAGAAAGGTTTATGTTGGTTATAGGCAGACTGCAACATACAACCAAAGAGGAACTTCGAAGAAGAACAAGAA
>NW_027185735.1:11089736-11227409 GCF_028583685.1 Petaurus breviceps papuanus | reverse complement strand
AGGGAGGCTCTAGATGATGGGTAGGCTAGAATAGGTTAAGATCTGTATTGTTGGAGGGAATTTCTAGATTAAGTCTTTGAGCACCTAGCTTCCTTTCCCCTTGTTATTCTTGCTACATGGGACACAATAAATGCTGTTTACATTTTGCTCTAATACATTCATAGAGTAATGCAAAGAATTTCTTTCTCAAATTTGGAATTCTGTTCCAGCTTTAATAAAGTCAGCAGAGATTCAAGCTCTAAAAGCAAAGCACATTGTTACTCAGAAACTCTTCTCCCAAATCCTTTTATAAATAGAAATATTTAGCAGCCCTCAGAGCTTTAAAGAGTTATGATTTATTTTCTTTTCTAAATATAATGATTTGTGACATTATTATAAGACATTTTAGAAATCTTTTCTGAAGACATCTGATTGATAGGTGCAGATGTACTAACTGATTCACTTGGAGGCTACATTTATACATACACACACATACATATATGGAATCAGGAAGACTAGCTCTGTGACCCTGGGCAAGTCATTTAATCCTCTTTACCTCAGTTTTCTCATCTATAAAATGAGCTGGAAAAGGAAATCACAAACCACTCCAGTATCTCTGCCACGACAACCCAAAATGGTGTCATTGAGAGTAGGCCAGAACTGAAAATTGATGCTATATATATGTGTATAGCCCTTGTCTCATAGATCCGGGATCTGAAGCTGCTGACCACCTTATCTCATTTACTATCTCGTTTTCTATGTTTAAGAGGCTAAGAAAGATAAACTCAATGAACTTTGAGAAGTCAGGCAGAAAGAAGGTATTGGCTTAGGCAAAGGACACCATTTAGGCTCTGACTCAAAGTGGGAATGTAATTACTAGTGTCTATCCCATTATATATTGAAGCTATATTCACTAAAAATTCATTGAGCCCAGTCAGGGCACACTGAGAGAATGCATAATGGCAGGCTGACTGAGTGACCATTTATAGTAAGCTAAGAAAAGCAAGTGAAAGCAGGATAGGCCAAAAAAGAGAAGCCAGAAAAAATGTGCTGAAGTTCAAAGAAAGCCTGTCTGGTAGGATGCAGTGGCCAGTTGGGAGACTGCTTTGAGGAGTGGGGAGGATGTAAGCAGGAGGCCAACAGGAAGGTATAAGATGCTTCTTTCTGAGTATAGGTGTCATGCTAGACCTTTTTAAGGAGAGAGTTATGTTGGCAGCCCTAAGGACAAGAGCAGATTTTAGGTAGGGTCTCATGGAATAAAATACTTGAGAGGAAATCAGCCCAAGATAGATTGGAGATGCTCAGAAATATAATTCTAGAGATATAAAAAAAATTCCAACGAAGAGGAAAAATTGAATTTGTCTGGCCACCAATGTGGACTCCTCAGATAATATACCAACCAACTTAGTTTAAAAGAAATTGTACTGAAGATGGAAGCTAGGGCAGGTAACTGAAGATGGGCATAAGAGCATATCTTTGATCCTGTTAAAATTGTTGGAGTAAATATTAAAACTCAGACTGTGCTTAGCCTAGTGAGGGAAGGCAAGGACAACAGAAAGAATCCCCACTCCCTTCTGTTGCTGCTGCTTTGGGAGAGAAAAATCAGGTCTAAGAGTTTTGCTTGGGGTGGATAGGATGATGACACCTAACAACAGAAAGAAATTGAAGTTTCTGTTTTCTCTGCAAAGGAGAATGATGAAACAAAAAAGGCACAGATTTGATCTTAAATAAAATTCAGGATGTTATAAGAGAATGTCTAGCTGCCCTTGTAGAATTCAAGTCACGTGATCCAGATGAACCAATCCTTGTGTCCTAAAAGAACTGGCAGATATGATTGCTGGGCCTCTGTAAGTGATAGGTGAAAGATTATGAAAATGGAAAAGGTACTAGAAGATTGGAAAAGAGCAAATCCTGTACTGATTTAAAAAAAAAAAAGGAAGAAAGCAGAGTCTGTGAACAAGTCAGTGACTGATTCCTGGGAAAATTTTAGATCAGATTATTAGAGAGATGGTTGGTGAACATTTAGAAAGGTAAGTGGTGATTATAAAAAGCCAGCAGAACAGGTCATGCCATACTAATCTCATTTCCTTTTTTAAAGGACTACTACCTTAGTAGACAAGTAGAATGCTGTGAAATTAGTTTACCTAGATTTTAGCAAAGCTTTTGATAAAGTATCTTATACTGTTAATAAGCGTGACCATTGCTACTTGGATAAGAATCCACTATTTAACAAACATTGCTGGGAAAATTAAACAGCAGCATGGAAGAAATGAGACTTAGATGAATACCTCACACCTTATTCCCAGAAAAGCTCTAACTATGACTTGGATAAGAAAAAGTCACATCATTAACAAATTAGAGAAACATGAAAATAAGATTCAGATCTATGGATGGGAGAAAAGTTCATGACCAAATAAGGGATAGTGAAAAATCAAGAAGATGATTAATTTTTATTGCATAAAATTAAAGTTAGGTTAAAAGGTTGGTTGGTTGTTGTCCTTCACTCTCAAAGAGGAGCAAAATGACCTCCCTCTGCTAGAGTCAGTCAAGGTACAGTGTGTCCAACTGTGGCTGATCAGACCAACGTGAGCTCAGAATGTTCTACCACATACTGGGCACAAATAGTCCATGTGAACATTTGGGATTGCATTCTCTAAATTTGTGCATCTCGTGTTTCTTTTGAGCTATTTCAATTCTGCCTTTGCTCATAGAGCACAGCACCTTCTCTGACATGAGCAGTCTGTTCAAGTGTCTCCCATGTCACAATCAATTCCAAAGTTCTTAAGAGAGACCTTGAGAGTGTCCTTGTATTGCTTCTTCTGACCACCATGGGAACATCTGTCCTGTATGAGTTCTGGCAAACAACCAGGAGAAATCTTTGCAGTAAGTTTTGCTTATAAAGTTCTCATTTTCAAGATGTATAAGAACTGATTCAAATGTGTAAGAATTAGAGCTATTCCCCAAATGATAAGTGATCTAAAGATATGAATAGTCAATTCTTCAGAGAAGAAATCCAGGCAACTTACAGCTATATGGAAAAAATGCTCCAAATTACTAAATAGAGAAATGCAAATTTTGAAAATTCTGCGATTGTACCCCATATCCATCAGATTGGCAAAGATGACAAAAAAAGAAAAAAGATTGATGTTGTAGGGGATATGATTGGTGGATCTTTGAATGAGTACAAGTGTTCTGGAAAACAATTTGGAATTATACACAAAAAAGTTACTGAACAGTAAATGTACTTTGACCTACCCTGCCACTGACTATGGTCTATACAGGAGCCTGTTCCAGCCTGCTCATACTGGCTCATGAAAACCATTTGTTAAATCTTCAAACTGAACCTTTATACCTTGGAAACTGACAAATGTTACAAATCAGGCTTTGATTATTATTTTATTGATTGCCTAAAGAAAATGATGGAGAAAATGTTAATAATGCACATTAAACTTAAAAACATGTTGTTTGTTCATCTACCCTCCCCTGAGAGTTGATTTTTAAACATATATGAGCACACCATTGTCTATACCCAAAAGTGATCAAAGAAATAGGAAAAAGACCCTACATGTACAAAAATATTTGTAGCAGTCCTTTTTGTGGTAGTAAAACATTAGAAACCAAAGGGATGCCATCAATTAAGGAATGGTTGAACAAGTTGTGTTGTATGAATGTGACATAATACCATTGCACTATAAAAAAATGAAGAAATAGATGATTTATAACAGATATGGAAAGACATAAGAAATTATGTAAAGTGAAGTAAGCAGGATCAGAACAATTCATATTATAATGTCAATATTGTAAAAAAAACTCTTTTGAAGACTTTGAACACTTTACACAATAATGGCAACACTATAAAGACAACTTTGAACGCTATTAACAACTGACAATGACCATCCCTGATTCTAAAGGATTGAAGATGAATCATACTTTCTCTACTTCCTGACAGAGAAGTGACAGCTTTAGAATGAGAAAAGTATATAGCCAATGAGGGAATTTGTTTTGATTGACTAGGCATATTTGTTATAAAGGAGAGGAGGAGAGATACTGTGGAAAACTATGATAATGAAAAAAACAAATGATATCAGTAAAAACTATTAAAAATGATAATTACAGGCTAGTTCTGAGAACATATACATACCATGTGTATCCTGGGAGGATTTATTCTTTCTTTTCTGAAGAGGAACACAGGCAATAGACATTATCCGCTAGATTAAAGGTGAATTATGACTCTTAAAATGTAAAGAAAAAAAATTACAGCAAAACTATCTATTAGCGTTAAATTATACTGTTAAGCACCCTACTACTTGTTTACTTGATTCTCAGAAAGAAATGATTATTCAGGCAAGGTGGTCATTAAATATGACAACAACCAATTTGGTGAAGGGCTGTGGGATTTTTTGTTCATTTTTTCTAAAACAATATTTAAAAGTTTTCAATTATTATTTTGACTGAATTCTTGATTAAAACAACATCAAGTGGCCCCATTACAATCAGTGACAAAAATAATTATTCTCTGGATGGTAATGAAAGTTGTGTTTTACTTGGTTTTTGTGGGGCTTGCTAGTCAGTCTGATATAGTATCTAAAAGTTGTGAGAACTTCTTCATCCTTTGTTTTGTCCAAAAAGATCTTCCAAGATTCTTCTAAGCCCATGGGGTCTGCACTTTGCAAAAATGTGATGTTGTTCAGGAACATGTAAGACAAGAAGAACAGAAGGGCCAAGACTGATTTCCCAGGCTTTCTGTCTCCAATAAGCTAGGAAATAAATCCTTAAGAATTTCAGTTTTGGTTATATTAAGCCATCTGTTTGCTTGATAGAGAAATCCTGGATAGCAAGTGACATGATTGTTCTTTTTATTCAGCCTTACCCTCTCCAAAATGAATTAGTTTTGGTTGAATTAAGGCAATATTCCTCTATTGGCTTGGAACCTGTTTAACTTGGTCCTCAGAAGCTAGGATTCAGAATGCATTCTAAGTATTTGTTAGCACCTAGAAGCATTTTAAGGCTGCAGAGGTTCCCTTTATTACTCCTTTTATATGTTAGATAATGAGTGACTCGGACTATTTTCCAAACTGAGTGAGATTAAGTAGATTCCAGAAATGTAGTGTGTCTTCCCTCCCCTCCCCCAGTGTCACAGAGCATAAGGAAGAATTTTCTATCATCACTTAACCTCAGTCTGTCTCAGTTTCCTCCTCTGAAATTAGCACCTACCTTCTATTATTATTATAAGAATAAAATGGGATAACGCTTATAAAGTGCTTTGCAAACTTTAAAGCATGTATAAATGCTAGGTGCTATTTTAATTGCTTTCATTATTATGCTATCATCTTGAAATTAGGTGACTCTCTTGGGTCCTGCATTTTCTAGAAAATCAAGGGAGAATCAAGGCAGAGTACTAGAGATACGAAATACCTCCCACTTCAATTAAGGGGTAGTGGGGAAATACTCAGAGATGTGTACAACCATATACTTGAAATATTTCTGCCCAGATGTTCTCAGCTTCTCTGAAGGAGCCTGAGGAAGCTGGTAATCCCTTCAGGTAACCAGGACCCAAACCATAATCCCTAGATCAAAGTCAGCTCTAAGATCAGTAGTTTGTATGAAATACAGGCTGCTCAGGCTATACTTTGACTTTGTGCTAACACAAAATTTACTAAGCCAAAGAATGTCATGGCTAAATAGTAACTGATATTTTTGAAAGAAGAAGGCAAGGCCTTAGCATTCCATGGCTCATTGTTACAATAGTGGATGGACTTTTATAACTGTTGGCCAAGTGTGACATTTTGAATTTAAGAACATCTGATTAAAGGATAGAGATTAAAATTGTCAGAACACTTTATACATGACAGGGGTACCCTGCATTTCACACCATCCACAATGAAGAGAATAAAAGGACCCTGAACCACCTCTGTCCCCTCCACCCCCCAACAAGGGAATCCTGGCTTTTCTGCTAATCAGCTGTGGAACCCTGGGAAATTACTTAACCCTAGGTTTCTCATGTGTGAAATGAAGGTGTTAGATCACATGATCTTGAAAATCTTTCCCTAGTTTTAATATGTGATTCTAGGAGGGACTATTGTCCATAGTCAGCCTGAGCCATTTTTCTGTTATCAGCTCTGGTAGAGTGATTTAGGACAAGGCTTTACTTCTGGAAGCACCAGGCTGGGAGGGAAACATCCTGAGATCAAGGACAGAACAATGAATTCTAGCCTATCTCCATATCTTCTTCTTGCTCATCAAATAACCCTGGGCAAATCAGTCTCTTATTTCTCAGTTTACCCAAATGTAAAATGAGAATAATTATTGTCCTTGCCCCACTGTGAGGTTCTGAAAGGTCTGTTAAAAGGCATCCTTACCTCTCCTTAGCAAAGATATTACCTGACTACCAATTATCTTTGGTTTCCATACTGCTCATACAGTTAAGCTGGCACCATCCAAGGTGTCAAGACTCTGCAGTGGGAAGGTTTAGCACTGGCCCATCTGCTGCCTCCTCCCAGCTCAGGCAAGTACCAGGAGCCTCTGGTTCCTAATCAGGGAACTTGCATTTAATGTGCAAATGGAATGGAATATAGGGTGGTTCAAAGCCTTGAGAGAATATGACCTGCCACACTTTCATATGAAAGACAGGAATTTGGAACAAAAAATTTGAGGCATAGGGTGCTAGCCTCAGAGAAGCCCCATGGAGCCCTTTTGTTCTTGCATGACCATACCCATTCACTTATGTCACAAGACTTAAATGACCTTGGGGGACTCAGGAAAGCTGCTATTCTTTAAGCAGCATTCCCTTAAATGGGTTTTGAGGATGCAGATAGGAATTTTTCTGGTCACACATACTTCCTATGTTTGTGCCCTCTCTTGGTAGATGGTGAACGTATCAGAGAGGGATGGTCTTGGCATGGGAAACCTAACAATACCCTTTCCATTCTAATATTCCAGTTCTGGCAATCTCTGAGGAAGAAAGGGCATCCATAAAGTTTGGAGACATAAGGAGTCAGCTTAGACCATACACAACCTCAATATCGGGATGGCAGGTGGGTGGCAATAGTCATCTTGGGCCATCCACAGACTCAGGGGGCTGCAGTAGAAACACCAAGCATAGGGGATCAGTGACCAAGCTTCCTCATTCTGCTTTGAGAAAAGAGGGAGAAGTCCTTACTCATGTAGTTGGATGAAAAGCATTGGAGGAATGCACATGCCAATAAGTCAACAAGTACTTATTAAGCTCCACGAGGGATATAAAAACACAAAAAACCAGTCTTAGTTCTCAAAATGCTTAAATTATGTATGGGACTTTGCATGTACACACATAAGTATGTGAAAGACAAATATATGCAAAATATATACAATATAAATATCAGATATTTTAATGAGAAGAGGATGGGGGGGGAGAAATTTTAGCAACTGGGAGAACCAGGAAAGGTATCATATAGAAGGCTATTGTTGTTTATTTATTCTTCATTCTTAAAGAATGAAGGTGATGCCACTAGGAAGGTGATGCCATGACATGCAAATGAATTGGATGTAATTGAGGCAAAGTCACCAGCATCACTTTATCCTCTAGAGCCATCTGGGTCCAGTTACAAGATCTAGATTAGGACAACTAGAGATGGCCCTGGATGCAGTGGGAGACCCTGGACTTTTTTTTTTTTGGGGGGGGGGCAGGGCAATTGAGGTTAAGTGACTTGCCCAAGATCACATGGCTAGTTTGTCAAATGTCTGAGGCTGGATTTGAACTCAGGTCCTCCTGACTCCAGGGCCAGTGCTCTGTTCACTGTGCCACCTAGCCGCCCCAACTTATACATTTTACTATACAGTCAGGAAGCCAGTCAACAAGAATTTACTAAGTACTTCCTAAGTGCCAGGAACTGTGCTGAGCACTGAGCATACAGAGAAAGGCAAAAATAAAAAATGCCTGGCTCTGCCCTCAAGCGATGCACATTCTAATGGGGGAAAGGCATAGATACACACAAAGTATGCACAGAGTGGGTGAAGGTGATGTGAGAGGGGAAGACCTCAACACCAGGGGTGCCAGGGGAGGCCTCCTGCAGAAGGGGGGGCCTCCCTGCGCTGTCACCACCATCTTTGCTCTATCAGGATGCCTGCTGCTGACATGCCTCCTGCTCAGCATATTATACACACATTATTGCTCTATTGCTCCCTTGATACACATGCAAGTAAGCAATGTTACACATGTATTTTTGCTCTATTTGCATATATTTGTGCTGTGTTTCTGCACTGACCAATCGACAAATTTATTAAGCATTCCCTATGCACCAGATTCCCTGCTGGGCACCAGGGACAGAAGTACAAAGAATGAAGCAGTCCCTACAGACAAGGCACTTATATCTTAATGGGGGAGATCATTACATGTGTAAATATATATACATACATTATATATATGTATATATCATAAATATAAATACATACAAAGTAGTTAAATGCAAAGGAGTTTGGAAGGGAGGCCGCTAGCAGGAAAGGCTTCATGCACAAAGACTAACAACATTCCCTGGCCTGGGCTTAATCAGGTCTGTCCTTGACTATCTCTTAGTATGGGGGACCTGTCATATGGACCGACTATAATTAGGTCCTGTTTCTGTTGAATAGCTGTACATTCAATCTAGCCAAGAGTTCCTAGTTCTGCCCTTATTTCTGCCACTAAACAGGATATGTCCCATTTTATAATCTGATGGGCCTGACTGTTCTGCTCACATCACCAACAGTGATCCTATGTCTGCGGCATAATGAATGGGAGACGATTTGGGCATTTAGTATTCTGCTGTTGCCTCATTTAGGTCACAGTTCTCATGGTCAGATCTATTTCTCATATCTGGACTGCTAAACCTGGACTGACATCCTCCACACCCATTGAAGCAGCTGGAGGCTACAGTTGGCATTTCAGTATTAGAAAGGTGGTCTTTATGGTATACCTGATCAGCAGGGTTGTAGTTGCAACGAGATCAGTTTGATATCTGAGACGTGCTTTTGTCCATTCTGACCCACTAAGAGTACACAAAGGGGTGCATCATCTATTCGGATACCTCTACGTAGGCTCCTAAAATTTACTAGCCTGTTATGGCAGGGTTAAAGGTGATGTTAGGTCATAGGTGTGCTGGAGTTAGATTGTACAGCCTTCGGAGAGCTGATTGTTTTCAATGTGATCATTTACACTTTGAAAATCAGCAAATTACAGATCTGAGCTTGATTGTTTTGTTGATTGTCCAGACTTAAGAAAGCATCGGAGAAAATGTGAAAAATGCAGATTAAACTTAAAAGTGTGTCATGAGTACTTTTGTGGTCGTTGTTGTTCAAGGTTAAACATTTAGTCCCACACGACTGCTTAGATGAATGCAGTAATTCCCTGTATCCTCCCTGAAAGGCAACGCACAAAGAACCTCTCATTGTAAAACTTCTCTGCCCCATATTTATAGTGCTGCAATCGGCATACCATGCCATCTGGGTTCTATTGAGAGCATCTACCACAAGCAGAAGCTTTTCCTTGAAAATAGTCCTACTGTGATATCTAAAGAGGCCAAAGTGATAGGGATGGCAAGCATCCATCCTCCATCCCCAAAGTACGTGGAGGTATTGTGGAGTTGTGGAGGAATTGTAAGTACTGGCTGGTGAAAGGAAAGGAAATATAGAGGCCTTATTGCATCAGTCAGTAGCAAAGCCTTTCAGTCCCACTGCCATAACCTCTCCCATTTAAAGGTATTTCTGATGTCTGTGTACCCAAGCCCATTGTCCTAAATAAAAGTTTTGGGTGTTTGGGAGCCCTTGGTGGTACTATTGAAAGATGGAGTAGGTCCAGTCAGTATCCTATAAGGAGTAGTTTTTTTAGGCAAAGGGTTAAAGATTGATATTCTTGATGTTAAAGATTGCTTGTCAAATCATATGTATGCATGTATTGCCAGCTATCTTTTGTGGGTATATGTGGGAGTAAGCCTTCTTACACAGTGTGCCCATCTAGTAACCCAATCATTTTTTCAGAAAGGCTAATTGTGAATAATATGGGACATGTAAATGTGATGGCACCTTCTATGTAACTATATCTTAGGTAGAGCCCTACACATCTGCTATATATGTATGGTTCAGTTCACTCAATGTTGCTTTCTAATTGGCTGGGGCCATTGCAGAAGAATCAACTGTAGGTAAGACAAACTACTGGGAAGGAGCCAACTTGGCAGAGTAAAGGTGAGGGGTCTCTTGAGCTTCTCCAAATTCCTCTCAGACAATCTAAAATAACACCTCAAAATTAATGCTAGAGTGACAGAACCAACAAAAGGATGGAGCGAAGCAATTTTCCAGCCCAAGACCACGTAGAAGGTCAGCAAAAAAGGCCTGTCTTACCGGGGTAAGAGTAGGGTCCAGTCCAGTCTGGTGCAGGCTATGCCAGTGTTGGCTGAGCCCCAGCAAACCAGCAGCAGACCTTGGGCCAACTGAATCAGGAGGTGAAGTGGCTGCTTCCAGAGATCTCTATTCACAGATAGTAAAGCGATCAGAAAACTGAAAGGAAGGTGTCCGAAGACAGAAAGAAATTACAGGAGATCTTTTGCTGGGACTGGGTGCAGGATTCTGTCCTTATGCAGTTCTGAGTTGCAGTCCCAGGACAAGGAAGAGGACTAGAAAGTCTAGGGACCCTGGTCACAGTTCCAGGGTGGAAAAGAGTGCTTGTGGTTGCTCATAGACCAGAGCACAGGCCAGGAGAGCACTGATCTTCTTACTACCTTGGAAGAACTTACAGACCCCCAAGAACTAGCTCTAACACAAGAGCACAAAACACTTGACAGTGCCCACTCCACCCTGGGAGCAAAGCCCAACTTTAACATAAAGTTGAAAGTCAAGAAAAAGGCTAGAAAAATGAGTAAACATAAAAAAAAAAGAACCTGACCATAGACAGTTACTATGGTGACAGGGAAGATCAAAACACAAACTCAAAAGAAGACAACAAGATCAAAACAACCTCATGAAAAGCCTCAAAGAACAATGTGAATTGATTTCAGGTCCTGGAAGAAGGATTTTAAAAATAAATAAGAGAGGTAGAGGAAAAGGGAGAAAAGAAATGAAAGTGATGCAAGAAGGAATCAACAGCTTGGTAAAGGAGTCACCAAAAATTACTGAAGAAAATAACACCTTAAAAAACAGAATAAGCCGAATGTTAAAACTGAAGCAAAAATACACTGAAGAGAAGAGTTCCATTAAAAATCATAATTAGCCAAATGGAAAAAAGAGGTACTAAAAATTCACTGAAGAAAAGAACTCCTCACAACATAGAGTTGGCCAAATAGAAAAGGAGGCACAAAAGAGGACTGAAGAAAATAATTTCTTAAAAACTGGAATTGGTTAAATGACTCCAAGAGACATTAAGAAACAATAAGACAAAATCAAAGGAATGCAACATTCATGGGGCATGAGTGACCCTATGTAGTTTACTTGTCAAATCTGAGCAAAACCTTCCTGTACCAGATTTACATTAGATGTATTTTTTAATAATAACCACTTCCACTCATTTTCCACATGAGCAATGTTGTACCATATCCTTTTTGTGTTCCACAGTACCAAGGCAGTCCCTATTAGGAAGCCCAGTCATAAGAACCTTTCATCTCCAGGTGTCTACTATGTGCATTAGCCCTGCTTCACCTCCTGATTCAGTTGCCCCAAGGTCTGCTGCTGGTTTGCTGGGGCTCAGCCAACACTGGCATAGCCTGCACCGGACTGGACTGGACTGGACTCTACTCTTACCCCAGTAAGACAGGCCTTTCTTGCTGACCTTCTGTAATGTAATACCAAGCAAAGGCAACTTCCCAGGTTCAAAATACCAGCATAGGTGCTCTCTATTTTATTCAGTAACAAACCCAGAACAGAGAAGATCAAAACATGACATCATTCAAAATACAGCATTTACTAAGTGTGATTAAATAATCTCCAAGGCCTACCCCACCCCAGGACTTTCCAATCATTCAATCAATTACAAAGTCTCTGTTCCAAATACTTCTCCACCCCTAGGCTATACCTTAATTAAGTCCACCACAAAGCCCCTCTTCTCAAATGGAGATTAGTTTCCAAACATAAGTAAAATACATTCATTTGCTCAACCATAGAACACAAAAAGGTCAAAAGTTCCCCACCCCTGGATCACAATTGAATCTACCCCAGAGTTACATCAAGTTTAAACACAGCACTTAATACCCAAATGGAGGTCTTTTCTTCATCTTGACACGAGGCAAGTTCTCAGCAATCTTAGTTCCTGGAGAGACAAGGCTTAGCAAGGCCATAAGATACATTGCCAGTCCCTTCATGAATTTATCCTCTGTCTGTAGAACAGTCCTAGAACCCCTGAACACATTAGCAAAGCCCTCTCCCAGGATTTCTGTAAACATACAACAAGAAAATCCTTCTTCAGGGCTTCTGAACCAACAGAAAGGCTCCCAGACCCCTGCAACAACAGCACTGTCCTTCACCAGTGGACAGTATTCATTCTGTCTGCCGGACAGTCTCCAGACCCCTGCAACAACAGTACTGTCCCTCATCAGTGGACAGTATTCACTCTCAGTACTGTCCCTCACCAGTGGACAGTATTCACTCTCTGTCTGCAGGACAGTCTCAGGCCTTCTTAACCAAATGCCAGGTTCCAGAACTTCTTCAACAGGACAGTCTTTCACCAGTGGACAAATCTGGCAAAATAACATCAAAACAGACAGACAAAGTGCCAGCAAAACAGCCATGTCTCCTCAGTCCTTGGCAGCTCAGGGGGCAGGTCTCAAAAGTCCAGGGCAATTCAAAGCGGACACCAGCAATCTCTTAGTCTCTCCCTCTCCACGAGGTGCTGCTTCCAAAAAGAACTTCCGCCTCTCTCTTGTCTCTCCAAATCTACATCAACAGCTCCTCCCACTTCAGGACTTTCTTTTCACATCAACAAGCCCATCCCACAGGTGGGATTAACAAACTCTGGGTTTTAATACAATCAATTTGAAAACCAAGCCAATACAGGGGAATCTTTAATTGCCATTACTATCACACCTTCTACGTGGTCTTGGGCTGGAAAATTGCTTTGCTCCATCCTTTTCTGTCACTCTAGAATTGATTTTGAGGTGTTATTTTAGATTGTCTGAGAGGAATTTGGGGAAGCTCAAGAGATCTCTCACCTTTACTCTGCCAAGTTGGCTCCTTCCCAGCAGTTTGTCTTACCTACAGTTGATTCTTCTGCAATGGCCCCAACCAATTAGAAAGCAACATTGAGTGAACTGAACCATATATAGCAGACGTGTAGGGTTCTACCTAAGATATAGTTATATAGAAGGTGCCACTTCAACATCTTGTACAAAAGCAGATGCAATCCCACTAGGCCCATAAAACACCGATTTCTTGCCTGTGTTGTAGGTTCTTTTAGGGTCTAAATAGAGGACTTCATTCATTCAAGTGATATGTTTTTCTGGTCCATGAGAAACAAGGAATTATGAGTTAGTTCCTGTACTTTTCCCAGGATTTCAAGCCCTGTCTTCATTTCTTATATGGACCAGCAGCCCCAAAAGCACCAATAGCACCTTGATTTTCCCAGATTATTTCATTGTAGTTCAGAGTTTACAAAGCTCTGAAAATCCATATCCCAATCCCACTCCCATAGATGAGTCTTACATTCAAGAACAAGGTTACATCTTTAATTTAAATTTTTAGTGATACTCTTGACAAGGATGATCCTCTAATGCCATCAACTCTAGCTCTGACTAGTATGTTTCCCCCCCAATATCATCAGTTGAGAATCATTTAGTCAGCCAGCTTTAATCAGATTTTAGAGAGCAATAGTTTCTAAGATGGTACAGTAAGAACATCCTCCTAAAAGTCTGTGACAGAGTTTCCCACATTATATATATAAAGTCCAAGGCAAAATGGACCTTTAGAAGGCATACATAGCAAAGGGGTAAAAGCTTCTGGTTTTGGAAACCCCTTCCTCTCATTCATGGAGGTGCTCAAGAAGTTTCCCTGAGATATGGTACATTTTCTTTTCTGGGCTCATTGTGGAATATGAATCAATATTTATTCTTTTCTTGACTCCCAACACAGATACCACCACCAGACAATCCAGGGATGCTGCTAAGACACCAGTGGGAAGATGAGAAGTCCAATCTTTTCTAGGACTCTTTGAAGCCTGACCTATTTCACCCCATTTCTGCATCTCTCAGATAGACATAATAATAGCACCTTCCTCAAAGGGTTATTGTGAACCTGATTCAGGCTTCAACCACTTAGGGATTCTCATATCTGCATGAAGAAAGAAATCTGGTTCTGTGCTTCATTGTTTGACAAGAGTCTGGTCACATTCCTGCAGCATTTACTATGATTCTGCTGCAGTTCTTGCAGTACTGGCCAGTCCTTTGTCTAAATAATATTCTACCAATGACCTGCCTAAATTTAAAAACAGAGTAAGGGTCAGCTAGGTAGTGCGGTGAATAGAGCAACGACCCTGGAGTCAGGAGGACCTGAGTTCAAATACAACCTCAGACACTTGAGTACAAGTGTGTAACCTTGGGTAAGTCACTGAACCCCAATTTCCTTGCCTTGCCCCCTCTGAGAAAAAAAAAGAGAAAACAAAGAAAAACTAGAATAAGTTCACATACACTAAACAAAACATGAACTGACAGTATGGGAGAAAGACCACACTTGTCACTTATATGCCAGTTGGATCAAATTTGTTATTTATATGTCATTTGGGAAATTCTCTTTTTTTTTTATCACTTTATTAACTTCTAGTTTGCATCATTCATTTCCACAAGATTTTGAGTTACAAATTTTCTCCCCGTTTTCCCCCCCTACCTACCACCCTAAAATAGTGATCCCACTGGATATCCCCTCCTCCAATCTGCTTTCTCCCATATCTTCTCCCATTCCCCCTCCAACTTTCCAGTAGGGCATGGTGGATCTCTATGCCCCAGTGCCTGTATATCTTATTTCCCAGTTACATGTAAAATAACATTAATAATATATATATATATATATATTTTATTTTAAAGCTTTGAATTCCAGATTCACTCCCTTGCCACCCACCCTTACTGGGAAGATAAGCAATTCGATATAGGTTGAATATGTGTAGCTATGCAAAACATTTCCATAGAGGATATATTGTAAAAGACTGACTATATTTCCCTCCCTCCTATCCCACCTCCCACTTGTTCTATTTTCTACTTTGATCCTGTCCCTTTTCAAAAGTGGGTGCTTCTTACTTCCCTCCCCCCCAGCTTGCCCTCCCTTCCATCATCCCCCCTCTCATCCCCTTCCCCGCTACTCTCCTGTAGGGTGAGATACCCTATTTAGTGTGTATGTCATTCCCTCCCTAAGTCAAATTCAATAAGAATAAAGTTGACTCATTACCTTTTGCCTTCCTGTTCTTCCCCTACCTCTTCTATATGAGATAATTTACCCCATTCTGTCTCTCCCCATCTCCTCTCATTATATTCCTCTCTCACCTCTTAATTTCACCTTTTAAGTATCATCCCTTCCTATTAAATTGGTCCTGTGCCCTCTATCTATATATACTTGTACACATACACACATTCACATATGTATTCATACAGCTATATACCCCCTATATAGACATATATATGAGTGTATATATACATATACATACATACATACATATGTGTGTATACACATACACACATATGTGTGTGTGTATACACACACACACATTTCTATTTCCTTCAACTAATCTCATACCAAGAAAAGTTTTTTAAGTTACAATTATTGTTTTTCCATGTAGGGATGTAAATAGCTCAAATTTGGTAAGTTCCTTATGATTTCTTTTCCCTGTTTACCTTCTCACGCTTCTTTTGCTTCTTGTATCTGAATGTCGAATTTTCTATTCAACTCTGGTTTTTTCATCAAGAATGCTTGAAAGTCCTCTATTCCACTGAATAACCATATTTTCCCCCTGAAACATGATACTCAGTTTTGCTGGGTAGGTGATTCTTGGTTTTAATCCCAGCTCTTTGACCTCCTGAATATCATATTCCAAGACCTTTGATCCCTCAATGTAGAAGCTGCCAGATCCTGTGTTATCCTGATTGTGTTTCCACAATATTCAAATTGTTTCTTCCTGGCTGCTTGTAATATTTTCTCCTTGATCTGGGAATTCTGGAAACTCGCTATATATTCCTAGGAGTTTTCTTTTGGGGATCTTTTTCAGGAGGTGATGGATAGATTCTTTCAACTTCCATTTTGCCCTCTGGTTCTAAAACATCAGGGCAATTTTCTTTAAGAATTTCTTGAAGAATAATTTCTAGGTTCTTTTTTTGATCATGGCTTTCAGGTAGTCCAGTAATTTTTAAATTATCTCTCCTGGACCTATTTTCCAGGTCAGTTGTTTTTCCCATGAGATATTTCACATTGCCTTCTATTTTTTCATTTGTTTGGATCTGTTTAATAGCATCTTGATTTCTCATAGAGTCACTAGCTTCCATTTGCTCCAATCTAATTTTGAAGGAATGATTCTCTTCAGTGAGCTTTTGAGATTCTTTTTCTATCTGGCAAATTTGGCTTTTAAAAGCATTCTTTTCCTCATTGCCTTTTTGAGCCTCTTTTGCCATTTGAGTTAGTACATTTTTAAAGGTGTTATTTTCTTCACTCAGGTTGTTGACTCTCATTTCATAATTTTCTTGCATCATTCTCATTTCTCTTCCCAATTTTTCCTCCTCTTCTCTTATTTTGTTTTCAAAATCCTTCTTAAGGTCCTCTATGGCCTGTAACCAGTTTGTATTTTTCTTGGAAGCTTTTGGTGCAGGAGTTCTGATTTCACTGTCTTCCTCCTGTTCCATGCTTTTCTCCTTTTTGTCCCCAAAATAGGAGTGTAAAGTTGGGTTGATCTGTTTGCTTTGCTTCCTTTGCCTGCTAATGTTGCCACGCAATTACTTGACTTTTGGGCTTTTTGCCACAATAGGACTCTGCCACTAGACAGGGGAGCTTCGTCCCAAATACTGGGGTTTTCTCAGCTGCCAAAGGTATCAGTTGGGTGTCGTTTCTGAAGCCTTCACATGCTCTGGCAAGCTGATCGCACACCCCAGGACCTCCACCCTAGACTGCAATACAGATCCAAGCAGGTTAAAGCAAGAGTGATTACCCCTCAGACTGTTGCTTGGTTCCCCTACACTCTGCAGTCCAGGAGCTGAAGCTGCCATGTGGCGGCGGCTGCATGGCTGAGGCACCTCAGCAGCTTCTCCCTCTAGGGGATAAAGGCTGACCACACTCCCCAACTACTGGATCCCAAAGTCCACACTGCACTGACCTCTCGCTTTGTCCTTAGCATCTATGGGTTGATAATTCTGTAAACCGCCACAGCTGCTGGTGATCTGAAGTCCCTCCAGCTGAAGGTTGGTCAGGCTGCCCTGGGGCTAAGACCTCTGGCTCTCGAAGGGTTGGGCTCCACTCCAAGAGGGCTGCCCTGGACAATTTCTGCCGGCCTGCCTGGCTGTTCTCAGCGGGAAGTTAGCTTCTCTGTGTCATGTTGTGGGTTCTGTATGGAAGGAATAAGTATTTTAACTTAGGGTGAGCAGCTCCATTTTGTGACTAAACAGTTGTTATATATACTGTTTTGGGGTCTTTCCCCCTATAATAAAATAATCATTTGTGAATAGTTTGATAGGGGCTGCTAGGTAGTACAATAAATAGAGTGGTGGGTCTGAAATCAGGAAGACTCATCTTCCTGAGTTCAGATCTGGTCTCAGACACTAACTAGCTGTGTGACCATGGCCAACTCACTTTATGCTGTTTGCCTCAGTTTCCTCATCTGTAAAATGAGCTAGAGAAGGAAATGGCAAAATACTCCAGTATCTACCAAGAAAATCATGAATGGGGTCACAAAGAGTCAGACACGAGTGAACATAGCAACAATAACAAATAGTGCTATGTCAGATTTGATAAACAATGACTAATGAGATGGGAACCCCCTTTCTCCCTGAAACCTACTAAACAACTGATAAAACTGTTTGTTTTGATTCTGAGTCAGAGTCAATCAACATTGATTTAGTACCTACTATGTGCCAAGCATTGCCCTAAATATTGTTCTAAATACTAAATACAATGAAAGACATAAGGCAGTCCCTTCCCTCAAGGAGTTTACAGTTTAATAGGGGTGGTGGTGGGAATAGCACATAAAAAAAAGTTGAAAAGGAAAGAGGAGGGTAATATATCCAGCATAGGGTCATGATGAAGTACTGCAACCAGGTTGGAAATGCTCTGAGGAGTGAGTTACAGAGTTGATTTCATCTTGCAGGGTGATGAGTTCCTGGAGATCATGAAATCCAGGAGAGCAGCTGGGTGAGGTGAATGCCCCATGTGCCCTCTATATAGAGAGGATCTGAGCAAATTTCCCAGATGTCCACACCCCCACCCTCTCCAATCAGAGGTAGAAAGAGTTCCCAGGGGCAGGACGTACTGAGAAGGTGTGAGGTTCAGAGTTGACTTCACCTTGTAGAATGATGAGTTTCTGAAGGTCATGAAGTCCAGGAGATCAATTAGGTGGGAAATAATTGATAGTTTCCCTTCATCATACTCTTAGGTAATCAATCACCAATCAGAATTTGTCATCAATAAAAGCCTTGAGCCAGAACCATAAAAACCCACCAGAGGCCCATCATCAGCCTGTTCCTGACTCAAGACTAGGACAGATTCCTGCATTGACCATGCTTGGAAATTAGAACATTCCATATTCACTTCAGAGCAGTGCTAATTGATGAAGATTTATCAGAAAGCTGCCTCAGAAGGAGTACATGACATGGGCAGATATGGAACCTTTTCTTAAGTACCAATATGAGACCCACTTATTCAAACACTAGAAACAAACTTGGTGGCTTGTTCCTACAGAGGTTTGTATTTTTGAATAATCAGTAAAGTTTAATTACATGCATTGATGGGTTTAAGTCTTATTTGTGTACCATTAACCCTAATAAGCATATGTAACAATTTTATACGTGTACCATACATTACATCTGGACAGAGAAACAAGAGGTTTACGGAATTCCCAGAAGTTGGGAGTGGTTAAGCTAATGTTCACCAACCAGGGCCTCTGGATTCAGTCTTGGTCTCTAGCCAATGCTTAAGGAAGAAGTCTGCCACAAGATCATTGTATTGGCCAATCTCTTGTTTTCTGAGCGCATCTAGTCCTTTCCCCAAAGGGATCACAAACAGTAGTTTAGTAAGGGTGAAACTGGCTTAGCCTCAGATGAGAAGGTAGCTTATGTTATAGGTCATGACTTAGGCAACACACAAGGTCTATACAGACACAGGCACAGACAGAAACACGTACAAATACCTCTTGGTGTGTCTGACGGATTTGGTTTTTTAACACATTCAGATTCCATGAGTGGCAATGAGAAACCAGCAAGATGAGGCAGGCCTATTCAGAAAAACCTTTAGCATTACTTCTATTTAGTTAATGCCAAAGCTTTTTTGAAAAGGGGTGATCCAGGGCTATGTTAGCTTCTATCAGGAATCTGAACCTCAAGATACCATTTAACTATAGAAGAAAAACTGTATTTTGTATTTTAGCCAAAGTCCACCAAAAAAATGTATTAGTATGAAAGCATTCCTAGTTGCTGAGAGGAGGCCCAAATGGACAGAGATATGTAATTTTCTCTCCCCCAAGAAATTTGCGATTAAATTTCATGATAGTCCTAAAACAAAAGACAAAATTCCACAGGAAAGTGAAATAAGGTACATAATTTATTCAAGTTTAGGGTTTTTAAACTTACCAAACAGAACAATAATAATATTAACACTGGCACACCCTGGGAAAGAATGTCTTCCTGAAACCAGTCACTCCTTAACAACTCCCCTTTCAATCTGGTCAAAGATGAGCAAAGAAATACCTCTGTTAACTGAATTAAGTCAAGGCTTTACCACTCTTAGTTTGGTCGACATAAGACAAAGTGTCAGTTTCAAGGAATCAAGATCCCTCCCTGAAATTGGTTTTCTTCTATTCAGAGAAATTTAAGTAGCTCTTTGATTCAAGTAAGACCACAGAGTTCAGACTAGGACATTACCGTATTATTAAGATTCCTTAGTATCTATAACACAACTGTGGCCTCAGGACTAATATGTTTCCATACTATGCTGACAGGTTTTGCTTAACTGTTTTTTAAAATTTACAGAAACCTAAAGTGGGGTTGGCATTGTCCATCTTCTCTCTTGAATCAAAAGCAAAGGCAAAACCCAAAAAACTCAACTTCTCTCTCCAGCTCCTGACACCTCTACCTCATTCCTCATGTATGTTCAACATTGATTTTCACCATGAGAAGAAAATTCCATATCAAAAGAATACCATGACAACACAGTTACAATAGGAAAATTTGGAAGAGGGAAAGGTTTGGGTTAAAAGATAATGAGTTTTGTTTTGGACACATTGAGATTAAGATACCTATTTGATACCCATTTCAAAATTTCCAATAGACAAGTGGGGATTTGGAATTGTAGCTCAGAAGAGACAAGCTGTAGGAACAAACAAGAGATTCGGATACTTGAATCCATGGGAACCAATGAGATCACTCAGGAAGATAGCATAAAAAGAAGAGAAAAGGCTCCAGGGCAGAGCATTGTGGGGCAACCACAGTTAAGGAGTATGATAAGGATGAAAATCCAAATAAAGGGAATGAGAAAGCAGTCAGGCTGGTAGGAATAGAACCAAGAGGGAATAGTATGCAAAGAGAAAAGGAGGTGAACAATAGTGTCAAATTTTGCAGTTAAACCAAGAAGGGTAAGGATTGAGAAAATACAAAGATTCATGTCTTGTATCATGAAAAAAAAAATAAACCTATACAAGAAAACAATATATTAGATGAAGAACAAAAAAAGATAGGTCAATACATCTCAGGGATGTGAAAAACAACCCCTTATTGATTTGGTAATTATTGAATAAACTACCCTGGAGGTACCATAGTATTTATACTGACTTTTTAAAAGATCACAAAGCTTTTGACTCAGTTAAGTACTCATGGCTTAGTTCATGATCTGACAATAAATTAGACCACAACATAGTGAGAATGCTAAAATTTGACCCCAAAATGAAAAACTATTTTTTCTTAAATAAAACATACCAATGACATAAGAATGTCAAGAACAACATAATGTCATCTAAAACATAACCATTTTCAGGGAGACAGTTTGAGCTCACTGTTTTGGCCTGGACTTAATCATGTAGTGTTTTTTCAAATAGAACTAAATATGACTAAAATTAAATGAGTTGAATTAAAACATCTTATGGGTCATTTGATGTCATCAGACTATAGGGACTCACTGAGAAATTCATTATTTAGCTCCTTTATCTCATGGAAACTTTCCTCATTTATGTCCAAATGTCCTTTCAAATCAGTAAGTGTAAAGTTCTTGACATACAACAAGGAAATTAGAGTCTAAAAAGGCTTTGAGATTAATTCAAAGGTCACACTGAACCAATAAGTGAAGGCAATACTTTCAAGAACCATGATATCTTCAAGGCAAGACACATAGAGCATGAAAATGTTAAAGAGAAGGCTATGGCTGAATGTGTTAAGGGACTTATTGGTAATTTCATTTTCCTCCTTTTTTTTATTAGAATCACTAAGAATTTGCCTATTTTTTGGTTTTTCTAAAAAAATCTTTCTAGCTTTATTAATCAACTTAATTTTTTGCTTTTTAAATTTTAAAAATCTCTTCTTTCACTTTTGGAATTTCTACTTTGGTGCTCATTTGGGCTTTTGGATTTGTTGTTTTCCTAGTCTTTTTTTAAGTTGCATGTCTAATTAGGTAATCAATTCTTTCTCTTCTTTTGATGAAAAATGTTTAGAGATAGAAATATTGCATTTGGAACTTTGCATGCATTGGAAAAATTTTGGTATATTGTCTCATCATTTTATTTGATAAATTTATCTATTGTTCAACTTGTTCTTTGACTTGCCAATAGTTTTTTTTTTATTACACTTAAGACTACAGATGGTTATTTAGTTTCTATTTAACTTTAAATTCTTTTCATTAAATGCTCTGTATTGAGGTCTGTAAAGAATATATATAATATTTCTACTTCTTTGAAGTCGTTTATGCTGTTTTAATGACTCAGTAAAGGTTAGTTTTTATTAAGGTGATATGTAACAATGAAAAAGATGTATATTCTTTTCTATTTGAATGCAGCAATTGCCAGAGATCTATCATATCTAACACTTTAAAAATTCTACTTAGGCGGGGGGAAGGAGATGAGAGGGGGGATGATGGAGGGAAAGGCAGGTTGGGGGGGAGGGTCACACACTTTTGAAAAGGGACAGGTTCAAAGTAGAGAATAGAACAAGTCAGGGGCACGATAGGACAGAGGGAAATATAGTCAGTCTTTCACAATATATCCACTATGGGAATGTTTTGTGTAGCTACACATGTACAACCTATATTAAATTGTTTATCTTCCCAGTAGGGGTGTATGACGAGGGTAGAAGGGAAAGAATATGGAATTCAAATTTTTTAAATCAAATGTTTAAAAAAATATTATTATTATTATTTCTTTACATACAACTGGGAAATAAGATATACAGGCACTGGGATATGGAGATCCATCTTGCCCTACTGGAAAGTTGGGGGTAGGGGTAGGGGTGGGAGAGGACATAGGAGAGAGCAGATTGGGGGAGGGGGTATACAGTGGTATTGCCATTTTGGGGTGGTGGATAGGAGAAAGACAAAGAAAATTTGTCACTCAAAATTTTGTGGAAATGAGTGATGTAAACTAAAAAATGAAAATAAAATTTAATTTAAAAATTGTACTTAGGTCATTAATTTCATTCTTAGGTATCCTTTTAAAAAATTGTTAGATTTGAAAGAGGGTACATAGAAGGCCCAAATGTTATTATTTCCTTTAATTTTATTAATTTTTACTCTAAGAATTTAGATGCTATGTATACTGAAAGCATCCTGCTCATCATTTCTTTTTTTAAATTAATTTGTTTTTAGCTTTTAACATTCAATTCCATCAGTTTTAAATTTTCTCCCCCTTCCTCCCTTCTCCCCTCCCCAAGAGAATATGCAATCTGATATAGGCTCTACATATACATTCCCATTAAACATATTTTAATATTAGTCATGTTATGTAGAAGAATTAGAATGAATAGGAGGAACTATGAGAAAGAAAAAAACAAAACAAAACAAGACAAAAAAAGAAAATAGTCTGCTTCACTCTGTATTCAGACTCCATAGCTCTTTCTATGGATGTGGATGGCATTTTACATCATGAGCCCTTTGGAATTATTTTAGGTCCTTGCATTGCTGATAAGGGTTAAATCTATCAAAGTCACTCATCACACAATGTCATTGTTACTGTATACAAGGTTCTCTTAGTCCTCCTGCTCACTTCACTCAACATCAGTTTATAAAAATCTTTCCAGGTTTTTCTGAAGTCTGCCTGTTCATCATTTCTTATAGCACAATAATTTTCCATTGCAATCATATATCACAACTTGTTTTCCCATTCCCCAACTGATGGATATTCCCTCAATTTCCAATTCGTGGCCACCACAAAAAGAGCTGCTATAAATATTTTTGTACATATAGGTCCTTTTTCTTTTTCTTTGATCTCTTTGAGTTGAACACCTAATAATGGTACTGCTCAGTGAAAAGGTATACCCAGTTTTATAAACCTTTGGGCATAGTACTAAATTGTTCTCCAGAATGATTGGATCAGTTCACAATTCCATCAACAATACATTGGTATCTCTATTTTTCCACATCTCCTCTAATATTTGATACTTTCCTTTTCTGTCATATTAGTCAATCTGAGAGATATAAGGTGGTACCTCAGAGTTATTTTAGTTTGCATTTCTCTAATCAATAGTGATTTAGAGCATTTTTCATATTACTATAGATAGTTTTGATTTCTTCTGAAAACAGACTGTTTTTATCCTCTGATAGTTTACCAATTAGGGAATGACTCAAATTCTTAAAAAATTGAATTAATTCTCTATATATTTTAGAAATGAGGCCTTTGCCAGAGAAACTTGCTATAATTTTTCCCCATTTCCTGATTCTCTTCTAATCTTGGTTGCATTGGTTTTGTTTGTGTAAAACTTTTTAAATTCGACATAATCAAAATTATCTACTTTGTATACAATAATGCTCTCTATGTCTTCTTTGGTCTTAAATTTTTTCTTTATCCAAAAATCTGACAAGTAAAATATTCCATGCTTATACTATCACCCTTTATATCTAAATCATATACCCATTTTTCCTTTATCTCAGTATATAGTGTGAGGTGTTTTTCTATACTAGGTCCTGTCAAACTGCATTCCAGTTTTCCTAGCATCTTTGTCAAATAGTGATTTCCCAAAATTTTGGATCATTAGAATTGTCAAAAACTAGATTACTATGGTATTACTACTGTGTACCTAATTGTGATCCAACACTCTATTTTTTAGCCAGCATTAGATTATTTTGATAATTACTTCTTTGTAATACAGTTTGAAATCTGGTACTGCTAAGCCACCTTTTCTTCACATTTTTTTTTATTGATTCCCTTGATATTCTTGATCTTTTGTTCTTCTAGATGAATTTTCGTGTGCCTTTTTTCTAGCTCTATAATATTTTTTTTTGGTGATTTGATTGGTATCATACTGAATAAGTAAATTAATTGAGGTAAAATTTTCATTTAATTATATTAGCTTGGTCTATCCATGAGCAACTAATATTTTTCCAATTGTTTAGTTCTGACTTTATTTACATGAAAATTGTTTTGTAATTGTGTTCGTATAGTTCCTGAATCTGTTTTGGCAGTAGATTCCCAAGTATTTTACCATATTTCACCATATAATTGTCATATAGTTTTTCCAGTCCAAATATTAGTTTATAACCTTTCATTGCATAAACATTGGATGGTATAATTCTGTTCATCACACCACTTAAAAGATAAACAGAACAGCAACATATTCACCAATGGTATATGGAAAAGCATTTATCTCTTGCACATTGTGAGCCAGTGACCTAGAATCTCAGAGCATGCATATTGTCAATATTCAGTTTTAATGTATATTTATGAGTATTCCATGCATCCTAATCTTGCACCAAAGACAGTTAAGTAATAAATGATTTTTTTTTTTAGTAATATTGGCACAATTTTTTAAAGCTTCACATAATGGTCATAACCCACTTTTTTGCAAAAAAAAAATTGGCATAAAATATGCAGTGATTATATGATAAAATATGGTATGTCATTCGTGATTATTTTAAATGGAATTTCTCTTTCTATCTGGTCTCGCTGTATTTTGTTGGTAATGTGTAGAAAGGCTGATGATTTATGTGGGTTTATTTTATATCCTGCAACTTTGCTGAAGTTGTTATTTCAACTTTTTTTTTTTCAGTCAGTTCTCTAAGTATATCATTCTATTATCTGCAAAGAGTGATAGTTTTGTTTTTTCATTGCCTATTCTAATCCCTTCAATTTCTTTTCCTTGTCATTGTGATAACTAGCATTTCTAGAAGAATATTGATTACTAGTGGTGATAATAGGCATCCTTACTTTACCCCTGATCTTACTGGAAAGGCTTGCTGCTTATCCCCATTACAGATAATACTTGCTGGTGGTTTTAGATAGATGTTACTTATTTTAAGGAAAGCTCCATTGATTCTAATGCTTTCAAGTGTTTTTAATAGGAATGAGTGTTGTATTTTGTAAAAAAAAGAAAAAAACAACTTTTTTCTGCATGTATTGAAAAAGTCATGTGATTTTCTTTGGTTTTGTTTTTGATGTGGTCAATTATGCTGATAGTTTTTCTAATATGAACTAGCCCTCTATTTCTGGTCATATTCCATCTATTCATAGTCTATGATATCCTTGTATTTTATTTTAAGATTTTGCATCAATATTCATCAGGGAAATTAGTTTCTAGCTTTCTTTATCTGTTTTTGCTCTCCCTGGTTTATGGATCAACACCATGTTTTTGTTGTAAAACGAATTTGGTAAGACTCCTTCTTTGTCTGATTTCCCAAACAGTTTATATAATATTGGAATTAATTGTACTTTAAATGTTTGGTAGAACTCGCTTGTAAATCCATCTGATTCTGAGGATTTTTCTTAGGGAGCCCATTTAGAGCTTGTTAAATTTCTTTTTCTAAGATAGTGTTATTTAAGTATTCTATTTTCTCCTCTATTAATCTGAGTAATTTGTATGTTTGCAAATATTTATCCAATTCACTTAGACTGTTAGATTTATTGGCATATAATTGGGCAAAATAGTTCCTAATAATTGCTTTAATTTAATCTTCTTTGGTGATGAATTTATCCTTTTCATTTTTGATAGTAGTAATTTGATTTTCTTATTTCTATTTTTAAAATAATATTTACCAATGGTTTATCTATTTTATTGTTTTTCTTTTTATGAAAGAATAGCTTGATTTATTAGTACAATGGTTTTCTAACTTTCAGTTTTTTTAATCTGCTCTTTAATTTTCAGGATTTTCAAGTTGGTGTTTGATTGGGGATTTTTAATTTGTTCTTTTTCTCATTTTTTTAAAAAAAAGTTGCATGCCTAATTCACTGATGGGTTCTTTCTCTATTTTATTGATTGTAAGCTTTTAGAGATATAAAATTTTTCCTAAGTACTACTTTGGCTACATCCTATAAACTTTGGTATGTTGTCTCATTGTTGTCATTCTCCTTAATGAAGTTATTTATTATTTTTATGGTTTGTTCTTTGACCCATGCATTCTTTAGGATTAGATTATTTAGTTTTCAATTAATTTTTAATCTTTGTTTCCAAGGTTCTTTAATGAATATAATTTTTAATGCATTATGATCTGAAGAGGATGAGTAATATTTCTACTTTTCTGCGTTTGGTTGTGAGGTTTTTAATGCCCTAATACATGGTGATTTTTCTGTGAGGTGCCATGTATAACTGAGGAAAAGGTATACTTCTTTCTATTACCATTCATTTTCCTTCAAAGGTCTATCATATCTAACTTTTCTAAAATTCTATTCATCTCCTTAACTTCCTTCTTGTTTATTTTACGGTTAGATTTATCTAGTTCTAAGAGATGAAAGTTGTGGTCACACATTAGTATAGTTTTACTATCTATTTCCTCCTATATTCATTTAACTTTTCCTTTAAGAATTAGATTGCTAATGCTGTTTGGTGTATTTATGTTTAGCATTGATATTGTTTCATTGTCTATGGTACCTTTTAATAAAATGTAATTTCCCTGCTTATCTCTTTTAATTAGGTCTAATTTGGTTTTGCTTTTACTGAGATCATGATTGCTACTCTGATTTTTTTTTTTATTTCATCTGAAGCATAATAGATTTTGCTTTCTCCCCTTATTTTTCCTCTATGTCTTTCTGTTTCAAGTATGTATTTTGAAAACAACATATTGTTGGATTCTTGTTTTTGATCCATTCAGCTATCCACTTCTGTTTTATGGGTGAATTCTTCCCATTCATATTCACAGTTATGATTATTAACTGTGTATTTCCCTCCATCATCTTTTTCCCCTTTTGTACTTCTCTCTATTTTTACCCTGTCTCTCTTTAAAAGTCAGTTTTGCTGCTGACCACTACATCCTTTAATCTACTTTCCCTTCTGGTAGCTCCCCTTCCCTTCCTACTTCTGCATGAGGTAAGATGGATTTCTATACCCAACTAATTCTGTATTTTATTCTCTCTTTGAGCCAATTCTTATTCTCCCTTCCCCTTCTCCCAGTGCATCTCTTTCTCTCATGCTTTAATTTTATTTTTTTGAAATCATCCCATCATAGTCATCTCACCTCTCTCTTCTCTGTCTATGTGTACTTCTAATTGCCTTAATAATGATAAAATTCTTAGGAATTACAATTATTGTCTTCCCATATAGGAATGTAAACATTTAATTTTTTTATTCCCTTGTAATTTCCTTTTCCTGTTTACATTTTTATGTTTCTCTTGACTCTTGTATTTGAAAGTCAAATTTTTTACTCACCTGAAGGTGTTAAATGTTTAAAAAATCAGGAATGCTTGAACGTTCTCTATTTCATTAAATATCCATTTTCCCCTGAAGGATTATACTGTATTTTGCTGGATAGGTTATTCTTGGCTGTAATCCTAGCTCCTTTGCCTTCTGGAATACATATTACAAACCTTCCATTTCTTTAATATGGAAGCTGCTAAATCCTGTGTGATACTGACTGTGGTACTATGATATTTGAATTGTTTGTTTCAGCTGTTTGTAATATTTTCTCCTTGCCCTGGGAGATCTGGAATTTGGCTATAATATTCCTGGGAGTTTTCATTTTGGGATTTCTTTCAGGAGGTGATAGGTGGATTCTTTCAGTTTCTATTTTACCCTTTGGATCTAAGATATACAGGTAGTTTTCCTTCATTATTTCTAGAAAGATGATGTCTGGGCTCTTTTTTTTTTTTTGGTCATGGCTTTCAGGTAGTCCAATAATTCTTAAATTACCACTCCTCTATCTATTTCCCAGGTGAGTCTTTTTTTCAATGAAAAAATTTCCCACTCTTTGGTGGTTTTTTTGGGGGCCTCTTACCAAGCTGTCAACTCTCTTGTCATAATTTTCTTGAAGCACTTTAATTTCTTTTTCCCCGTTTTTTCTCTTTTTGAACTCTTCCAGTATTTCTTGTTTAGTTTGTATCCAATTCACATTTTTCTTTGAGGTTTTGCTTATAGCTGCTTTGACATCATTATCTTCTGGATCGGTGTCTTAATTTTCCCTGTCACCAATAATAACTTGTTATAGTCAGGTTTTTGTTGTTGTTGTTTATTCATATTTTCAGTCTATTTCTTGACTTTTAACTTTATGTTAAATATGGGCTCTACTCCCAGGGTGGAGGGGGCATTGTTCCAAGCTTCAGGTCTTTCTGGCTGCTGTTTTCAGAGCTAGTTCTGGGAGGTCTGTAGGTTTTTGGTGCTTTCAAGGTGATGTGATCTAAGGAGAGGTATGGTCATACCTCTCCTGGTCTGTGCTCTTGTCTTTACCCAGGAAAAGACCTTGTTCTCCTGTAGCCCTGGCCTTGGAACAGGGATCAGGTTCCCCACTCTCCTATAGCTGCAATTGCTAATACTGCTATCTGTCTTGGAATTGAGACCAGGGTCCTTAGTCCCCTGTGAACAACTACAATCATTCCTCCCCATGATGGAAGTATGAAGTTGGCCCCTGCTCCCCTGAACTGCAAGTGCTCCTTTTGGCCTTGGAACTGTGACCCAGAACTGCATATGGACAATGCAACAGGGTCCTGAAACTGGTACCAGCAAAGGATCTTTTGGAATCTTCATCTGACTAGCTGTCAGACTGTCCACCCTAGTCTGTGGGTTGAGAGCTCCTGAAGTGCTGCTGCAGCCAACACAGCTGCCCACAAGGCATGGCCTTTGTTGCCTGTGCTGAGCCCCAGGGTGCATCTGAGGGGCCCACCATGACAGACCTTTCCTGCCAACATCCTCATTTGCTTCAGGCTGGAAAATCATTTCACCTGAACTTTTGTTGGTTCTGCTGCTAGAGGTATTTTCAGGTATATTTCAGGTACAATTTCAGATATCATTTTAAGGTTGTTCAGAGGGGAATTTGGGAGAGCTTGACTGAGATGCTTCTCTACTCTGCCATCTTGGCTCCTCCTGACATCATTAAATTACTAATTATATATTTTCTTCCCACATATCCTCTCAGTTGAAAAATTTACTGCCATACATATATATATATATTCTCAATCTCTAGTTCAACTGAAAACCTGGAATAAAGGATCCAGGTATTTCTACCTTGTTTTGTAAAGGCAAAAACCTGAATAAGACCAGTAAAAAACTTCTCCTCTGGTTCCCTGAAAGTCATGGCTTTTCATTTTACTAGCAGGAAATTCTTATAAGCCAAGATTTTTATAACAAAAAGCAGGAGTACTCCCAGCTAGCTAAATGTCCTCAGGCTTTGTCTTTTTCTTGGACTTTTCTATTCCTGGTCAAGTGACTTGGATTCCTCTGTCAGAGACTTGACCCTAGCTTAGGGGACATGTTTTAGTCTCTGAAGGCAAACCTATAAACCCAGTAATATTTACTTGCCCAATAATTACCAAATAGAAATTATATTCTAGGTTTTTCATTTTTGAGCTTTTCAGTTTCTTCCATCTTACATGTAAATGAGTAGGTGGGGAAAAGGCACAGAGACAAGCTAAGCCCAGGGGGCAAAGTGATGGTCTTCTCTGCTAGTCAAACCACATTCCTGGCCTCTTCATATTCAGGTACTGCCAGCTCAAAGCGCCTGAGGAGTCTTGAGGCACACCCATAAGTCAGTTTTTAATTAAAAATTAAAATCATAGCTGAATGCTATCCTACTTTCTTTAAATCATACCGTTGCTAACAACTATCATGCTAAAGCTCTTTAGCGAAGCTGCTAAAGTGTTTTCTGTTTGAAACATGAAAAAAAATAAAGCAAAACTAAAAAAATCTAGATCTCTTATTTTGATGGTAGAGGAAACTCCCTTAAACCAATGCAAATAAGTACTTGCTCTGCAACTTAATATTCTGGAGAGTGGCCTCACCTTCGCTCAGATAGACCAGTAATTCCTGGTGTGATCTGTTGGCCTGAGACTATAGGTTTGGCTTTGGTAAAATCAGGGATGTTTTATTTTATTATAGGTTCACATACATTTTCATGCAAAATTACTGACATAATGTAGGTTTAGTGTTCCACCATCGATTTTATAACCGAAACCTGGTGCATAGGATCACAGAATCATAGCACAAGACATGCCCTTAGAGGTCATTGATAATTTTTTCTATACTGAAAAGATAATAATATAATAATTAATAAAATCACATATAGAGAACAACAAATATAATAAATAAGAACAAATAATAAAAACTAACAAATTTATATATGTATACATACATACATATATGTGTGTGTGTGTGTGTATATATATATATACATATATATATATATATACACCATCCACAAAGGATGGTTTTCAAAGTCTAGTGTCAAGTAGACCTTAGTTCAAATCTATCCTCAGACACTTAGTAGCTGTGCAACCTGGACAAGCTATTAACCTCTATCTGCCTTAGTTTCTTCAACTGTAAAATGAGGATGATAAGGAACAAATAAGGTATTTGTAAAGCATTTAGCACAGTGTCTGTCACCTAGTAGGCACTTAGTAAATGCCTATTCCTTTTTCCCCTCCTCAACTTATTATTTGCTCTCATTGAGGCCTGCAATCCCCTCATTCCTCAGTATTTCTCAGGCTATAGTACCTCTCTGACTTTACTTTCCTCCCTTTACAAGCTACACCCTACAGTTGTCTAACTCTACACTTTTCTCTCTTCTTGAATCCTTCATTCCTTTGTTCTATCACCACTTGCCAAAGCTAAACCCTTGCTTATTTCCTGTCTGGAGGCATTATAAATTCATGTTGTCCAATTTCAACCAGGCCCTCATTATAACAAGGCAAACTTGTTATTGCACTCTAATTGATTCCCAATGTTATTCCCCCACAGAAGCTATTCCAAATTCTCTCTTTTCTCTTTACATATCTTGCATACTCCCAGTACCTCCTTCTCTCTCTCTCAGTTGAGGAACTCCCCAATTATTTTACTGAGAAAGTTGAGGGCATTAGACATGAGCTTCCTGTTTTCCCCTTCTCTTCATCTTAAAACCTTGTTTTATCATCCCTCATTCTCCTACTTTCTTCCAATTTCTAACCAAATGTTTGTCTCACTCTGACCTTGGGTCCATCATTTCTCTATCAGGAGCTAGGTAGCTTGCTCTATCATTGGTTCTGTAGAGGCATGGTTGGTGATTGCATTGATCAAAAGTCTTAATTCTTTTAAAGTTGTTTTTCTTTATAATTTTGTTATTATTGTATAAATTATATTATTGTTTATGTTTACTTAACTCTTCATCAGTTCACACAAATTTCCCTAGGTTTCTCTAAAGTCATTCTTTTATTTCTTATGAATAATAGTTTTCCTTTACAATCATATAACATAATTTGTTTGGTCAGTTCCCAACAAATGGGTAGCCTTTTAGTTTCCAGTTCTTTGCTCCTACTAAAAGAGATGCTATACATATTTCTATACACATATGTCTTTTTCTTCTTTGATTTCTTTGGCTTTAGGTCTAGAAATGGTAATGCTGGGTGTCAACGGGTATGCACAATTTTGGGATAGAGTTCCAAATTGCTTTCCAGAATAGCATCTTGCAAGAAAGCAGCTTGCCCAGAAAAATACTCCATCCATACCAAGCAGAAAGTCCAGTTGTGGGGTTAAGTTAAGCTGTGGAAAAGAGTAATCTCAGGGAACAAAGTAGAATGTCTTACCCCAAAGAGATGTCGCACCAAGGAGGGACAGTGTGAGGACAACAGAAGAGGAAAGATGATGGTGTCCTCAAGTTGCCTTGGTCATATGTGTTCCCTAGGTATGTGCCTTTCTACTAGTGTATTGCCTTTCTACTAGTGTACTATGTGTGTGTTCAATTTTACCCATAATACTGTGGGTATTTGTAGGAGTATGTAGCCCAGATTTATGGGGTGAATGTTTTACTATTGTTTATACAGTTATCCCTTCCACAACATGACTTTCTCCATTGTGTTTTTGATATATTACAAGTTAGCATAAGAAATTAAATGGGAATTTTTGGTAGTTTCGTGAAAGCTGTAGATGACCATGAGACCAGCAAATGACACAGAAAAAGTTTAAAAACTAAGAAATGCATAAAATATACATTTAGTATTGTATAATATCAAGTCATCTTATCTTTTAATACCATAATAATCCAGACTTTTTCTCTGGTATGAAGGTGGGGGAGCAAAAAATTTTATGCAGAGTTTCCAGATTGTGGGGGTGCTGTGCCCCTAACATGCAGATGGAGTAACTATATAATACCATTTTAGGAAATACCTTTAATTTGAGCTAACTGCATTTATTGGCTTACTAGAGTAAAAGTAAACACATTGGTAGGGGCTTGTGAGCAGTAGTTTTAGAAATTTGGACACACAAAGAGTATCCCAAACTAGGGGTAGTAATCCCCCAAGGAAACCAACTTGGGACTGCAAGTTGGAAAGTTAGCCTAGAGGAAGCATTATCCATATGTACAAATGAGGCATTCTACTGAAATATTCAGATTTTATACTATTACCCAAAGCTCTGTTGGAATTTTAAAAACTGATAGTTAATGGGTTTGAGTGCCCTACAGATACTGTGTCATAAGGATTACAAAGGTATACAGACAATTTGAAATAATGCTCAATATAAGTATTTCACAAAATAAGAAATATTGGCCACATGTTAAAGGAAAACACTTTGCTACACTGGTCTTTTGAATGAATGAAAAGCATTTATTTAACTCTATGTGCAAGGCACTGTACCACTGGGGATAAAAATACAAAAGCAAGATATAATCCTTACTCTCAGAGAGCTTTCATTCTCCTGGGGTGTGTGTGGGCCAGAGAATGGTGCTTTGTTTTGAGAAGTCATAGGAGTGATGAATGGAATTGATTGACATAATCCTTCCAGAAGGAATAGTAGTATTAATTTGATTATTCTTCTGAGTTCAAGAAGTGGAAAGCAAGGGGAATGGGGGTAGGATATATCTATAACCTCAGTGTAGATAGTGAGAAGATGGCCAGAGTGGAAGGGGGGAAGGGGAAGGGGAGATGTGAAATTATATTTTTCATCTTTGAGTTTGTTTGAAAGGATCAAAGGCTAACCTGTCAGCTGAATGAGGTAGATGAGGCCATATAAACCCAATTATATCTATAAAAATTCCTCCATCTTGGTATATTGTTGGAAAGGCTATGACAAAAGTTATTTTTATCATATATAAAGCTGAAGTTCTAAGATAATTAAGTTTGGGGTCAGAGAAATTAAAGTGAAATCCATCACTGAAATAATGATGATCATTTCCTTTTCCTAGAATGTCTTTATACCTCACTCAATTCCTACCTCCAAATCTCTGCTATTTGAAATTTAATCCATCTAAACTGAAAGGGTGGCACAGTGGGTAGAACCCTGGGTCTAAAGTCAGGAAGACTTCCTGAGTTCAAATCTGACCTCAGACACTTACTAGGTGTGTGACCCTGGGCAAGTCACAACTCCATTTGTCTCAGTTTCTTCATCTGTAAAATGAATTGGGGAAGGAAATGGCAAATCACTCCAGTATTTCTGCTAAGAAAACTCTAAATGGGATCATGAAGAGTCAGACATGACTGAAATGACTGAACAACAACAACAAAAGTTGAAAGGCCACCCCTTCTAGGAAGACTTTCCTAATGACCCCAGTCAGAAGTTTTAATATTCCAACTTGTGAAAACTCATAGAATTTTGTCACTCATGCACTTTTGCTTTATTTTAAATTATGTCTCTTATATGCTTGAATTATTCCAACATTCTAGGTAATTCCTTGAGTACAAATCTTAGTCATTTATTCCTGAGATAAATAGGGGGTACAGTGGATGGAGTGCTGGGCTTGTATTCAGGGAGACCTGAGTTCAAATCCAGCTAGAGGCTTACTACCGGTGTGACCCTGGACAAGTCACTTAAATTCTGTCTGCCTCAATTTCTTCGACTGTAAAATGGGGATAATGACAACACCTAGGGTTGTTTTTGAGGATCAAATGAAATATTTGTAAAGTGCTTAGCACAATGCCTGGTACATAGTAGGTGCTACTTAAATGCTTATTCCCTTCTTGTTCTTTTTCTTCATTCTTCCAAATATTTATTAAATACTTATTATGTGGGGACGGCTAGGTGGCACAGTGAGTAAGAGTGCCGGCCCTGGAGTCAGGAGGACCCGGGATTGGTTCTGGCCTCAGATACTTAACACCCCAACACACAAAAAAACTGGCCGTGTAACTTTGGGCAAGTTACTTAACCCCAATTGCTTAAAAAAAAAAAATACTTATGTGGTGTAAAACATCAAAACAGTATAGGCCCTTGCACATAGTTGATATTCAATAAATTAAATAGCAGAATCTTGCGTCTAATAAAAAATAATGCTAAATGCACTGAGGCAAATCAATCAATCATTAATTAAGTATTTATTAAGTACCTACAATGAGTCAGGCATTATGCTAAGTGCTTAGAGATTTAAAGACGAAAGTGAAATAGTCCCAGCCCTCAGCCAGTTTACTTTCTAGTGGGGAAAACAGCAAGTACACACATCGTTCTTGTTGTTGTTGTTAAGTCATTTAGTCATGACTGACCCTTTGTGAACCTGTGGCAATATGCACACCAGGCCACACTATCTCCTGAAGTCGGCTTAAGTCCATGTTTGTTGCTTCCATGACACTATCTGGCCATCTCATCCTCCTTCTCTTTTTCCTTTCAATCTTTCCTAGCATCAGAGTATATACATAGCTGCATATAATACACACAGAAATCAAATGCTGTGATGACATTAGAGGGAAAGGCTCGGGATCCAGGAAAGGCCTCTCATAGAAGGTGGCATTTGAGACAAGCCTGGAGGGAAACAAGGGGTTCCAGGAAGCAGAGGTGAGGAGGGGAGAGAAATCTGGGTCTGGGAAATAGCCATTGTGAAGACACAAAAACAGTCAACATGGTGTTATATGAAAGGAACAGCAAGCAAGCCAGAATAAGTGGACTGAAGAGAGTGTTGAGGTGAATAATGTGTAAAGAGACTGAGACGGTGAGATGCATCCAGGTTATGAAAAGCTTTAAATGCCAAATAGAAGAGATTATATTTGACCTTGGTGTAAGTAACTTCAGCCACTGAAGTTCATTGAGTAAGGGTCAGGTGCATGGTCAGACTTTCACTTTAGACAAGTCACTTTGGTGATTGTGTGAAGAGTAGAGAGAAAGACTTGGGGCAGAGAGATGAAATGGGAAGCTACTACAGCCATAGAAGATGAGGACCTGAGGTAGTAGATACAGAAGTGGAGTGAAAGGAACAGATGTGAAAGACCTCATGAAGGAAGAAAAGACAAGACTTGTCCATTGATTGGCAAATGGAATGATGAGTCAAGAATGACATCAAGTTGGTGAACCTGGATAACTACAAGGATGGTGGTTCTCAAGACCAGTTAGAGAAACTGGGAAGAGGGATGGGATTGGGGGCAGAATCTAATGAGGTTTGATTTGCACATGTTGAGCTTAAAATGCCTAATAGTTCGTGATGTGGGACTAGAGCTCAGGAGGCAGTAGTGCTGGATATAGAGTTCTAGTGGCCATTTGCATAGAGATGATAACTAAACCCATGAGGTTTGATGAGGCTACATTCAATTTTAAAGAGGAAACTTGTTACTTTATCCACAACATCTACAAAATTCTGCTGAGCTAAACAATGTAATTAAAAGAAGTCACTCACAGTCAGGACTTAATTTAATAAAGAAATGAGAGATTATAATTCAACACAAACTTTCATACCAGATCAAAACATTCAGAGATACACTTGAACAGATATTTATTACACATATTCTACATACAATGTTCTGTGATAGATGACTGCAAAGACAGAGTAACAGATAAACTGTGCTCTATCAAGCAGCTGCTGTGTGTGCAAGACTCTGCACTAAGTGCTAAAGATACAAAGATAAAATTTTAAAACTTCCTGTGCTCACTAGCCAAGGAATAAGTGGTTGCAAAGAAATAGAGTGTAATTTGTGCCTTCAAGAAGTCATTTTTGATGATTTTCTCTCCTTCACTATCCACATCCAATGGAGTGTCAAGTTTAATCATTTTCCCTTCCACAACATCTCTTGTATCCATTCTTTTCTTTCCACAATAGGCTACCATGCTGGTTTGGCCCTTCATCCATTCTCATCCATAATATTTCAACAGAATCCCAATTTCCTGCTTCTCTCTTCTCCAATTAATCCTTCACACAAGCACCAAAATAATCTTCCTAAAGAACAAGTCTGATTATGTCACCCCACTGCTCAGGAAGAGTTAGTTTTAGTCTCTCTATTGCTTTTAGGATAAAACACAAACTCCTCAGTTTGTTATTTAAAGCCCTCTGAAATCTGGCTCTAGCTTGTCTTTCCAGACTTATTGTTGTCACTCCTCACTTGCTACTTTTTAGCCACATTGGTCCACTTACTATTTCCTGAACTTATCATCATGTGTTTCTTCTTCTGTTTTTGGAGGGGGGAAGGCAAGGCAATTGGGGTTAAGTGACTTGCCCAATGTCACACAGTAGTATTAAAGTGTCTGCGGTCAGATTTGAACTCAGGTCCTCCTGACTCCAGGGCCGGGTACTCTGTTCACTGTGCCACCTAGCTGCCCCCATCATGTACTTCTTAATGTAAGTTTTTCCTGATCTCTATAGTTGCTAGTGCCTTTTCTTTTCTCAAATTATCATGCATATATTTATCTATTTACAAGTTCTATTTCCTCCTTCCCTCCCTCTCCAGTGTAATGTAAGCTCTTTGAAGGCAGAAAGTTTTAAAATTTTGCCTTTGTATCCTTATCACTTAGTACAATGTCTTGCACAGAGTAAATACTTGATAAGTTGTTACTGGATTGAAATACGGCACAGTTATCAAATTTGCAGATAGTACAAAATTGGGATTACAGAATGAACATATAAAACCAAAACAAAACCTCTTTCATCATGCTCACTTGATGGGTCAAATCTAACATAATGCAATTTAATAGCATTAATGTTTGTTGGATGGGTTGTAATGAAAGGAATTGACAGTCTAGTAAATTAGACCTAGTGGGGATAAAACATATTTAAGTGACTGTAATATCTCTTCAGTATTGTCTATGTATCCTCACTTCTTTGCACATAGTTGCTTACTAAATGTATTTTGAGTTGAATTAAAAATAAAAGCATGACTACAATGTATCTATATGAGAGGTCCAAATGGAATAGTATGAGTTTTTCAAGAAGAAAGAGATCATTTCTTGCTTTGAGGGATTAAGGAAAGTTTCATGAAAGAAGCAGCATGTGAACTATGCCTTGAAAGAAGGGAAATATATTTTAGGTAGAGAAAGAGTATGGGAGCGGGGTAGGAAATTCATTCTAACTTTGAGGAGGAGATGCACAAAAATGGAATCAATGGGATGAGATGGAGGTCCTGAAAGTTTTCCAATTTGGCTATAATGCAGAGTGTAACATAAGGATGCAATCTAGGTTGGAGTTAGATTTTTAGAAGGCCTAGAATATGAGACAAAGGAGTATATGTTGTACGAAGTAGGAAGTATGGAACTATTGAAGTTATAGAAACTTTCAGGTCCCCAGGATAGTGGTAATACTTGGGGGTCCCCAGAATAAATATCCAGGTTCGAGGCACTATGTGGGTCTATATCCACTCAAAACAATAGCTTGTGGGCTCCCATGAATGTGTTGCTTTTTCTCTATTCAATCAGAGGACAATTAATTCAAAGCAAACACAAAGAATTTGCAATAAAACATTCATCCTCCGCATAAACACAGACCACATTCTTCCACAAATACATATACCAGAACTGGGGAGAGGAGAATGAATAAGTATTAGGATCATACATGAGAAACCCACACCTGGGGTATACATATGGAGGGGAAACTCACACCTCTAATGATGCAGGATCACTTTAGAGAATATCATTTCTATTTCATTGAAGTTAGTAAAGGACATCTTTCATATTTCTGCCGTTCTGTATTTGTGAGACTCTCATGCCCTAATACACTGTCAACTTTTGTAAAAATTACATGCACTACTTAGTAGTATGTACATTTCTTCTATCCACAGTCAGCAATCATCAGAGGTCTAGCATATAGCTTCCCCATCATGGTTTTGATATATCACAGATCCACATAAGAAATTAAATGGGAATTTTTGGGGAGTTTTGCAGAAGCCACAGATGACATACAAAGGACAGCAGACAACATAGAAAAAGTTTAGAAATGCATAAATGCACAAAATATTTGTATAATATTGTATAATATCAACATATGCTATCTTTTAATGCCATAATAATTCACACTTCTGCCCTGGTACAGAGGTAAAGCCAAAAAAGTTTTATGCAGATTTTCCAGATCACTGCAGTGATCTGGAAAGGGTGGGGTGCCATGTCCCTGATGTGGAAGGGATAACTATATATCACTTTTAGTGTACACAAACACACACACACACACATACACATATATTCAAAAACTTCTTTTTTTTTTGAGGGGGCACTATAGTTCTCCCAGTTTGAAAGAGTGTATATTGAGGTCCCTATCTAGTTTAATTTTCTATTTTGCTTCCCCCTTTTAATTTAACTAGTTGATGTTAAGTATCTTTGTTTATGGTTACTTTAAGCATAATGCAGTTTCTCTGTTTATCTATTTTAATTATATTTTAATAATATTTTTTGCTGTTGCCTTGTGTGAAATCATAATTTTTTACCTTCCTTTTTTGAGTTCATCTGAAGTATAATAAATTTTGCTCCCACTCTTAAATAAAACAGTGTGAATTTTTGTTTTATGCTTCAAATGTGTTTCCTGTAAACAACATATTGTTAGATCTGCTTTCTATTCCATGCTGGGTTTCCCCCTCCCACTCCTGCCCAAGTTTTATGGGTGATTTCATCTCATTCACATTCACAGTAATGAGAGTTAATTGTGTATTTTTTTCTTTCCTATTCTCTTATACTTTTTCCTTTGTTTCCCCTCACCCCTTTACAAGAAGAAAGGGGTAAATGAGCAAGACTATGCTCAGTAGTAGGGATCTATGTTTGTTAAAATCTATTACTGCTCTCTTGAAACTTTTATCTTCTCATTCAGACCTTGATCACAGTTTCTTATTCTTTATTTCTTTCCTTTTACATCCTGTCTTGCAATATGCCTTACTAGATTTTAGTTTGTTTTATCACTAATCCTTCCCTTGATTGATCCTATCTCTTGTTCCCCTCTCTCCAATCTCCCAGTTCCTTCCTGTTTCCTGGTTGATCTTTTATTAGGGTGTATGTTCCTATTCTGATTAAGATGAAACAAAGATTCAGGTGAAGCATACATCTTTTACTGTTTCCTCCATATTTGTATAACCTTCTTCTTAGGTGAGGTAATACGTTTCCCATCTTTTTCCTCTCCCTTTTTTTAACCATAGTATATCTCTTTCCTCTTCCTTTTCTTTCTTACTTTAAGAAAATCAAAATAGCAAAAGGCTTTTTTTCTTACACAATTCCCTCAATGATTCTTGATGACATTAGAATTCAAAGGGGACACTTATAGAAACAAGAGTCTTCCTATTAGAAGATAAATATTTTATCCCTATAGTACCTTCAAATTGCTCAAACATATTTACACTTTTGTGATTCTTTTGACTTACATGCTTGTATTTCAGAGTTTCTACTCAACTCTGGATTTTTCATCAGGAATGCTTGAAAGTTCTCTATTTCATTAAACATCTATTTTTCTTCCTGTAGGATTACACTAATTTTTTTCCAAGTTAAGTTACTCTTCATTGTAAACCTTTATTTTTTGCCTTTTAGAATAGCATATTCCATGTCCATATCTTTTTATAGTGGTGAAGCACCAATGCAGTATTTACAGCACCCATGATCACAATAAAGACCATGATTATAAGTATTGCATGATGTTCAATCACAAAATATACCAGATTCTCCAGATAGAGGATAGAACTGAAGGATTTATTTAGACACCAGAAAACTGAATCCCAAAACCAGTAAGCCAATTCCATCATAGTAATAAAAATATTCAGAAGCCATAATAACGCTGAGAGCCACAGCATCCTTCAGCCTTCCCACAAACCAATACAAGATCAATATTTACTCACAAATCTCTCTATCTCCCTAATGGGCATCCTCTCAACCCCAACTGGCTGGCTAACTCTGACCAGCTTCCTCTGGGCTCTGCTTCCCTTCAGCAAAACTCCTCCTACCACAGGCTCCATGTGGCTACATTCAGCCTATCAGGGGGCAGAGTTGATCTTCACAGCAGGGAAGCTCCCTGGGGCTCTGCTGAACCCTTCAGTGAGTTCCTTCCATCACAAGTGGTAGCTGCCAAATCTTTTGTACTATTTAGTGTGCCTTTTTTCTTTATGACTGCATTATTTTTACTTGGACTTCAAAGTGTTAAATTTTGAATATGATGCTTTTGAGCATTTCCAACCTGGATTCGTTTCAGGACATAACTAGTAGTTTCTTTCTGTTTCCACTTTTCCCTCTAATTCTAATAGGGCAGGACAATTTTTGTTCATTTCTTGAAATATGGTATATAGACTCCATTTGGGATGCATTGGTTTTCAAGCTTATTGATCAATAAATATTTGTTAAGAGCCTACTATGTTCCAGGCACTGTGATAAGTGCTGGGAATACAAAAAAAGAGGCAAAAGATAGTCCCTGACCTCAAGGAATATACAATTTAATGAGGAGAAAACAAAGAAACAAATATATGCAAACAAGTTATAAACCAGGTTGAAGGTAACTAACAAACCTCAAACCTGCTTGTGAGTTAGGGGGATATCTACCCCAAGCGTGTGAAGACTTTCCCCAGCAGAATCAGTGAATGAGAACAATTTGTTCCAAAGGCCATGAATCAGCTGAAGCAGGTGCTATGGAGTGCTTAGAGCTTGTCAGTCATCAAAGATGCCAAGGTTATCCACTGCATCCTGGGCCATCACCAGTTGTCTTGACTTTTGTCCTACCACTGGACTTCAATGACTCAGGAAAAGAGCATGAGGCTGACAACTTTGCTTCACTTGAATACAATTCATGCACAAGTCGAGATGTGATCCATATCATTGGTCCTCTTTGAAAACAAAAAACAAATAGCAGCAGGATAAAGAGGAAATAATTAATAAAAGAAAGGTTCTAGTATTTAGAAAGTTGGAAAAGCCTTCCTAGACAAGATGGGATTTTAGCCAGGGAAGCCAGGAAGCAGAGATGAGGAGGGAGAGTATTCCAGTCATGGGGGACTGTCAGAGAAAATGCTTGAAGACAAGAGATGGAGCATCTTGTTTATGGAACGGCAAGGAAGCTAGGGTCACTGGATCAAAGAATACGTGGAAAAGAGTAAGATATAAGAAGACTGGAAAGGTAGGAGGAGGATAAATTATGGAGGGATTTGAACACCAAAGAGAAGATTTTGTATTTGATCCTGGAGGCAATAGGGTGTGGTGGGTGGGACTCGGGGTGGGGTGATGTGGTTGAACCTGTGCTTTAGGAACATCATATTGGTGGCCAATGGAGGATGGAATAGAGTGAGGAAAGACTTGGGACAGGCAGACCCACCAGTCAGTTATTGTAGCAAAGCAGGTGTGAGGTGATGAGGGCCTGTACTAGAAGAGTGGCCATATCAGAAGGGAGACAGGATCATATTGGAAAGAAGTTACAAAAATGAAATTAGAAGGCCTTGGCAACAGATTGCATGTAAAGGGTGAAAGACAGCGAGGAATCAAAGATGATGCCTAGGTTGTTGTAATGTAATGTCAAGGAAAGGCAACTTGGGAAGTTGCCTTTCCTTGGCATTACATTACAGTTGTGAGCTTAGAGGACTGGAAGGTTGGTGTATTCCTTTACAATAATTGAGAATTTAGGGGGAAAGACAATTAATTTAGTTTTGGACATCTTGAGTTTAAGGTGTCTGCTGGAATCCAGTTTGAGATATCTGAAAGGCAGTTGGAGATCAGAGATTGGAGTTCAGCGGAGAGTTTGGGACTAGATAGATAGATTTCAAAATCATCAGCATAGATATTGTAATTAAAACCATGAGAGCTGATGAAACCACCAAGTGAAGAAGTATAGAGGGAAGAAGCAAAGAAGATTGAGGACAAAACCTGGAGAGACATCTAAGGTTAGAAGGTATGATCTGGATGCAGCAAAAGAGACTAATGAGTAGTCAAATACGTAGGAGAAAAACTAGAAGAGAGTTGTGTCCCAGAAGTCTACAGAGATGATAGTATTAGGAAGGAGAGGGTAATCAACAGTGTGAAGAGCTGTGGAGAGATTGAGGAGAATGAAATAATTTCAGGAAATCCAGTGGTTCTTAGATTTTTTTTTCTCCTTCATCTGATTTCTAGGTTTTTTTATTGTTTTTACTATTTCTTGTTATCTTGTGGAATCTTTAAGATCTATTTGGTTCATTCTAATTTTTAAGGAGTAAGTTACTTGGTTTATACCTCTTGTAAGAAGCTTAGACTAATTCTCCTTCTAATTCTTTCCTCCAGAATTCTCTTTCTTTTCTATTTCTTTCCTGTAGAGTTTTCATTTCATTTATATTTTAAAATTCTTGCTTTATTTCTTTCCATAATTCTATATTTCTATTTGAAGCTTTGCATGTAGTTATTATGGAGTTAAATTCTTCTTTTTAGTAAATGTCTTTATATATTCTTAATATCACTTTATTTTTTAAAAACTAATTTCCACAGTCTTACTTCCTCAATTGGAATTTTGTATCATGGTCAGAACATTTTTGTAGTTGGTTGGTATATATATCATAGTCTATAAATTTTTGGAGGGAATATTGGGATCATTTTTGGTCTGTGTGAATGCTATCTGAGGTCCTCTCTCTGCTTTTTCTTAGTATTGATTGTTGTTCTCTGAGATCTCAAAAAATTATTCAGACCAGCAAACTGCAAAATTTCAGTGCCTAAGGAGGTTTCACCTATGAAGTGGTCTTATCATTGCTCTCCTGGTCTAAACTTTTCAGTCCCTAGATCCCATTTCAAAGTCTAGGCAGCACAACTACAGGTTTGCCCATAGTCAAAGGTGCAGTAGATAGCTGTTAACCCTAGTCCCCATTAACTAAGTGAAAGGTTCCGTGGGTTCAGAGCAACAGAACCATAATTTGTCTGTGATCCATTCTCCTCACCTTAGTTACTCATTTATAGGCCCAGCCCAAGTCTATATCCTGTATCCACAGCTTTGCGCATAGACCAGAGCAGCTGCTATAGGGTCACCCCAGGCCTAAGCAGGAACAAAGCTGTGGATCCAGGACATAGACATAGGCAGATAGATATACTATGATGAGGCCATAGATAATGATGGATGCTCCAGGGTGAAAAGGCCCTAGGCACTGAAAGAAGTTTCTAGGTGATATAACAGTGGACAAATAGAATCAAAGTCCAGAAAGTTAGAAGCAGAACCAGGAAAGGAATTTATTCACGGCTAGTTAAGAATCTCAACTTCATTCTATTAAGGTAGAATGACTAGAACCTCTCCATAATAAGGGTAGGACTGTAACTCTTTAGTCATAGCTACCATACTCAGGCAGGTAGAGTGCCTAGACTAATATTAGGTCTTTCCTTTTTTTTTGGGGGGGGGGGTTGCTTTTTGGAGGGGAATTGGGGTTAAGTAACTTGCCCAAGGTCACACAGCTAGTTTTTGTGTTGTGTCTGAGGCTGAATTTGAACTCAGGTCCTCCTGACTCTAGGGCTGGTGCTCTACTCACTGCGCCACCTAGCTGCCCCAGGTCTTTCCTTTTTGACCTCTATATCTGAGTATAGGTCAAAGCCCTGAACACAACCTACCAAGTCATATCCCAGGGGTTATGATTTGCATTTTTGGAGGGAGTGCCCAAACTTACAAAATCATGAATCCTCCAAGTATTTAAGACATAAATAATCCTATTACTGGGTATAATATACCTTTGGGAGGTAAAAGAGAGAAAGAAATGTTCTGCATATTCCAAAATATTCATAGTATTGCTTTTTGTTGTAGTAAAAAAAAGCAAACAAAAAACTCTGGAAACAAAGTGAGTGCCCATTGACCAATGGCCAAACAAATTGTGGTATGGAAACATAATGGAATATTAATGCAACATAAGATATTACATGAAAGACAAGATGGCATAGTGGATAAAGAGTTGAGCTGGCCTGAGAGTCAAGACAACCTGGTTTTAAGACCTACCTCTGCCACACCTTCTGTGTGACCACAGGCAAGTCATTTCATCTCAGTGACCCAGGTAACTCTCTAAGATGATAAATCACAGAGTGTTTGCTACCCTAAACCAACACATTCACAGGTTTGGATAAAAAGAAATGTGAGTACAGAGAATTCAGAGAAACAAGAGAAGACATATGGACAGATAGAGTAAAGAAAGCAGAACCATATTAATAATATGGTGCATCTTTAGAAATGCACATGAAAACAATAAGAAAAGGCTTGTGAACACAGGTTAAATGTAATGACTAATTTTGATTCCAGAGGAAATATACCACCCTTCCCTCACCGGTGGTAGGGTACTATCAATGCAGAATGCTACACATGCTTTCATATACGACCTCAGTATTACTACAACTACTGAGAGTAACTAGCATTTATATAGAACTCTAAGTTTTGCAAAGAGCTTTATAAATATTACCCCATTCTGTCCTCACAACAACCCTGGGAGACAGGTGCTATTATTGTCCCTCTTTTACAGTAGGTAAAACCTACAATAGAAAGCTTGTTATAAGGGATGTTTCTGAGTTGGGGGCAGGGAGTAGTTACTGCAAGGGGAAAATTATTGGGAATATAAAAAAGGCATTGCCAAAACTCCTTAAGGAGTAAGTACCTAAATATTTTAAAAGTAGTAAGTACTAAAGTTTAGGACAAATATCCTTATGAAATTAAGCATATATGATCACATGCTATTAGAGTCCCTTAACTATGTACAACCTATGCATATATTTTGTTTTTGAGGTTGTTTCATTTCCATTGACATAACATGAAAAACAAATTAAGGTTAAAATTATAATATGATTAAAATAGTGGAGGTTTTTTCTTGCTGTAGAAGATATGACCAAACACATCATGAGTGATGTGAGGCAGTATTTTCCAGATAAGACTCTGTGTTTCTTAGGAGTTCCAGACCATCATCTGTTTGGACAAACTGTTGTTCTTCAGCTTTATTCCAGTTTTTCAGGCCTCAGAAATATGTGCCACAGGATCTTCCCCAAAGAGGGCTTGTTGGGACAGAACATGTTTGTAAAATTATTATTGTTCTAGGATTCCTTCCATCTTTGTCATCTCCTGAATTCCTTTCCTGCATATTTCATAATGTGGCACAGAGATTTCTTATTCAGCAGTTAAGTGATTCCCGTGTATTAGTTATTACTTTCTTATGACCCAGTTAGAGCAGGATTACTCATTCTGGCACTGAAAGTTCAGGTTTCAGAAACATTTCATGGGACTAAAAAGCATATGTCTCATCTGAATAGAAAAACGGATACTGGAAATTTTGCGTCTACACTGAGACTGCTTAGAGGACATAGTCTACATTTTAAATGAGCCCTGAGGCTTCTGGCTGCCCTCTATTTACTCTCCAGAAAGGAAAAAAAAAGTCCCCAATTGAACTAGCTTTGGTTTCCAGAAAAAACTGTCTTTTACTCACTGGCTTCTCCCCTCACCCTAATAGTCTTTTTAAGTTTAAATTTTTGGGGTTTATGTTATAAATATATGACATATTGTTCCAAACACAAACCACACGTTTTCTCTCAGATCCGACTTGTATAAACCACGAGAGCAATATATAATCAATGTTATTTTTCAACACACACACATTTTTATTTCAAATATTTCATTTTAGGGATGCAATCTATCTTGAGGAATGACTATGTTTGGACCAGTGAAGTATGTAATCAGTGTTGTAAATAATGCTCCTAGGAAATTTCTTTCTATGGGATAAGTAACCTCATCTTTATCCCATAATCTTAGATTCTGGTCTAATTTCCTTTTCTACTGGGGCAACTGCTCTACATGAATGTCTGGGTTTTGCAGGCAGAGCGTCTTATGAAAGTGCATAGATATTCCTCCTTCCCCATACAATCCAAGTGGCAGCCCCGAGAGACATTTGGGCTGCTTTTTGGATACGGTTGGCCTACATATCACCTCTGACCCCCTGGATTCTTTCTTAGCTCTACAATTTGTGGACAGGTTTCTCATACTGATGAATGATCTCCCTCTTTATGTTAACTTGGTAAACTTATTTGGAGCGATCAGTTTTCTCACCTGTAAATGACTAAATCCCTTTTTTTATGTCTCTCTCTAATAGGAGTCTATTACTGAAGCACAGATAAATGTGAAGAGGTGGGGAGGGGAGGGGTAGGAGCTAATAAGAGATGTGGATATTCTGGGGTTGGAGAAAGAAACAGGCTCCAAAGGGGCCTGAGGAAACCCAAAGATTAACTTCACCTACACGAAGATTTTACCTCTTCCTATGTCAAAATGGCTCTGAAGCTAATAATGAACAGTAGGACAGCATGATAACATGGTAGAGCCTTTACCCTGAAATTATGTTCTTAGAAAACGGTATGTGATATAAAAACGCATAATATCAGCTAAATAATGGCAAGAGTAGAGCTACATTTCTAGGTGACAAAGTTGTTATCAAGGGTGGATTTTCACTTTTCCATGATGTTATGATTCGATAATATGTACATTACTGCACATTCTAACTATGTCTAAATACAGAGTACTTAGAGTCCTTGAAATAAAAAGTTGGCAACATAGGATCAAAAGTTGGAAAGGACCTTAGAGATCAGCTTCCTTATTTTATTAAAAAAAATATGAAAAAAAGAAAATGAGGCACAGATGGGTCACAGTCACACTGATCACCTTAGTGGAACCAGGATTCAAACCCAGGTCCTTTGACTCTAGATTTAGAATTCTTGTGACTACATTACCAAACTCCTTCATTTTGTAAATGGAAAAGAAGAGGTCTAGAGAGACAAAGTGATTTACCACTTTTGGCTCAGGTCTCAGTGAGAGGCTTCTGGCTCCAGATGTTCTGACTTTTGTACTTGTTGGCCACCAGGACAACTATGGCCATGGTTCAAGCTTTAATTTCTTGAATCAATTAAAATTTAAGGATGCTTTCAAATATCTTTTAAGGAAAAACTAGCCTAGCCTATATAATGATTCATAAATGACATTTATATAATGTTTAATATATTCCAGATGATTTGCAATTTTTATTTTATTTTATCCTTACAACAGCCCTGGGAGGTAGGTATTATTATTTTCTCCATTTTATAGATGAGGAAACTGAGGCAAACAGAGGTTATTTGACATTTCTCACATCAAGGAAGTATCTGAGGCCGGATCCAAACCTCAGATCTTTTGGAGTCCAGGCCAGGCACTCTACCTACTGCATCTTTTAGCTGCCCATATATATCCCATATATGGGGCAGAGCTTAGCCTACATGGCAAAGTCTTAGGAAATATTACTCTAACTGCCTAGTACCGCTTGGTGACAAAATCCAAAAGTCCTTCTAGAGACCTTCTGCCATTTAAATATTCTTAGAAATGTTACTGGAAATCCCTGATCTTAGGGATTTAAGAAACCTGGCATATAGAATACTGGAGAGAAACAGAAGAAAAACTAAAAACAGTGTTATAAATGAGAGCAGGGGGCCATCTTCAGTTGTCCTGACCTATGTCTTGCCACTGAACTCAGATGACTCTGGAGGAGAGAGTGAGGCTGATAATTTTGATGACATCTTCTGATGACAGAACCCTGCCTCATTTAAATCCAACTCACTTGCAAGTCAAGACATTACCCTCCTGATATCATTGGTTCCCTTCTAGAGCAAAGGAGAAATAACAAAAAAAAATGACAGCAAAAAACAATGCTGTGAAGCAGTGACAGAATATGGAAAATAAAGACCAGAAAGAAAGACCAGCTTCCCAAACTTTGGAAGGACTGAATTATGGATCTTAAGATTCTGGTCTATGTGGTGGGTGATGATAAGCCTCATGGTATGGCCAGTACCCCCAGAAACACTGTCAAAAGCATGGAGGCCACCTAGGGCACACCTTCCTTTGCATCATCTTTCTCCCACATCAATGAAGCCATGCTTACTGATGATCACCAGATGTTGTAGTCTGGGCCTACCTCAGGCTGGTCTGGTTTCCCAGGTTTGAAATTGGAAAAAAAAAATGTAACACCATCTAATTGGTTGATAAAATGAGGTCTACTTAGCTATAGCAAAGAAAGGATATGTCTCATTTATTTGGTTGGGCACAGCTTCCTTGCCTCTGAGACTTGCTGGTCTACCAGTCAGAAACCTGAGGGATCTGTCCCCAATTCCTCTCGTGCTAGTTTTTTTTTTTACTTATTGTAGACAACTTGGAATCTATGTCAATGGTACAAGCCTTAAAAAATCAAATGTTTCAAAGATGGTTTGAAAAACTAGCTTAATCTATGTCAGATAGGGACCTAGGAAAGACTAACACGTTATGTATGGGAGGGCCTCAGGACATACATACTGCTCTAACTGCAACCTATTTGTGCATGGAGGAATCTTGTCATTTTATTTGCTGTGTTATTTTTATTGAATGTCTTGTTTTGAACCTATAATCAGGCTTCAAACCAAGCCTGGGATATTCTGCGTGCTGCTGCATTTGCAAAAGGAAGCAGCTCCTAATTGGTGGAAGAAATGCTAACGCGATGCTTCATTAGCAGCAGAGTTGGTTGGAGGGCTTCTTCAAAGAGAAACTCATGTGGCTCCAGACATTCTTCAGGAGAGATACACATAACAAGACTTTGAAAGCTGCACATGTGTTGGGGAAACTGTTTCTTCAACATATCTCCCATTTTCCAGTTTATCTCCCTAGAAACTTTGCAGACTTTCCCCTTGGATGAGATCAGGGCCTCACTATTAGTTTAATCTCACTCCCACAAAGAACTCATTCATTTGTGTGTTTTCTGGTGTATTATATAGCTTGTAGAACTTCAACTATTTTTGTTTGCAATTTTGATGGATAAATGGGATTGATCACTATTCTAGTCTTTAGTGTAGCTGGGCTAACCAAAATTGTAAATTTGGGGCTATAATATCACCCTCCGTAAGAGTGGCCAGGGAAGTGATTTTCCTTCTGATCCTCTGAAAAGTCATACTACTAGACAAGCAGTATACACACACAGACACATGCATATACACATATGTATATGTATACACATGCATGAGTGTATATATGTGTAAGTACTAAAATGACTGAACAACAAATATATACACATATATACATATATATCCTCTCAAATTATATATGTCATATGTATGTATATGTACATATATGCACACACACAGATTTTATAGTTCTCCTGCTTCCTTCATGGTGGAAATCATGATCAGATTCCAGAGATCATTCTCCATTCCACCTGAGAACCATGGCTATATATTTCGACACTCTATTTGGACATACATGCCTTCCATGAGCATACATATAAATACATTATAAATCAGGGACTCAACCTTTTTTTTTGTTCTGTGAACTCCTTTGGAAGTCTAATAAAGCCTATAAAGCCCTCAGAATTGTCTAAAATATGTGATTATAAAGGAAACCAATTATATTGAAACTAGTCATATGTGTGTATGTACATATACATATATATATATATGTTAACAGGTACAGAGTTAAGAACCCCTTTTATACATCAATATATACTCTGGCTACCTGGTCAGACAGTCAATAAACATTTATTTAGCACCTACTAAGTGCCAGGCACTGTACTAAATGTTGGGGGGATATAAAAAGAGGTAAAAACAGTTTCTATTCTTGAGCTCACAATTGAATGAGAGAGAGACAGCAAGCAAACAACTACATACAAATGAGCTCTATACAGAAAACCAGGACATAATTAAAGAGAAAAAGCACTAAAATTTAGAGGGGTTGCCACAGAAAACAGAGGTGTAACACATGTGAGATTATGGCATTATGTGGCATTATGGCCCACAACATCCCTAATTATGGCCCAAAACAGATTAAAATATAATTGGGAAATACTTAACACAACAAATGGAAATATAATAGAACATAGATTATGTTCATATGTATTTTTCTAAGGTAGTATGTAGCCTGATAGGATTCATATGTATGCTGGCCCATATTTGTATTTTAATTTGATATTACTGTTGTAGAAGGTAAGATTTTATTTGGGAATTAAGAGAGGTCAAGGAAGCCAGCAGGCAGAGATGAAGGAGAATATTCCAGTCATGGGGGACAGCTAGAGAAAAGGATTAGAGACAAGAAATGAAGAATCTTATTTGTGGAAGAACAAGGAGGCCAGTATCACTGGGTCACAGAATACATGGAAAGGAGTAAGGTATAAGAAGACTAGAAAGGTAGGAGAGGGGTAGGTTATGATGGGCTTTGAACACAATAGGGAATAGGGAGTGACTGGAGTTTATTGAATAGGGAGAATGATATAGTTCTACCTGTGCTTTAGAAAAATCACAATGGTAGCTGAATGGAAGATGAAATGGAGTGGGGAGAGACTTGAGACAGGCAGACCCACTAGCATACAATAGTAACAATGCAGGTGCGAAGTAATGAGGACCTGTACTAGAATAGTGGAAGTACTAGAGGAGAAAAGGGAACATATTGGAGAGATACTGCAGAGGTGAAATGGACGGGCCTTTAGATATGGGACTGAGAGATAGAGAAGAGGGTGGTATCCTAAAACCTGGAGGGGAGAGAGGTGATCAGTAAAGAGAAGAGCGTGATCAGTAGTGTCAAAGGCTACAAAGAGGCCAAGGAGAATATGGATTGGATTTGTCAATTAAGAGATCATTAGTGGGGCGGCCAGGTAGCACAGCGAGTAAGAGCACCGGTTCCAGTGTTGAGATAGACCTGGAGATCGAATCCCGGGCTCAGACACTTAGCAACCACCCAGAAACACCTGGCCCTGTAACCTTGAGCAAGTTACTTAACCCCAATTGCTTAGGGGCAGCCAGGTGGCTCAGCAAGTAAGAGCACCAGCTCCAGTGTTGGGATGACCTAGAGATCGAATCCCGGGCTCAGACACTCAGCACCACACCCAGAAATAACTGGCCGTGTGACCTTGAGCAAGTTACTTAACCCTGATTGCTCAATTTAAAAAAAAAAAGAGAGATCATTAGTGAGAGTCAATACATCACTGAGGACTTGGGACCTATGGTTTTGAGTAGGTGTTGACCCAAAGGCTTCTAGTAGATAACATAGGTTAGAAAAGTTTGTTAAAATATTTTATATATGTAGTTACACTTTCTATATCCAAATGCCCTGTTCCAGTTCTATTAAACTGACCCTGGTATCTTCTTAGTATCTTTTTGCTCAAGAGCAAAAAATTCCTTTATTTTCACCTAACTCATTTCAGTGATATAATTAAAATCAGGTAATTTGGTGTCATGTAAAACACAATGAACTGGAAATCAGGAAACCTGGGTAGTAGTCTTAGTTTTACCAGTGATTGTGTGACATGGGTCAGAGTAGTTCAGGGATCTTAACCTTTATTTTGTTATGGATACCTTGGGCAGTCTGGTGAAGCACAAGGAACTGTTCTCAGAATAATGTTTTTAAATGTATAAAATGAAATAAACAATTATATAAGATATATATAATATGATAACCAATTATGTTAAAATTATAGTTATTAAAGTATTTTAAAAAACAAATTCATAGGGGCGGCTAGGTGGCTCAGTAAATAAAGCACTGGCCCTGAAGTCAGAAGGACCTGAGTTCAAATCCAGTCTCAGACACTTAACACAAAAACTAGTCGTGTGACCTTGGGCAAGTCACTTAACCCCAATGGCCCTCCAAAAAAAAAAAAGCAAAAAACAAATTCATAGATCTTAGGTTTAAGAACCCTTGAACTAGATGATAATGAAAGTCCCAACTCATCTTGAAATCCTATGATAGTTTTTGGAGCAGTGGTTCTTAAAATGTGGTTGGAGATCCTTAAGGGTTACCAAGACCTATTAGATTGCATACTACTTGAGGGCAGGAATTGTCTTTCATGGTAATGTTACTCCTAAAAACTTTATCAATATTAGGATAGTTAGAGGAAGTTTATATAGACAGAGGGCATGGATTGAGTCAAGCACAGTGCCCGGCATGTAATAGGTGCTTAATAGCTAAAGTTTGATCCCATTCCCGCTAGAGGAGAAAATGTCTCAGTTCTGAGGTATGGGGAGGGGATGGGTAGGTAGATGGAGGGGGTAGTTTTAGACTTTGTTTTCCTATTATACCTTTTTCGATGAATATCCTTTTACAAAAGCAAATTGATGTTGATTGCTTATGAGTCATATCAAGGAGATATCAGCTGGTCAAAATTATATTAGGGTGCTAATCATTGGTTAAATTATATTGGTGAGATACTACCTTGAAAATTATATGGAGGTGGGGAAAGGAATATACTGGATGATAGTAGAATGATAGTAGTAGAAAACCATCCACAACCTCTCATGATTACCCTTAGAACTCTGAGGGGGGGGGGGGCAGAGCCAGCTGAATTTGATGACCCAATTTGATGGTCTGAGTGAGGTGCTTCAGAGCTTATTATGTGCTATATGTTTGTATTCAGGAAAGCCTAAAGCCTCTTCAGGTTTCCAGCTCTCTTATTGTAAATCCCTACTGGTTCTACTTTTGCAGAGGTTAGGTTTTGTTTTGGTCTGTTTTGGTTATTTTTTTTGTATTCGTGTTTTGGGGGAGTGGCTTTGGTGTTGAGGCTTCTAAGTTATTTTGGCAATCTGTTTGCTCCATGAAGTATTTCTTTCACCTTTGAGACCTTGCCCTATTTCCTATCACAATGTCTAATTTAAGAGCCATAGACTTTCAGTGGATGAAGAGAAAGAAAGCTAATTAAATACAGTTATCCCTCTCTATCTCTACTAGCAAATTTGCTTCTAATGCCTAATAAACCTTTTCTTAATATCCTAATCAACTATCAGTTCTAAACTAATTCATTACAGCAATTTAATTATGAAGTATGAGTCAGATAACTAAATTTTATAGAAACGTATAAGCCAAATCATATTTTCCTTTCTTTGTGAGTAGAATCCTGCATAGTTCATTTTTGATTTGTGGATTGTGAGAGGGATCAAGAATATTGTTATCAACTAGATTCATGACAATTTGGGTAGATGACTAGATATTTTCAGACTTAGGATTGTAGAATAGTACTACTATAAGGTACTGTGAACTTAGAGAGGCTGGACTAGCATCAAGACTCCACTCTTAGACAACCTAGTCTCTGACTCAAGCAAATGCTTCCCTCCTTTCTCACAGAGGATGCTATTAAGCTTTCAGTTTTGGGTTTGTTTGTTTTTTTGCTTTTTGGAGAGGGGAAGGTAGGGCAAGAGGGGTTTATTAGTTTATTAGCTATTGACAATGACTCAGCAAACACATATAGCATTTCAAGGATATAATTTATCTGGAGCTGATGATCTGTATTCATCAAGAGCAGCTTGGTCAATAAGTCGTTTTTTTTTGATCAAGGAAGTTATTAGGATCTTTTGGTATCTTCATCATGATAATTTATTTACATTGATTAAATGTAAGCATGTAATTAATGTTGTTTGTTGTTGTTCAGTTATTTTTCAGTTGTGTACAACTCTTAGTGACCCCATTTGGGGTTTTCCTGGCAAAGATACTAGAGTTATTTGCCATTTCCTTCTCCAGTTCATTTTACAGATGAGGAAACTGAGGCAAACAGGGCTGAGTGACTTGTCTGGGGTCCCAGAACTAGTAAGTGCCTGAGGCCAGATTTGAACTCAGGTCTTCCTGAATCGAGACCCAGCACTCCATCCCCCGTCCCACTTAAATGCTTGTTGACTATTGACTGCCATGGTAAAAGTAAGGTACAAACAATGGACTGCTCATAGGTTTACATTATTATACATGTAATATGAAAGGAGAAAGACTTTCTACTGAACTCTTTGTGATGGTTTAGAGGATGACATGGAGGAGAGTTGGGAGCAGTTAGGTGGCACAGTGGGTAGAACTCCGGCCTGGAGTCAGGAAGACTCCTCTTCCTGAGCTCAAATCTTAATATTTATTATGGTGGCAGGAGTATTTCCTTGACTTCCCTGCCAAGATTCATTAATCAGGGTTGAGAATTTGAGAACAAACTATATAGGTTGATGATAGCCTTGGCCATAATTAAGAAATCTAGAATTACACCATATATCAGAACACATAGGATCATTCCATCTTTGACCTCCTTGGGAATATATGACCAGTAAGGGGGCATCACTAGGTATGAACAGTTTAGTGACTTTTCTCACTTAATTACCAGTTATTTTCTAGCAAGGTTGAAATAATTCATAGTTTACCTTTAATATATTAATGGGCCTGTCTTTCCACAGTCCCCTCAACTTCTACTGTTACCATCTTTGCTACTTTGAAGAATGTGAAGTGAAACTTAAATAGTTTTCATTGCCATTTTTCTTATTAGTGATTTGACACTAGTCTTTCTGAATGATGGTGGATACCTGAAATAGTTTTGTGATACATGAATATAATTGAACAACCACTACAAATCCAATGAAAATGAATGCTGTAAAATTATAAAGGACAAGCTTGTGGCAAAGAATTGGAAATTAAGGGGATGCCCATCAATTGGTGAATGGCTAAACAAGTTATGGTATATGAATGTAATGGAATACTATTGTGCTATTAAGAAAGGAGGAGCAGATGGACTTCATATTTACCTGGAGAAGCTTACACGAACTGATGCTAAGTGAGAAGAGCAGAACCAGGAGAAATTTGTACACAATTACAGACACAATGTATGTGTGACAACCAGCTTTCATGGACTGGACTCTTCTCAGCAATGCAGGGCTATAAGTCAACTCCAAAAGACTTATGATGGAGAGAGATGTCTACATTCAGAGAAAGAACTGAGTTTGAATGCAGATTGAAGCAAATTATCTGCTCTCTTTCTTTTTCTTGTTTGGTTTTGTTTCCTCTTTCCCATTGTTCATTCCATCTGATACAATCCTTCTTTATAACCTGAGTAATATCTAAGGTGAAAGTATCTGCAGATCCTATATCTGATTGTATGTCGCTATGGTGGGGGGTGGGGGGGGCGAAGGGAAGGGAAGAAAATTTGAAACTCAAAGAACTGGGGAACTGAATTTTTTATTAAAGCAATCGGGGTTAAGTAACTTGCTCAAGGTTACAAGGCCAGTTATTTCTGGGTGTGGTGCTAAGTATCTGAGCCTGGATTTGATCCCCAGGTCATCCCGACACTGGAGCTGGTGCTCTTACTCGCTGAGCCACCTGGCCACCCCTAAGGGTAACTGAATCTTGTAAACTCAAAGTAAATGAACAAATAAATAAAGACCAAAAAAAATGGGGGGGGGGACAAGCTTGGCCTCAAAAGAAGAGATATGAGAAAATGTTTTCCCCTACCTCCTTTGCTGAGGTGTATATGGTGGCTGGAGGGTGGAGGAGGGGACAAGGGTAGGAGAGCATACAATTTATTGAATATATTGTCAGATTTCTTTTAGAAAAACTTTTTCTAAATTTCTGAAATACTTTTAGAAAGCTTCTTGGGGCAGCTAGGTGGTGCAGTGAATAGAGCACTGGCCCTGGAGTCAGAAGGACCTGAGTTCAAATTTGACCTCAGACTCTTGACACACTTACTAGCTGTGTGACCTTTGGGCAAGTCACTTAACCCCAATTGTTCTGCCTTCCCCCCTCAAAGAAAAAAAAAAAGAAAGCTTCTAGCACTTAATGAGTCCAAGTTGTCAGTCCAGTTGAACTACATCTTCAGGTAGTGAAAGAACTAACAAATATGAATTACTGTGAGCAGTTTTTGGATGATTGTGAACAATGGAAAAGGTACTGAAGATAAGAAAAACTGCCCAGTTTTTCAAAAGAGGGAAGATAATGAAGTCTGTCATGTGTAATCCAGTGTGTTTCACTCTTATTCTTGGCCAAATTCTAGGAATTATTGTTAAAGGGTTGATTAGTGAATATTTAGAAAAGGAAGGAGAAATCACAAACAGCCAAATATGGTGTTTGATTGTAATGTATTATTGTTGTGGTAAAAGAAATGATGAAAGGGATAGTTTCAGAGAAACCTGGAAAGACTTATGGAACTAAAATGAAGTGAAATAAGTAGGACTATGATAACAATTTGTATAATATAACAAATGTTTTTGTTGTTTAGTTAATTAGTTATAGGCAACTTTTTCATGACCCCATTTGAGATTTTCTTGGCAAAAATGCTAAAGTGGTTTGCCACTTCCTTCTCTAGCTCATTTTACAGATGAGGAAATTGAGGCAAACAAGGTTAAGTGACTTGCCCAGGGTCATACAGCTAGTAAATGTCTAAAGCCATATTTGAACTTAGGTCCTCCCAAGAGAGCTAGGGCTCTCTCTGCTGTGCCATCTTGCTGCCCCATAACAATATTGCGAAGATAAATGACTTAAAAATACTTAAGATCAATGTAGTTACCATGATGCCAGAGGACCAATGTCTCTAAAGCATGCTATCCACTTTCCTGACAGAGGTGATAGACTCTAGTGGAAAAATGAAACATATTTTAAAATATAGCCAATGTAGGAATTTATTTTGCTTGATTATGCATATTTGGTACAAGGACTTTCTTTTTCACTGCAGGGAGTAGTGGGAGGAAAATAAATGCATGTTAATTGAAAAAAATAATAAACGAACTTCATTTCCCCTTTTGAGAGAGTCTACTTAGACTGGAGGATCAAAATATAGTTTATCTAGATATAGCAGATATAGTTTGCTTAGATTTTAGTAGGACATTTGATAAAGGGCTTCAGACTATTCTTGTGGAAGAGATAGAGGGATGTGGGCTAGATTAAAAATCCAATTGATGGATTCAAAATTGATTGAATAACCAGACTTAAAGACTCCTTTTTTTTTTTTAATGAAAAATCATTAGTAATTCAACATCAACCTGGATCTGTGCTTGGTCCTTTGTCGGTTAACATTTGTATTAATGATTGGATAAAGGCTTAGATGCAATGCTTATCAGAGATGTAGACAACAGGAAGCTAGGAGTGATAACTACCATGTTAGATGACAGAGTAAAGATCCAGAGAGATCTTAAAAATCCAGAAGATGTCCTCCCCTGAAATGTGCTCTTTTCCCAACTTGCTCTATTTCTGTTTTATCCTTTTTTTATTCTTGATTTAAGAAATAAAACAAGCATTTCTGTAAAACGTAGAATAGAAAAAGGATTGCACATAAAACTACAAATCTATTATATGTAAATTGCTTTTCCTTTTAAATATATGAGTTACCCTATAACTTTCTTTTTTCCCTCCTCCATCTCCTAACCACCCTAGAGATGGCTACCACTTGACATAAACACACACACACACACACACACACGACACACACACACACACACATGTAAAATCCCCTTATTTCTATTGAAGGCACTATTATTCTCTCAGTTATTTAGGTAGGTTCTTGAACTCTGCCCTCTCCCTCATGATATTTAACCAATTGTCAAGTTTTCTTGGTTCTACAACTACAACATCTCCTATTCATCTATTCTCACACAGTCACTAACTTAAGGAAACACTTCTCACCTAGACTACTATAAGAGCCTCCTAAATACTTTTTTTCCCTGCTTCAACCCGTCATTCCTAATCCATCCTTTACAGTTGCCAAAATAATCTTCCTAAAGCACAAGCCTGACCATATTACTCCTCTGCTCAAAAAATTCCATGCCTTCAAAAACTCTCCACTGCCTATGGGATGAAATATGGATTTTTTAAAGAATAAAATTAAAGCCTTTTATAATATGAGTCATGCCTTTCTTCCAGTTATATTTCATACTACTCTCCACAAACTTTATGTTCCAGTCAAAGTTGACTATTAACCATTCTTTTTTTTATAGGAAATAAAAATGTATTTTAATATGAAAAAATTAAGTAGCTGGAGAAAATAAACAGATTTTGTTTTCCTAAAAATTTTGCAATACCAGAATGAGAGGGGAGTGAGGAGTAGACATACTTTTAAGAATTATATTTTCCCCCCCAATTTATTAGTCATTTTTTCTACTCCTTGCATTCACAAGAGTGGTTCCCCATGCCTGGAATTCACTCTTTCCTTATATCCACCTATCAGAATCCTTATCTTCAACTCAGGTTCAACTTAGGGACCACCTTTTCTATGACATCTTCCCTGATCTTGTCTGAGTTTTCCTTATGAATATAGGTTTTGTCTCCCAAGATAATGCAAGCTCACTGAGGCCAGAAAGTGGTTTTTTTTTTGTTTTGTGTTTGCCTTTGTATCACCAGAGCTTTGCACATCACTTTTTTTTTAAGTTTAACATTCATTTTTAATTAAATTGAATTAAGAATAAATGTAATAACAACTTCCTCTTTTAAATTTTCTGTTCTGAAAAATCTACTTCACAAAGAGGCATAACTAGATAGCAGTTGGCCTAGAAAAGATCTGGGGATTTCAGTGAACCACAAGCTCAAAATGAATCAGGAGTGTGATATGGCAGCTAAAAAGGCCATGTAATTTTGGCATATATTATGACAGGCATAGTAGGTACAGAGAAGATAGTCTTAGAAGGGAACCTTGAATAGGGAGGGGATGGTCTCAATAGGGAACATGGGATAAAATTTAGACTTTGCCACTTAGTGCCCATGTGACGAGGCAATTCATGTCACTCCTCTGAGTTTCAGTTTTCTCATCTATTAAATAAGAGAGTTAACTAGATGTTCTGGTCCCTTTCAGCTCTAAATCTGTGACTTTATGACCCAAAATCTATGATCTACTTTGCCTTGGTCAGGCAAACAATTATGTGTAAACAAGATATATGCAGGACAAATTAGAGATAATCAACAGAGGGAAGACACTAGCCTTAGGGAGATCAAAAAAAGTTAAATACTAAAAATGGGATTTTAGCTTGAGACTTTAAGGAAATCAGGGAATTCATGCAATTAGAGATAAGTAGGAAAGCATTTCAATCATGGGGGACAACCAGAGAAAATGACCAGAGTTTGGAAATGGAGTGACTTGTTCAATGAACAGCAAGAAGGCCAGTGTCACCAGGTCATAGAGCACATTGGGAGGAGTAGGGTGTGAAAAGATTAGAAAAGTAGGCCAGGGGAAGAGGTGGAGATTATGATGGACATTGAATTACAAACAGAAGATTTTATATTTGATCCTGGAGGTGATAGGGAATGACTGGAGTTTATTTCCTTTGGAGGTGACATGGTGAGATCTGAACTTTAGGGAGATCAATTTGACACCTGAATGGAGGGTGGATGAGAAGAGAAAGTGAGGAGAGATGTGAGGCACATAGACCAACCTGTGGCTTATTGCAATAATCCAGGTATGAGAAAGCGAGGAGTCACATTTTAGGAAAGATATTCATAAGCTGGATGGCATCGAGAAGAATGTGAAAGGCGTTGAGCTCATGCCACATGATGATTAGTTGAAGAAACAAGGGAGAAGAAAAGACTTATGGGAAACTTAGTAGTTGTGGAATATTGAAATTGCTTTCATCTGGAAGAGATATTACACTTTTGGTTGGCCCCCAAGCAGCAGACTGAAGAGGAGTAGGTGGAAGATGCAAAGAGATAGATTTAGGCCTGATGTTAAGATAATTTTATAACATTTAGAGCTATCTCAAAGTTCCTCAGGCATTCCCCATCATTAGAGATCTTGAAACAAAAGCTAGAAAACCACTCGTCAACTATGGGACCTTTTGAATATGTTGTAGAAGAGTCTTTTGTTAGAATAGATGAGATAGCCTCTGATGTCTCTTCCAGTACTGAAATTTTACTCATCTGAAAATAAGTATGAAATGTATTTTGCTATTGCTTTGCAAAGATCCTCCTGATTAAATGTTTTACTCTTTCAGAATCTACCTAACTTTAATGACTATTAGAAGTTCTCAGGCTCCTGGATGGGAGCTTAAGTCAGCTGAAGTGAAATTTAATTATTGGCTGAAATGCCTCCTGGTTGAATTCTTTAATATTAAAGTATCCAGAATATCTAGAAAGAGTTAAGCTGATGTAAAAGGGACTGGATTGGAGTGCATGGAGTGTGTGCATAGAGAAGTCATCCCATGGAGTGTGTGGGGAGCACTAGACTTCAGAAAACTAGAGTTTAGTCCCAGCTCTATGACTAACTATATGACCTTGGACAAATCCCTCTAAGCTTCAGTTTCCTCGTTGATAAAGTGATTCCTAAATTCCTTTCTATCTCTGACATACTATAAATTCAGAAGCACAGACTTCCATATACCAGTACTATTCTTGACTTTGAATTTGTTTTAAGCCTAAAGAAATTAATTTTCTTCTCCCAACAAATTTTATTTTAGTCTAATGTCTTACAGATTACTATCCCCGAGGAAGTGTGCTATTCTACAAAAGTTAGTTTATAAGAAATAAATATTTAGATTATGTATATCTTTCCTCTTTACAAGGATGAAAATGCATGCGACTCTAAACTAATATAAAAGTTGTGTATGACATCAACAGATGAGGAACCAGGTACATCAAATAGCCTTTAGCTTTTTAGTTTCCATCTGAATTGCTGAGCTAACCAACTAGAAGCTAGTTTATTTGAAGTTCCTGATGAATGGATTCATAAACTCTCATTATAGTTGCACACCCTGGTTCAGAGATTGGCTGACAGCCATGTTTGCAGTTATGTTTCAAAGGATGTCTGTGTTTAATTCAGAAATTCCTGTGACACAGGTCCCAAACCCACTTTGTCTTTTTGTTGTTGTAGTTAAACCCATCTTTTAAGTGAAAAAACTTTTTGTTTCTGCTGAGTGAGTGTAGTCTTACAGCCTAGATCTATGAATTTTCAGATCACATGTGGCATTTCTTTAGGAAAGGAAACAAAGCTTATGTACCTAGTTACAATCTCTTGATTCATTTTGAGAGTAAAAAGAAGTTTATCTGTATAAGGCTGGAATTGTTATGTGCAAGGATAACTAAGATTGATACTAGATAGTCCAATTTCAGGTTAGGCATGTGATACAAGGAATTCGAGTGCACCAAGAGCAGTTCTTTGTGTGGTAGCTATTCAACAAGGCAGAATTCTTCTTCTGTTGTAAGGCATGAAAATTTGGACCCATGTTGGAGTGAGAATTAGAAGGAAATGCTTCAGCTTTCAACATATATCACTATGATATAAATAATTGCCATTTCTTAGAAATATTAGAACTGACTTCTTCTTAAATTAGGGTTCCACTTCCCCTAGAATGGTCATCTCTACCTAACTGTGCTCAAATAGTATATTATCCTCTTCCCAAGAGATTCAACTGTATCAGAATTTTTGGATGCAGAATATTGAGCAAAGGAGAAAAATATTATCAAAATTCAATTCAGCAGGAGGAAGGAGATTAAGTATCCTTGTAACTAATATTATGTAGTACTTTCTACTCAATGTTCTTACTTAGTATTCCAGTATTTCTATCAGGGGCACCACCATTCACCCAATCTCATACTCTCAAAGCCTTCTTTTCATTTTTTACTCTTTCCTCTTCCTCATTTCTCATATTCATACCTCGCCTTCCCCTCCCCCAAGTCCTATCACTTCTACTTTGGCAGTCCTAATCACAGAGGATAATAGGATCATAAGACTTAGAAAGATGGGACCAACCAATCCAATGCCCATTTATTTTACAGATGGGGAAACTGAGGTTTGAGGAAGTTAAGTTATCCAAGGACACAGGTAGCATCAGAGACGGACTTAAAACTCAGGCCTTTTGACTCCAGACTTTCTGCTATATCACATTGCCTATTACCTGTCCCTTCTTCTTTATTCTTACTCCTATTACCTTAGAATAGGATCACATTGTTACCTCTGACAATGATTGCCTCCTAGTCATTGTTTTACCTCTAGAAACTATCTGTACACTGCTGCTAGACTTTCCTTATGCATATATCTGGGCATAACATTTCTCTACTGAAAATCCTTTACTATTTCCTCATAGTGTAAAAGTTCAAAATCCTTTGCCAGGAGTTTAAGAACCTCCACAATATGTTGCCATCTTACACCTTATATTGAATCATTCTTTGAGCCCTGACTCTGTGAACTGAACTCTCCAGTCTTTGTACCATTGCTTAGATTATTCCCTTTGCCTAGGATACTGAATTCTTTCTGTTGAATTCCTACTTATCCTTTAAAGTCTCTCTCAAATGCCATTTCCTCCAAGACATCTTCTCTGATTCCCTCAAACCCTTGAACCTCACAGAGCACATTTTATCTCTTTTTAGACTTTTATTAAGGCTTTATAATATGGATGATCAGAGGACCAGAACCCTGGATGTGTTGAACTAAGATACATTCCATGGATCTAGACAGGTATTTGGCCTATCACTGAGGGGCATGTGTGTTGTCGGGTTGTTTTGGGTTTTTTTTTTTTGATGACACAGAAACTCCTGATTGGTTCTCATGACTTAGGAAGGATTGTGTCAATGATGATTGGAAAATTGGAAAATTAAGAGAACAGACTCTTGGTGAGGACCCTCCTCCTTTCTGTGATCTATAAGAAAGAAGAAGAGAAAGGACTCTCACTCTTCCTTGAACTTCATTTCTAGCACTTTCTGCCTCTTTGACTTCCAGCATGTGGGGCATAGAAAGGAATTTATCTCTTCTTTCAACCCTCCCCTCCCTACCACCAGCAGCAATGGCAGCTTGTAACACAAACACATGGGAATAGAATGGGGAAATGTGCTTGCAAGGTAGGCCTGACCCTTGACTTCAAGGCCCAGGCTGCCTTCTTCTGCTATCTATTTCCTTCCCTCATGTCAGTGACCAGCAATCCCAAGAAATGAACATTTCCAACCTCACAATGATAACCTTGTGAATCAAATTTGAGCTCAGAATTCAGGTATCAGCTGACCAGAGGGACGAGATTTCCAAGCACAGCATTTTTCTTAGCAGAGATGAGAATCCCATATGCCAAAGCCTAAACAAAGTTACACCCAGCCTGACCAGGAATTAGGGACCTTGTAAGAGAGGGCAGACCTACCAAGGTGAATGTGAAATAGCTACTGGTTAACCCTAATATAGGTTTTATAGTAACCTTTACCTTTTGGATGAAGTACAAGGAGTGTAAAGGAATAATTGAATGTTTTATGTTTCCTAAATGAGTTTATGAATGCCTGTTAATCTTCTGAATCTTATGCAGTGATAACCATACTGTACATTGGTTATCTTTTCTAGTAGGGACAAGGTTACTTACCTCTTGGGAAAGCCCTAGACAGAAATTATGCCAAAGCTTTATTTTAGAGATTTCCTTGAAATTGTTCTGGATTGGAGGCAGACACAGAGAAAATCTTGCCTCTTAGTGCTGGTGTGGCAGAGTTTGTGGTTGAAGTGGAGAGAGAACTCTTCTCACAGTTCCAAGGCAGAAAAGAGTGCTTGTGGTCACTCATAGACCAGAACACAGACCAGAAAAGGAGTAAACACCTCTCCTCTGAGGATACTACCTTGGAAGAACTGAAAATTTGTAGGCTCCTAGAAGTATCTCTGAAAACAGCTGCACAAAACCCCTGAAGGTTGGGACAGGATGCCCTACTCACTGGAAGCATAGTCCTACTTAACAAAGAGTTATAAAGTCAAATAATTGGCTGTGCAAATAAGCATTGTAAAAAATCTCAGACTGTAGAATCTTACTTTAGTGACAAAGAAGATCAAAACATACAACCAGAAGAAGACAACAAAGTCTAAGCTCCTACATCAAAAATCTGCAAGAAAAATTTGAATTGGTCACAGGCCATTGAAGAGCTCAAAAATGATTTTGAAAATAAGGTAAGAGAAGTAGAGGAAAGATTGGGAAGAGAGATGAGAGTGATGCAAGAAAATCATGAAAAAAAATACTGAAGAAAATAACACCTTAAAAATAAATTAACCCAAATGGAAAAAGAGGTCCAAAAGTCAAAGAGGAGAATGCTTTAAAAAGAAGAATTGGGAAATGAAAAAGGAGGGCTAAAAGTTCACTGAAGAAAATAATTCCTTAAAAATTAGAATGGAGCAAATGGAAGCTAATGACTTTATGAAAAATCAAGAAATTATAAAACAGAACCTAAAGAATGAAAAAAATAGAAGACAACATGAAATATCACAATGGAAAAACCACTGACCTGGAAAATAGATCCAGGAGAGATAATTTTAGAATTATTGGACTACCTGAAAAGCCATGATCAAAAAAAAAGAGCCTAGAAAGAATCTTTTAAGAAATGATCAACAAAAATTGATATTCTAGAACCAGAGAGGAAAATAGAAATTGAAAGAATCCACCAATTCCCTCTTGAAAGAGATCCCAAAAGGAAAACTCCTAGGAATATTGTAGCCAAATTCCAGAGTTCCCAGGTCAAGGAGAAAATATTGCAAGCAGTCAGAAAGAAACAAATTGGATCTTGTGGAAACAAATCAAGATTTAGTAGCTTCTACATTAAGGGACTGGAGGCCTTGAAATATGATATTCTGGAGGTCAAAGGAGCTAGGATTTAAACCAAGAATCTCCTATCCATCAAAACTAGGTATAATACTTCAGGGATAAAAATGGATATTTAATGAAATATAAGAAAATACTGAAAAGACCAGAGTTGAATAGAAAAATTGACTTCCAAATACAAGAATCGAGAAGCATGAAAAGGTAAACAGGAAAGACAAATCATAAGGGACTTATATAGACATAGGACATAAGGTGAGTTGAATATGAAGGGATAATATCTAGAAAATAAAATTAAGGGATAAAAGAGGAATAAATATATTGGGAGAAGGAGAAAGGAAGAGATAGAATGGGGTAAGTTATCTCACATAAAAGAGGCAAGAAAAAGCTTTTACAATGGAAGGAAAGAGGGGGGAGGTGAGAGGGAATGAATGAACCTTACTCCCACTGGATTTGACTTAAGGAGGGAATAATATACACATTCAACTGAGTATCTTACCCTAAAGGAAAGTAAGGGGAAGGGGATGGGGGGATTATAGAAGGAAGGGCAGATTGGGGGAGGTGATAGTTGGAAGCAAACACTTTTGAAGAGGGACAGGGTTAAAGGAGAGAATAGAATAAATAGGGATCAGGATAGGATGGAGAGTTAGTGTTTCACAACATGACTATTATGGAAGTATTTTGCATACCTACATATGTATAACCAATATTGAATTGCTTGTCTTCTCAATGAGGGTGAGTGGGGAGAGAATAAGGGTGAAAATTTGGAACTCAAACTTTTTTTTTTTTGCTGTTTTTTGGAAGGCAGTTGGGGTTAAGTGACTTGCCCAAGGTCACATGGCTAATTTTTGTGTTAAGTGTCTGAAGCCAGATTTGAACTCAGATTCCTCCAGTGAATAGGCTGGTGCTCTATTCACTGCGCCACCTAGCTGCCCCCAATTGGTCTTATGTTGTTTTGGTGTTTTTTTTTTTTGGAGGGGAGAAGGTAGGGCAATTGGGGTTAAGTGACTTGCCCAAGGTCACATGGCTAGTTTTTATGTTAAGTGTCTGAGGCCAGATTTGAACTCAGGTCCTCCTGACTCCAGGGCAGGAACTCAAACTTTTAAAAAACAAATGTTAAAAATTGTTTTTACATGCAACTTGGAAATAAGACTTGCAGGTAATAGAATATAGGGAGTAGAAATTTATCTTGCCCTACAAGAAAGTGAGAGGAAAGGGGATAGGAGGAAGGGGGGTGATAGAGGGAAGGGCAGACTGGGGCAAGGGATAATCAGAATGCATGCCATGTTGGGATGGGGGAGGAGAGAGATGGGGAGAAAATTTGGAATTCAAAATCTTGTGGAAATTAATGTTGAAGACTAAAATAAATAAATTAACCATAAAAGGAAGGGGGTGGGGGAAGAGAGAGAGAAAACCTTGCCTCTTTTTGGTGGGTCAAGCCCTCCAAGATTAAATCTTGGTTTATATATGAGACAAGACTCCCTAGGTTCACCTTCTGTTTCGAGCCCCTTAGGTCACAGAGTATATATCATTTTGTGTGTAAGTATTAGAAGGGGTTGTGGTATAGTGGATAAAGTGCTTTCCTTTGTGGCAGGTAGAACTTTGCTTAAGGCCTGCCTCTGGTATATACCGACTGCGTGATTCTGGGCAAATTACTTAATCTCTGATGCTCTAGGCAACTTCCAAGTAAAATCAAATAAAAGGTTCCCACCAACATTGATAGAGAGAGTTTCTTGACCCGAGAGTTCCCTATATCAATAAAATCCATCAGTTCTTCCCCAATTATTTGCATATGCCATATTTCTCTACTAGATTATAAATTCCACAAGGACAGAGACCATGTTCTAATTTTTTTTTCTCACCCAACGTTGTTACAGTATTCTTTCTTTTCTTGTACTCTAAGTGTTTAAAATTTTGTTCATTAAAATTGAATGAAGAGGCAAGGGTGATAGTGAATAGAGAAATTCAAGATTGGAAGACAACCCAGGGTTCAAGCACATTAGTATGAATGGCACATTTTAGGATGAGTGACCCTTTGTGAATCACTTAATGCCTCAATTTCTAAGGCAACTTTCTAAAACTACATGTAGCACTGGTCCCCTTTGCCCAGAAGACCAGGTGTGCTAGATTTCTTCTTTCCACCAGGGTTTTGTGGTACCTTTAAAGGGGTGTTTTGGGTCTCTGCAGATGTCTACCAGTGGTGTTTGCCCAAGAGGAAGGGGTCAGACCCCTTCACCCCAGCTCCATTAACCACTAACAGCATATCAGCTTTTACAAAGAAATATTTAGTATATCAAATGATATAATTAAAAATGTAAATTCATTTGTCCAACACATAGAAGCACTATCTCCCTCCTCTTCCCCTTGTACCACCTCAGTCTCTGGGGAGGGGAAAGAGATTAGGTTCATTGTTTAGCTCAGCTCCTATAGAGCACAGTTCCAAATTCCAAGTCCAAAAACCCTCTTGAGCTTGAGTACCAGTCACCCTGGCTTCTCAGGGTTGATTGGTAGGGCAACCTGATTGGTTATACCATCCTACCTGCAATTCTGGTCCCAAGGTCACCATGACTTAAACTCCAGTGGGGATCACTTCCTGCACCCAAAACTGAGAAGGACAAATAGCAGAGGTCAGAAACAAACACAAACAGTCCCAGGGACATTTATCAACCTGAGAGAGAGAACAGAGGAAAGGAATCCTTGTCGTCCCACTGGTCCAATTCATAGTGTCCATGTTGTGATCTTCACCTTCTGTATGCAGGAAGAAAGAGTACACAGGAAAAATCTCAGGGACCCATGCAGCCTGTTTCAATTAGGAAGTCATTTGATGACAATTGTTGATTGATACTCACCTATGAAGTAAGGGACAAAGACTGGTTCCATCTTAGAAGATCTGAGCATGCCTAGGCAAGCCCCTCAAAGTGCCTACTTGTTAGGTAGTATCTGACATGCTTCAAAGTCCCCATTACATATAGATTACAAAGCAGGTATAGATCTGCATTAATACAATTCCCTCATTAGGAGCTCCACCATAACAACTAAATTAGTAATTTGCTTCAAAATAAATAAATAAATAGAATAAGATGCTTTCTTACATGTATAGAGATGAATGCTTACGATTTTGAAAATTCTGCATATATTTTTTGAGTGGCAACTATTTGCAAAACTAGGTGGTTAGGAATATGAAAAGATCCATAAGACATGACCCCTACCTTCTAGTAGGAAAGAAAATAAAAGTACACTGCAAGATAAATACAAAGAGCTTGCAATGTGCACAAGAGATAGGAAGTGATATAAGTTAACTAGGAAGAATTATTTCTGGCTTGGGAAAAGGAGAGAAAGGGAGAAATTTGAAAAGGCTCTCTGGAGGAGGTAGGATTTGGGCTGAAGGAGATCTAGAATAGGACATTTTTCCTAGGCTTGTCCAAAAAGACAATACCCCCTCAGTCTAACAGTGAGTGTGGTTCAACTAAGGCTATGGTAAAAAGTGACCACACAGTGAAAGAAATTACAAATAGTAAAGAAACCACTATCTGTAAAACTTGTATAACCAAATTCATAGGTTAAGGCACTCAAGAAATAAAACTGCTTATAGATCATTTCTAATTATATCTCTGAAAATTTGACAACAGAACCATTTCCAATAAAATCAGCATAGATTGGCAACATTTGTGCATTTTTTCAGAAACTTTCAACTAAACTCTTTGTCAAAATAAAGGGGAAGTTTTTTTCTTAGCCTAACCTTAGCTCAGCATATTAGTGCTGTACCTTGATGACTAAATATCACTGAAAAGGCCTTCATGAATATGCATAAGGAAAAAAATGAGAGAACGAAGAAAATCCACACCATACAGTGAGGCTTGGAAAATCTGAAGTGTCTAGTTCACAAAACCAAGGAATTATACATCACAGCACTACCCACTAAATCAATATGAAAAACCAGGATGAAGAGAGCCCCGTGTAATAGAAAGAGCACTGGACTGGACCACAGAAGATGTGGGTTTGAATACCAATTCTTTTACTTAATCCTTGTATGACCTTGAGCAAGACTCATCTGATTTTATTTCTTCATCAGTAAAATGGACTATACTAGCTAAATCTCTGAAGTACCTTCTAGCTCTAAATTCTATGGCATTTTATTTTTTTGTTTTGTTTTTAGAGGGGAGAAGGTAGGATAATTGGGGTTAAGTGACTTGCCCAAGGTCACACGGCTAGTTTTTTTGTGTGTTAAGTGTCTGAGGCTGGATTTGAACTCAGATCCTCCTGACTCCAAGGCCAGTGCTCTATTCACTGCGTCACTTAGCCACCCCATTTCTATGGCATTTTAATTCCCTCAACAGAATGGCCCACCAACCTAGTGTATCCCCCAAGGCTCTTTCCTGGGGTCTCCTCAGCCAGATCTCCTTTTGGGGACCTCATCAGATCCCAAGGGTTCAGTTGTTCCAGGATGCATCTGATTTCCAAATCTATGTATCCAGCCCTAACCTCTCTCTCCTGAGCTCCAGTCTCACATCCCTTTTTGGACATCTCACGCTAGATGTTCTATAAACATCTCAGATTCAACATATCCAAAACAGAGCTCATCAAACCTTCCTCTCTTCCCAACCATTGCTGAGGGCACTGCCATCCTCACAGTCATCCAAACTCCAAACCTTGGTGTCATACCTGACTCCTCTTTCATACTCCATATATCCACTCTGTTGCCAATTCTTGTCATTTCTACCTTCACATTTTTTGTTATATATAATTTCTCTCTAATCACACAGCCACCACCTGGTGTAGGTCACCATCACCTCATGCTACAACAGTTTCCTATTTGGTCTACCTAACTCAAGTCTTTCCTCATTCCAATCCATCCTCTACTTGGCTGCCAAAATAATTTTCCTAAGTGATTACAAAAAATAGCTTCTGTCCTCAAGGGGCTTACAAGGCTTCTGGAAAATTTAAAACAAAAAACAACCCTGATAAGTAAATACAGATAACCCAGGAACAAAAGAGCAGTAAAAGGGTTATGGTTTGAGCTGTGTTGAATCCTACCTCCACCCACCACGCATCTTTCCATTGCCCTTTGTGTCATGGACAACTCTGATTCTTTAGAGAGTGTGATTTCCAAGAATCTCAAACATAAGAGCATCACTAGGAGAATAGTACAGGTGTGACCATGTCTGTCTCACACACACACACACACACACACACACACACACACACACACAAAACTACCTACTCCATAAATTCCAATAACTCCCTATCAGTAAGAAAGTACAGAACTGAACTGTTCATACGAAGAACTCAATAGCACCATAGTCTATACCCCTGATGGTTATTATGTGGGTCTTAGTCTATATGGGTTATTCCCCTAATAGGGGAATTAATCTCTGGAGTGAAGAGTGATTTGTCAGACTAGAGTCCCACCTCTATATCCAAACAACCTTGAAAAGCTGACAAATAGATTCTATCATTGCCTTAAAACATAAATCCATGGTAGCAGGGAAAAATTCTATTTCAAAACTCTGTAGGTACACACTAGAATCATTAATAAATATTTGACTACCTGTGTGTATAGTACAGTGGGTATAACAATCTTAACACTTGGAACAATTATATTGACATAAAACCTCTTAAGATTTCAAATTCTTGCTCCTATTTGAAATTTTGATGTGGATTGAACTAGAGGTGAAGGCCCCAGACAAAGATTGCTTTTGTTATTTGCCAGAGACTAACACTATGAAGCTATTGATGCTTATTATCTACAATTTGGTAATGAGGAAGAAGCAGAGGAAGATAAATATAGGGAGCATAAAAATATTTATCTTCCTAGGATTAGAAAATAAATTAAAATCTAGTGTTGCTAACAATAAAAATAAAATTTCAAATTCTATCACAAAACCACGTTGGTATCTCTCTCCAGTAAAAATACAATGTACAATTGTGTTTTTCTTGTAGCATCAAACCCTGAAAAAATCATAGAACATTTTTTTCTAAGCCAAATACTACCTTATAATCTCATATTCTGAGGTTAGAAATATTAGCTCTCGTCGAGGTCTAAGGAAGAGCATGTATAATGCTTCTGTATACCTTTCTGTTTTCAAAGACCTTTATAATAATTAACTCGTCTTCATTCAAGGGTGGGGCATCCGTCAGCTCCTGTATATTTAATTCTTCCCTTCTACTGGCTGCCAGCTTCTTTTGGAATGTAAAGACATTTGTTTTGTGTGTAGAAACAATAGCTGATCAACCTATGTCATGATTCCACACTGTATGTTATGAAAACCTAAGGAGTGTCTTTAAAGGGAGATGGGAATGAATGACTATGAGAATTCAAGAATGTTATTTTCAATATTCTATAAACGAATTTTTTAAATCCCTCTGCTATTTTTATCCTGTTACATTACCCTTCTCTTCCTTGACAACTCCTAAAAGAATAGAATAGACTCTTCCCTGTATCTGCCCAGGACACCACTCTACTTCTAGTCACCCAGTTCTCCTTGATTCCTCATTCTCATTAATCTCCAAATAGCTGATTGCTTGCAAGATCTATCCTTTACTCTCTCTCTACTCATATGGTCCATACTCTAGTTTAGTGCCTCGTCATCTCTAATCTAAACAATTGTAATAATTTATCTTCCCCCTTCCAGTTCTTTTCCCATCCTTCACACAGCTGTGAAATTATTTCCTAAAAGTGCAAATCTGACCACGTCTCTCTCCTACTCAATAAACTCTGTGGCCCCCTATTACCTATAAGATCAAATATAAGCATCTCTGTTAAAGTTCTTCACAACCTGACCTCAGCCTTCATTTCTAACCTAATTATAAACGACCCCCTTTCCTGTACTCTACATTCTATACAAACTGGCCTCTGCTGTTCCTCATGAGATACCCTCATCTTCCATTAGTGACTTTCATTGGCTGTTCCCAGGTACCTGGAATATATTATACCTCACCTTTACTTTTTAGAATTCTTTGTTTTCCTCAAAAATTACTTCCAGAAACTTTTTCATAAAGGTTTTCCTGATTCTCCCATATGCTTGTATATATCCCCACTTTAAAAAATTCACTTTGCATTTATTTTGTATAGATTTTGCATATTTTTATTTCTGTATATATTGTCTCCCTCAATAGATTGTTGATTGATTGATTGACTGGGAATAACTTGATATCCCAATTCTAACTTTACCATTGATGCTGAATGAATGTCTAAAGAACAGAGATTTATGGTTAGATATTCTGTAGGTATCTCAAATTCAACAAGTCCAAAACAGAATTCATTATTTTTCTCCCCCCACAACCACCCCAAAGCATCCCTCTTCTAACTCCACTTTCTGTTGAGGACAGAATCATCCTTTGAATCACCCAGACTTCTTACTCTCACTCACTCCACATGTCCAATCAGTTATTAAACCTCCCCATCACTATCTTCATAACCTCTTTCCCAGATGTCCCCTTCTCTTTAGGCACTTAGACACAACCTTACTTCAGATGTTCATTACCTTTCACTTAGGTTATTGCAATAGCCTCTTAATTGGTTTCCCTGTCTGCCTATTCCAATCTATCCCCTGTACAACTGCTAATTTGATTTTCCTAAAGTTTCTAAGCATATCATCCCCCCTCCAGACATATCCCTCTCAACTCACACACTCAATTATTTATTCATTATAATTTATAATTACTTATATTTATATATTATGTATTATATATTTATGTTTATATTATAATTTAATTAGTATTTAGCCTTTAAAACTGAAGGAATCATCTGCATTTTTCATCTCTCCCTCCCAGCCATCAGGATCCTTTCTTTCTCAAGGTAAAATTATTTGGTCACTTAGATTGTAGAGGTAGTTATATTTCTTCTTAAAGTTGCTGAACCAGGGCTAAGATTTGGGGATCTCAAAGAGTTCTGAATGGCATCTGGGTGTCATGTTAATTGTAGTCACATTTCCACCTCCTCAGCCTAAGAGAAGATGAAGAAATTTTGGGAATTGGGGTATGAGATCTGGTATTTTGTGGAGTTTGAGTAGAGTGTGGCCTAGAGGACGAGGCAGAGCTATAGAGATGAGAGGTCAAATAGAACCTCTTAAATGGGGTTTAGAATAATCAGACTCCCCTAAAGATTTCCAGCTCCATTTTCCATAGTAGGCAGATGGGAGTGCAGCAACCCAATTAAAGGAAGATTTAAGTGGTAGTAAATTTCCCCCTCTGTATGGTGAAACAAGTAGCTGAAGGGAGTCTTCCAAAAATTAAAAAGAACAATAATCAAACCAAAACAAACCTCACATGTTCTATTTTCCTATCCTCACCAGCTAATGAGAGTTTGTAACCATAATTCTCTCTTTTATAAAATATCTTCCCACTGTTTATAGCTATGTTGTTACTTCCAGTCAGCATGGGGGGAGGAAGGGAGGGATGATGACCCTAAAGGAATTTGTTTTTCATAGACTGGATTCTCAAGGTTTGGCTTGGGAGATTAAAAGATGTTCCTGGTGCCTGCTTAACTATAGGTTTAAAGGATGGTCCTATAACTAGTCCAAGAATATCCCCAAAACTTGGGATTTGATTCGATTTCCCCTAAAAGAATATGCCCTATGTCCATCAGTTGAAGAATGGCTGAACAAGTTGTGGTATATGAATGTGATGAAATACTATTGTGATATAAGAAGTGATGAGCAGGACTTCAGAAAAAGCTGAAAAGACTTATACGTACTGATGCTGAGTAAGGGGAGAAGAACCAGCAGAACATTGTACACAGTAACAGACACATTGTACAACCTAACTTTGATAGACTTAACTCTTCTCAGTAATGCAAAGGTCTAAGACAACTCCAAAAGACTCATGAAGGAAAATGCTGTTCACATCCAGAAAAAGAACTAGGGAGTCTAAGTGCAGATTGAAGCGTATTATTTGCTCTCTCTCTCTCTCTCTCTCTCTCTCTCTCTCTCTCTTTCTCTCTCTCTCGTTGCTTCTTTCTTGATGTTTCTCCCATTGGTTCTAATTCTTCTTTAGAACATGAGTAATGAGAAAATAGGTTTAATATGAATGTATATGTAGAGCTTATATCAAATTACATGCTGTCTTGGGTTGGGGGAGGGGAAAGATGAGGAGAAAATCTGGAATTCAAAATCTTATGGAAGTAAATGTTGAAAACTAAAAATAAATAAATAAATTTATGAAAAAAAATAGTATGCCCTTTAGGACCTTGGCTCAGCTGAGGGCCTGAGGTCAGACCCTCAAGGCAAAATTCTACCCTTTGATTCAGAGAGAAAGAGGAGGGAGGGACTTAGGAGGAACTAGAAGAGAAGATCAAACAGCACTCAACTCCACCCCTTTCTGGTTGGGAGGAGAAAATGAGAGACCAGATAACCTGTCTTCCCCCATGTCCCATTCTCCTCAGCAAACCTACTTTTGCATTTCTATTTCTTGAAGAAGAAATAAATAATGGAGGAGGGCAGGACAAAAAATAAAATAAGATGGTACCAACCCAGTATTAAAAGTCCCACAAACTACCAAGTAACACCCTGTGTGTGTGTATTTAAGAATGATATCCTGATTCCCGTGTGAGTCAGGGCCTCCCACACCCACCGGGCAAAGTCCTTGACTGGAACTTCCATCAGAACAAGTCAGGCAGGTAAAACATTCTCCTGTAGCCAACTTGATAAATTGTGCAATACAGCCTAAAGGTGACTGGCAGACAAAGGCTGAACAAGACAGGCCTCTAGAGAGAGATTTAATCTCACACACACCTCAACCTACATCCACATGAGGGTTTGGAAGCAGCATTAGGGTATGAGAAGACAGGTCAATAGTAAGCACCTTGTCCTGGCCAGAGAGTAAACAGCTTAGATTTAAGTTCTTGCTTAAGAGAGGAACCCACATTTGAGTAATAAGCACAAAAGATACACTCTTTCCACATCAGATTTCTCCTTCCTCTCCATTTGGTCACCAAATACTATACTCTGTAGTGGAAGAAACAACAATCATATTTATGTACCCATTAGAATTTGTTAATAAGTCAAAGATTAGAAATAAATCAAAGGAAAGAAAACATTTGACTAAAAATACAACCAAAGTACTAATAACTGAACTATTTTAAATTATGGCCTCTCATAATAGCTATGTTCCTTTGCAACACTGTTGAAAGTGAGAAATGTTAGTGACAATTTTATGAGTCTGAAAATATTTTCAATTTCTCTGGCAAAGCAAACCAATGATACCTGCTGAACTTCTCAAATCCTGTTTGAATTCATCTTTTTAATAACTAGAGAGTGTACAAAATAATGATAGCAAGTATTATCATAGTAATAATATAATTTAATAATAGTATATTATATAGACTATATAATGTTATTATTAATACATTATATTATATTTAGATTATATTGTACTGTAAGGGTTATGGGATTTAAAGATCTTCCATGCCCCATTGGACTTGCTGACGTAGCAGGAAGGGGTGGAGCAAGAGGAAGCAGAAGCCAAGCTAGAGTTCCTGTGGTGGCTAGCAGTGGCAGGGATGGCAGCGGCAGCAGCAGAGTTAGCGGCAGCGTGAAGCCCTTTTTGAGTCAGCCAGAATTTCTGCTAAGGACTCCTGCTGAGGACTGCCAGGGGCCAGAGCTGCTGGGAGCTCGCTTCCGGGTCGCTGGGTGGTTGCTGTGAGTGGGGAGAGGAGGACCTTTGCCTGAAGTAGCCTGTTCTGTTTTAAAGGCTTGAGAATGTGGGTGCTTTCTACTTTATCTACCTGCGCCAATGTCGTAACTACCGTGTTTCCCCGATAATAAGACACTGTCTTATTAATTTTTTTGGACAGAAAAACACCAGAGGGCTTATTTTCAGGGAAGGGCTTATTTTAATGAACATTGACAGCAATGACATGTGACTCCTCTACAATTGCTTTCTTATACTCAACAGTATAGCTCTTCCTTTTTGTACTCATGTCTGGGGGGTCAAAACAGACAGAATAATAAAATTATGACCATCAGTCCTTCTTTTCACTCCATAATGCCCCCTGAGTTCTTCTTTTTTCCTCCATCATGGTCTTTTTATCCTCCATCATTCCCCCTCACTCCCGCTTACATACCAGGTTTTTATGTTGTCCTGCCTCAGCTCTCCTCCGCAGCACTGCTCTCAATGGTGCCAACAAGAAGAACAGGATGACGCGCTCACTGCTGCAGCTCTGATTAGATGCAGCCCGGAGCGTGCATGGCGTGCGTTTCACCCGGGGAGGGAATGGTGCATACAGAGGGTACCGTAATGTAGTGCGTAGCACAGGGGATCACCTTCACTACAGTAGCAATCTCAATAGGGCTTATTTTCGGGGGAGGGCTTATTTTAGAGGAATCTTACACAGTAAGGGGAGGGCTTATTTTTGGGATAGGTCTTATTATCGGGGAAACATGGTACTCTGATGGCTTTCACTTTCTGGTTTTCGGACTCAGTCTTTTGGTATCTTAATAAATTTTCTAGCTTATTCCCCCATATGGCAAGCATGATGTATTTTGTGATGGATAATTATATCAGCATATCTGTAATTTCCATAGGCATTGTGAATATGGCATTGCTGATACATTTGGTGACGAGGATGGGATAAAGAATTATGGGAAGATATCTGGAACATGTCTTTGGTCACTGACTTGTCAGTTTTTCATGTAGATGCTCACATGGCCCCCACCACACCAGAATGTGAGTACAATGCTCATGCTGATCGACTGGCAAAGATTGCTACTAAACATATTGTCCCTACTTTGACAACAACTGATGACCCGGTATTAGCAAAATGGGTCCACCAAACAGCAGGCCATTTTGGGGTCCAGGCCACACACCAGTGGGCACAAGATCGAGGTATTAGTATCTCTCATTCACTGTTAAAACAGATAGCAGAAGAATGTCATATATGTCAATTGGAAAAGGAGCAAACTGTTCCTCGGGTAGTAACTGGAGAGATAGCAAGAGGAAAAGTCCCAGCCCAAATCTGGCAAATAGATTATATTGGTCCACTACCACTGGATAAAGGATGCAGATTTATATGTACCTGTGTTGATACCTATTCAGGTGTACTAGTAGCTTGTCCTTATAAGAATGCAACCCAGAAAAACACTTGTAAAACTCTAGATCTCATAAGTCTATATTATGGAATCCCAATGCAGATTCAAAGTGACAATGGATCACATTTCAAAGGCAATGAAATGAAGAAGTATTGTATACTAAACAATATAGAATGGATATATCATATTCCATATTATCCAGAAGCATCTGGGTTAATTGAAAGAATGAATGGATTACTGAAAGAACAGTTGAGGAAGTTAAGTTCCAACAATTCATATCAACATTGGAAGGATAATTTGTTCATGGCTTTACGTAATTTGAATAATAGACCATTGGGAGGAAGTACACCTCTAGCCAGAATGATGACCCCCAATCTGCAAATTAGAAAACAACAAACACACAAGATCCCAAATATTGAGTATTGGACCTTGAGGCCAGATGTCCCAGCACCGTACCCAGGACCACCTGATTTGGTGGGGTATGATTTACATTGTTTAGAGGACTTTGGGTTGGACAGAAAAGAAATAAGAAAAATCTCCACTGGGATATGCATAAGACTCCCTAAAAATCACTTTGGACAGATTTTACCCAAATCAGGATTAGCAGCTCAAGGAACACATGTATTGGCTGGAGTAATAGATTCTAATTATCAAGGAGAAATTGTTGTAACATTCCATAATTTAGGTGAAGGGCCCATACAGATTCACAAAAATGATAGGATAGTTCAAGTCATTATCATTCCTTGTAAAACAATACCACTTGTAAAAACTGACCCTCCTTCCAAAATAACTGTCACAGGAACTAAAGGATTTGGTTCTACTGATAGAATAAAATCAGGAGCTAAAGTATGGGTAAAACGGAAGCCAGATGATATTCCAAAGGCTGCAAAGATTTTGTTTATTCTGGAGAAGATGATTACAAAATTGTACCCTTAACTCATTTATTCTACCGTGAGTGAGGCTACAATAGTCTGGTTATTGTCTCTTTGCTTCTTGATTTTTTTTCTGTTCACCTTGTTTGCTAGATTTGTTTCTGCAGGCTTGGTACCCTCCACCTGTAGTTCCCTGATAGCTTAAGCTGGATGTCACCCCCTGTCTGCAACTGTGATGTGTCACCCTTGGACCTGGCATCAAGCATATTAAGAACTGACCTCTCAAATGGGACCCCTTAGGACAGGGACAGCTCTACATCCGATTTTAGCAGCAAGTAGCCATGGAAGAAGAGACCTTCACTCCTTACCACAAGATTTTGGGGCCCCATTTTTTCGGGGTGGGGGGAATGATGGGGAGCTTGTGCTCAAGCCCCACCCTAAAATATGGTTTTCTGTGTTTATTGTGTGCTATTCTTGTTAAATTGTTGTGAAATTTTGTTGACACCATTTATTCCTACTGTATTTTTGCCAAGTAAGGGACATGAAAGATCTTGGGGCCGAATGTAAGGGTTATGGGATTTAAAGGTCTTCCATGCCCCATTGGACTTGCTGACGTAGCAGGAAGGGGTGGAGCAAGAGGAAGCGGAAGCCAAGCTAGAGTTCCTGTGGTGGCTAGCAGTGGTGGCGACGGCGGCGGCAGCAGCAGAGGCAGCTGCAGCGCGAAGCCCTTTTTGAGTCAGCCAGAATTTCTGCTAAGGACTCCTGCTGAGGACTGCCAGGGGCCAGAGCTGCTGGGAGCTCGCTTCTGGGACGCTGGGTGGTTGCTGTGAGTGGGGAGAGGAGAACCTTTGCCTGAGGTAGCCTGTTCTGTTTTAAAGGCTTGAGAATGTGGGTGCTTTCTACTTTATCTACCTGTGCCAATGTCATAACTACTCTGATGGCTTTCACTTTCTGGTTTGCGGACTCAGTCTTTTGGTATCTTAATAAATTTTCTAGCTTATTCCCCCATATGGCAAGCATGATGTATTTTGTGATGGATAATTATATCAGCATATCTGTAATTTCCATAGGCATTGTGAATATGGCATTGCTGATACATGTACTTATATATTATATATAGTATAGTATATCTAGTATTGTATGTGCATAATATATATTACATATATGATGGTGTAATATATTATAATAGTATATTATCAAATTTTAAAATTAGCTAGCATTATGTGTCATATAGTGCTTTAAGCTCAGTGACACATTTAGCAAATATCTCATTTAATCTTCACAACAGCTTTCAGTCAATAAACATTTATTAAGAACCTACTATGTGCCAGGCATTGTGTTAAGTGCTAGGGATATAAAAAGAGGCAAAAGATAGTTTCTGTTCTCAAAGAACTAACAATCCAATGGAGGAAGAAAGATGTTACTATTATACCCATTTTACAGAAAAATAAATTAAAGCTAACAGAAGTGCAAAGGACTTGTCTGGGGTCACAAAGCTAGTAAGAAGCTGAATCTGTGTTTGAACTAAGATCTTCCTGATGTCAGGTCTAGCACTGAACTGGCATCCTGGGCCTAAATCTCACAATAGTTTATTTCCTCATCAAACATTTATTAAACACCTATTGACTCAGTATTTTCAAGTATTGACTTGGTCAGACCTACTTATACTTTCACTTTGAACCACCAAGCAGTCAAAAGTAATACTTAATCAGTGTTTAGGAATTATTTATGCCCTTTGGAATTTCTATACTGACATGAACTGCTTTTGACAACAAATTTTCATTGTAAGCAAGCACTAAAATAGGGAAGTATAATTAGCTCTCTGGGGATGCAAGTTTGGTGTAGAATGAAACTCAGCAGGAAAGAGTCAAGGTAGGTATGCACAAAAAGAGAAAATGAAATAAAATTATGATATTCAGAGTTATTGAGAAGTTTGAACTACATCATATTTCTGTCATAGAATGAAAAGGGGAGGAAAACATTACAGATTTTGTGATAGCAGGTGCATGTCATAGCATTCAGAGACCATTTGGACAGTTTATCTAAGAATCATTCCATCCTAGAAACTTAGAAGGAGATTTTAATGCAAGATAAGAAAAATATGACTCTACAAAGAAATCACTGAACAATTACTCTAACTTTTTAATATCAAAATTGAAAAGCAAAGTCTAATTTGAAAATTTCATTATTTACAGATTCAGTTACTGTACTAGAATTTTTGTAATGATAAGCTATCTTTTTTTCTCTTCTCTTTAAAATAGGGCTCCTAAATTGAGGTTCATGAACTTATTTAAAAAATTTTTAACACGGTAGATTCCCTTTTCAATCCTGTGCTTTTTATTTCATACATATTAAAATATTATTCTGAGAAAGGTCCTTAGGTTTCACCAGACTGCTAAGGGGATCCATGATGCAAAGAAGGTTAAGAACAAAGCAAAAGTGATGGACAATCTGATAATTTCCAACTCATTCCCTTCATATTAAGCACTCAGCTTTCTCTTTTCAAAATACCACTCACTAGCACTGCAAATAATGTGTAACATTAGCACCTGAGACAACTGTAAGTGACATTCTATCACTCTCTATGATTCATACCTTTTTTTTTTCTTGTGTTACTCTCTCATTGTCTTACATCCTTTTCACATTTCTGAGACCTGGGTTTCTCTCCACTTTACCCAGTTTAGATATTTGGACAAGAGCTTACTAAATTCGACATGAGTTCATCATTAATCCTTAACTGACATTAAGAAAATGCCATCTCAACTACAGTTAGCCTAAGATCTTCTTTTAATTAATTGAATCTTGCTATATTAAAATGATCTGTGAACTCATCAATTTGTATGTTCCCTCCAACAAAGCAAATTGCAATCAACAGATATCCACCCACGCTTTGTGACCCTTGTCCATGCATATCCATGAACAATAAGCAAAGTAGGGTATTGTATACTCCACATTTGTGTAATTGCCATGGGACAACACTCAACATGATGGGAGTCTTCTTCTCTCTTTCTCCGAATATTATGAGAATGCAATTGGACAAATCAAACTGTCCTCCTGTGATCTCTTGTCCTTGCGGCTTGACCACCCCATTTTTTATCCTTTGCTCCTTTTCTTTGAAGTTCCTTGTTATATGTTGTAGCCTACTCACACCCACAACGTACCCTCTTTGTAATACATCTTCATTTTCATTTCTTCAGAGACTATTGAGTTTCATGTTTTGAAGTCATAAAATAATACTCGTAGAATATTGGTATTAAAAAGACAGGCCTTTGTTTCCCAGAGAAGTTTGGAGCCATCAAAGGAATTTTTGCAATTTTGTGAAGGTAATATAGCTACTCCTCCTTTTCCATTTTGGGCCTAATTCATTGTCCATTTCTACTGCTTATCTCAGACATGTATAGTAATAGCTAAGCTCTATAGGCTATCTTTCCAACTATATGTCATAATTTGGACAGGAAATATTCTCTTATCATTTTATCTTTCCCATGTGGATGTTTGAGTCAGATTTTTTTTGAGTGGTTATATATTTCTTCCAATAGGTTCTGCAATGGTGTGGTACTTGATGCAAACAAGAATAATGTCATCCACAAACAGGAATACATTTAGAAGACTTCACCATCCATAAGGAACTGTTTTTCAAATTGGACTCCACATTGAATCTCCTCCATAGCAATGGTGAACACCTGTGGCAAGCGTATATCATTGTTTTATGCTTGTCCTATTGTTTAGCATCAGACGATCATTGAGCAAGTTTATCTCTGTTGTTATTTTCCCAAGGAATTTTGAATCATTTTGATATAAGGATGAAAAAAACCTTGTTGGAAGAAACTCTTTAAGGTAATATTTTGCTTTATTGAATAAAATGCTTATCTAATCAATCAGCAGTACGTACAGTGGAATTTTTTATTCTCTATATCTTTTTAGTCAGTTGTGTGACAGAAGAGAAAGGGAATACTGTTCCTGCCTTCACCCAGAATGCCCTCAACGCATGTGTAGATGACTCATACAAAACTTTTACATAGATAGTAAAGTAGGTGTTTAAGTCATTAGTGTTTTCTTATTTGCCTTTTTAAAAATATTAATAAAATCCAAAAATTTTTTCCACATCTTTGGAATTTTCCTTTCTTTAGGTACCTTATGAACTAGTCCTTCGATGCTCTCACAATTGTGTTGCCTCTAGCATGGAACTCTTCTGTTGTATACTTGATCTAATCCAATTTTCCTTCTTTGTTCTTTTTATTCTGTACCATTTCTACCTCCTCTGTAAGCATATCTATGACTGTAACATTAGAGTCAAGTCTGGTGGCTCTATTATTCTTAATGGTGAAAAAGCTTGTTTCAAAAAGTATTTGCAGACTTTTTCCATTTTTCTTATTGTTGTTGGCCTTCCATTTTCCTTTTTAAATGTCCCTTTTTAATTGAACCTCTAGCCAAATTGTCTGCAAAGTCATTTCACTCTCCACTTCTCTTTGCTTTGTCAGGTAGTACTGATCACCCATTTTCTTCTATAACATTTTATAAAGGAGTATATAGTGAGTAAAGTGCTGGCCTGGAGTCAGGAGGACCGGAGTTCGGTTCCAGCCTCAGACACTTAACACCTACACAAAAAAAGACTAGCTGTGTAACCTTGGGCAAGTTACTTAACCCCAATTGCCCTCCAAAAGGCAAAAAAAAAAGAGAGAGAATGAGAGGAGAAAAAATGGAGGCTTCTCTAAAAAGACAAAATAATATTTATATTCTTATCTTTCATTTTAATTCTCTACCATTTCACTCCATTTAGCAAATGAGTCAGTGTTTGCTGATTAAGGTGCCTGTTTACTCTTTTGAGCTCCTTGTTTATATTCTTATGGTCTCCTTGATTTCCATTGCTTAACTTCTACATTAAATTCTTATAATCAGTCTAGCTTTCTTCCATACATTACTCATATTTTATTATTTATAGCCTATCTGAGTCTAGATCAATTTGTTCAAAACACATACCTTTTCCCCCCACTCATGTTCATTTTTTCTTTTAGCTTTGTTAGTCTTCTGTTGTGACAAGTTGATAGTATGATACCAAAAGCTGATTCAGGAAAGCTTCCCACATCAGGAAAAAGTAATTTTTTGTCTTTTAAAATAGATCCAAATTTATTTTTTTGTGATGCTATTTGGGTCTTACATTACGTGTGTGTCAGGGGAAATTTGTCTTACAAATGTTCTTATAGCTTTTGTCCATTACTTTGGGGAAAATAGCTAATGAACCAACTAAAAGGAGACAGGCATCTCTTCTGATGAAATACTTCAATTTTTGTTGGCTGTTATATAGGTGTTCAGTTGTGTCTGATTCTTTGTGATCCCATGGACCATAACATTCCAAACCCTTCTATCCTCTATTATCTCTCTTTTTTTTTAAGCAGTTGGGGTTAAGTAACTTGCTCAAGGTTACACGGCCAGTTATTTCTGGGTGTGGTGCTAAGTATCCGAGCCCAGATTCGATCCCCAGGTCATCCCGACACTGGGGCCGGTGCTCTTACTCCCTGTGCTACCTGGCCGCACCTCCATTATCTCTTGATGTCTATCCAAGCCCACATTCATTATTTTGATGACAGTGTCTATCTCCTCATCTGCCATCCTCTTCTTTTTTTGCCTTCAGACTTCCCCCACATCATGAATTCTGTCTTCTAATTCTAACTTATTAATTCTGTGGCACTCAGCTTTCCTTATTAGTCCAACTCTCACAGCCATAAACTGCTACTAGAAAAACCATAGCTTTGACTATACAGACCTTTTTCAGCAAGGTGATGTCTCTGCTTTTTACTCTGTTGTCCAGACTTATAAACAGATTTTTGAACAATTCATCTGTTTATAGACAGTATAGAGCAGACCTGCACAACTTGGCAGTAGGTAGGGGTCAAAATTAAAATAGGCTAAACTTCTTCAGGCCACAGATACATTTTTAGCAGCTCACTTTCCAAGTAAATGTATAATTAATGATTAAACTATTCAAAGAACCATATTTTAAAATGGAAAATTTCAATCAATATCAATTAATCATGCTTATTACTTAAGATTTCTATTTATCATAAATTCATGTTGGTAAAAATTACTTTGCAGCACTCACATGGTTTCTGTTCAATGCCAGTAACAACTGAAAACACAGCAAAAAGATACCACTCTTGCTCCTTTCAGACTTGAGACAGACTGATGGTGGTTGGTTGCTGTCAGTCATGTGACAAATAGAAGCAAGCGCACAACGGCAACCTACCCACCAAGATACTTGATGGGCACAATAGTGACTAGAGGAAAGTGAGTTAAGCAGGGCACAGACGAAGTTCTTTTTACATCTTTACATTCTTTTATATTCTCTACATTTTTCGCGGGCCACCCAAAATCTTTCAGTTTGCTGCAAGCAACCCGTGGGTTGTGTGTTGTGCAAGCCTGGTATAGAGTCAGTTTTTAGATCCCTTGGGAGTAGCTATAGTTTGTGCTTAAGGCAGCAAATAGCCCTACCCTTTTAGTGAGGACTGATAAAAAGTCCTTCCATCCTTAGTGAAAATTAAAAAAAACTGAAGATGGCTTTATTTACACATGGCATGAAACAATGTTAAGTGCACTAAATTCATAGGTAAGTGATATTTTCCAACAAAGGTATGTTCATACCAAAGAAATTCCTTTATCTGCAACTACCTTGTAAATTTTGGGCAAACTTTTATAGCTTCAGAAACTTTGGAAATTATGAAATACAATATGCTTCATTGTCATGTGATTTTTTTAAGTTAGCATTGCCATAATAGGTAAGAATGTCTTTATTATCTTACCTGAAGAATCAGAATGTTGGCAATGGGGGTATAGATACAAGATTCACTATTACCAACACTATTCTATTTTAGCTGTCATGACATTTTATTCAATACATGCTTAGTTAGTAACATAAGAAGTTTGTTCTTTCACCCACGAGCGCCCACCTAATTGCCCATAGCCATTTAAAATTATTTTACGGAAACTGACATACATTTAAGGAAATTTAAGTTTTGAAAATAATTCAAGAGATTTTTATATATGGTAATAGTTATCAGCCCTTTCATCAGAGAATTTTTAATGCTGTCCATCATGAATATTAGCCTTGTTCCAATGGCTTTAAAGAATAGCAGGATTTTAGAGTTCAAAGAGACATTAAAAATAATGTAGTACAACCCTCTCATTTTACTGATGAGGAAACTGAAGCCCAGAGAGATCTGATGACTTTTTGAAGTCATCACAGAGTAAATCATTGGAAGAACCAGACCTAGACCCCAAATCTCTTGACTCCTAAGCCAATGCTGTTTCTCTTGACAAAAGTAATAGGTCATGTATATATTGTGTTTTAAAGTTTTCAGTGCACTTTGCTCACAACAAGCTCATGAGGTAGTTAGTGCAAGTATGATTATCATCATTTTATTGATGAAGAAACTAACGTTCAGAAAAATTGAGTTTCCCTAGCTCACATGACTATTCAACAGCACAGCCAGAACGTGGACCCAGTTTTCCTGATTCTAAGTCCACTGATACTGTATTATGCTGCCCTTTTGGACACACTCTCATATACTCCAAAGGACCTTTGATCTCAGAGAGCTCTAGCTATGCAGATCACAAGCCATCCTGGCCTGCCCATCCTGAGTCATTCTTAACAATTTACTCCCACCCACCATGCCTTCTTCTAACTTTCTCTCCTAATATCTTAAGAATATCATTAGAATACTCAAGCTGCCAATCATTCCCTTCCCTTTACCACTTTACTACCCATTTTTTCCCTGTTATTTCCCAAACACTTCCCTGATGACAACTTTCATTCCTATTCTTCTTCAAACTTCCACATTGGTTATATGTTACATCCCACTCACACCCACACCCCCTGATTGATGCCATTTTCACTTCTTCAGAGACTGAGTTTCATTTTTTGCAGCCATGTAGCAGCACTGGTAGAATGTTGGCATTAAAAAGATGAACCCTTGTTTCTGAGAGAAGTTTGGGGTCATCAGAGAAGCATTGTAATTTCTTGAGAGAAATTCAGCCCACTTTTCCTCTTGTTCCATTCTGGACCCAATTCATAAGCTAATGTCTGGAAGTCAATTTGCATATTTTAAAGTGCTGTGTAAATGCAGCTTTTATTACTATTTGCACTATCTGTCCCAGACCTACAAACTGCAAGCTGTCTGTCCAACTACATGTCATCATCCAGGCAAGATACATTCTTCATTCATTTGATCTTTCCTATGTGGATGGTCAGGCTAAAATTTTCTGAGAATTTAGAACTTTCTTCCAGTAGCTCTTGCAAAGGTCCAGTGCTTGATGCACTAGTCCAAGGTCAACCATAAGTAAGAGTAATTGGAGGATCTCATCATCCATAGGGGCTCCCTCTTCAATTTAAACTCTACACTGGATTACCTCCATCATAGTGGTAAACACCACTGGCAAGATACACCTGCTAATTTTATGCCACATCTGATATTTATGAGTACATGACCATTGACCATGATTGTCTCTGGGGTTTTTTTGTTGTTTGTTTTTGTTTTTAAAGACTCTTGAATGATTTTTATCACTAAGGAGATGTTTGGAGAACATATAGAAAAAAAACAATAATTACAAAGAAGTATCAGGGTTTAGTTAAGAATAAAGGATACCAGATGAATCTCACTTCCTTTCTTTGATAAACAGTAAATGAAGCAAATGAGAGTAGGGCTATAGATACAGTTTACCTGTAGATTTTAGCAAAATATTTGATAGAATATCTCATATAATTCTCTTGGATATGCTGGAGAAATGATGACTAGACCATAATTCAATTAGATGGGTTCCAAATAGATTGAATGGCCATGCTTAGAGAATAGTGGTTAATGATTCAATGTCATGTGGCAGGAGGCCACCAGCAGAATGCTCTTGGGATTTGTGCTTGGCCTTGTGTTATTTAATACCTTTATCAACGACTTGATTGGAGGTGGACCTATGCTAGGACCCAGTGAGTCAAGATTTGATTTGGGATAAAATGAGGTATTTGCAAGTCATTGAAGAGTCAACAAATGCAGCCACAGGTTACCCTAACAAAGCAAGGATATGCAACAATGATGTGGAATTTAGTTTCTCCAGACACAGACCCCTTCATTTCCATATGGAAACTCATCTAATCAGAAGAGCAAGATATGGTAGCTTAAGTGGTCTGAAATGTACCAAGTCAGAGAGATCTCAATTCCCTGTGTGGGGGATGTTTTATGCCCTTAAGTGACCAGAAAACCAAGGCAAGAAAGGTAAGGGCCAATCAAGTGCCAGGGACAGCTTTGTGGTCTTTTAGGAAAAAAAAATAAGCCCTATTGGGTTGAGGGAAATCTTTTCCTATCACAGGCATGATTATCAAATTTGACCATGACACCAAGTTGGGATGCATAAGATCCAAAAAGATCTGTATAGGCAACAGCAGTAGTATCTAAACTTTTTTGATTATGCAACTCAACAATAAAAAAATTTTTTTTAAATCAAACTCCTTGAATAAGTACATATTTATTAATTTACAAACTATATATATTATTCTATTAATAATTATGTGCATTATAAAATTTACACAAAAATAGAAATCTAAAAGGGATAGGATGGAATAATATTTGCTCCTAGGGTCAATAGGGAGCCCCTGTAGTTTATTGAGCATGGGAATGACACATTAGACCTCTACTTAAGTAAAAATACTTCACAACTATATGGAGGATGAATTGGAGAGAGGAGAGATTTGAGAAAGGAATAAAAACTAGAAGGCAATTGCAATCCAAGTGTTGGGAGCCAAAGAAGCCTGCCTTGTTATCAGTGGACCCGAATATCAATGACCTCTTTGAGAAGCCACTTTTCCTCAAGTTAGCTCCTGAGTTCTTTTGATATGGGTTACACTTATAAGGATGTTGTTTGAGTTCTGAGACCAATAGGCTCTGCCTCAAGACTTTAGTTGTTCAAAACCAAAATATCTGAATTCTTCGGTGGTCAGTTCCTATGCAGATGTACTTGATGATTGCAGCTTTGGCTTCAGGCCCAGGAGCCAGCTCTCAGGAGCATCCTTTGTAATGTGACTGCACATGGAAGGAGTTAACTGACTTTTCCTAAGACTTTCTGGCACCTAGAGAACAAAAGCCTTACTGCCATGCTACTTCCAGGATATGACAGACTAAGGTAATGATATCAATACTTGAGTTCCCTTCCTTTGTCTCATTGCTCTATAAAAACCTTGTCCTAAGAATCAATAAATGGAGTTCATCGTTCTTCCTTGAACTACCCACATGGCCTGGTCATTTCTTATTTACGTCTCCGGATCATGCTAAGTGCTGGACACTGCTTGAACTAGAGTAGTGATTACATGAGTACAAAGAGGGGGATAGATGTGAGATCTGGAAGTAAAAATGGCAAGATTTAGCAACTTGCTCGTATATTTGAGTAAAAACTTGAGTCTAAACATCAGATAGAGGTGGTTCAGCTTCCCAGCCACTCAGGGCTAGGTTCAAACAGTGAAATAAAGTTTTCTACCAATTCCCACAATTGAACAGTTTTCTCACAAGACAGAAATTGTACTAGACCCATAACTGAATAGAAAGGGAACTGAGCTAGTTCCAGAATTGAGTCACAAGATGGAATAAATGTGGTTCACTCAATTCCCACTACCACTTGCTGTTCTAAGGCCCTCAGGGTCCATCCATGCCCTGACTAGCACAGGAACCCTGGCCCCACTTTGAAGAACACTAAGCTAGAACATTGGATTAAATATAATAGATGATTTTCTTTGGGGATAAATGTGTTATCTTATGATTGGATTCAAAAATACCAACCCCAAAATGACAGAATAGGGCAAGCATGATTAGACTTTAGTTTGCCTGAAAAAGATATAGAGATTTTAGCAAAAAATGGAAGTTACATCTAACCCAGCAGGGTGCAGTGGCAGCCAAAAGGCTGATGTAATTTTGGGTTGCAGTCAGAGAGGCACAGCTTTCAGGAACAAATAGGTGATAAGCCCTCTATATTTTGCCTTGGTCAGAATTCATCTGCAAAACTGTACTCAGTTCATTTTAAAAGGACCTTGACAAGCTGGGGAAATAAAGAGATATATATTGCCTAAGAGTATGGAAACCAGGACGGTTCAGGGCCTTAAGGCCATATGATTTGGGAATTAGTGTAACTGGGGATGTTTAGCTTGGAGAAGAGAAGACTTGGGGGTAATATGATAGCAGTCTTCAAATATGTGAAGGATTGTCAACTGGAAGAAGAATTAAATTTATTCTGTTTGGTCCCAAAGGGAAGAACCAGGAGCAATGGATGGATATTGCAGAGTCAATTTTGGCTTCATATCTGGGAAAAATCCCTTAACATTAGAGCTACCTGATAATGGAATGAGCTTTCTGAGAAGTGATTGGGTCTCCTTCCTCAGACATCTTCAAACAGACACTGAATGACCAGCTGTCACATATTTCATAGAGGTGTCTTCTTTAGAGTATGGGTAGTTGTAGACTACTGCTGAGGTTTCTTCCAAATATATTCAGTGATTCTGTTATGTATTGATAGGAGATACATTGTTGAAAGAACACCCTTAAGACTGAGTTTAGCTTTACTGAATCAAATACTTTTTCATAACTAATAAATAATAAGCAAGGGGGTGCTTCATAATTCTTTCACTCAATTGCATGATGGGAAATTTGGTCCATTGCAGAATATGACCTCCCTATTTCTTATTAATACCCTCATTAAGGATTCCATCAACATAATAAATCATAAGGATTTATTGATAACATTCTCTGGTAGCCTTTTGCTGTATATCTGTTAATAAAGTTAGATTTTTTCCCCACACCTTTGGTGTCTTCCTCTCCTTCAGATACCTTGTAAATCAGTTCCTCAGTGCCCTTGCCATGTATCACCTCCAGCACAGTCTATTACCTCCACTAAAATCCTACTGAAATGCCCTATGAAGGAATGGAGGCAACCCTGGGCTCTTAAAGGTTATGCCAATGCAGTACAGCCTCTGACAGGTCCTACTAGGCTGGAAGGGCTTTGAGAGTAGCATGATGGAGAGCAGTGGCATCAAACTCAGTCAGAAACAAGGAACACAACACCATACATAAGGATCCCTGCATGCCACATATTGACTTAGAAAATCAGAAACTAATATTATTTACATTTCATTATATTTTTATTGTTAAATATTTCCCAATTACATTATAATCTGGTTCCCACTTCACTTGGAAGGGTTATCGGTGGAATGTGTGTCCCTGGCCACATATTTGACACCTCTAGTGTAGTGGAAAGAATGCTAGACCTGAGTTCAAATTTCAGCCCTAGCACTTGTTAGCTATGGGACTATGGTCAAGTGTCAAGTTCTCTGAGCCTCAGTTTCCTCATCTGTAAAGTCGATCTAATAATACCTAGAAGAACTACCCCATGTGATGATTGTGAAACTTCATTTCCTATCAGCTGCTCTGCTTGGTTTGGACTCCATCATGCCTCGCCCAGCCTAAACACAGCACCTGAAATACCATCAAGATTGATTTAGCTCTGACAGTCAACACCTCCTCAGCACTCTTGGTTATCTCAGTTGTTTGACTGGAGAGCTGGAGGGCAGAGCAACGAACTCTTCCCAAGGCGTCCCTTTACAGAGACCTTGAACTTTTCCAGCCAACTCCATTTCCCATCAATTGCTCTTTAGTTAACACTCCATTAACATCTTGACCCAGTGCTAGGAACTCCGGGGTAGTGTCCACCCCCTTCTTTCAATTTCCTTTTGTGTATAGTCTTCTCATTAGATCATAAGCCCCTTGAGGGCCAGGAACTCTCTCTTTTCATATTTGTATCCCCAGTGCTTAATACAGTGCTTGGTATATAGCAGGTATTTAATAAATGTTTATTGACTATGGCTATTATGCAGATTAAATAAGATAAATTGTGCCAAATCACTTTATAAACCTTAAAGTTCTTCAGTAATCATTGCTCTATGGACCCAGGCCAGGTAATGGACTGTACATATTGTTAAAGAATAGCACCAGGGAATAATTTTCTATTCACTTATTTATTGGTCACAAAAACTCCTGAAGACTTACTCTTTTTCTTTCTAAATCATAGAGGGATTGTCATCTTCTGTAGTTGAGAGAGTACTTCCTCTGATAAACCATAGAGCTTTGGAAGCACTGAAGTCATCTACTAGAGGTTCTGATAGCAGATCTAGAAATGGCCACTTATGGTGGCTGATATTAATTGGGGGGGGGGAGGGGGAATGTAGTAACTAGGATGGAAAAGATCTTCTTGAAAAGCAATGTGTCTAGGATTTTAGTAACAGGATAAGAGACACTGACTGGTTTTTGCCATACTGGGAAGTTCCATGGTAGAAATAGATCCACCCAGGCATGTTGTTACTATGCTAAGGCTCAGTACAGCCATAGGTGAACAAGGATTACTCATAAGGCTGTAGGAGTGGATGAGTCAAATTCAGTGTTTATACTGAAAAGTAAGCCAGAAAATCATTCTCATTCAGAAACTAAAACAGCTAAAATGGCATCAGTGAAAGCTTCTTACTACCCATATACTACTCTGATCTATTCAATTATAAAACTAAATTTGCAAGTTTTATTTCAAAGGTTAGTTTCTAAAAATAAAAAGATGCTTTGATTTTTTTTAAATCACTTTTTTATTTTGAAGGGTATGATATTCATACTTCCATGAGCCCTGAAAAAGAATATGTTCAAAAGGCATAAAATCTCATTTTTCCCAGAATACTTAATATGGGAACATACTGTTGAGAAGAGATAAGTAAAAATCATTTTCATATGATTATGACATTGTAATGTAATGCCAAAAGAAGGCAACTTCCCAGGTTCAAAATACCAGCATAGGTGCTCTCTATTTTATTTAGTGACAAACCAAGAACAGAGAAGATCAAAACATGACATCATTCCAAATACAGCATTTACTAAGTGTGATTAAATAATCTCCAAGTACTACCCCACCCCAGGATCTTCCAATCATTCAATCAATTACAAAGTCTCTGTTCTAAATACTTCTCCACCCCTAGGCTATACCTTAATTAAGTCCACCACAAAGCCCCTCTTCTCAAATGGAGATTAGTTTCCAAACATAAGGTCAAAAGTTCCCCACCCCTGGATCACAATTGAATCTACCCCAGAGTTACATCAAGTTTAAACACAGCACTTAATACCCAAATGGAGGTCTTTTCTTCATCTTGACACGAGGCAAGTTCTCAGCAATCTTAGTTCCTGGGGAGACAAGGCTTAGCAAGGCCATAAGATACATTGCCAGTCCCTTCATGAATTTATCCTCTGTCTGTAGAACAGTCCTAGAACCCCTAAACACATTAGCAAAGCCCTCTCCCAAGATTTCTGTAAACATACAACAAGAAAATCCTTCTTCAGGGCTTCTGAACCAACAGAAAGGCTCCCAGACCCCTGCAAAAACAGCACTGTCCCTCACCAGTGGACAGTATTCACTCTGTCTGCAGGACAGTCTCCAGACCCCTGCAACAACAGTACTGTCCCTCACCAGTGGACAGTATTCACTCTGTCTGTAGGACAGTCTCAGGGCTTCTTAGTGAACAGCCAGGTTCCAGGACTTCTTCAACAAAAGGACAGTCTTTCACCAGTGGACAAATCTGGCAAAATAACATCAAAACAGACAGACAAAGTACCAGCAAAACAGCCATGTCTCCTCAGTCCTTGGCAGCTCAGGGGGCAGGTCTCAAAAGTCCAGGGCAATTCAAAGCGGCCACCAGCAATTCTCTTAGTCTCTCTCTCTCCACGAGGTGCTGCTACCAAAAAAAGATCTTCCGCCTCTCTCTAGTGTCTCTCAAAATCTACATCACCAGCTCCTCCCAGTTCAGGACTTTCTTTTCACATCAACAAGCCCATCCCACAGGTGGGATTAACAAACTCTGGGTTTTAACACAATCAATTTGAAAACCAAGCCAATACAGGGGAATCTTTAATTGCCATTACTATCACAGACATTTAATTAATCTTTTATTAAAATATTCAAACGAAAAAAACTGAAAATGGGGAAATATGTGTATTTCTAGGAGATATTATGAAAAGGAAATAAAACAATAAGTTGGTGAAACAGAAGTCAAAATGGTCACCTAGAAGAAATCTCAACATACTGGAAAATGTTGCTTGATCTACTTATAGCCAGTTTTCCAATGTCAATCAACAAATATTTACTGAGCTCCTACTATTACTACAAAGAAGGCATTGGGGAAGGCGTTGTGCTAGGTTATAATGAGACAAAAGTCATGAAGTTGTCCTCGTCCACAAGGAACTAACTGTTCAGTGGAAGAGATGTGTAGCATATGCGTGAAAAGAGAACTACTAATATGAGACAGTAAATGTTTTATGCCAAATGAATGATTTACAGACAGTAGATGATGTCACAGTTCAGAAGAGGAAGAGATCACTTCTATCCAGCTTGGGGGGAGTATAAAGGGAAGAAGTTATATGTAGGAGAAAGATTGGAGCAAAGCCCTGAAGGACACATAGCAATTAAACAAGCAAAGAAATTAGAAAGAATATTTTACTAAGGGGAAACTATGAGGATTGGTATAGAGGCAGAAAAAGAGAGAAAAATGTTTGGAGAAGGTCAGTTAGATTATTTTGTCTTGAGAAGAGGGTTTTGTGTGGTTGGTACATGAGAATAAAGACTAGAACTAATGGGTGACTGCCAATTGTTTAGGACCTTAACCATAAGACTAAAGAGTTTGGACATTGATTATAAAGCAGGGTGATGACATTATCAAAGTGGCATGTTAAGCAGTTAAAGTCAATGGCAATGTGTAGATATGTACTGGGAAGGGAAGAGGTCTAAGTTAAATGGCTATTGGGGGTAGTGAAGTAGTGCTGCAGATAGAGCTCTGGGCTTGCAGTCAGGAAAACCTGAGCTCAAATCCAGTCTCAGAAACTTCCTGACTACGTGACCTTGGACAAGTCACTTAACCTATTTGTCACTGGAGATGGAAAGGGCAAACCACTCCAGTATATTTGCCAAGCAAACCCCAAATGGAGTTATGAAGAGTCACACATGACTGAACAACAACCAAAAAAGGCTATTGAATTCCAATGAAGACAGTGAAGTAAAAGAGAAAAGAACAGCCCAGTTTTATTGTACTCAAAAAGAAAGCAAAACAGAAGACCAAATAATGATTATGAAATAGAGAAACTACAGTGAGTATCTTCATCCAGCCTAGTTAACCAAAGGGGACTCTCAGAAGCCTGCAAACACTTAGGAAGGGGGTCCAGACAGAAGAGCACTGTGTGGTAAGACAAGCATAATTCTGAAAGGACATGCAGTTCCCACAGCCTCTACACCACCAGCCAGGAAACCCCGAGGCAGTCAAGTATTCTCTTGAAAACTAGAGGACTGGAAGATCTGAGTGCTCCAGCCAGAAAGTCCCTGGGCATCAAGCAGAGCCCTAATGCAGGAACCAAAAGACCAAAGAGGAAGCCTGAGGTCAGTTAAGTCCCCTTAGAAGGGAAGCGCCTACTAAGAAGGCATTTGTCAGTCTGCAAGCCCCAGGGGCTCTGAAAGTTTGCAGCCACAGAACACAGCAATTGCCTCCAACAACCTTGAAGAGCTCAGCCTCTGTATTCACAGGATATAGATGAGGCTGGGACCTGCCAACACTTTGTACAGTACACAGCAGACATTAGGGGAAGGAATGGCAACAGGAATTCAAAGAGTACAAATAGAAAGAAAACAGGGGCTTACCCTCTCATTCAAACATGCAGGAACAATTAGAACCTGACCCTAACAAAGAGTCCCAGCTGGGGGGTGGAAGTACTGGGGGTGACCTCAAAATATGCAAAGCAGAAGAAAACACTGACAACAAAGAAATTTCATGCATCCAAGGAAATACAAGAAACAAGGAATAATACCATAGTCCCTATGGCCAGAGCCTCAAATAAAGGTTCGCTTGTGCCAAGGTCAATTACAATTCCTAGAAGAAATGGAACGAGATTTTTTTCATTAAAAAAGGTATTACAAATAAAAATGAGAGCTCTAGAGAAATGATTCTCAAACTTTCTGGTCTCAGAAATCCTTTATGCACCTAAAAATCATGGAGGACCCCCATCTCCTGCAAAGAACTTTTATTTATGTGGGTTATATCTATCACTATTGAATTAGGAATATTACAAATTAAAACACTAATATTATTATGAAAATAGTTTTGATTTGGCAGATCTCCTGAAAGGGTCTCAGGGACCCTAGGGGTCCCCAAATCACACTTTGAGAATGGCTACTTTATAGGAAAAAATTGGTTTGGGTCTCAAAGGTCAATTTTTGTTCCTCAGGACATCAATACTGAGGTCAGTTAGCCAGTCAATGAATTTTTTTTTTGCTTTTTTTTTGGAGGGCAATTGGGGTTAAGTACCTTGCCCAAGGTTACATGGCTAGTTTGTGTGTGTGTGTGTGTGTGTGTGTGTGTGTGTGTGTGTATGTGTGTGTGTGTGTTAAGTGTCTGAGGCCAAATCCGAACTCAGATCCTCCTGACTTCAGGGCTGGCGCTTTACTCCCTGGGCCACCTAGCCACCCCCAACGAATATTTATTAAGCACCTACTTGATAGCAAAACCTGACTAAAGCATTTTGAAGGTGTCTTCAACTTTAATTCCACAACTATAATCAATCCAAGAAGCTGCTCATTTACTGTGTGGTTACATACTCCTACATCTCTCCAATATACTTCCATGACATGTCATTATAATTGTCTATAAAAGAGGTTCTGCAGTCTCTCTTTGAAACCATGAAGAGGCACTCTGCTCCTGTAAGAGACCCCATTACAATCTGAACCAAACAAAGGAGGGTTGAACACATGCATCCATATGTATGTAAGTATTCCCTCTCTCTCTGTCTCTGTCTCTCTGTCTCTCTCTGTCTCTGTCTCTCTGTCTTTCTGTCTCTGTCTCTCTCTCTCTCTCTCTGTCTCTCTCTCTCTGTCTCTGTCTCTGTTTCTCTCTCTCTTTCTCTCAGAATTTAATATAGAAAAACAAATACAGAGGGAAAGGGGTTTTCCAAGAAGGGGATAGAATAAGGTAAGGTTTAGCCATAAACAAGGCAGCTAGCTGGCACAGTGGATAGAGCATTAGGCCTAGATTCAGAAGTGAATTCAAATACAGTCTCAAATACTAACACTCTCAGTAAGTCACTTAACTCTGCTTGCCTCAGTTTCCTCATCTGTAAAATGAGCTAGAGAAGGAAACGGCAAACCACTCTAGTTTCTTTGCCAAGAAAACTCCAGGGGTGGCTGGGTGGTGCAGTGAATAGAGCACCGGCCCTGGAGTCAGGAGGGCCTGGGTTCAGATCCGGCCTCAGACACTTAACACAAAAAATAGTTGTGTGACCTTGGGCAAGTCACTTAACCCCAATTGCCCTCCAAAAAAAAAGAAGAAAAAAAGAAAGTAATAGGGGCAGCCAGGTAGCACAGCAAAGTAAGAGCACTGGCTCCAGTGTCAGGATGATATGTGGATCGAATCTGGGCTCAGACACTTATTACCCACCCAGAAACACCTGGTCGTGTAACCTTGAGCAACTTACTTAACCCCAATTGCTTAGGGGCGGCCAGGTGGCTCAGTGAGTAAGAGCACCAGCTCCAGTGTCGGGATGACCTGGGTATCAAATCTGGGCTCAGATACTTAGCACCACACCCAGAAATAACTGGCTGTGTAACCTTGAGCAAGTTACTTAACCCCAATTGCTTAAAAAAAAAAAAGAAAACTCCAAATTGGGTCACTAAGAGTTGGACATGATTGAAACATCACTAAACAACAACAAATAGCCATAAACAAAAGAAACCCCACATTTGGAGAATGGATTATGAAGGGAGAATTAGTGATGATGAAAGGGAAAACATCTCTGATTGGAGTCTGGGAAAGGAAATAGAAGAGTACAAATGAAGCAAAAACATTGTTTACTAGTAGTATTGAGAATACTCTTTCTCTCTCACTACCTTCTTTTGTCTAAAGAGGTAGGATAGTGAGGAGGAGAAAAAGTAAGAGATTAGGATAGAAAGCAATATAAAATTAATAATCATTACTATGAAGGTGAGTGGGATGAACTAACTTGTAAAGTGGGGAAAGATGGCAGAGTGGATCAGAAAAATAGAATCCAACAGTATTTATAAGAAACAAACTTGAAAGAGAAATATTTTCTCAGACTTAAACTAAGGGACTGGGGTAGAATTCATTATTACTCAGATTGAATGAACCTCCAAAAGTAGGGATAGCAATCGTGATCTCAGACATTTCAAAAGTAAAAATTAATATCAATATGTAAATATGTGTATATCAAATGACAGCATTTAGGTATGGAAAGGGAAAGTTAATCAATTTACAGGGAAAAATATACAATAAAACTATAATACTTGGGAAACTTAATGTACTACTGTGACAAATCTGTGACAAAAGATAATCAAGAAAAAAGTTAAGGACATTAATAGAATTTTAGGAAAATTAGATATGATAGAGCTCTAGTAATTTGAATTGGGAAAATATATAGGTACACATATTTTTAAGCTGTATGGGATGCCTTTGCAAAAATTGAGAGCATAAAAATTACATTAACACATACAGAAAATAATCAATCATATTTTATACAATGCAACAAAAGCTTTTGGTGCAGGAGTTCTGACTTCGTTGTCTTCCTCCTGTTCCATGCTTTGCTCCTTTTTGTCCCCAAAATAGGAGTCTAATGTTGGAATCTTCTGTCTGCTTTGTTTCCTTTGCCTGGTCATGTCACCCCTCAGTCACTTGACCCCTGGGCTTTTTGTCACAGTAGTACTCTGCCACCAGACTGGGGAGGTTTCGTCCCAAACGCTGAGGTTTTCTCAGCTGCCAGAGGTATTAGATGAGTGCCCTCTCTGAGGTCTCCACATGCTCTGGCAAGCTGGACACACACCTCAGGACCTTCACCCTAGACTGCAATCCAGATCCAAGCAGGTTAAAGCAAGAGCGATTACCCCTCAGACTGGTGCTTGGTCCCCCTACACTCTGCAGGCCAGGAGCTGAAGCCGCCACGTGGCGCTGGCTGGCTGTGGTGGCCAGCTGCTTCTCGCCCCAGGGGCAAAAGCCAAGGCACTCCTACTTACTGGGTCCCAAAGTCCATACTGCACTGACCTCTCACTTTGTCCTTCACATCTATGTGTTGATAAATCTGGAAAAGGCCACAGCTGCTGCTGATCTGGAGTCCCTCTGGCTGGTGGCTGATCAGGCCTTCCCTGGAGCTAAATCCTTGTGGTGGGGCTGGGCTCGGCTCCCAGAGCACTGCCCAGAAGCTTTAATCCTATTAGAAATATGGAAAGATTAAAGAAGGAATAAATAAAGGTGTAGCACATTAATCAGAGAATAAAAAATCCAGAATAGGTAAAAAGGAAAGAGAATTAAGGAAGAAAACAAAGCTATTGTTTTTTCATTTAAAAAGAAATGTGAAAAATAAAACTAATAAAAATAAGAAATTGGAATCGAAGAGGGGGCATTTTATTTTATCTATGAGCCACATGCAAGCAATTGTCATTTCTTCCAAGATAGAGGAAGGTATCTGGGGCATAACCCCACAAAAACCTTTCACTCACCCCTCATTGGAAGTCCCAGACAAAAAAGGAAAGTTATAGTTCCCCAGAGAGCAGTATCTGACTCTCCTTTAAAAACTTTACCTTTAGGCATCCTTGACCCAGAACTGAGGTACATTTGGCACATTTGTCCATATTCCAAATTTCAAAAAGACCTCTGGGTCCTGCAGAAGATTAAGCTTCATCATGTCAGTCAAGTGTCTCTACCAATGCCTTACACCATAGTGTACCAACAAAGTTTGTGTGATACAGTCCCCTAAATGCTACCTTAAAAAGTTTGAAGGACTTCTTTAGCACAATTTTTATATAATATCCAAATTTTGGTCATTGTATGCAGGCCTAACTCAGTTGGGGGGCATGGAAATCACTGTCACCCCCAAACGCAAAAATTATGCAAATTCAATCAATGACAGTTTACAGCATTGACTATATTAAAAACATTGTTCTTGGGGCAGTGAGGTGGCCCAGTGAATAGAGCACCTGCCTTAGAGTCAGGAGGACCTAAGTTCAAATCTTAGACACTTCAAACCTCAGACACTTGACACAAGTCACTTGACTCCAATTGTCTTGTCTTCCCCCCTCCAAAAAAAAAAAAAAAAGAACATTGTTCTTAAAGACATAGAGCACAATCACATCCATATCTATCTGTAGCTAGCTGTCTGCCTCTAGTAGTAGAGTCCCCACACAGTTCTCACTCTAATGTACCTGGGGCAATGGGAGGACACTTCAGTCAGAACCATGGCTGGTTCACTTTCCTTTGCTGCAAGTCCCCTTCCCCACTTTCTCTGAGATCATTCTAATCCAATAATGTCAACTATCACCAACATTCCTAGACTATTTAACAGTTAACAAAAAGATGCTTACTTAACCACAACAGGGGGAGTGCACACCCTTGATTCCTTTGAATACGACTTTCCCATGCTTCTCTTGGTCATGATGCCAGTCTGAAGTCTGAATGGGAAGCCAGATAACTATGTGCACTGACTTTTATACTAAGCACCAGAAAGCTATGTCAATAACCCAAGGTTCAAATCCAGCCTTAGATACTTCCTAACTGTATGACCTTGGGCAAGCCACTTGACTCCTCATTGCCTCAGGTCCTCAACTATAAAACGGGGATATGAAGAGCACCAGCCTCTGAGGGGTGCTGAGATGATCAAGAGGTAATATTTGAAAAGTGCTTTAGCAAAGTGCCTGGTACAGAGTAGACACTTCATAAATACTTGTTTCTTTCTCCCTTCCCACGTCCTACATAAGACCTATCCTGATTTTCCCAGCTCCTTCCCCCAAAAAAGTTATCTTGCATTTTCTTTTTATATATGTTACATTGATATATGTATACATGTTTTCCCCCCAACAGAATGTAAACTCCTTCGGGGACTGTTTTACTTTGGGTTAGTATCCCCAGATAATTAGTTCATTGCCTGACAGGCATGTGTTATATGTGTTATATTATATGTATGTTATATGTGTGTGTGTGTATAAGCACAATAAATGCTTAATAAATACTTATTGATTGAGGTCAAACAGCTACCAAAAGCCAAAGTGAGATCTGCCTGGAGTAGGTTGAGTAACACTAAGGAGTCTATTAATATTCTGCTCTTTACCAAAAAAACAAAAAAACTCTCCCCCCACACTTTTCAGAAAACAATTCATATAATATTCTTATACCATACTTGGTATATATTATAATTTTTATAAAACAAATCAAACACGTAATATGAACATAAAAACATTTTTATTGAGAAAATCATTTGTAGTTTTCGTTTTTATAACAAAAATAATGATAATAAGATTATTGATGTAATGGATAGGCTTGTGAAAATGTGTCAATATTATTTATTATATTTTGATTTTGGAATTATTTTCAACACCAAAATAAGATAAATATACTGTCTATTTATTGCATTGATTTTTCTCCTTATTCTGATTATATATTTATAGATCACAAATTAATTCTACAAATCATAATAAAATTAATATTGCTTTGTTTGATAAACCAGAGAATTCTTTATTCACTCACAACCAAAACATAATGAGATTAATCAGGTTCTGTTACTTCTTTTCACCATACTATCACAAGTCTGTGGGAGCATACTAATGCTCCCCTTAATTCTGCTTTTGCCAGGCTTCTAAGGTGGCATAGTAGATAGAGTGGAAGACCTGAAGTCAGAAAGACTCATCTACTTGTGCTCAAATCTGGCCTCAGTTGTTTACTAATGATGTGACCCTGATTTAACCATTTAACCCTGTTTGCCTCAGTTTCCTCATTTGTAAAATGAGTTGGAGAAGGAGTTGGCAAACTACTCCACTATCTTTGCCAAGAAAACCCCAAAAGAAGTCATGAAGAATTTAAAACAACCGAACAGCAATCCTGCTTTTAGAAATATGAAGAAATCTTATTTTCTGTGTCCTAGTCTGAAGCCTTCCTCTGAATGAAATAAGCCTTGTCAGTACTTAATCAAATGCACAGGAGACACTGTCCTAGCCTGAAATTCATCATTTTCAAAGACCTAACAAACTTCTAAAGGGAAATTAAGTCAAAGAACTTTGATCTCCCAGAAAACAGAATGGTCACCTTGAGGAGCACAGAACTGATAAACTGACTAATCTAATTAAAATCATTTCTGCTTTCCTCACTCCAGAATGGTTTAGGAAAGTGATTCTGACATTGTAATGCATATTAATTTTATTTTAATTAATTTAATGTAATTTAATATACATTCTGACAATAAATGTACACTGACATTTTAAGTTACCATTGTTCTAGTTGGTGCATCAGAGACTATTATATTCTTTATTCTTGCTTAATATTAACTGTGGAATTTTTGTTTTTATTTCTGAATACTATAATGAAGACCTTGTCTGAACTGGGAAAATTTCAATTAGCAGTAATTTGAATTTCCATCTAAGTAGCAGTATTTGTTTATCATATTATATGTGTACATGTACATGTATGTTTATGTGCATGTGTACTTAACATGTGCATATTTGTCTCTGTGTCTTAGTGTACATGCAAATATTAATCAAAAGTGTCTGACAAATTTGAAATAAAAAGAGTGCTGTTTTTTTCTTCTACAGTTAAATGATATGTTCAAAAATTCAGATTCCAGTGCCTGATAAAACATTAGCATGATTTTGGCCAGTTGCACTCTGAAAAACTTCCATGGCCAACTAAATAGAGGTGAGGAAACTTTTGAATCCTTATCGGAACTTCTTTTGGTGGAATGGCTCAGTCTTGCTGGCTCTTAGGTTCATAGACTCTGATAATTTTATGCAAAGGCCAATTATACCAGACACACTAAGAAGTATTTGGGCATGTTTCTATTTATGTTCACATCTATAGTTGTCTTATATGTTACATACACAGCACCTAGGAGGTATCATCCATAGAGTGATAGACTTGCTGTCAGGGAGATGGAAGTTCAAATCCTTCCTCAGACACTTACTGTATGTGTGACCTTGGGTAAGTCACTTAGCTTCTATCTGCCTCAGATAATAGCACCTACCTTCCAAGGTTATTGTGAGGATCAAATGAAATAACAGATATGCAGCAAGGGGTGTTCTGTGTGGTTCACATGGCAAACCCTAGCTTTTCCCCAGGATTCCAGGGTTTTTTCATGACCCTAAAAAACTATTATAATACCAGAACTCAAAGAGAATCAAAAGATCAGATACCTCTTCTCTTCTACCCTTACCAATCCTGCCCTGTCCCTCTTGCAGGCATAGGGAATTGATCTCCACCAATGAGAAGAGAGTCTACCAATGGTTTTGAAACTGGAGTTCAGGGTGTAAAGCATTGTGAAAACTAGAAAGTCAAAGTCATATCACTATAAGTCATTCTTATAATGCTTATGGTCATTTTAATCCATGCTAAACTGTTTGCAAATCCCTTAGGGAAAGGACCAAAAGAAAGGGATATTAATCTGACCCTGTGTCTTGGTGATAAGGATTTTTCCTTATACTTTTTCTTAGTGTAGGAAGGAGACAAAGACAGGACCAATGGCCCTGATGGGGTATAGGCTCTGGGAACCCCTTTGAACTCTCCTTGAATCTTCCCACTAGATCTGTTATTCACTGGAAGCTATAAGCCTTTGATTACAGCTACGCCCAATTCTATTACTCTAGCCTAGCCCTATGTTAATACTTAGACTAACCCTCCACTGTCTGTCATCTCCAGATCGCTTTTGGCTACTTCCCACCCTAGATCCTATCTAACACCCCATTCTCTTAGTTCCTGGTACCCTCTAGACACCCCAGTCTACTGGCCACTCCCATCAAGACCCCTATTCCAATCACCCCAGGCTAGTTGGCCAACCCTAGATCCCTCCCACAGTCTTTCTGTATATAAGACCCATCTCAGCCTCTAATAAGGTGCACAGATTCAATCTGACCCACCTACATTAACATTACAATGTCCAGATTCCTTGAGAGTCTACCCAATATGGGGGATTTCCAATAAACTTTGTTTTTCTTTAACTGAAAGAAGGCTGGAGTTGAATTCATTCCAGCAGGACCCACGTGTCACTATTTTGGGGTTCCAGCACCCCTAAGCCTCAACAGCCCCAGTAAGTAAGCAAGGGCTTAATTGCTCCCAGCTGCTCTGAGAATTCCACAAACTTCCTAGATTTCTGTTCAGGATCTCTCAGTTGGCACATGAATGGCAAGTCTGTTTTTCATACTGTTTGTTGGTGGCTTGTTTAAGGTATCAGACTTGTTCTGTGGCTAGAGATGTAAAGGCCACCCTTCTCTGGTCATCAAGACAGAAGAACAGAGAAGTTTCAACAATAGAAAGAACCACCATAGAAGCAGAAGGACCACAGTAAAAAGTCACTGGAATTATTCAGGCTGGGGCTTAGTCTAAGCTCCTGCAAGTCAATGAGATCCAAAACCAGCTTCCCAAGGTGTGTGAAGTTCCAACCAAGTCTTTTCTGGTCAGTGAACTTTGGGACCAATACTAAAACTGAGACCATTACTAAAAAGATGGACTCCACTAGAGAGAATAAGAGTATCCAAGAATACTGATGCTACTGACCTTCAAAAAAGGGAAGCCAACATTTTTTATGTACAACTGCAATAGACATGAAAGCTTTATTTTTTTTTCTCAGTAAAGCAAAGAAAATCCTCTAAAGCAACTTCTTTGTGCAAGCACAGCAGCTGTTTTGTCTGATGTTTAAGAACCCCACCCTGTCAGTATTGTCCTGGTAACTTTTCCCCCTCTCTTTTCAACTTGAAGAAGGAAGTTTATCTTTCATCTCCTAGAAAATAGCTTGAAGGAAAGGGTGTGCCTCAAGTAAAAAGGCAAGTAAAATAATAAAAAGGCAATATTTCATTTTTAGAGATATAGTTGTATTGCCTGACCACAGTGGGCTTTTCTGAATGGTTTTGGCAGAATCTAATTATCTAGTAATATATCTAGTATATTTATCTAAAAGGGATTAGACATAGGTAGGTCCAGATTAGTACAAATAATGAATCCTACAAAATGGGCATATTATTTAAATTTGAATTGCATATTTCCATTGGACTAGGATCAATTACTATATTTTACAAAATTATAACTTTGAATGTGATATTTATTATATACACTAATAGGAATATCTGTATAAGGGAAATATTAGAATACATCAAGTAGTTACAAGTTCTTAAGAAGAAAAAAATTGGAAAATATTTCCGATAGCAAAAGGAGAATGTCTGTAAACCTAAAAGTATGACATGTGATCAATCATCCAGTTGAAGAAAGTTATGCAACGGATTTGTGAAACAGGAAAAATATTGTCCTAATTTTTGAAAGAGATTCAGTGACAAAGAAGAAATTGGATCTAGCAAGACTGGAATTGCAATTGGAATATTTGAATTATGATTTCAAAGAAGAGAAGTATAAAAGCAAAAAATGAACTACAGAGGGCATTAAGAAAATGAAATATTGAATTGATACAAAGAGAAATTTAATTTGCAATTTTTAAAAATAGAATCAGTCTGGTTAACCAGAGTCTGGAACAGGAAAAAGAATTAAAAGAATTAGAGATAGTTTCAACTAAGACACTGTATATAGGCTTTAAGCTTAATTGGAATGTAAGAAATGCACAATAGATATTCTTTTGACCCTAGAAAGTAGGAAATTTAAAAGTGCAACTAATGTTGAGCCCTAATGAAAAGCTCCAGTTTTTTTATATTCTAGCAGCAGGAAGATGGAACTAGAAACTCTTTATTAAACAGGACTCAGACAAAAAATTTTATTTTTGTGAAAGCTCTAAGAATCTCCAGCAAGAGCCAATAGCAGAAAAGAAAAACTCGGCTTGTATTAGTTGCAACACAAATTGAAGGCCCTTTTTAAATTTTTGTTTAGTCAGTAGGAAAGGAGGAAGATTACCAGGGGTTTGTACATTACCATGCCTAAAAGTGAATGCTTGGAGAAATAGTTATCATCAATGGTGTGTGCCTCATGTACAAGGGAAAAATAACCTTTATCACTGGTAATAAAACTCACACTAAACTCAAGAAGTTAATACACAGGTACAGAGCCAGGAGGGTAATGGAGAAAATTAGGAATAGTTGTGAAAGAATTAATCAAAAAGGGAGAATCCTTTAATGTTTGATTTTTATAAGGAAATTTTTTTCATCCCTATAATTCCATCACTATGGGTTTAAAGATAAAGAATAACAGTGAAACTTTTCGTGAAGTGTTCACTATTCAGAAGGATTTACATTAAGGAGTGGAGGGAGTGGGATGAGAATGTTAAAATATCCAGCAGGTCTGGGTCTGCAAAAGCCAGACTGCAGAGGGTTTGGAAGTAACCAAAGGAAGAGGAAACAGAGGCACCAAATGTAGACGGATTTCTAAAGGAACTTAATCACAAAGAAGTGGGAAGATTTCAGGTGATAGCAGGGATATTAGATCCCTGATTTTAAAGGATAGGGGTGGAGGGAATTTGAAGAGCTCTGGTGAGTACCCTCAATTTTTTTCAATGAAGTATAAAGTTTGAAATTAGTTGAGAGATTGAGATTAACTTGATTCTGTGGGAGGCTTATGGAGAGATGAGAATATTTGGAACAGTCACTGTGATGAGAGAGATAATGAACTGATTTGTTGTTGTCTTTCAGTCATTTCAGTCATGTCCAACTCCTTATGATCCCATTTGGGGTTTTCTTGACAAAGATACCCAAGTGGTTCACCATATCTTTCTCCAGTTCATTTTACAAATGAGGAAACTGAGGCAAACAGGGTTAAGTGACTTGCTGGGATCAGTATCTGAGGTCAGATTTGAACTCATGTCTTCCTGACTCCAGGCCTGATGCTGTATGCACTGTGCCATCCAGGTGCCCTAATAATTTGATTAGACACACTCCTCTGGACATTGTAAAGCCTCTTGGAAAAGATCTGTAATCACTCAGAGGAGTTTGACCTGATCATCCATATAGGGGAGACCAAGTAGATGAAGAACGTCTGGTGCTATTACAATATGCATTTGGATGGACAACCTAATAGACTTCTTCCTTATGTGTGTATCTGGGACAGATGTTGTCAATGGTCAACAAGTTGGGTCCAAAATAAAACAAGAAAAGAAGTGGGGTCTGGATTGCCTTCATGTAATGACAAAGTTCTTTTTAACAATTCCAATCTTTCCATGAAAGGAAAAACCCTTCTTTTTAACACCACATTCTACTACTGTGGCTGTGAAATATGGAATGCAAAACTCCTGAAGAATTAAAAATTCTTTTGAAGAATTAAAAAGGAGTATCTTGCAGAGAGCATTGGAGAGGCTCATGGATGAGAGAAGGTTGCAGAATGTAACAAAGGAGGAACTTCAAAAATCAGGAGATAAAGATTTCATTAAGGAATTAGAATGGTGGGAAGATTAGTTGGTGACATGTTAAGGTTGAGGGAAGTCAAACTGATAGCCACAGGACTCCACTAGTGCCCTTGAAATGTTAAGAAAAACTGAGGAAGGCCTCTACTATGATGGACAGATACCCTTTTGAGAATGAGATAAATGAAAAATCTGAGAGACTCTGGGTAATTAATAATTGATTTATTAATTAGGCTGGCTGATAATCAATAAATTGATAGTCAGTAGTTTCTCTCAGTACCCAAAGAAAAAACCATGGAGATTCCTGAATGTTTAAATACCTTTGGAAAAGGAGATACCCCAGCAAGGGAAAATCAACCCTGATTGATAAACATTTAATGAGGGGATAGGCATATTAATGAGGAGGTGGGCTAAAAGTCTTCAGCTCCTGGTGAGAATGTGACTTGATCTTGAGACTCAGCTTCCTCTGGAATTCTGGACAAAGGAATCTGTTCCTACCCAAACCACTCTGGGTGTTTTTCTCCTTCATGAGCTGAGTTCTCCTAGACTTCAGTGGAGGGATGCAATTGCATAGGCTTGATGCTTTAGGATTGAAATGAACCTAGATTAGATTCTATTTACTATAAACAAAAGTAAGGCCTCCTAGGTGGGTGGGGGCCGCCCAAGATTTGCAATGTACCCCGAGGATTTGGCCAATCTCATCTTGTCCTTCAGAGACTGGCCAGATGAGCTACAGGGACTGGTCCCTGATGAGGAAATGTACAACATATAGATGAGAATGTACAACATATAGAATGAGAAAAGTACAACATATAAACAATAATGATCTATTCTTCATCTCCTTGAGCATAGAACAAAAGGGAATGGGCTTCTACTGTAGCACAAGGAATTTAGACAAGGTATCCAGAGGAAGGTAATTAAAAACTGAAGTAAGGACAGTGTTAAAGGAGAAAATAGAATAAATGGGGCTGGGATAGGATGGAGGGACATATAGTCTTTCACAGCACGACTACTATGGAAATGTTCTATATAACTACACATGTATAACCTATATTGAATTGCTTGTCTTCCCAGTGGGGGGTAGGTGAGGAGGGAAGAAGGGAGAGAATTTGGAATTCAAAGTTTTAAAAACAAATGTTATAAAAAAAAATTGTTTGTTACATGTAATCAGGAAATAAAATATACAGGCAATGGGGTATAGAAATCCATCTTCCCCTATAAGAAAGTAAGGGGTAAGGGGGATAAGGAGGGATGAGAATATAAAAGATGGCAGACTGGGGGAAAGATAATCAGTGTGCTTGTCATCTTGGGGTGGGTGGGTAGGGGAGAGATGGGGAGAAAATTTGGAACTCAAAATCTTGTGGCAAAATGAGTATAGAAAACTAAAAATAAATAAATAAATTCTAAAAACTGAAGATTAGGTAATGATGTAAGTAAGATAAAAGTAAGGTAAAGATGAAGTAAGAAGGCAATGATGATTCTTTTTCTTGAGGTTTCTAAGAATAGCATAAATTTTTATTTACCCCTAGGGTAGATTGTCCTCTGGGTTGTCCTGCTTAAGTACTAAAGTATCTATCTTTGCATCGGAGCCCCTCTGGCATAATGGAAAAAGCACTGAACTTGAAGTCAGGAAAACAATATAAATATGACTCTGGTAAATCACAACCTCTCTGAGCCTCAGTTTCCTGGTTTGTAAGATGAAGGAAATAGTAGCAACTATCTCCCAGGGTTGTTGTGAAGATAAAATGAGACAATGTATGTAAAACACTTTGTCAGTCTCAAAGAGTCATATAGATGCAAGCTGTTATTATTTTATTATTGTAAACTCTTCATTTCTTTGTATGTCTTCGTTTAATTAGCACTCTCTGCATCCAAAAAAAAAAAGAAAAAGAAAACTGGAAACACAAGTAAAGGCAGTTTCAACAAAACCAGAACCCCTATTCCAAGTAAACAGTTACAAAGTTATTCCAAAATTAAAATGTCATTTAACCCAGGTAATTCTCCAAACAAGATTTTTAATTCCTATGAGTTATTGCCTCGTACCGGATTCATTTTAATTACTGCACATAATATTAAAACCTTGGAATGAGGACAAAACTTTAGTGCTCACTTCTCCTTTTCCTTTCATATTTGCTTTTCTATATGTGTACTATTTAGAATGCAAACTAAGTATTATTACTTTGTAACTAGGGCTCCATAGAGCATTTGCAGAGCTTCCCTGACTGATTTTGGTCAACCATGTGCACTAGTTCATCCTTGGCACCCCTGGCCAGGTGTGACTCAATATTGAATGTTGCTTAGGGGATAACAAGCAAACCATTCCCTACCCCCCTTCTCCCAGCAGGAATAGCCAATGACTCAGTGGACCTTTAAAAGGCAGTAAATGAGGGCAGCTAGCTTGTTCAGTGGCCTTGGAGTCAGAAGGATCTGAGTTCAAATTTGATATTTGATACTGACTCAGATACTGACTAGCGGTGTCACCACGGGCAAGTCACTTAACCCCAATTGCCTCCTCAAAAAGTGGGGCGAGGAAATGATCCCTCTTTTGTTGTATTTTCTCTTTCTGACTGCAGAAAATGTGAGTATCCTTCAAGTCTATCTCTTGAGGGGCGAGGCAGGGGAAGAGTAGTAAGTAACCTTCCGCCTACCCTGGCAGAATGGTGATCACTCCCATTGGCACTTACTACAGGAGACTCAAGGATGTAAATTGGAGTCTGGGCTTCAAGTTGCTTTTCCCATTTTGTGTTTGCTCTTTCCTTAGAATAGGGGGCAGAAGAGTGATTTTGAAGTAAATGTTTTCTCTTTGGAAATCACTTAGTTACTGTAAGAGGTTCAGAGATCCTGGGTCCTCGATAAGTGATGGCTACACTTCAGGGAGAGTCCCTAGAGACTCTGAGCAAATAAGTCATTCTGACTATTATAAATATGCAGATTAACTGTATAGGACATAGGAAGAGAGATGCTATCTGCATCCACAGAAAGAATATGTATGGAATAAATGCATGTATAGAATAATTTCACACACATATACATACATGCATGTACACACATGCACATGCACACATACACATACACACATATACATATACATATTTGTATCCAATGGTAACCATGGGGGGAGAAGAAAAAAAAGATTTACGTGATAAATTTGTTGTATATTTACAAATTATACACAATGGATTTGCAGTTCCGTGTGCAATCATCTTTTTATTATACTGTTATGGAAATGCTTGTTTTATTTGATAAATTAAAAATTACATTAAATTAAAAAAAGAAACTACTTCAGTTCTCTTGGGGAAGATTTGCTACCAGCTGAAGGATTAACCCAACCTCTAACATGACTTAACAGAAGATATCTATTCTGAGGGGTCAGTGCAGGATAAAGTAAAATGTAAAATGCCTAATTTCAGCAGTCTTGAAAATTACTTCTTATCACAGTCTCATGCTTTAAGTCTCTTTTAACTGGGACTTTTAAGAGACTTTTGTGTTAAGCATCTCTTTGTGTGTCAGAAATAAATACCTGTCCAAGGCCTTCATATATTGCATACTAAGTTTCTTCTCCCTTTGAGGAGATCCTGGACATGAACTAAAAATTCAGCTTTTAAGTAATTTTACCCCAGGACACCAGGTTGGAGGACTAATAAACTAAAGACTATGAGGAAAAGAGCCTGACACTTCTAGGTATTAGGTCCCCAAAGGATTGAACTTCATCTGGACAATATGTGTACATCCAAAGAGAGGGGCTTCTTAGTGGACAGATAGAAGATGAAGCCTCCCAGCCCATCTAGTTATGATTCTTGTTAGATCTGCACCATTCTCATTTTACTGAAATCACCTTAAAATTTAGGCTACAACTTTTAGAAATATGAACATAGCTTGCTGACATACAGTCTAAAAAATCCAAACACATCATAGGAATTGTGTGTATGGTGGCTATGTTGTTCTAATCATGTAGATTACATGTGTCTACATGGGTCTGTTTAAATGTGGCTCTGGGTAAAGCAAGAACAGATATCTCTAGAATCTCCTCCTGCCCCCACTCCCTTCTCCAAGGGAGACATTGATTCTGTCCAGAAGGAGAAACAGGTGGTTGGGGCCAGAGGCTGGCCACTCTGCTCTCCTCAGAAAGAAGTGAGCCTAGAATCCGCTTGCTTAAATATAGTCTGGAGGAAGTAATTTTTTAGGTTCAGGTTGCCCTCCTGATTGTGATTCTTTAACAGGGAAGGAGGGCCCCAAGCTGTATAACTAGGTCTTGACTCCCTTCCCACCAAATGCCAGTTCCAAAATAAACATACAGCTGAATAGGAAATAGCAAATAAATTCCTTTATTCAAGTTGATAGCAAAACAGAAATCAGATAGTAGGAGACATAGGAGAATATATGACCAAAAATACAGAGTGAATGAACTCTCTCATTGAGAGCAAGATCACTCAGTTCAAATAAATGGGAGCCCTAGATCTCACCCAAGGAGAAATTCCCTGAAGTCTTTACTTAGTAAGCTGCGGATAAGGATGTACTAGATGGAAACTGCTAGTTCCTCTCATGTTGTCTTCTACTAGCATCTTTCTCGCTTCAGGAATAGGGGGAGACTCTGGAATGGTAACACTGGAAGTCAAAAAACCAAGATCTTTCTTCTCTTTGGCTCTCACCAATTCTACTGCTCACATTACAATAATAACCAATCTCCACCAAAAGGGAGAGTTTCAATGCAAATAATCCTGTGAGTTGTAGGTAACAATTAAAATTCCTCTCCAAAATCTGCTCAACAACAGAATAAAACCTGGACTTACTCTAAATTATATAGCAAATAGCATCTCCAAATCAGAAAGTGGAACTGTATATATTAAAATTGTATAGATTTCTTAGTGAAAGTAGGTAACCCAAAATGTGCTGATGAATGGATGGAAAGCCATGATCATCTTATATTTTAAAGAATTAGAAGACAAACTTTAGGGATCCTTGGACTGGCTATGAAATCAAAGCAAATTTAATTTGTTTTATTTAATTAATCAGATGCCAACAAACAAAATAAATAAATAATTCAATGGATCATATAAATTTAATAAACAAATGTGTTAATTTAATGATTTTATTTCAGTTACTAAGTTATTTAAGCTTATATTAATTTGACAATTCTTTAATTAGATTTTGCTTATATAATTAATTTTGAGGAATTAGAAGACAAGCCTAAGGGATCCTCAGATTGAATATTAAATGATAACAACCCAAAACAAAAAAATGATTGTCTAATAAGTATTTAAACTGGTTACTTTAAAACATTTTATTAATTTTTTTTGTTTTTTAAAAAATCCCTTCTCTCCCCATCTCTCTCTCTCTCTCTCTCTCTTTCTCTCTCTCTCTCACACACACACACACACACATACCCTTCCCTCATAAAAAAGAAAAAAGGTAAAGTCAATCAACAAACACTATTTCTAAGAGGGTAAGCAATATTTCACACTCATAGTATACCACCTCTGTACTGAGAGGGAAATCCATTTCTTCCTTGGTCCTCAAAGGGAAAAAAATGGTCATTACATTCAGTCTAATTGTTGGTGTTTTTATTTATTTTACATGATTATAATCATTGTATTTATTATTCTCCTAGTTAAAATGGGCTTTATGACATAGGAAAAATTGCAGAAGAGAAATGACATATTTAACAGTGTAAAAGTAGCTGACTTCTATTTTCCTACGGTGTCCTTTTTCTTCATTCTCTCCTTTCTAAATTGAAAAAAATCAGTTACCGGAAATGCAGCTTTACTCTACAACACTGTACTTACCAGCTAGCTACTGCTAAAAGTGTTTCCACAGAACAAGCATGAATTGCAACCTATGAACACATTAACCAGAGAAAAGACTGAGTAAACACTGTGGGAGAATTGTACAGTAAGCATATCTTAGAGACAAAGAGGGATAAAAGAGAGGAAGAGGACATGTGATTGGAGAAAAGAAATGCTTACTTTCATTCTCTTCCTTGAAAGAGACGAGAAGAGATATCTTTTTCTTTTCTTTTCCTTTTTTTTTCTTTTTGCTTTTTTGGAGGGGTGAAGGCATGGCACTTGGGGTTAGGTGACTTGCCCAAGGTCATATGGCTAGTGTGTCAAGTGTCTGAGGACAGACTTGAACTCAGGTCCTTCTGACTCTAGGGCCAATGCTCTATTCACTGCATCACCTAGCTGAACCCAGGAAGAAACATCTTTACTTAACAGTGTGACTTTGGGCAAGTCATGTAATTCCTCAAGATCATTTTCCTCAGAGCAAAATGAAGGTGTTGGATTAGATCAGTGGTGTCAAATTAAAAAAGAAATGGATCTTGATAACTAAAGCAAAACCACAAATTAACATTATGTGTCTTTTATATATTTATTTAATTTTGTTTTGTTAACATTTATTTTGTTAAACATTTCAAAATTACATTTTAATCTGATTGTACTGCACTGGGAAGTGTAGCAGGCCTCACCGACACTTTGGGCTATGAATTTGACACCTCTGGATTAGATTAAGGGTCACTCACTTCTCACTCTAAAACTGAAACAGAACATTAGATAATTAGATTGCAGGTAGAAAATAGATGGTTTTCAACTGAGAACACTTAATTCTTTCATGTCAATCTTTCTGTGGTCAGAGAATTAACAATCTATAGAACTAAAATAAATCTTGAATTCACCTGGAGCTGAACACATCACTTCTGACTAAATCCAGTGTTCTTTCCTCCATACCAGCTTTCTCCAGGCTTTACTTCATGAATATAGGGTCTGGACTGTGTGTGTGTGTGTGTGTGTGTGTGTGTGTACACACACATACACATACACATACATACATATGTATATATACATATATATGTAAAAGTTGCCCTTGGCCATGTGACAATCTTTTACTGTAAGCCTACAATAAACAACCTTGGTTTTGTTTATTAATAGTAAGAGCTAGCATTTATATAGCATTTTAAGGTTTGCAAAGTCCTATAAAAACATCATCCCATTTGATCTTCACTACAGCCCTGAGAGATAGGTAGGGACTATTATTCTCATTTTACAAGTAAGGAAATATGGTCCCAGAGAGCTTAAAGTGATTTGCCTCAGGGCCCCAAGGCCAGTAAGCATCTGACATCAAATTCAAAATCAAGTCTTCTTGATTCCAGGGCCAGCATTCTCTCCACTACAACATCTACTTGTATGATTATTTTAAATCATAACAAATATGTGAATATGGACAGGGTTCAGCGCTAGATACTACTGAATGGGATTCAAAGAAATAATAATAATAGAAAATCAAATCTGTCTTAATATAGTTTGAACAAGGTTTGGGATTCCAGTGCAAGGAGTGGGTGGCAATCTTTCTCCTGTGCCACTTATCTTGAAACCAAGGGGAATTTGATTTAGGGAAGGCCCCCTAGTCACAGCCCTAGCCTGGGGAAAAGGAATGAGGTCATACCATGGGGCATGGGGTTTCCCACCTAGCCCTTGCATTCTGCCTTCCCTGAGCCATGACTTGGGAAGTGGGAGCAGCTGCCAAAACTGTTAGTTGGCAGCAGCAGGTACTTCTAAAGAAGAGAATTGGCATGCCCAGGAAGCAAAGCAACACAAGAAAAACATCACAAGATGGTAAAGCAAGAAAGCCTTATTGAGAGGACATACAATAGGAGGGAGAGAGTTAGGGAGAGTGGAAACAGGTCAGGTCTGTGCTGAGATCTCTGGTAGAATAAGGTACCAGACCCTATGGGCTTTTTTAAATAGGGTTCTTCTCTAGGTCAAACAGGATCAAAAACAATGGGGGGAGGGAGCAGGAAGGTGGGCCCTCATGAGCAGGTCAGTGTTTAGGGACTAATGCCAATTCATGCTAGAGTGACTAGACAACAGAATTAGCAACTAACTACTATTCAAACTTCAGGAAGTAAGAATAGCGGTTCTTGACCACTACCACAGGCCTTACTTTGGCCAAGTGGCTCATGGGATTCGGGCTTCCCCTGCTTCTTTATTTAGCTGGGCAAGGAGGTTACTGGGTCTTTGCAAGAACTCTCATGTCAAGGAGCTTACAAACTCCTGATTGTAAATTAGACATATTGTTATAATGTAAAGTAATATTACTTTGTTCTATGCTTATTAAAAAAGCACTTTCTAATTCACATGTCATTCGTGGCCCAGGGTACCCCTTAAGACTGGGTTCATACTAACTGTGGCTCAATCCTGAAAGCCTAATCCTTAAGAGGGTTAGTTTCTCTCTTTTGTTCTTTGCCCTCAACTAGAATTAATTCAGGAAAGTCCTAAATGAATTTAACACCTGTCAATCAATGGTTTCCCCAGATATGGGGAATGAGCTTCCCCCAGCTCTTACATAGGAAGTGCGCACATAACTGCAAAAGTCTGATTTTCAAGATATATAGAGGGCAGAGCTAGGTGGCACAGTGAATAGAGCACCAGCCCTGGAGTCAGGAGGACCTGAGTTCAGATCTGGCCTCAGACACTTAACACAAAGCTAGCTGTGTGACCTTGGGCAAGTCACTTAACCCCAATTGCCCTACCTTCCCCCCTCCAAAAAAAAAAGATATATAGAGAACTGACACATATATATGACCAAGAGTCACTCTCTAATAACTAAGTAGATAAATGATAAGAATAGTTTTGAAAAGAGGTACAAATTATTAGCAACCGTATAGAAATACCCCAAACCACTAATAATAGAAATACAAGTTAAAACAATTGAGTTTTCACCACATACCTAGCAAATTGGTAAATCAAAGCTGATAAAAAGACAAAGTCCATGTCAGAGAGCCTATGGGAAGCCAGACACACCAATACTGTTGGTTGAACTGGAAATTGGTCCAACTGTCCTAGAAAACAATTTAGATTATGTGAAAAGTTACTAAACTGTTAATACCCTTTAACTCAGCAATTCCACTATTAGAAATGTATATGTAGGAAGTCAAAGACAAAAAGAAAAGGTCTCCTACATACCAAAATAGTAATAGTAGTACTCTATGTAGTAGCAAAAAAAAAAAAAAAGACTAGAAACAAAGTGAGTGTATGCAAGGATTTAAAAAAAAAATCTCTGGCTGTTCATTTTCATATCATCCTTTTCCAATATACAAAGTGTGGGAAAAATGGGAATATGAATATAATTGAGCAATGGATATGAAGAAATTTAGAGAAACATGAGGATATTGATTGATACAAAGAAAAAGGACACATGATGATTATGATCATGTAAATTTTAAAATCAAAAAAACAAGTGAACTAAAATTAAATGTGATGACCAATATTGATTCCAGAAGACAGAGGGCAACTGTTCTTCTCCCTCTTCTCAGCAGGGGCATGGAATGGTAGACTACAGGTACAGAATATGGCAGACAAGAAAAAATGCAATTGCTGCATTGATTGGTTTTGCTTTTCTTTATTACTAGGAAGATTTCTGGGTGTAGGGGAAGGATATGTCAGGGAATAATCCACATACTGTCATATATGAGAAGAATGTTAAATTTATTTTCCTCAATATCTTTGTTACAAAGAAGGTCTCCACACTGAGATGGGAAGGGTAGGTAATTGGGAACTGAGTTAAAAAATTAAAAAAAAAAGATTAATAAAACAAAAAATTAGACTTAAAAATGATCCTTTTTTCTCTTTTGAATGAGTTCTACTGAATTATTCTCTTTAAAAGACAAAGGCCCCAAAGTAAACATAAGAGATCATTCATCTAATACACTCCTTGTTAGCTGTGATTTCACTACTAGTTTTCAAACTAAGCTTCCAAAACTCCATAGTCATGCTATATCTGGATTAGTTAAGAAACAAGAATTCTTTTTTCAAATGATCAACAGCTGCTCATTTTCATATTTCACCCTTTCCCAACATACAACTCCTCCAATTTAATAACCTATCTAGTTGAAATTATTTTAGAAATCTCATTAATTTGTACTGGGTTTATTTTCTCCTTCATTTTCACTCCCACATCTTTTCAAGATTAATTTACTGAGAATTTACAGCAGCAATTATACAAAGAGTTACTGGACACAAGCCACTGAAAAGCAAAGGAAAAAAAGTATATATACTTCTATAAATGGGCCTCTAAAACGTCTTGGAATTTTGATTCTTACATGATATTCAATTGCCTCAAGAAGAAAAGTGTTCTGTTCAATAGTCAGTAATCATGCATATGGGGGAGATATCCAAAATAAAATATTGATTTAATTCTTTATAGATTAACTCATCACTAGACTACTTTGACCCGTAGGACTGACTGTATGATCTCCTTAAATCTTGAACCAAAGAGTAAGACAGACCCAGCTTTCCAAGTGCTTTGCATTTAGTCTTTCCAATTATTGAGCACTGCCTAATAAACACCTGGGGCAACTAGGTGGTGCAGTGGATAGAGGGACTGAAGGCAGGGCCTGGAGTCAGAAAGATTCTCTTAGTTCAAATCTGGCCTCAGACACTAGTTGTGTGACCCTGGGCAAGTCATTTAATCATGTTTGCCTCAGTTTCCTCATCTGTTGATCTAGAGAAGAAAAGAGCTAACCACTCCAGTATCTTTGCTAAGAAAACCCCAAGTGGGATCATGAAGAGTTGGATATGACTCAAATGGCTGAACAGCAACAAAAAATAAACACCTCCACTTGTGACCTTTAAAAAGGCTGGAGAGACATAGTTTCTGGGTAATTTAATCATTTTATTAATAAGTCCAGAAGGTTATTAATAAAAGGATGGTCATTTGGTCATCTCTCTTAAACCAAAGACAATCATGGGGTGGACTCACAGTTTATATACCCTTCAAAATATAGGTTGTCCATCAAACAGCAATCAAATTGGCTAACATGATTGAAGTGAGCCATATTAAAATGAAAGGCTGAGTGTCTCTTGGCTAGGGAAGGTATCTCTTTATAGCTTTAAGCTACCAATCTAAAGAATGTATATCCCCACCCAAACCTGAGCAGAACCAAATAGGTCCCAGTCTCATCATCAGAAATGTCCTTAAGAAGTGAATTTACAAAGTCAGGACTTTGTAAGAAGGGCGAGAGGGGAGCTCTGAATCTCCCCAAGATATTGGTTATTAATAATTATTTCTCACACAGTTCACATCTTGCTACCTTTCCTTGCTTATTCCATGATATATACTAAAGCCACCAAACATGCTCAAATCAGCAAACACAAAAGATGCTCAGTCACCTTCATGATGATGGTCAGAAGGAGTGACACAAAGACTCTCTCAAGGTCTCTCTTAAGAACGTTGGAAGTTAGGGGTGACCAGGTGGCTCAGTGAGTAAGAGTGCCGGCCCCAGCATTGGGAGACCTGGGATCAGATCCAGCCTCAGATACTCGGCACCCACGCTAAAATAACTGGCTGTGTAACCTTGAGCAAGTTACTTAACCCTGATTGCTTTAAAAAAATGGGGATAGGGTCACTTTAGGGTTGGCCAGGTAGCACAGTGAGTGAGAGTGCCGGCCCCAGAGTCAGGATGACCTGGGATTGAATCTGGGCTCAGATACTTAGCATCACACCCAGAAATAACTGGCCGTGTAACCTTGAGTAAGTTACTTAACCCCAATTGCTTTAAAAAACAAAGAAACAAAAAAGAACGTTGGAAGTGTTTGTGTGACGTGGGAGACACTGGCACTGGACCACTCAGCATGGTGTGCCCTCATCACAGAAGGTGCTGTGCTCTTTGAGCAAAGGAAAACTGAAGTAGCTCAAAAGAAATTCGAGATGCACAAATTTAGAGCGTCCACCCCAAATATTCACAGAGACTATTTGTGCCCAACCTGTGGTAGAGCATTCCGAGCTCGTGTTGGTAGGATCAGTCACAGTCGGACACACTCTAACTTGATTCTAATACAGTGGTGTCATTTTGGTCCTCTTTGAAAATGAAGGACAACAACCAACTTTGATGTTTCCAGGAGTAAACTGTTCAAAGTGTGAACCTTCAGCACACCAGGTTCAACAAACCATGTCCCTGCTAAATTTCCTCCAAAGTCTCCTCATTGATGAGCGCATCAAATTTAAAAGTAAAGTAGAAGGTATGGGCAAGGTGTATTAGGAGATGATGAGGTTAAGGTTAATGGAATTCCAATTTTAACTTCACCCAAGCAAACTTACTCAGCTTTGCTGGTATATGATGCTACCTTTTCCATCACTGCCTTGAAAAACTCTCTCCTATCATTCCATATCCCTCTGGTTTTTAAAAACTGCTCAAAAGCTACCTTTTCCAGGAAAGCTCATACCCTCACTAGCTCATGACATCTAATTAGTTCTCATTTCTAAGTATTATGTGCCTTACTATATTTCAATTTCTCTAACGCTGTTTTCTATGGAATTCAATAAAGGCAGGTCCACCTTACACTCTGCCCAAGAGGCTCACTCTCTGAAATACCACAGGACATCATTTTAAGATATCCTTGCCTAAGAGGAGTGCTAAAACAAGGCCTCAATGTAAGCATATTTTTATGTGACCTCATTCAATTGAGTATCATTTTATTGAACTGTTTCACTTTTTTTTTTTTATATCTGTCCATGTTGTCTCATCTTTCCCACTCTTGGGAATTCCTTGGTAGCCATCCAATATAATCAAAATTGCAAACCTTTTATTTGCTGGAACCATTAACCAACACTTAGAGTTGAGCCAGCAGGACTGGATGTTCAAGTCAGCCTCATAACACTAAAGGATGGTATATATGTAAAACAAACCATGGCAGGATTTGTTCTTACACGTAAGCCTCCTTTCCTCTCCCTCTAACTAAAATACAGAATAAAAGCAATGTCCTTATTACTTTCACATTATATTTAATAACTTCATATAAATGTACTTGCCATTAAAAATTAACATAAGCCAAACTCAGTAAAAACTACTATAAAACTGTGCTGGGATATTATTAACAACCACAATAATAGCATTGATACAGCACTTTACAAGTTGAAAGTCTCTTTACATATGGTCACTCATTTGATCCTCATAATAATTCTGTGAGGTAGGTGTCATTATTACCCCCATTTTGCAGATGAGGAAACTGAGGTTAGAAGTTAAGTGACTTGCTTAGGGTCACACAGCTAGTGTTTATCTGAGGCAGGATTTGAACTCAGGTCTTCCTGATTCCAAGTCTCATATTCTATCTACTATACTACCTAGTTTCCAATTAGTACACAGATAGTTAAAGATTTTTTAGAACATTATTCAACAGGCATTTATTAAGCACCTATGGTACTCAACACCACAGTATGAACTATGGGAATTACTAAAGAAGTAGAACATGGTCTCAGATCTTAAAATTTGAAATTTATTTAATTCTACCGACCAAAATAATAAAGTATATTTTATTCTGAGCAAGTAGCTATTTGCAATATTGATATAATCATGTTATTAGTATAGGGAACCAGTACTGATTTTTGCATTACATATAATTATTGTCTTAGGGTTTGGATCCTGAATTCTCTGTTCCATGGGAATCATATCTTATTTGTTTTCATTTTTATAAATGGGAAAATAAATATTTTCACCCTCCTAACATCTTTGGAATATCACACACACTCACACTGTCACCTCTGTAGTGCAGGCCCTCATTACTTTACTCCTGAACTATTGCAATAGCCTGCTGGTGAGTCTGCCCATCTCATTTCTTCTTCTGCTCCAATCTGTCCTCTATTCATCCACTAAAATTATTTTCCTAAAGTGCAGGTCCAACCATGTCATCCCTTTACTCAATAAACTCCAGTGGCCCCCATTGCCTCTAGGATCAAGTACAAAATTTTCTGTTTGGTGTTCAAAATCCTTGGTAAACTTTGCAGTCTTTTTACATCTTGCATTCTGTGCTGTAGTCTTTGATCACTGGCTTCCTGGTTATTCCATGAACAAGACACTCTATCTTTCAACTCCAGGCATTTTCCCTCACAATCCCCATGTCTGGAATGCTTTACTTCCTTATCTCTGCTTCCTGGCTTTCCCTAGATTCCTTTAAATCCCAACTAAAATCCCATCTTCCACAGGAAGTCTTTCCTAATTCCACTTAATGCCAATGCTTTCATTGTTATTTTCTCCCATTTTTCCTGTATATAGCTTGCTTGTACATATTTGCTTGTTATCTCTCCCATTACATTGTGAACCCCTTGAGGTAAGGAACTGTTTCTTCCTGCTTGGAATGTGTATTCCCAGCACTTAGCACTTAGTCTGGCACATAGTAGGTGCTTAATAAATGTTCATCAACAGCTCCACAACTTGGAATGGATTTGAGACAAAATGCGCTATAAATTTTTTTTTAAAAAGAGACTAAACAAAACTTTTAAATTAAGTAATAGTAGGAGAAAATACCTTCTAGCATGGTACAAATAGTACTAAAAAAAAAACCTGTTTTGCAATAGTGTAACTAATTTCATATTATTGACTGTCCATAGTCCATGCAGAGTTACAACTTCACGTTCAACAGTAACATGCTGATACCACCTAAAGAAAATTTCTTTTTTGGAAAACAAACAAAAAAATCCTGGCCCAGATGTTCCCACATTTGTCTAACTCTAAGTTTAGATATGCAGAAGGGTTTTTAGACAAAGCCAGAGTGAGCCACAAACAACATGGTACTAGTTCCATTTTCCAAAATAAAGTTGCAGGACAGACAGTAAAGGAAAAGGAAGAAAATTATGAAGGAATGAAGTCCTAATTACTATGCAGGCATATACTTTTGACAGTAAGGGAGGGTGAGAACCTCTTACAGATAAGTAACAAAGAAAAGGCACCTAATGAACAATTTTGCATAAGAAATTTAATGGATTCTGTGTAATGTCTTCATACTGTCACAATTTGTACAAACCTGGAGTCAAGAAGACCTCAGTTCAAATTTGACCTCAGATAAAATTTTATTAGGTATGTGACCTTGGACAAGTCACTTAACTACTGACTTAATTTTCTCAACTGTGAAATGAGATTAGTACAGCGTCTATCATGAAGGGATTGTTATGAGTATCAAATGAGATAACACATAAAATGATATACAAATGCTATTATTATTATACTGGAGGTATCATAGATTTTTATATAGAAACCAGTGCTTTCTATATAATAATAATAATAACATTTATATATCATTTTATCATTAATATAGAATTTAATAGAACTTATATTTCATTTCCTTTCATTCCCTCCCATATAAATTCATCCATTTCCTTTCATTCAGTCCAGTATAACTCCATAAAGTTAGGAATTGGCCTATATCCAATTGTTTTCAGTATGGATCCCACAAGACATTGAGTGCAGCCTGGGGATTAGTACAACTAACCCAGAAGAAAGGGAGGAGTTTTTCTCAACAGGAGGGCACCTGGGTAATAAAGTCTTTGACAACAGGATCCAAGGGAATAAACAAACAAAAATGACCTTCCCTTTAGGATCCCCTAAGGATCACACAATTTTTTTTTAACATTCAATGAACATTAGTTTAACTGTAGGCATTTCCCATCTATGGACTTTGTCCAATGACCAACAAACTGACATGTTAGGAGAAGAAAATGTACATCAGTATTGATAATTTAATGATAAGCAAAAGCCAGAATAAATAGAAAGTTGAAACTAGAGGGGAGGATAGCTCACAGGCACTGCTTAAAGAGGCAGAGGAGCTGTCAGAGGTTTTATCATATTATTCTCCGGTATCCAAAGATAACAAGAAATATAATTTCATGGGATGCTTGGTCATCTCATCTTTCAGTGCTCATGCAAAGGAGAGTCACGGCCCTTACACTGCCATCTGATGCAGAGGGTAACGAGGTAGGGAAACTCAACAAAGAAAATGACAAGATGATTCAAATCAAGGCAGCCTATATACAAAAATAAACAAAGGAAGGAATGGTAAAAAGAGGTTCGAGAAATGAAGAGGGCCAAAGACTTAAAGACTCCTCAGGAGTCTCATGCCTAGATAGCACGAATATTTCTTTCAAGAAAAAGTCGGAAGGCTTTGGCCTAGAGATGAATACTGAACATCACAACACATACACAAAATGAAATTGATTATATCTAACAAACAGAAAATTAGTTATTAATTAGCAATTTGTTTTCAGTCAGACTATCAACCAGTTAGAGCAAAGGTCAAAATCACCTAATTAAAAGAAAGGAGAAAGATGGGAAGAAGACACTGTAGACATGATGCAACAGCATCATCTCTACCTATTCAAACCAGCTGTTGAAACTAAAAAATGGAAAAAGAAAAAAATGCAAAAAATACTGACCTTGATTTTCACCAGTTTCTGCCAAAAAAAAAAAACAACAACAAATGAGCAATATAAAATATCTACTATAACATGAAGTCCAAAAAAGTCCCAAACTGTGTTAGCCTGGAAATATTTGATCTCCTTAACAACCATAGCAGTCAAGGGCATCATCAGTTTGAAATACCACACCATTTATAAAACACTAGAGAGGAGAATAGAGGAAAACTACAAGCAGAACTGTCTCATAAAACAGGAAAGCAAAAGAAGTGAAAATAAGTTTCTAGAAATTGTTGGTATGTTGAAAAGAATGTGGGACATGCAGTCAGGGGTCCTGGATTCAAATGCTAGCTCTGCCACTTGCTGACTGACTTCAGGTAAGTCACTTGGGCTTCAATTTCCTGATCTGTAAAATGAAAGAATTTAGACCAGATGTCTATTTTTTTCCTTTCTTCTTTTAAAAATATACTTACATTTTTTATTAAAAACTAAAATATGCACAAAATTAACATTTCAATACACAAGTAACAGAGCAGTATTACATATGAAAAGGAACTTGTGTGATACACACAGGAACAAAACTACCCTGCATGCTGTGTCCTCTTTTGGACTCCCTTTTGTTATCTTCTGTGCATTCTTTTAAAGTAATAAAGTACTTTAATAAGCTCATTATGTCAATGGACTGGAATATTATTTTGCATTTTGATGTTGGATTTCTTACAAAAACAAAAGATTTTCACTGTTGTCAGAATTTTATTTTTAATTTAATTTATTTTCAATGAATGAAAATCGATTTTTTCTCCTCCCCGCCCTCCCCCAAGTTAGACAAAGAAAAAAGAAAGCCCTTGTAACAAAAAGGCATAGTCAAGCACAACAAATTCTTGCATCAACCATATCCAAAAAAATGTATATCTCATTCTACACCATGAATCCATCACTTCTCTGTCAAGAGGTGGGTGTTGTATCACCGTTGTTCCTCTGGAATTTTCTGTGTGTTCTTAATATTTCATTGATGTTCTTTTCTTTCTTTTCTTATTACTCACCAACTCCAGCCCCCTGCCTAAAAGAAGTTATACTTTGTGACCAATAAATGTAGTCAAACAAAACAAATCAACACATTGGCTATGTCTATAAATACAGAATTATCATAATAGTTAATATTTACACAGCACTTTAAGGTTGATTATATCTATCCTCATCTCTAGTTTATCGCTTCTCTGTCAAGAATTAGGAAGCATATTTTACCATCAGTCTTCAGAAATCATGATTTGTTACTGCACTAAAGTATTCTGAAGTTGTTTCCCTTTACCAGATGCTCTTCTTTCTCAGATCTCCATCAGTTCTGAACCTAAATTTGTTCCTCTGATCCCAAAGCTTAGTATGAGACATAATAGATCCACACAATCTTGAGACTATTAGATGAAACTTGACAGATGAAAAAACATTTTTAAAGTGGAACAAATATGTCTGCTGTTCTTCAATAATCTATTTCATCATTAGTTATAGTGGAGCCACAAGATTTGAACCCTAACACCTTTATCCATAACCACAAGGAAACTGAAATGGCACTGAAAGCTGACAAAGTCAGAAAGAGTGGCTAAACCAGATCCATTCAATGAAGTCCATTCTGGAAGTGACACAGTCTTCAAAGCCCTGAGGGATCATTTTATAAAATCTCAAAGAAATCTCAGGGAGGTTTAGAAGATGTCAAAAGAATGAAAAATCACTTATATTATTACTCTAGAAGGTAAGAAAATGTCAATACCCATCCATTCATATACTTACTTTTTCATCTTTATGACAATGTTTTACACACATATCAAAGGGATAGGGAAAAGGACAAGGCCTGGATCTATGATTTCATTAGTTTTAAGGACTGTCGGGCAAGAAAATTAGAGACTATAAGCCTAGAAAACGGAAAGGTTAAATGAATTACCTAGGATCACACACAATTATATGTCAGAGATAGGTCTCGAACCCAGATCTTTAAGACAGCTCTCTATCTAGTATGCTAAGAACATAACAGTAGGTTTTCACAAGCTATTTTCTAGAGCAGACCACATCGTAACAGTCGCAGAACTGGCTGGAACACACACAGAATATAAAAATTCCATTGAGCTTACTAATTGTTGATTACAAAAGAGCATGTAATATTAAGTTCAAAACCCAGCCTTGAAGGATTTCTTCCAATGAGGCATAGTTCATGGGTATGTTAACATCATAAAAAGTTTTTTTTTTTAATAATTACAGCTAGAGAGATAATTATATTCAACAATTAAGAACACACAAAAATAGCTCATTGAGTGTTTGCTGCTTTCAAGAAGGACTTGTAAATGGTCTACATAGAAGAGAGATTCCCTATACATAGGAAGTAGAGGCTACCATTTGTGACTGATACTGTAGTCATTGCATCAAATCACTGAAGAACTACTAAATTCAAGCAGAGTTTGAATGACACTTTGGGTTATTGGAGAAAAATTTCAAGATCAAGTCTGAGTTGGATTAAGTGACCTTTAAGACCCCTTTAACACTACAATTCTCTGATTCTAATTACTATTGCAGATTAATATATCCTATTGCCTTAATAAGTCTCCTTGATGGTAGGTGGTGGTAATAGGACTTAAATTTTAAAAATCATTCCAAGTTTGGAAAAATAATTTACTAAAATAATAGATTCTGCAAAAGCAATGAGGTTTGTTCCTCTCTGATTTGACTCATGTGCTAAATAATATCACTGTCTTCTAAAAACTGAGGGAGCTTCTGAGGAACAAGGAATTTGGCTTCTTTCCTTGTTTTCATAAGCACTTTAAAAGAAAAAAAGATCCATTGTTCCTTCTGTGGAAACCAAAGCTCCTATTAGGATGCAGCGAGTTCATAATGAACTCTGCTCTAAGAATAAAATCCAAGTTCTGGTCCTGGTTCTGCTTCTGGGGAAACATACCCTCCCCCATTTCCTTTTTAAGCTACGCATTACAAAATAATATGAGGACAGTACTTTAGTCTGAAGTCCTTGGTCTAATCTTAATGCAAAGTACTTATCAGTCTTTCTTTAACTATCAGTTCTGAAACAATGTCCTTCAGTGAAATATATTTGCCATTTTTATCAAAGGCCCAACCAGCTTCTAAAAGAAGAAACCTTTTCAGCTCATACTCCTCCATGTTTATATAAGGCTAATGATCAGACTAAGAGAGGGAAGACTGAGTAATTCAATTACCAGAAGTAACTATTAAGCTTAGAAATTTAGAGGGAATGGTTAAAGAGGGATTGAATGATTTTTAGGAAAGCTATTCTCCAGGATGTGCTAAAAAATTAAGTGACTATTGTTCTGTCTGATGAATAAAAACTGTTAACTGAATTTCCATCAAATCTCTGTAACTATGTTTTATCTTGTGAAATTATGTCTTTTGTTTGGTTATACATTAAATTATAAGGAGAAACAGTTTGTGTCAGAGAGATTTGCAAAGACATAGGGGAACTCTGTCCCTTTTGGATTTCCCTCTGTCTAAGAAGAAATGCTTAGAATTAGATTTATGAAATTAATCATTTGTCTTTGGCAGGCTTATTGCATAGAACAGAATTTTAATTTATGCTCTTAACTAGGTATGTGACATACCAAGTCATTTCATGTCTCTCTCTGTTTCCTCATCTATACACTGAAAGAGTTAAGGTAGATGTTTTCTAAGGTTTCTTCTGGCATTTAAATTCCATGATCTTAAAGCAGAAAAAAAAACCCTTACATATAATATAATAATTACCTTAATTTTTCATTATTCTATATTAAGTATCCAAAGTATACACCTTTTTGTGTTTTTTCTTTGTTGGAAAAATATTCTTTACTGATTTTCAAATTTAAAAAACAAACTGTTTAATCAAATGAAACCCTAGTCCTAATCATTATGCAAATAGACCTTACACGGCTTGGAGGGACCTAATGAAAGGATCTAATGAAACTCACTACCCTTCCTATAGACCAATTAATTAATCTGTTATCAGACACTTCTATAAAGTTTTGACTCCTCACTTTCTCTCACCATCCATATTTAATTTGTTGCCGAGGCCTATCAATTTTACCTTTGTAACATCTCTCAAACATGCCCCTTTTTCTTCTCTCATACTGTCACCACCCTCATACAGGCCTTCATCTCCTCACGTTTGGACTACTGCAATATCCTGCAGCTTGGTCTTCCTACCTTAAGTCTCTCCCCGTTCCAGACCTTTCTCCACTCAACCACCAAAATGATTTTCACTCTGCTACTTAAATAACTCTGGTGACTTTCTATCATCTCCAGGATCTAATATAAAATTCTCTGTTTGACTTCCAAAGCCCTATAACCTAGCCTCCTCCTACCTTCCATTCCACTCCCACAGACTCTGTGATCCAGTGACACCAGCCTCCTTGCCATTACTTCAGTGACACTCCATATCCTGACTCTGGGTATTTTTCCTGTTCTCTCTCACCATATCTACCTCCTGACTTCCCTGGCTTAAGTCCCAATTAAAATCCCACATTCTACGGGGAGTTGTTCCCACATGTACTTAATTCTACTGCTTTCCCCCTATTTATCCTGGCTCTAGCATATATGTACATATTTGCATGTTGCCTTCCCCATTAGATTATGAGCTCCTCACAATCTTTGTATTACTAATACTTAGCACTGGTATTTGCATCAAGTACTTAATAAATATTCATCGATTGACTGTTGCTAGTTGTCTGTAACAGTCTCCACAATTCTGCTCTCTCACCTCCTCATAGCAAGCAGCATGCTTAAAGCACATCAGCTCAGGGTCTCTCCAGGTGCTCTGTTCAGTCCTCTTCATGTGGCTCCTCTGAGTTCTTATCTCTTCCTTTTCTTCTTTCCAATATATTTGTTTCTTCTCTGTGATAGAATAATAACTTCTAGGGGAAAAAAGTCCTGGCCAGACAGACACCCCTGATCCACAGGACACTGTGAAGTTCAGGCTTGCCATCATCCATCGTTTCTCACCATCCTAATAGCATCATTACAGTACATGTGACTGTGTAATTTACAACCATTTATTTATCATGATTTTATAAGATGCTATTCTTTTCTCTTTTGACAAATGGGGAATTTAATACATGGAGGTATCAAAATGGAAAACTAAATTTGACCAGCAACAATACTGTTAAGATGAAACCCAAAAAGAATGTTTTACTTTAAAAAAATCAGTAATCTGGGACAAGATGTTATGTGTGGTTTCATCCAAGAGTTACTAAATACATAACTAATTTTTAAAGATACATTAAAGATACATTCTGGAATCCACAGAAAAGTCTTATAGTGGCATTTTTTCTATCTCATCTTTCTTCAGTTATTGCTTATTAAAATATACTTTTAATCAACACTGTATTTTTCAAAAGTATTAAACAACCATAAAAATGAAAGCTCTGCTCATTTTTGTCCCCATACTCACGAATCTGTTTTACAAATCAACTGTACCTATAGGAGTAAGTTACTCACATTTCTTTACACTTTATCACCCTTTCAAATATAGTTATAAATTTGCATACACTCAGTTGAGGAAGAGCTGATAGCTCACTCTCATTTTTTCCTAAGAGGAGACAGAAAATGACAGTATATGAAGTTAACTCTAATGCTATATTAGTCACCTTGGTTACTGAGTTTCTAGGTCAATACTACATTGTTTCTAACTGCATGTTATGCTGGCAGGAAGCCATGCTGGCAGGAAGCCATGCCGAAGAACCTCAACCCTGAAGAATGATTAGCCCAAAGACTTAAAACTTTTGTATTTTTTTCAGACCTTTCTTGACACCCCTTTCTCTTACCCAAAGAACTAATGACTGTGTTCCTCAACATCTGGTTGAAAGAATTACTGTATTCGAACAGAATTTTAACATCTGAGGAATTGTAGTACTCACAATAATACACATTTACCTGTTCTACCAATTTTTTTACTATTTTATTTTTACCTCAATTACTTGTGAAAATAATTTTTAACATTGTTTTTTTTTATTTTGAGTTCCAAATTCTCTCACATCCCTCTCTTCCCTCCCCATCCCCCATTGAGAAGATAAACAATTTGATATAGATTATACATGTGCAATCATACAAAATATATTTCCACTTTAGTTATGTTGTGAAAGAAAACACATACACACACACAACAAGAAAAGTAGAGTGAAGAAAAAATGTGCTTTCATCTGCATTCATATTCCATCAGTTCTTTCTTTAGAGATTCTACCAATTATTAAATATAAGGAAAGAGCTTCATAATAAATGGCTAGGTCCCTTGTCCCTTTTATAATCAGCTCACCTTTGCTTTCACATCCTACAGCACAGATTTTTGGTTTGTATCTCTAAAGGGAGCATCTACAAATGTTTTTATACTACCAGCTGATTCACCTATCATGCTAAAGGCCTTTCTCTTGGTCTTTTTACATTTTCTGGGTACCAGTACAACAGATGGGCTCTCCATCTGTTATACCTTGCTCTTGCTACATGGCTGGTTTGCCTCCTTCTCCTGTTGTACATTTCCTTAATGACAGACATCCCTTATTCCACTTCTCACACAATAGATAATCAATGGTATTCTCTAACTGGGATAGGGACTGGACCTATGATTTCATTGATATCGGAAACTCCCAAATAAGAAAAATCCCCCTACACGAATCTGTTTTACAAATCAACTGTACCTATAGGAGTAAGTTACTCACATTTCTTTACACTTTATCACCCTTTCAAATATATGATGGTCAAATAATATGAAGGTCAGCACCTTCATATTAGAGACTTAGAGATTTGCTAAGAGGGGTCTAACAGCTGATGTGTCAAAGGTGAAGTTTAAACCCAGGCCTTCCTAGCTTTGAGGACAACTCATTAACATGCTACCTTTGCTATAAGATTAAATGAAAAACAAAGCACAACTATTACTTCTCTCCATGAATGATGTAGCATTATTTAGTAACACTGCCCCTGTCCAGGTTACACAGTCCAAACAGGTAACACTCTCTGGCAAATGTGCTACCAAGTAGCTCTTACCATAAAGAAGCTAGGGTCAATCCAGGGAAGTAAATTGCTTTTAGTTTTTCTTTTGTTGTAGTGACCTACTATCATAATGGCCAAGATAGATCTGCATCATTCAACCCTCCAGATGTAATACAATTTGTAAAAAAAAGAGAAAAGATAGAAAATCCAGGGAGAAGAAAGACAGAAAGAGGGAGATAGATGATAAATAAGCTTTTTCTTTTTCCTGTTAGAACTGCCATTGGTACAAAATATGGGAAACTGCCTGAGAATCAGAATTTAAATCTTGCATCAGATACACCAATTAATCAATCAGTAAACATTTATTAAGCTGACAGGTACTGGGAACATAGAGGCAAAAGACACAAACGACAGTCACATAAAATCATGATAAATAACTGGTGGTAGCTATAACCCAGAATCCTTTGTTGACAAGAGTTTGGGTATTTTTTTTTATCTCCATTAAGCTACTGCTATGTTAGTTTAACAGTAAAGAAAAAATAAAATCTTGTTTTTAACCTTATGATATGTAACACATGTTTAATTGCCTTATATAAGTCTATTTAATTTTGAAGTTGAGGAAAATGTAATTGCCACTGAAGGGTATGAACAACAGCGACTGCCATATTTTGACTGATTATGGAGGACAGAATAGACTCAAGGTCAGCTCTCTCAATTAGAGGTGCAGAACACCTAGACGAAAAACCTGAAGGAGGCTCAGTAGTTTTTCCTCTTCCTCCCATTCCCCTCCCTGCCCTACATATGGAGCATGAAAACTCAATAGGGGAGAGAATGAAGTCAGTTCTTTCAATCCAGGATCCACACTACACATGAAGAAGATACATGCTCCTTGAAGAAGTAATTTCTAACTATTCATTTTCTTCTCTTCTCAATAATGATTAACTATTTAAGAAGTGTAATAATGCCAGTAAAATGTGATCTATTATATAAATGATATGAGATAGTATTAAAAAAAATTTCTCTCTTCTGCTATTGAGTTAATTTCTGGATACAATAGGGAGGAAACAGTGTTGACAGAATGTGTCCTAAAAGAGGGTGCAGTCTTCCGGGGTTGATCCCATTACACAGCCTCAGAAAAAGAACATGGCTGCAAAATGCAGAGGTTTGGGGAGCTCCATTGCCCATGGATTAGTTATAACTCTTCTGCCTTCCCATTAGCCATCATGGTGATGCTAACTGGGAGTTCCTTCATGATTATGGAAGTATGAAACATGTACAGGACAACTTTAGGAGCCCTACTTCTGCTTCAAACTAGAGCATGGGAGATGAGCTCAGATACACTCAGATCTTCCAGTTCAGGATAAGGAGAGGTGGTCAAGAGCTCGAGCTTGAGTGACTCACATAAAAATTATACACTAGAGAATGTAGGCACTAAGGTAACTGGGGATCATGGTGCTCTCCCAATTAGCTCATATTATGATCTTTAGTACAAGTGCCCATTCATAAACTTCCTGACCTCAATTCTGGATCTCCCAGAACACTGATACCTAATAGCCATATTATTTAGTCAAGGCATACCACTGATGTCGAAAGAACACACTGGAGGACCTAGAAGGCCACATGTGGCCACCTCTAATCTAGAGCCTAGACTCTAGGCCCCCTTAGACCCTTTGAAGATCAGGATTACATTTAAAACATGGCATCTGCCATGGTAAAGGAGAACCACCAGTCTTGCATCTGCCAGATCATCTCCTAAATTCAAAATAACTAAATGTCTTCAAGTAAAAACTAGATGATCATTTATCAGGTATACTGAAGCAGGGATCCTTTGTCCATTAGGGGTTGGAATAGATGGCTACCGAAATGCTTTCCAGCTCTGAAATTCTATGATTCAGGGATAAGATACTAATTCTTTGTACTTTATATTTTGCTGTGGTGAGAAGAGGGAGGGAACACCAACAATTTTCTGAGTTTCTTGCTGCCATGGGCATGAAGAAAAAGTGTTATCAAAGTGGAGGATTTGAGCAGAAAAGATTTAGGAAAATCTTCCTAAAGGAAGTGACATTTGAGTTCAGTTTTTAAAAATGGGTAGGAGAGGGAAGGGCAAATTAAGGTGGTGGAGGAGAGCATTATATTCCTAGGGAACAACATGAAAAGAGTCCTGTGGGACAGGTCTGCTTTAGAGTGGACTTCTGTTCAGTAACAGATGGATAAGCTTCTGAAGCCCTTTCTGACTAAGATTCTATAATTATCTGAGGATTAATTTCAACATCTCTATTGGTTAATTTCTGGGGACGAAAACATTCCACAGCAATATGCCTCCTAGTCTGTTCAACAAATTTATCAAACACCTACTAAGTCCAAGACATTTGAGAGATTCTAGGTATAAAGGGCAAAAATGAAGCATTCCCTGTCCTATAAGAGCTTCCATCCTTCTGTTGTATTGGCTCCTTAAACTGCCCAGGGAACAATTAACCAGCAAACGTTTTAGGCATGCAGACTCCACTATTCCCTCCCTTTTCAAACTCCAAAAGGAATAGTGAATCCTGCATATGGAAAAGAGGAAAATTCTAAGGTAAGCCTCCTAGGACATATTAAAAAAAAGTCATGTCATAAGGAAATTAAAGAAACATAGAAAAAAATCACCATCAGATCTATGCATAGACAAAAAATCCATGCTCAAATAAAGAATAGAGAGGATTACAGAAAATAAAAGTGGATAATTTTTATTATATAAAATTTAAAAGATTTTGCTGAAATTCAACAAAATTAATATTAAATGGGAAATAATTAACTTGGAGAAATTATTTGCAGTAAGTTCATCTGATAAAGATCTAATTTCCAAGATACATAAGGAACTAATTAAAATGTAAATGAATAAGACTCATTCCCCAACTGATAAATGGTTTAAGGATATGAACAGGTATTTCTCAAGAGGAGAAATATAAGCTATCTTATGACCACATGAAAAAATTATTCCAAATCTCTATTAATTAGAGAAATGAAAATTAAAATAATTATGAAGTTCTACTTCATATTCATAAGAATGGCAAAGATAGGGGCGGCTAGATGGCACAGATCACCGGTCCTGGAGTCAGGAGGACCTGAGACACTTCTGGCCTCAGACACTTAACACAAGAACTAGCCATGTGACCTTGGGCAAGTCACTTAACCCCAATTGCCCTCCAAAAAACAAAAAACAAAAAACAACAAAAAAAAAAAGGTTGGCAAAGATGGCCAAAAAAAGAAAAATTATAAATTTTAGAAGGGCTATGGGAAAATAGGTAAAGGGGCACAACCATTCTGGAAAGCAATTTGGAACCATACACAGAGTTACAAAGTACTGAGTGCCTTTTGACCTTGTTATACCCCTCTAGGTTTGTACCCTAAAGAGATCAAAGCAAGTGTATCTTTACTACACCAAATTCTTTATGTGTATGCATTCATGCAAATATGTATGTTCAACCTTCTTTTCTCCAGTTCAGATGAGAGTGAAATTCATGTGATGTCCATTTCCTCTACTCCTTCCTCTATTTTTATATATTCTTCTCTCACACCCCAATTATGAGTAATATGAAGTGTACACCTTCTTCCTCATTTTTCCTAACATGTTCCTTATTCTTTCCCCTTTCCTTTCTTAAAACCATTGAAACAGAATAAAAACACCCTGATACTTCTGTTTTTCTTATTTAATTCCCTATATGAACCTTGAAGTCGTTAGAAAAGAAGTACCTTCATCATCATTTAGCCCCTTCAAATGTATTTACCTTTCTAGATTTCTCATGACTCTGTTATTTGTATTTTAAAATTTCTGCCCAGTTCTTGCCTTTTCATCAGAAATGCTTGAAAGTCCTCTGTTGTATTAGAGATCCATTTTTCCCTCTGTGGGCTTATACTGTCTTTTAAGGTAAATCATTCTTGGTTGTAAATTTTTATCATTTGCCTTTTAAAATATATTATTATCAAATTTTTTTTCCTTTAAGTAATAGAGACCAGGTATAGTGTGATCCTGACTAGAATTCTTCAGTATCTGAATGCTTTCTTTCTGATGGTGCAGGACATTTATTTATTTATTATTAAATATTTTATTATTATTTATATTTAATCTATGTGTTCTGGTTATGTCATTTCTCGATATTTTCATCCTGGGATTTCTCTTAGGAAGTGATTAGTAGAATCTTTCTATTTTTACTTTACTTTCTAATTCTAGTAGAACTGGTCAGTTTTCATTTAGTGCTTTTTGAAATATATCAACCAAGCATTTTTTTTTGGTCCTAGTTTTCATGTAGTTCAATAATGTCATAGCAAGTTATGCTATATGTCAAGTTGTAGCACCTTAACTTGCTTCCCAAGTCAGTTTTTTTTTTATATTATATATCAAGTTTTATTCTAGTTTTAAAATTTTCAAAATATTGCTCTTTTTGTTGTCTCATGAAATCACTGATTTCTGTTTGGTCCATCTTAATTTTCCAGGAGTCCATTATCAGGTAAGATTTAGCACTTTTTATTCTAAGCTACTAATTTTCCTTTCAATTTTAGTCTCCATAATTCTCATTTAGTTAAAATTCCATTCTCTAAAATGTCTCGCTTTGTGTCTTTCAGGTACTCTTGAAATGGAGCAGCAAGGTGGTGCAGTGGATAGAATGCCAGGTGTGCACTTAGGAACACCTGAGTTCAAATATGTCATCAGACACTTATTAGCTGTGTGACAAGTCACAAGTGACAAGTGGCAAGTCACTTAACTCTATTTGTTTCAGATTCCTCACATAAAATTATCTGGAGAAGGAAATGTCAAACCACTCCAGTATCTCTATCAAGAAAACCTCAAGGTTCCAGGGGCAGAGTCAAGATGGCAGAGTAGAAACAGGACCTCCCCACTGCTCTGGCTTCCACCTTCCCCAGTCCATGTAAAAAGGGGACTCTGAACAAACTTTGGAGCTGCAGAACCCACACAATGACTCAGAGAAGCTAACCTCCTGCTAAGGACAGCCCAGCAGGCCAGCAGGAATGGGCTAGCACAGTGCTCTGGGAGCCCAGGCAAGCCCGACACTGAGGCTTTGGCCCCAGGCCGGGCCTGACCAGCCCCTCCCCCTCCCTAGGAGGGACCCAGATCAATGGCAGCTGTGGCCATTTCCAGATTTATCAACACATAGATACAGAGGACAAAGTGAGAGGTCAGTGCAGTCTGGATTGTGCGACCCAGTAAGTGGGAGTGCCTCAGCTTTTGCCCCCGGGGGCAAGAAGCCATTGAGATGCTGGCACAGCCAGGCAGTGCCACATGGCAGCTTCAGCTCCTGGCCGGCAGAGTGTAGGGGAACCAAACAACCAGTCTAAGGGGTAATCACTCTTGCTTTAACCTGCTTGGATCTGGATTGCAGTGTACAGTAGAGGTCCTGGGGCATGCATCCAGCTTGCCAGAGAGTGTGGCGGCCTCAGAGACGGCACCCATCTAATACCTCCAGCAACTGAGAAAACCCCAGCGTTTGGGACAAAAACTCCCCTGTCTGGTGGCATAATCTTACTGTGGCAAAAAGCCCCGGGGTCAAGTGACTAAGGAGCGACATGACCAGGCAAAGGAAACAAAGCAGACAAGAGATTCCAACATTACACTCCTATTTTGGGGACAAAAAGGAACAAAGCATGGAACAGGAGGAAGACAGTGAAGTCAGAACTCCTGCACCAAAAGCTTCAAAGGAAAATACGAGCTGGTTACATGTCATAGAGGACCTTAAGAAGCAGATAAGAGAAGTGGAGGAAAAATTGGGAAGAGAAATGAGAACGATGAGAGAAAATTACAAAATGAGAGTCAACAGCCTGACTGAGGAAAATAACACCATAAAAACTAGATGAACTCAAATGGCAAAAGAGGCTCAAAAAGGCAATGAGAAGAAGAATGCCTTAAAAAGCAGAATTTCCAGATGGAAAAAGAATCTCAAAAGCTCACTGAGGAGAATCATTTCATCACAATTAGATTGGAGCAAATGGAAGCTAATGACTTTATGAGAAATCAAGATGATGTTAAACAGATCCAAACAAATGAAAGAATAGAAGCCAATGTGAAATATCTCATGGGGAAAACCACTGACCTGGAAAATAGATCCAGGAGAGATTATTTAAAAATTATTGGATTACTTGAAAGTCATGATCAAAGAAAGAACCTAGAAAACATCCTCCAGGAAGTTCTCAAAGAAAACTGCCCTGATGTTTTAGAACCAGAGGGCAAAATAGAGGTTGAAAGAATCCACCGATCACCTCCTAAAAAAGATCCCCAAAAGAAAACTCCTGGGAATATTATAGCCAGGTTCCAGAATTCCCAGATCAAGGAGAAAATATTACAAGCAGCCAGGAAGAAACAATTTGAATATTGTGGAAACAGAATCAGGATAACACAGGATCTGGCAGTTTCTACACTGAGGGATCGAAGGGCTTGGAATACGATATTCCGGAGGGCAAAGGAGCTGGGATTAAAACCAAGAATCACCTACCCAGCAAAATTGAGCATCATCTTTCAGGGAAAAATATAGTCATTCAGTGGAATAGAGGAATTTCAAGCATTCTTGATGAAAAAAACATAGTTGAACAGAAAATTTCACATTGAGATACAAGAAGCAAGAGAAGCATGAGAAGGTAAACAGGGAAAAGAAATCATAAGGAACTTTTCAAAGTTGAACTATTAACATTCCTACATGGAAAAACAATAATTGTAACTAATGAAACTTTTGTCAGTATGAAAATAGTTGAAGGGAATAGAAATATATATGTCTATATATAAGGGTATATGGGCATATGAATACATATGTGAATGTGCGTATATATGTTTACAGGTATACATAGATAGAGGGCACAGGACCAATTTAACGGAAAAGGATGATACTTAAAAGGTGAAATTAAGAGGTAAGAGAGGAATATAATGAGAGGTGATGGAGAGACAGAATTCTTCTCATAAAGAAGAGGCAAGGGGGGAGGCCAGGTAGCACAGCAAGTAAGAGCACTGGTTCCAATGTCAGGATGACCTGGGGATGGAATCCTAGGCTCAGACATTTAGCACCCACCCAGAAACACCTGGCCATGCAACCTTGAGCAAGTTACTTAACCCCAATTGCTTAGAGGTGGCCATGTGGCTCAGCAAGTAAGAGCACTGGCTCCAGTGTTGGGATGACCTGGAGATTGAATCCGGGCTCAGATATTCAGCACCACACCCAGAAATAACTGGCTGTGTAACCTTGAGCAAGTTACTTAACCCTGATTGCTTTAAAAAAAAAAAAAAAGAAGAAGAAGAGGCAAGGGAAAATTGTTACAATGGAGGGGAAGAATGGGAAGGCAAAAGGCAATGGGTCAACCTTATTCTCATTAAATTTGGCTTGGGGAAGGAATGAAATGCACACTAAATAGGGTATCTCACCCTACAGGAGAGTAAGGGGGAAGGGGATCAGAGGGGGCATGATGGAAGGGAGGGCAGGCTGGGGGGAGGGAAGTTGGAAGCACCCACTTTTAGAAAGGGACAGGATCAAAGTAGAGAATAGAACAAGTGGGAGGTGGAATAGGAGGGAGGGAAATATAGTAAGTCTTTTATAATATATCTACTATGTTATTGTTTTGCATTAGCTACACATGTATAACCTATACTGAACTGCTTATCTTCCCAGTAAGGGTAGGTGACAAGGGAGGAAGGGAATGAATCTGGAATTCAAAGTTTTAAAATCAAATGTTTAAATATATATATATATATATACTATTATTAATACTATTTTACATGTAATTGGGAAATAAGATATACAGGCACTGGGGCATAGAGATCCACCATGCCCTACTGGAAAAGTCGAAAGGGGTATGGGAGAAAATATGGGAGAGAGCAGATTGGAGGAGGGGATATCCTGTAAGACTGCTATTTTGGGGCGGTGGGTAGGGAAAAAACGGGAGAAAATTTGTAACTCAAAATCTGACGGAAACGAATGATGTAAATCAGAAGTTAATAAATCATATGAAAAATGGAAAAAATATATTTTAAAAAAAGACCTCAAAATGGGGTCATGAATCAGACACACCTGAAAATGTCTGGTTCTGTATGTAGTTGTTGTGGAATCAGTCTTTTCTTTGGAGTTTTCTCTTGTTTGATTCTCATCCATATTTCTTGATAGGGTTTGGTGTCTTCTGTTTACTGGCTTCTAACCTTTTTCCTTGTTCAGGGGCTTTTATAGTATCTAGATTCTCTCTCTCTCTCTCTCTCTCTCTCTCTCTCTCTCTCTCT
>NW_027185735.1:11022646-11089726 GCF_028583685.1 Petaurus breviceps papuanus | reverse complement strand
CTCTCTCTCTCTCTCTCTCTCTCTCTCTCTCTCTCTCTCTCTCTCTCCCTCTCTCTCTCCCTCTCTCTTTCCCTCTCTCTCCCTCTCTCTGTCCCTCCCTCTCTCTGTCCCTCCCTCTCTCTGTCTCTCCCTCTCTCTCTCTGTCTCTCTGTCTCTCAGGGGTGTGGGATGAGTAGTGGAGTTTGATACTGACCCCACTTTACTGGATTTCTCTTGGTATCTTTTACTTCCCTTTGATGCACCTGTACTTTGAGTGCTGCTGGTTTTTAGTGTCTTTGTGATTGGCTCTTCCTGATTAGGGGATTTCCATAGTTTTCTAAAGTATTAGGAATCCTCTTCCACCACCTGGGGATTCCCTGATTAAATTCTTTGATTAGGTTTCTGAGTGGTCTTCTCCCCCTCCCTCAGGGGGCTTCATTAGTTAAGGTACTGCCATTTTTATCCATCTTGGGTGTTCTATTAGGGCATTGTCAAGGTCATCCCATTCTGGATGTTGCTATGAGCTTCCATTTACTTAGGCTTTCACTGGATTCTCTGGCAGCACTCTCTTCTAGTATCTGTAACTTCTGATTGTCATTTTTATTTTATGAAGTCTTAGTCTGGATGGTGGAGTTCCTTGATCTTTCTCTTTGAGTTTCTGGATCATTGTTCTATCTGGGGCTTTTTCTAGATTATTGGTGAAGTAACATGAGACAGTTAGGCTCCTTTGTGACCTTTCATGCAGCCATACTAATTAGAAGTTCGAGGACTTTTATTTTTGAGGAGAGAGATAGCAAAGGGAATAGGTGGGTATTGAAGGAGGAGGAGAAGGAAAAGAAGAAGACTGTGAATGAAACATTTAAAAATACACAGAAAGCAGAAGTTCAGAAAAAGAAATTAGGATAATGCTGGTATTGTGTTACATTTAATAAATATTCTTAAAGAAAAGATGAGGTGTAAATAATAGAAATTCACAATTTCATCTATAATGCTCCCTTTCTGTTCTTTGTGTATTTAAATCTTCATGTTTAAGCTCATAATAAAAAGAAAGACATTTTTAAAAAGAGACAAGATCATTGGTAACTTTGCAGAGAGGAGTTTCAATGGAGTAATGAGGTGGTTGAATGCTAGATAGAAAAGAGATTGGGAAGTGAATGAGAGCACGATAGTAGAGGCAAACTGTTTCCTATGTTTGAAAATATAGGAAAGCAAAGAGGCAAAAAACTAGTTTAGACCACATTTTACACTCTTCTCCAACATTTTAATGGATCTGCAATCTCATTGGTGTGAATATTTCTTTCATCAACGAAGATTTCAACCCATCCATCTCTGCTCATTCTGTGTGGTCTGTCCATTTAATCCCATAAATTTACAATGGAGGGAATGGATTGGAGAAGAGAAGTCTGCCCACCCTCACTTTCTCTTGTAATAACTAGGATATGAGTGCACAGACTGTCATCCATTGGTTATTCTTCTATCTCACCACTTCACCAAACTATCTTCTATTTTTCTTTTAGGTATTAAGTATGCATATTTTTTTTCATTTTTCAAATGCTTTTTTAACATCTGATTTACATCATTAATATCTGCCAGATTTTAAGTTACAAATTTTCTCCCCAGTTTTACCCTACCCACCACCCCAAAATAGCAATCCCACAGGATATCCCCTCCTCCAATCTGCTCTCTCCCATATCTTCCCCCTTAGACTTTTCCAATAAGGCATGGTGGATCTCTATTCCCTAGTGCCTGTATATCTTCTTTTCCAATTACATGTAAAATAGTATTTATATATATATTTAAACATTTGATTTTAAAACTTTGAATTCCAGATGCATTCCCTTCCTCCCTTGTCACCCACCCTTACTGGGAAGGTAAGCAGTTCAGTATAGGTTGTACATGTGTAACTAATGCAAAACAAGAACATAGTAGATATATTGTAAAAGACTGACTATATTTCCCTCTCTCCTATTCCACCTCCCACTTATTCTATTCTCTACTTTGATCCTGTCCCTTTTTAAAAGTGGGTGCTTCCAGCTTCCCTCCCCCCCCCACCCTCCCCTCCCTTTCATCATCCCCCCTCTCATTCCCTTCCCCCCTACTCTCCGGTAGGGTGAGATACCCTATTTAGTGTGTATTTCATTCCCTCCCCAAGCCAGATTCAATGGGAATAAGGTTGACCCATTGCCTTTTGCCTTCCTATTCTTCCCCTCCATTATAACCATTTTCCCTTGCCTCTTCTAGATGAGAGAGTTTACCCCATTCTGTCTCTCTCCATCTCCTCTCATTATATTCCTCTCTCACCTCTTAATTTCACCTTTTAAGTATCATCCCTTCCTATTAAATTGGTCCTGTGCCCTCTATCTATGTATACCTGTAAGCATGTAAACACACATTCACATATGTATTAATATGCCTGTATACCCTCCGATATAGACATATGTATATATAGACATATATATATATATATATACATATATATTTCTATTCCCTTCAACTATTTTCATACTGAGAAAAGTTTCATCAGTTATAATTATCGTTTTTCCATGTAGGAATGTTAATAGTTCAACTTTGATAAGTGGCTTATGATTTCTTTTCCCTTATGATTTCTTATTTCCATAAGTCCCTTATGATTTCTTTCTCATGCTTCTCCTGCTTCTTGTATTTGAATGTCAAATTTTCTATTCAATTCTGGTTTTTTCATCAAGAATTCTTGAAAGTCAGGGGCAGCCAGATAGCACAGTGAGTAAGACCACTGGCTCCAGTGTCAGGATGACCTGGGGATCAAATCCGGGCTCAGATACTTAGCACCACACCCAGAAATAACTGGCCATGTAACCTTGAGCAAGTTGCTTAACCCCAATTGCTTAAAAAAAAATGTTTGAAAGTCCTCTATTCCACTGAATGACCATATTTTCCCCTGAAACATGATACTCAGTTTTTCTGGGTAGGTGATTCTTGGTTTTAATCCCAGCTCCTTTGCCCTCTGGAATATCATTCCAGGCCCTTCGATCCCTCAGTGTAGAAGCTGCCAGATCCTGTGTTATCCTGATTCTGTTTCCACAATATTCAAATTGTTTCTTCCTGGCTGCTTGTAATATTCTCTCCTTGATCTGGGAATTCCAGAACCTGGCTATAATATTCCTAGGAGTTTCCTTTTGGGGATCTTTTTCAGGAGGTGATCAGTAGATTCTTTCAACTTCTATTTTGCCTTCTGGTTCTAAAACATCAGGGCAATTTTCCTGGAAAATTTCTTGGAGGATGATTTCTAGGTTCTTTCTTTGATCATGGCTTTCAGGTAGTCCAATAATTTTTAAATTATCTCTCCTGGATCTATTTTCCAGGTCAGTGGTTTTTCCCATGAGATATTTCACATTGCCTTCTATTCTTTCATTTTTTGGGATCTGTTTAACACCATCTTGATTTCTCTTAAAGTCACTAACTTCCCTTTGCTCCATTCTAAATCTGAGGGAATGATTCTCCTCATTGAGCTTTTGAGATTCTTTTTCCATCTGGCAAATTTAGCTTTTTAAGGCATTCTTCTCATTGCCTTTTTGAGACTCTTTTGCCAATTGAGTTAGTCTGTTTTTTAAGGTATGATTTTCCTCAATCAGGCTGTTGACTCTCATTTTATAATTTTCTTGCATTGTTCTCATTTCTCTTCCCAATTTTTCCTCCACTTCTCTCATCTGCTTCTTAAGGTCCTCTATGGCCTGTAACCAGCTCATATTTTCCTTTGAAGCTTTTGGTGCAGGAGTTCTGACTTCACTGTCTTCCTCCTGTTCCATGCTTTGATCCTTTTTGTCCCCAAAATAGGAGTCTAATGTTGGAATCTTCTGTTTTTTTTCCTTCCTTTGCCTGGTCATGTCACCCTTCAGTCACTTGACCCCTGGGCTTTTTGCCACAGTAGGACTCTGCCACCAGACAGGGGAGTTTTTGTCCCAAAAGCTGGGGTTTTCGCAGCTGCCAGATGTATTAGTTGGGTGCCCTTTCTGAGGCCTCCACATGCTCTGGCAAGCTGCTCACACACCCTAGGACCTCCACCCTAGACTGCAATCCATATCCAAGCAGGTTAAAGCAAGAGTAATTACCCCTCAGACTGGTCACTTGGTCCCCCTACAGTCTGCAGCCCAGGAGCTGAAGCTGAAATGTGGGACATTGCAAATGTGAGACATCTTAGTGGCTTCTCACCCTGGGGGCAAAAGCTGACACACTCCCACCTACTGGTCCCAAAGTCCACACTGCACTGACCTCTCACTTTGTCCTTTGCATCTATGTGTTGATGAATCTGGAAACAGCCACAGCTGCTGGTGATCTGAAGTCCCTCTGGCCAGCGGCTGGTCAGACCCCCCCTGGGGCTAAATCCTCTGGCTCACACAGGCCTGGGCTCGGCTCCCAGAGTGCTGGCCACTTGCTGCTGGCCTGCTGGGCTGTCCTCAGTGGGAGGTTAGCTTCTCTGTGTCATTTTATGGGTTCTGTAGCTCCAAAGTTTGTTCAGAGTCCCCTTTTACATGGATTGGGGAAGGTGGGAGCTGGAACTGCATGGAGGTCCTGCTTCTACTCCACCATCTTGACCCTTCTATTTTTTTTTAATCAAAAATTTCTTTTACATCATCCTTTACACCACTTTTCCTTCTTAGTTATTTCTTTACTTGCATATGACTCTCTATTGCCCTCTGAGTGATACTCATTTTTAATACTTCAGAGACTTTCGTGTTCTATGACTTGCAGTTACCCAACACATGTAGAATATAGGTATAATAAAGATGAACCTTTGTTGCCAGGACTGGGGGTAATTAAAGGAACTTTCCAATTTTCTAAAAGTGACTCATCTTATTTTACTCCTTTTGTTTAATTCTGGAATTAAATTCCTGAATTCACTTCTCATTTGCAGTATCTATCCAAGACAGAGACAGACAGACAGAGATAGAGACAGACAGAGACAGAGAAAGAGAGTATAAGAGAGATGAGCTTTTAGGTTGTCCATCTATCAACTAGGTGGTACAGTGGATAGAATGCTTGATGTGGAGTCAGGAAGATTTGAGTTCAAAGGTACCCTTAGGCACTTACTAGCTGTGTGATCCTGATCAAGTCTCTTGACCTTTCTCAGTATCAGTTTCCTTGTCTGTTAATTAGGTTTACTATAATTTTACCTAAAGTGCTTTCCAGACTATAAAGTACTATATAAATGCTAGCTGCAGCAGCAGCTGCTGCTGCTACTACTACCACTACCACATAACTTGATGTCATAATCTGAAAAATAGGAATTCTTCAAGTATTTGTTTTTTTTTTTCCTGTATAGATATTTAGGGCAAATTTTTGATTAGCAATGGGTCTTGTGTAGAAGGCTCTGCATTGTTCCATTGCTTGAGGTAGCAACACAATGTCATCTACAAACAAGGACATATGGAGAATCTCAGTATCCACAAGGAATTCCTCTTCAACTTGGTCTTTGTGCTAGAATTCCTCTATGGTAGAGGTAAACACTTTTGACAAGCACATTTTCCATTTTATGCCTTCCCTGATAATGACTGGAGGGTCAAACAAGATTTACCCTGTTATGACTTTCAAAGAATCTTATATAATGTTGACATATTCAAGGGAGATACAAGTAGTATGAGGAGTGTTTTGCCCTACTGAATCAAATGCTTGCTTAAGTGTTGATAAAAAATAAGCATGGTAGGATTTTGAATTTGCAAAATCTTTCAGTCAACAGTTTGATGAAAAACATAGAGTCTTCTAGGGAATATTGCTTGCAAATTCCTGTCAATTCCCTTTAATATCCTTATTGAGGATAGTCTATATGCATATGTAGATTATTCTTATAAAATGTTTACACAGATGGGAAAATAAGCACATCCATTTGTAACTGTTCATGTTCTCTCAGTCAATGATTTTGGTAGTAATTTTTGTCCACACTTTTGGTATTTTCTCCTCCTTTAGAATCAATCTTCAAAACCTTCATAATTATGTCATTCTAAGTATAAACTTTATACCTTATACCAGAATAAATTCCAAATGAATAAACAATCTGAATGTAGGCATACTATTTACAAATTAGAGCATATTTCACAACTATAAATATGGGGAAAATTTGTAGGCAAATAGGATAAGAGAGATCATAAAAGGCAAATAAAATCAATCAACATGCATTTACGGAGTATTTATTATGCACCAGGTACTATCATGGTTATAAAAAAATTTAAGCTTTTGCATAATTTTAATCAATGCAGCTAGAAGTAGAAAATATATACAGATTAGGAATAAATATTTGCATTAAATTTCTCTTACAAATGTATTATCAAAAAAATCTATGAATGATTGCCACTACTTTATAAGATGAAAAGCAATTATTCAAAAAAAGTGATCAAATAATAGGAAGAGCTTGAATTTCTTCCTTTCAGAATTGTCAACAGCTATCTGAAAACCTATTCTAAATTACTAATACACAGAAAGAGTATAAAATTTAAAAAACCCTGAAAAATCACCTCATACTAATCAAATTAGCAACAATGATAAAAGAAGGAAAAATATTTTGACTGAAGGTATGAATTGGATCAAACATTCTGGAATACAATTTGCAATTATGTGAGGAAAGTTTCTAAACTGTCCATATAATATGACCAAGAAATCATACTAGTGGGACTGTATCTTAAGGTCTAGAATCCAGTACCAACCAATTAATATTTATTAAGTGACTAATATGTGCTAACACTGGGGATATAAAGACAAAATGAAACAGTCAATGACCCCAAGGTGTTTGCATTTTAATGGGAAGATGCAAAAATATCCAATTTGAGAGGGAGAGCAAAAGCATGAGGGAGGGGAGAGTTAGGAAAGACATTATGTAGAAGGTAGCACTTGAAAAGAGTTTTGGAAATTAGTTCTATGAATTGTAAGTGAAGAGGGAATACATTACATACATGAGAAGCAATCAGTGCAAAAGGGAGGAAATAGAACATATATCTTCCTGCATGCAAGAGACCAGTTGCAAAGCCAGTGTGGCTGAACTGCAAAGTGTGGGAAAAGGCACAACATATTATTAGGTTGGGGTCAAGTTCTGAAGGGCTTAAAACTTAGAGGTTTACATTTAATCCTAAAAGCAGTAAGGAGGTCTGGGTATTTGCTGTGTAAGGAAGAGACACAATTGGGCCTATGCTTTAGGAAAATCATTGTGACTGCTGTATGGAGTCAATTAGAGAGGGGAAGGAAGGAGACCAATTAGGAGGTTACTACAATAGTACAGGCAAAACATTCTGAGGACCTGAAATAGGGTAGTGACCCTATTTGAAGGGAAAAGCAGATAGACTTGAGAGATGTTGTCAAGCTAGAAACAAGATTTGGCAACTAACTATACATAGGGAGGATAAGAATAAGGAATTGAGTATGACATTGAGGTTGTAAACATGACTAATTGTAAGGATGGTGGTGTCCTTAATAGAAATAGAAATTTATGAATGGGATGGAGAAGAGAATTAATTCCGTTTTTGACATATAGTAGTTAATAATAATAGCTAGCACTTTGAGTTTTGTGAAGGGCTTTATGTATATAATCTCACTTAAGATGCCTATCTAGCTTGAAATATCCAAGTTGGAGATGTTCAGCTGGACCTTGGGAGAAAGATTAGGACAGGATATTATAGAACTGGGAATTGTGGCCTAGAGAAGATAAAGGAGAAAGTGTCCAGCAGAAGGTAGTATTAAATATTGTAGAGAGGTCAAGAAAGATGATTGAGAAAAACACCACATTTAACAATTAAAGAGATGAGGTCAAAAGCCAGGTAGGTGCAAAGGGTTGAGGTGTAAATAAGGAGAAAGAAAGTATTAACAGCTGTTGTAGATAGCTTTCTCTAGGAGGTTGACCATGAAAGGGTGGAGAGAGATAAAATAACTTAAAGAGATGATAGGATCACATGAAGGGTTTTTAGGATGGCAAGAATATATATGTATTATCAGACAAAATCATGTTATTAAGTGATTTTAAGTGTTTTTAGAGAAAATTATTTATAGAGGATTGGGGAAAGTGTCTTATGTCAAAACAAAAGTATCACTTTTTTAAAAAAGAAACTGAGGGACATAAATTGCATTTGTTTGTTTGTTTGTTTATATATCACTGCTGTCAACCATTGGTAGGGGCTTCAGAAGAAAAAGGAAAATTTGGTAAATGAACAGATGTTTAAGAAGATGGTGCCCGAACCCAGAATTCCTCTGTTCTCCTGAGTGCTGGCTCTCCTCTGTCTTCTGAAAACTGAGGAGGGAAAGATCACTGTTTCTGACAAACTGGTGATACCAAGAATCAATGATATTCAATGATATCACTGGGCACTTCACCCAGGAAGAATAGAGGCAACTGGATTCTTCTCAGGAGAGGTTGTATAAGCATGTGATATTGAAGAATTACAGGTATCTTGTCTCCCTGGGGCCACCATTTTCTAAATCAGATGTGATCTCCCAGTTGGAGCTAAGAAAAACAACAAAGGTGCTGGATAGAGAAGACTTTAGAAGCATATGTGAACTGAAGAGAGGTGAAGTGAACTTTACCAAGAGTACAGTCTCTACAATGAAAACAAGATTGTAAAGGGAAAAAAGTGAAAGAATTCATGATGATCAATGGGATGACCAATCACAACTCCAGGAGACTGATGATGAGTCATGCCTGCCTCCTGAAAGGGGTTGACTAGTAGACTAGAGGTACAAATTGAAACATACATTTTCAGACAGTTAATTCATGGATCTCTTTTGCTTTACTATTCTCATTTATTACAACAGAGGGTTTTTATTTTCGGGGTGGGATAGGATAGTAATAGTGATGCTGGGGAGGGAGAAGAGTTGGAGGAGAAAGAAAATAAAGAACAGAGTATCAATGAAACATTTAAAAATGGAAAGAAGAAAATTCAAAAGACAAAGGGGCCAGTTTTTTTACTATCATTTTTATTTTTATATACACTTCAAAACAAACTGCATAATAAGAAGCCATGATTTTATATATAATCCTTCTTTCTATTTTTATTGAAATATTAGTATTTTATAAATTCACAATAAAAAAAATTTTAAGGGAAAAAAAAGATGGTCCCTGAAAATGGAATTCTGAAATACAGCTTAAAATAGATGATTGACATATTCCTGACCAAAGAGGGAGTGTACCTAACAAAAACAATATTAAAAGTATATTTACCTGGCATCTCACAAATCTGAAGGACTTTAAAATGAAAATTGTGACTGACTTTCAGTTGCCAAGAAAATATAAATTTTAGAGATGAATGGCCTCCAGTCAGGATGGAAACTTGTTCCACTCCTTGACCAAGAGGTTAACCCTGACATAGACTGATACTGTCCTAATGTGACTGCCAAGTGAGACTTCCTTTCCTAAAGGAAAGGGAAGGCAGAAGACTTACAAGAGGAGCAAGATTGAACAGCATGGAGTAAGAGGCAAGCATGCAGACAAGGCAAAGATGAGAGGTAGATGGAATATGGGTGAGCAGAGAGGGCTGGGACCCCAGGTGCTGCTGCCACCTCAGCTGCCACTATGGTAGCAGCTGCAAATGAACTGGCAGAAACTGAGACACTGAAACAAGGACTTGTAGTCAGCCTCTACGGAAGCCATATGGAACAGATGCAGTGACCAGAGCAGTTCATGCTCCTGAGAACAGAACTAGTGTTTCCTGTCCTTTGCTTTATTCTCAACCTTTTCTCTGAAGAGAGAAATGAGCTAGCTTCCTGATGCCACTTTCTTCAGAAATTTTTTTTTGCTTTCTGTTTTTTGGTTGTTTCTCTAAGATAAAGCATTTAACAGTGGCATCGCAGACCTGTGTGAGAGTCCTTGTGAAAATGCTGGAAGAATAAGAGGTAACAGGGATAAAACACACAAAAGAAAGACAGGTTTGCTCTTGGGACATTTCCTGGAATAATTTCCTTGGCTCAGAGCTGTACAGAAGAGAAAGCCTTTACTGATTCAAATTCTATAGCAACCCTAAACCAGGGAACAATATGAATATGGGTTATCCTAGACACAAAATGAACCCAACAGCTTGGTTCGGAATGAAATTTCAAGTGGAAAATACCCGGAAATATCAGAGCCAAAATTGAGAGTTCCAGATCAAATAAAGTAGCAAGTAGCTAGAAACTGAGTTCAAATACCATGGAACCACAGTCAACATCACACAAGAAAGGCAGCACCTACTACAAAGGAGAAAATAATCTTAAAATATAATATTCTAAAAGGCAAAGGCTTACAATCAAGAATAACACCCTCAAAAAATGAATATAATCTATGGGGGGAAATATATTTTTAATAGAACAGAGGACTTTCAAACCTTCCCCATGAAAAGGCTAGAACTGAATCCAAACATCTGAGTCAAGAGAAACCAAAAAAGGCAAATATATTTGTTCATTTGGAAGCAGCAAAACGATAAGGAAGCACTAATTCTAATAAGAAGGAAGGTACAAGTATCCTTTCAGTCTTAATGCCTAATGAGTAACACAGAGAGCTAAATAAGAGAAAACCAGAAACAACATGTGTTAATATTCTATTTTGTTGTTTTTAAAAGGTGGAAAAAATAGAGGGGAAAAAAGAAATACAAAGGAAAGAAATAAGGAAAAAGGAGGAGGAACTTCTTATTTCCACATAAATGAGGTGAATATAAGAAGTATACAAATGTGGAGAAGTGAAGGTAGTTCATCTCATGAACCTCACTCTTCTCTGAACAGGATAAAGGAGGGTAGAGTACAGATGCACACAGAGTTTGGCATAGTAGTAATACATTAAACTCAACAGACATACAAGTGGAAAAATGGAAAGGAGAAGGGAATATAAGAAACATAGTTGGAAAGGAAATAGGAACAAGGAAAATAACCATTAATTTTGACTTCTGGGGGCTGATCATAAAGGGTAATTAAAAAGAGGGAAAGAAAGTATAAAAACTATAGATCAGGATCTGGTAATGGTAAAGAAGGAAGAGGCAGTAGAGTTGGAAAAGGCCATTTCATAAATATATTTCTACTGTGTATCAGATCCCTTCTCCTTCATGTCATTCTTCATAACAGGACAGTAAGAAAAGAGGGAAGAAGAAATGACAAATCACTTCAGTGTCTTTGCCAAGGAAACTCCAAATGGAGTCACAAAAAGTCAGACACAACTGAAACAACTGAAGAACAACAAGGAAAAGAAGGAAGAATATTTGAATAATGCAAGAAAATAAACAATAAATTAACAACCCTTACCATGAACATGAATGGGATGAACTAACACATAAAACAGAGGGCAGTAGCAGAATAGATTAGAAAATAGAATATGGCAATATATTTTTAACAACAAAAACCAACACAAATTTAAAGATTCACAAGCCTTAAAACAAGAGGGATTAAGCAGAATTATGATTCATACAAATTCAGATAAGCAAGAATAATAATCATAAACTCAGATACATATGGTTAAAAGAAGTATGGGAAATATAAAATTTTAAAAGTCTTCATACATAATGAAATAATATTAATAATTAATATATATGTATTGACTGGAATAGTGACTTGAAGGAAAAGTTAATCAAATTACAGAGTAAGATAGATAACAAAACCATAATAGTTGGATACTGCAATGTGCCCCTTTCAGAACTAGAAAAATCTAAAAAGATAAAAAAGAATAATGATAAAGACCCAAATAGAAGTTTTAGAAAAGTTAGATATGATAGGTCCCTAGTGAATAATTAATGGGAATCGATATAGATATGCATACACATATATGTGTTACTCAGATGAATATCAAGCAAATTGACAATGTACTTGGGCATAAAAATCTCAAATTCATAAAGACAAATATTAAAAGCATGTTTCACCAGCAATACAAAAAATTAGGATCAGTAAAGGACCTTTGAAGAAAGGATTCATACTTAAATTAAAACTAAACAATTTTATCCTAAAGAATTGGTGCTTCAAAAAACAAATCATAGGAATAATAAATAATTTTATTAAGAAAATGACAACAATAAGACAGCATACAAAAATTTTTGGAACTCAGCCAGAGCAGTTCTTAGGGGGAAATTTATCCATCTAAATTTATATAACACCTTTTATTCTTATGCTTAAAGTAGGAATGCAAGTATTGAATTAAATTCATATTGCTGGGCTTTGTTTGTACAGAGGAAACCTTACTCTAATTAGGTCTTTTTGGTTCTTTCAGTAATAGGATTGGTGACAAACTGGAATTATTGGGAATTTCACACTCATAGCAGGTCACATTAAGAGCAAGGTTTCAATGCAGCAGTTAAGCATCATATGAGATCTAAATACTTAATCAACAAAAGAGAGAAAGAATAAGTAGATGAATTAGCAGTGTAACTTTTTTTTAAAAAGCACTAGGAAAGCAACAAATTTTTAAAATGTCAGCCAAAACAATAAAATTCTAAAAATAAAAAAAAGAGATGAACAAAATTAAAAACAAAAAAGACCACACTGATAAAAACTAGGAGTTGGTTTCTTAACAAAAGTTATAAAAATAGATGAACTATTGGCTAATCTTATTTTTAAAAGGTAGGATAACCATGTCAATATAAAAAAATAGAAGAGAACTCAACAACAAAGATAAAATAAAGGAAGTTATTAGAAACTATTTTGCCCAATTACATGTAGTTGATGATTTTAAAATTTCACAAAAAATATAAAATATGTAGATTAACAGTAAGTTAGTGATATAGAAAATCTAAATAACCTCATACTATAAAGATAAACTGATCAAGCCATTAAAAAATCCCAAAGGAAAAAATGAAAAACAAGATGGATTTACAAAATGCATTCTACAAAACATTTGAAGAAAAAAAATAACATTGTATAAATTGTTTTACCAAAAAAAGGGGGGGGTTAGTATGAAACTATGAGAAAAATTATGTCTCCAATACAGAAACATTAAAAAGATAAAGTAGGAAAAAAATCATAGATATCCCTAATGATATACTGATTTAAATAGCAGCAAAGATTTTACAATAACATATTAAAAGAATATACACAGGAGGGAGAGCCAAGTTGGCAGAATAGCTGGAAGAAGCACAACCGAGCCCCACCCCCACCACAAAGTTCTAGAAAACACACCAGGCCAAATTCTAATTGAGAAATTTTTTTAAAATCATGTATATATATATTATAACCAAAATAGCCATGATCAGTCATTTATTCAGCTGAGGAGAGACAAAGAAGTCTGTGGACACTGGGCTACAGGAGCAGTTCAACCCCAGGAGAGGCTGTGCTCCAGGTCAAGAGGAGGTCTTAGACTCATACCCAAGTACTGCAACATTTTTTGGGGTCCAGGAACAAGTGCCAACCAGAAAGTTTGTTGCCTACTATCTAGTTCTTAGTCACAGATCCAAGGCATTCATTCTGAAGAGGAGCCTGTTCCTAGGGATGGTTATACACTGTGAGGAGTGGTAGTAGGTACTAAGATATACCTTGAGAAAGGAAGAAGCAAGAAGCTGTAGTGTGTCTGAGCAGGAACAGGGCAGGATCTCAATTCCAGTCTCCATCCCAGTTGTGGAGGAGTAACCTGAACAGGAATCCAGAACACAGGGAAGTTTGCAGTTCTGACACTCTGAACCAGAAAAATTTCCCAACTGTTCTGGGTCAGAATATTTTGAAAGCACTGAAAGCTTGCAGGTCCCCAAATGAGTTATTTATCCCTTGATGAGCAAGAAATGGGAATTTTCACCTAACTACTTCTTTGATTGCATCTCCAAAATATTACTATATTTACTATAATGTAGTTAGTTATTTCTATGATTTGTCCTTTGACTAACTAGTTCTTTAGAAATTATTTGATCTCCAATTAATTTTTAATCCTTTTTGATGGCCTTTTATTGAATGTTATTTTATTGCATTGTGGTCACTAAATGATGTATTTAATTTGTCTGCATTTCTTTAGGATGCATTAATACATGGTCAATTTTTATAAGGCCTCAGTCACAAAAATATGTATGTTTCTTTCTATATCTATTCTCTAATCACCAGAAATGTATATTTAACTATTCTAAAATTCTATCAGATCCTTAACTTCTTTTTTAATGGTTATTTTTAGATTCATCTAGTTCTAAAAGGGATAACTTGAGGTCACCCACATTGTTCTTTTACTATTTCTCCCTGTAATTTGATTAAGTTTTCTTTTAAGTCAGGGGTTTTTAGCCTGGAGTTCATGAATTCTCCAAGGGATACGTGGATAGATTTCACAAAGTCTATGATCTCTTGTTGGTGCTGTTGCTGGTGCTTTTGGAGGAGGAAGGCAAGGCAATTGGGGTTGTGACTTTCCCAAGGTCACACAGTTAGTAAGTGTCAAGTGTCTGAGGCTTGATTTGAACTCAGGTCCTCCTGACTTCAGGGCCAGTACTCTATTCACTGTGCTACCTAGCTGCCCCTAAAGTCTATGAATTTAAAAAAAAATATTTTGATAATTTTATTTCAACATTATTGGTTTTCTTTGTAATCTTGTGAATTTTATTTTATTCTGAGGAGTTCATAGACTCCACCAGACTGCTAAATATCCATGAGACAAAAAAAAAAAAGATTTAAAATGCCTGCTTCAAGTATCTAAAAACTATCACTTGGTGTATCTATGTTAAGTATTGATATTAACTCATTGTTTTTGGTACCTTTCAGTATATAATGTAGTTTCCCTATTTATCTCTTTTAATAGAATTTATTTTTGTTATTGCCTTGTCTAAAATCACAATTGCTATGTTTGCATTTCTTATTAAAGATCAGCTAAAAGTGCTATCACTTTTGCCTGAGCCACTAGTTTTAATGATGTCTCAAGTGTGTTTCTTGTTTTTTTATATTTATGTGTATATATGTATATGTATGTATGCATGCATGTATATGGTCAGATTCTGCATTATTATCCATTATGCTCTCTTCCATAATATAGGTGAGTTTGTCCCATTCACATTCACAGCTGTAATCATTAATTAATCATTATTTCCCTCCTCCTTATTCTCTTATAATTTTTCTTCTCTTTGCTCCCTGCATCTTCTTTACATGGATAAGTGAGAGGAATGAATGCTTAGCACCAGATCTCTATTCTTGATGCAATCTGCTTCTGCTTCCCTGTCCGTTTTTCCTTCATCTCATCCAGATTCCAAACAAAGATTCCTTTTATTTATTTCCTTTTTTATTTCTTTCCTCCAAGATTAGAGTTTATTTGTTTATGACTACACCCTCCCTGTATCCACCCTCCTTCTTATTCCTCCTTCTTCCCACTCCCCCCTGACCCTGCTTAAGTTTCATTTATTTCTAAACCAAATTCTTTGTGTTGTGTGTGTATGTGTGTAAACTTTGTATGTGTATGAAATTTGATCAATTCAGATGAAAAGGAAGATTTAAGTGACACTTACCTGCCTCATCCTTCTTCCCTATTTGTATATTCTACTGGTACATTCCAGTTATGTAACATATAAGAATTCTGGTTGACCTTGTGACCAATTTGTGTTATTTCTCTGAGGCTTTGCTTGTTGATTTTGAAGTTATTCTCTTCTAGATCTTTGTTTTGGGTATTATTGTTCATTAGTCATTCTTCTAGCTTTACTTCTCAAGTTATGAACTTTTTATTAGAACAAGGCTCTCCACACTTCTGGAGGCAATTTTGGGGGTTTATTTGGCCCTGATTTATGTTTTCTGTGGTCCTGCTAATGATTTTCCTGGATATTTAATGTTATGGTTTTCAAGAATTTCAGGAGTAGCTCATGTCAGAGACCTGAAGACTTTCAGTGCATCCTAAGCAGTCTGATGCAGAATGAAGTCTGATTGTTGTCCCCTGGTCTATGCATACTTATAAGAATCTAAGTGATACCACTGTAGACTTGCCCCCATTTGGAGTTCCGGAATGCTGATGTTGCTCTAGCCCCATCAGCAAGCTGGAAGGTTTTATGAGTTCCAAGCAATAGAACTCTGGGTTCACCTTGGTCTGAGCTCCTTGCCCTAGTCACTCAGTTGTAGGCTTCAGCCCAGGTTTGTTGACTGAATCCATGACCCTATTCTGCACAGTTTCTGTTCTCTTCTATTCTTTCTTCTTGTCCAGTATTCAGAGGCCTCAGGTCATTTATGAACTTGATCTGAGACTGCCCCTTGCTTTGAAACACAAATGCAAGTCAGCTTCATGCTTGGTTGTGGGTCCCTTCCTTATTTCACACTGGTTCAACAATACAGCTCTGGGGTCAGTGCACCCCAGCTGGCTCTTGTTCCTGCTCCCTATTCAGTACATAGTCAGATGCTGTCCCTGCTAATCTACTTCTTCTTACCCCAGAGAACACTACAGATCAGTTCAGTACCTAGACACAGTTACTCTCTATGGTTCAAGCTATTTCCATAAAATAGCACTGAAGCAAGAGCAACATAGCTGCCAGCTGTCTCTTATTCCTGTTCTCTGAGGTGGAGAAATTATTTACTGTGTATTCTCTTTGGATTTTCCAATCCAAAGTCTAAAATTCTTCCTAAATTTTTGTTGAAGTTATAGGGGTCCATGTAACCTTGAGCAAGTTACTTAACCCCGATTGCTTAAAAAAAATAAGTTATGGGGGATAGGCTGAATTATTTCCTCCTACTAAATCAGCTTGGCTGGTCTCTTCATTATCTCTTTATCTAAATCATTTTGATGCTAAGTAACACAAGACTGAGACAGAATCTTATGGCACTCTACTAGAGACCTCCTGACATGTAAGAATAACTATTCTTTGGATCTAGCCGTTCAGCTCATTATGGATGCACTATCATCTAGCTCACATCTCTTCATATTTTTTCCACAAATCTAGCAGGAAATATTTTATAAAACATTCTGCTAAAATATAGATAAATGATAGCATAAGCAAACAACATTCCCCAAATTTACTGGTCTAGTAACATATCCACTTTCCTTCTTTGCCCCCCAAACGAAGATAATCTGGCATAAATTGTTCATGAAAAAAAACATGCTGATTTCCTTATGCTGACTATTTCTTTTCTTGAATGTCCACTAACCATCTCTTTAGTAAAACATTTTTAGAATTTTGCCAGTAGTAGAAATTTTGCTAATTGGTTTAGAGTTTGCTGAGTTCGATTTTTTTTTCTTTTGTTTAAATCAGATAATTAATCCTTCTCCACTTATGGTACTTCTCCCATTTTCTATAATCCTCACAGATTATTGACAGAAGATCAATAATCATATTGATCAATATTCCCTAAGAAGTCATTTATCTGGCTTTTTTTGACCTGAACACATCAAAGGCAATTAGCTGGATAGATAGATAAGATTAGAAAATAAAGTCAGAGGATTCTGGAAAGATGGCAGAGTAGGTCAGAAAACTTTCAACATTCCAAATTTCCTCCACAAAAAAAAGACAATATCACCTCAGAGGGAATGTAGAGCAGTAGAAATAAACAAAAGTCAGGGTAAAGTAGTTGTCTCCTAAGACAAGGTCTCCAAGGTCCCAGGAAAGACCTGACCTCAGCAGGTGGAGGTTCTGCCTGAGTGAATTGCAAATATCTCCAGGCTGACTCTGCAGAATCTACAGACAAACAAGCCCTGGGTCAGCTTGGTTGGGATGTGCAGCCTCAGCTTTAGGAGCTTTCACCTCATGGACAGTTGCAGGGGTCAGAAGACTCAGTTAAGAGAAGACTGAAGGAGCTTCCAGTGACAAGGGAAGGCAATCACAGCTGTGCTGAGCAGATGCTTCCTGGGCTGCAGCTGCAAGGAGAAGGAGCTAGCACATGCCTGGGAAGTTCAGGATCAGAGGGGCAGGGACCCTGCTGGCTGTGGGCACTTGTAGGTGAGCAGAGTCCCTGTTTTCAGTTCCAGGGCAGAGAGGACAGCTATAGTTTGCAGCAGGGACAGCAGGGAGCAAAAGCATTTGTGGGACCGTGAGGCAGGGGGCCCTAGCTGTGGCTTTGGAGTGAAGAGAACCCAAGTTTGGGCCCAGGACAGACCTCAGAAAATAACAGTAAGTAGGACCTGAGGTTTGGGATATCATTCCCCACACCTTGGGACTAGAACTTGATTATATTAATAGCTGCTAGAAACAAAATAAGACAAAAAGCAAATAAATAAAAGTAAGCAAGCAAAGGAGAAAGAACCCAACCATTGATAGAAACTCTGGGGATAGGGAAGATCAGGGTTCATATTCAGAGAAAGATAATGAAGCTTTCAATTGAGAAATGTCAAGTGGTCCCAAGTACAAAAAGAGTTCTTGGAAGAACTTTAAAAGGATGTTAAAACAAAATAAGAAAGATCAAAGAAAGATGAGAAAAAATAAGAGCAATCCAAGAAAATTATGAAAAGAAAGGTAACTGACTTGAAATAGAGAACCAAAAATTTAAGGAAGAAAATAATTCCTTGAAAACTGGAATTGGGCAAGAGGAAGATAATGATGTTCTAAGACACCAAGAAATATTTTTTTTAAATCAAAAGAATGAAAAAATAGAAGAGAGCGGAGCCAAGATGGCGGAATAGAAGCACGACCTTCCCGCGGCTCCAGCTTCCACCCTCCCCAATCCATGTAAAAAGGGGACTCTAAACAAACTTTGGAGCTGTAGAACCCACAAAATGACACAGAGAAACTAACCTCCTGCTGAGGACAGCCGGCAGGCTGGCAGGAATCGGCCAGCGCAGAGCTCTGGGAGCCGAGCCCAGCCCCACACCTAGGCTTTAGCCCCAGGGCGGGCCTGACCAGCCGCCAGCCAGAGGGACTCCAGATCAGCAGCAGCTGTGGCCATTTCCAGATTTATCAATACATAGATGCGAAGGACAAGGTGAGAGGCCAGTGCAGTCTGGACTTTGGGACCCAGGAAGTGGAAGTGCGTGGCTTTTACCCCCAGAGCGAGAAACCACTGAGACGGTGTGATAGTTATGGCATTTAAAGATTCCCCTGTATTGGCTTAGTTTTTCAAACTTATTGTGTTAAAACCCAGAGCTTGTTAATCCCACCTGTGGGATGGACTTGTTGATGTGAAAAGAAAGTCCTGAACTGGGAGGAGCTGGTGATGTAGATTTGGAGAGACAAGAGAGAGGCGGAAGATCTTTTTGGAAGCAGCACCTCGTGGAGAGAGAGAGACTAAGAGAATTGCTGGTGGCTGCTTTGAATTGCCCTGGACTTTTGAGACCTGCCCCCTGAGCTGCCAAGGACTGAGGAGACATGGCTGTTTTGCTGGTACTTTGTCTGTCTGTTTTGATGTTGTTTTGCCAGATTTGTCCACTGGTGAAAGACTGTCCTGTTGAAGAAGTCCTGGAACCTGGCATTTGGTTGAGAAGCCCTGAGACTGTCCTGCAGACAGAGAGTGAATACTGTCCACTGGTGAGGGACAGTGCTGTTGTTGCAGGGGTCTGGAGACTGTCCTGCAGACAGAGTGAATACTGTCCACTGGTGAAGGACAGTGCTGTTGTTGCAGGGGTCTGGGAGCCTTTCTGTTGGTTCAGAAGCCCTGAAGAAGGATTTTCTTGTTGTATGTTTACAGAAATCCTGGGAGAGGGCTTTGCTAATGTGTTCAGGGGTTCTAGGACTGTTCTACAGACAGAGGATGAATTCATGAAGGGACTGGCAATGTATCTTATGGCCTTGCTAAGCCTTGTCTCCCCAGGAACTAAGATTGCTGAGAACTTGCCTCCTGTCAAGATGAAGAAAAGAGCTCCATTTGGGTATTAAGTGCTGTGTTTAAACTTGATGTAACTCTGGGGTAGATTCAATTGTGATCCAGGGGTGGGGAACTTTTGACCTTATGTTTGGAAACTAATCTCCATTTGAGAAGAGGGGCTTTGTGGTGGACTAAATGAAGGTATAGCCTAGGGGTGGAGAAGTATTTAGAACAGAGACTTTGTAATTGATTGAATGATTGGAAGGTCCTGGGGTGGGGTAGTACTTGGAGATTATTTAATCACACTTAGTAAATGCTGTATTTTGAATGATGTCATGTTTTAATCTTCTCTGTTCTTGGTTGGTCACTGAATAAAATAGAGAGCACCTATGCTGGTATTTTGAACCTGGGAAGTTGCCTTTCCTTGGCATTACATTACAGACGGTGAAACCACGTGGCAGCTTCAGCTCCTGGCCTGCAGAGTGTAGGGGGACCAAGCACCAGTCTGAGGGGTCATCGCTCTTGCTTTAACCTGCTTGGATCTGAATTGCAGTCTAGGGTGGAGGTCCTGGGGTGTGTGTCCAGCTTGCCAGAGCATGTGGAGACCTCAGAGAGGGCACCCATCTAATACCTCCAGCAGCTGAGAAAACCCCAGCGTTTGGGACAAAAACTCTCCTGTCTGGTGTCAGAATCCTACTGAGGCAAAAAGCCCAAAAGTCAAATCATTGAGTGGCAAAATGAGCAGGCAAAGGAAACAAAGCAGACAGAAGATTCCAACATTACACTCCTATTTTGGGGATAAGAAGGAGCAAGACATGGAACAGGAGGAAAACAGTGAAGTCAGAACTCCTGCACCAAAAGCTTCAAAGGAAAATACAAGCTGGTTACAGGCCATAGAGGACTTTAAGAAGCAGATAAGAGAAGTGGAGGAAAAATTGGGAAGAGAAATGAGAACAATGCAGGAAAATTATGAAATGAGAGTAAACAGCCTGACTGAAGAAAATAATACCTTAAAAAAACAGACTGACTCAAATGGCAAAGGAGGCTCAAAAAGGCAATGAGAAGAAGAATGCCTTAAAAAGTCAAATTTGCCAGATGGAAAAAGAATCTCAAAAGCTCACTGAGGAGAATCATTGCTTCAGAATTAGATTGGAGCAAATGGAAGCTAATGACTTTATGAGAAACCAAGATGCTGTTAAACAGATCCAAACAAATGAAAGAATAGAAGGCAATGTGAAATATCTCATGGGAAAAACCACTGACCTGGAAAATAGATCCAGGAGAGATAATTTAAAAATTATTGGACTGCCTGAGAGCCATGACCAAAGTAAGAGCCTGGAAAGCATCCTCCAGGAAGTTCTCAAAGAAAACTGCCCTGATATTTTAGAACGAGAGGGCAAAATAGAGGTTGAAAGAATCCACCGATCACCTCCTGAAAAAGATCCCAAAAAGAAAACTCCTAGGAATATGATAGCCAGGTTCTGGAATTCCCAGATTAAGGAGAGAATATTACAAGCAGCCAGGAAGAAACAATTTGAATATTGTGGAAACCCAATCAGGATAACCCAGGATCTGGCAGCTTCTACACTGAGGGATCGAAGGGCCTGGAATGTGATATTCTGGAGGTCAAGGGAGCTGGGATTAAAACCAAGAGTCACCTACCCAGCAAAACTGAGTATCATGTTTCAGGGGAAAATATGGTCATTCAGTGGAATACAGGACTTTCGAGCATTCTTGCTGAAAAAACCAGAGCTGAATAGAAAATTTGACATTCAGATACAAGAAGCAAGAGAAGCATGAGAAGGTAAACAGGGAAAAGAAATCATAAGGAAATTATCAAAGTTGAACTATCTTTTTTTTGAAGCAATCGGGGTTGAGTGGCTTGTTCGGGGTTGCATGGCCAGTTGTTGTTTCTGGGTGTGGTGCTGGGTGTCTGGGCCCGGATTTGATCCGGGTCATCCCGGCACTGAAGCCGGTGCTCTTGCTCGCTGAGCCACCTGGCCAAAGTTGAACTATTAACATTCCTACATGGAAAAACAATAATTGTAACCTATGAAACTTTTCTCAGTAGTTGAAGGGATTAGAAATATATGTATGTATGTGTATATATATGTGTGTGTATGTCTTTATATGAGGGTATGCGGGCATATGAATACATATGTGAATGTGTGTATATATGTTTACAGGTATACATAGATAGAGGGCATGGGACCAATTTAACAGGAAGGGATGATACTTAAAAGGTGAAATTAAGAGGTGAGAGGAATATAATGAGAGGAGATGGGGAGAGACAGAGTGGGGCAAACTATCTCATACAGAAGAGGCAAGGGAAAATGGTTACAATGGAGGGGAAGAATAGGAAAGCAAAAGGGAATAGCTCAACCTTATTCCTATTGAATCTGGCTTGAGAAGGGAGGGAAATACACACTAAATAGGGGATCTCACCCTCCAGGAGAATAGGGGGGGAAGGGGATGTGAGGGGGGATGATGGAAGGGAGGGCAGGCTGGGGGGGAGGGAAGTTGGAAGCACCCACTTTTGAAAAGGGACAGGATCAAAGTAGAGAATAGAACAAGTGGGAGGTGGGATAGGAGGGAGGGAAAAATAGTCTTTTACAATCATCTACTATGTTATTGTTTTGCATTAGCCACACATGTACAACCTATACTGAACTGCTTGTCCCCCCAGTGGGGGTAGGTGGCAGGGGGGGAAGGGAATGAATCTGGAATTGAAAGTTTTAAAATCAAATATTCAAATATATGTATGTGTGTGTGTATATATATACATACATACATATATATGTATGTATATAAAAATAAAAAAAAAGATTAAAAAAATAAAATAAATAAAAAGAAAAAATAGAAGAGAATTTGAAACATCTCATCAGAAAAACAACTGATCTGGAGAACAGATCAAGGAGAAATGATATAAGAATAGTTAGACTACCTGAAAATTATCATTACTATTTTACATGCACAGTCTGGATGTAACTAAATTGGCAGTTCTTTGCTATTTCCATCCCTACTCTACTTTCTATGGTAGCAAAGAACTGGAAACAAAGTAGATGCCCCATTAGAGAATGACTAAATAGGTTGTGATCATGGAAATGTAACGGAATGTGACTACATCAAAAGAAATTATGAATATGAAGAATTCAGAGAAGGATGAAAAAGTTTATGGGAACTAATAACAGAGAAAAGTAAGCAGAATCAAGAAAACAATATATACAATGACTACAAAAACAGAAATGGAAAGAACAAACAAAATGAAATCCAATTTTGTATAATTACAATGACCAAGTTTAGTTCCAAAGAAGAGTTGAAAAAATGCACCTCCCAGCCTTCCTTGTAAAGGAGAGGGACATGCATATAAAACATTGCATATATTGTCAATGTTTTGATTGTTGATTTTCTGAACTGCTTTTTTCTTTATTATACAATTCCTTGAGGAGATATTTTACCCCTATTCTTCTTCAAAGTTCCTCATTGGCTATATATATTACAACCAGCTCATACCCAACTCTCTGTTGCTACCTGAGCAATAGTCATTTTTAGTTCTTCAAAGACTGTTATATTCCATTAAAATAGTTTTTACCTTCCATTGCTTTTCTCCGTTCTATGAGATAGTGCTTATAATTTTTCACTATTGTTTTTAAGATTTTACAGATAAGGGGCAGTGAGGTGACACAGTGAATAGAGTACCAGCCCTGGAGTCAGGAGGACGTGAGTTAGAATACGACCTCAGACACTTAACACTTACTAGCCGTGTGATCTTGGGCAATTCACTTAATACCAATTGCCCTCCAAAAAGCAAAAAAAAAAAAGATTTTACAGACAAATTTATATTCTAAAATAGTATTGCCAAAGAGCAGCATCCATGTCAAATGTATCCTAAGGAACCTCGGAGGTGATTTTTGTCTACTGGTTGTAGTTTGCAGCATATCAATTCATTTCTGATTTTTCATTTCTCATAGATGACCACTTGTTTCAATAGTTCAGAATTGAGATGTTTCAGCTATATGCCACATCATTTTCTTAGAATTCTTTCTTTTTGCTTTTTTTGTTGATTCTAATTTTTCTCCTGACAAATTAGTGATTTAACTGTACACATAGCTGAAACAGGGATAAGTCCAATACCAATAACAAGTCTTTTAAATTTTAAATAACAAGTCTATTAAAATGTAGTCTATTTCTTTTTTCTTCTTCCTTTTTTTTGCAATGTACATTGGTGCTTCTCAAATCTAGGATCTGCAAATTATTTTCTTTAAATTCTTGTAATTGTGTGAGACTTCCGAGTAGTCAACACATCTTTGGTTTTCTTTCATTCCTTTTTTCCTGAATCATTTTTTCTTAAATATTTCTCATCAAATTAAAAAAGATTAAGATTAAAAATTTTGCATTGGGAGTAGAAGCACAAACTTGGCATGAGTTCTCACTCTAATCACTTCCAATACACTTTAAAAAACTACTCTAAACAAACTTTAGAGCTACAGAACCCACAAAGAGACAGAGAGAAACAAATCTCCCACTAAAGGCAGCCTGGCAGCTGGACAGGAAGGGTCTATTGCACTGAGCTGGGAGCCGAGTGAAGTCCTGTGTGAGCCTCATAGTTCTGGCCCCAGGGCAGCCCCAACCAGCAGTGGCCAGAACAGACTTCAGGAGAGTGAATTCAGGAGGGCAATTGTGGTGGTTTCCAGACTTATCAACCCATAAACGCCAAAGTAAAAAGTCAGTGTGGAACTCTGTTGGAATGGCGGGGGATAGAAGAGCATGGTCCAGCCCCTGCCCCTGGGGCAAGAAGTAGCAAAGGCACAGTGACAGTGCAGCTGCCTCAGGAATTCCTGGCCTGCAGAGTGTAGGGGGACCAAGAGACCATTCAGAGGGTAATTGCTCTTGCTTTAACCTGCTTGGATCTGGATCACGGTCTTAGGTGGTATTTGGGCCAGTGAGCCAGAGCTTGTGGGGCTGTAGAGAGGGCGCCCTCCTAATAGCTCTGGAAGCTGTGAAAAGCCCAGAAATTTGGGATAAAGCTGTCTCCATTCTGGAAGCAGAGTTCTACCATGACAAAGAGCTCAGAAGGTAAGTAATTGACTGGCAACATGAGCAAGCAGAGGAAGCACAAACAGACCATAGAATCCTTTCTGGGGGACAAAAAGGATCAAGGTATGGAGTGGGAGGAAGACAGCAAAGTCAGAACTCCTGCATCAAAAGCCTCCAAGAAAAATATAAACTGGTTACAGGCCATGGAGGAGCTCAAGGATTTTGAAAATCAAGTAAGAGAAGTGGAAGAAAAATTGGAAAGAAAAATAAAAATGATGCAAGAAAATCATGAAAAGCAAGTCAATAGCCTGCTAAAGGAGACCCAAAAATACACTGAAGAAAATAACACCATAAAAAATAAACTAACTCGGGGCAGCTAAGTGGTGCAGTGCATAGAGCGCCAGCCCTGGGGTCAGGAGTACCTGAGTTCAAATCCGGCCTCAGACACTTAACATACAAAAACACACAGACCCCCCCACACACACACACACACAAACCAGCCTTGTAACTTTGGTCAAGTCACTTAACCCCAACTGCCCTCCAAAAAAAAAAAATAGACTAACTCAAATGGCAAAAGAGGCCCAAAAAGCCAATGGGGAGAAGAATGCCTTAAAAAGTAGAATTTGCCAGATGGAAAAGGAATTTCAAAAACTCACTGAAGAGAATAACTCCTTCAAAATTAGATTGGAGGAAATGTAAGCTAATTACTTTATGAGAAATCAAGATGCTATAAAACAGATCCAAAGAAATGAAAAAATAAGGGCGGCTAGGTGGCACAGTGAGTAAAGCGCCGGCCCTGGAGTCAGGAGGACCCGAGTTCAGTTCCGGCCTGAGACACTTAACACCCACACAAAAATACTAGCTGTGTAACCTTGGGCAAATTACTTAACCCCAATTGCCCTCCAAAAGCCAAAAAAAAAAAAAAAAAGAAATGAAAAAATAGAAGGCAATGTGAAATATCTTGTTGGAAAAACCACTGACCTAGAAAATAGATCCAGGAGAGTAATTTAACAATTATTAAACTCCCTAAAGAGCCTAGACAACCATCTTTCAAGAAATTATCAAGCAAAATTGCCCTGATATTCTAGAACCAGAGGGAAAAATAGAAATTGAAAGAATTTACTAATCGCCTCTTGAAAAGATCCCAAAAAGAAAATTCCTAGGAATATTATAGCCAAATTCCAGAGTTCCCAGGTCAAGGAGAAAATACTGCAAGCAGTCAGAAAGAAACAATTGGAGTACTGTGGAAACACAATCAGGATAACACAAGACCTAGCAGCTTCCACATTAAGGGATCAAATGGTTTGGAATATGATATTCCGGAGGTCAAAGGAGCTAGGACTAAAACAAAGAATCACCTACTCAGCAAAACTGAGTATAATGCTACAGGGGAAAATATGGTTATTCAATGAAATAGAGGATTTTCAAGCATTTTTGATGAAAAAAACCAGAGCTGAACAGAAATTTTGACTTTCAAATACAAGAAGCAGGAGAAGCATGAGAAGGTAAACAGGAAAAAGAAATCATAAGGAACTTATTAAAGTTGAACTATTCACATTCCTACATGGAAAAATGATAATTGTAACTCATAAGGCTTTTCTCAGTATGAGGATAGTTGAAGAGAATATATATGTATATAAATGTATACATACATATATATGTATATATAGGAGGGTGTATGTGTATATAAATATATATGTGAGTGTGGGCATATGTACATTCATGTATACATAGAGGGCACAGGATGAGTTGAATATGAAGGGTGATATCTAAAAAATAAAATTAAGAGGTGAGAGAGGAATTTATTGGGAGAAGGAGAAAGGGAGAAATAGATTAGGGTAAATTATCTCATATAAAATAGGTAAGAGAAAACTGTTACCCTGGAGGGGAAGAGCAGGAAGGTGAAAGGGAATGGGTCAACCTTATTCTCATTAAATTTGGCTTAAGGAGGGAATAACATATACATTCAATTGGGTATTTTACCCTACAGGAAAATAGGTAGGGTAGGGGATAAGAGGGGGGATGATAGAAGGAAGGGCAGATTGGGGAGAGGGTAGTTAGAAGCAAACATTTTTTGAAAAGGGATATGGTCAAAGGAGAAAATAGAATAAGTGGGGGGTGGGATAGGATGGAGGGAAATATAGTTAGTATTTCACAATATAACTACTAGGGAAATGATTTGGGTACCTACACATGTACAACCTATTGTATAATTGCTTATCTTCCCAGTGGGGATGGGTGAGGAGGGAAGAAGGGAAAAAATCTGGAATTCAAAGTTTTAAAAACAAATGTTTAAAAAACAAATAAATTTGGGGTTTTTTTACATGTAACTGGGAAATAAGATATACAGGCACTGGGGTATAGAAATCCATCTTGCCCTACTAGAAAGTTAGGGAGGTGATGGGGGAGGGTATAAGAGTGAACAGATTGGGGGAAGGGGTATTCAGTAGGCTTCCTATTTTGGGGTGGGAGTAGGGGAAAGATGGGGAGAAAAATTGTAACTCAAAATCTTGTGGAAATGAATGTTAAAACTAAAAGTAAATAAATTTAAACTAAAAAAAATTTGTATCAATATTTATATTGGTCTACAGTTCTTTAAATTATTTCATCTTTTTTATTTATTAGGACATTTGTCTCATAAAGGGAGTTTGGTAGAGTGTTTTCTGTTGCTAAATCCTGTAGATTCTACCTTTACAACAGCTCTAGTATAAACCTCCTTCTCTCCTCTGATATTGCCATGATCCTGTTATACGTCCTCATCACCTCATGCCTAGGTTATTGCAATAGCCAGATATTAGTCTCTCCCCCTTGAGCCTTTTCCCACTTTTTTTTTTCTCTACTCAGATACCAAAGTGATCTTCCTTAAAACTCAGGTCTGACCCTCCTATTCAGTGGCTCTCAATTACCTCCAGAATGTTGTTTACCTTCCCCCCCGCCAATTTATTTATTTTTAGTTTTCAACATTCATTTCCACAAGATTTTGAGTTACATATTTTCTCCCCGTCTCTCCCCTACCTCCACCCTCTCTTATATCCTCCCCCCACACACAATTTTCTAATAGGGCAAGATGGATTTCTATACCCCAGTGCCTGTATATCTTATTTCCCAGTTACATGTAAAAATTTGTTTGCCTTTTAAAGCTTTTTGCACCCTGGTCCCTTCTATCTTTCCAATCAAAAAGCTTTTTCCAGCCCACTCAACGTTAATAATACCTTTGCTTTGAGATTATCTCCAAATTATCTTGCATATATCTTGTGTGTTTGCCTCATCTCCCCCTCTACAATGTAAGCCCTAGGACAGTTAGGTGGCCCAATGAATAGAGCACCGGTTCTGGAGTCAGGAGGACTTGAGTTCAAATGTGACTTCAGACACTTGACATTTACTAGCACGTGTTACCTTGGGCAAGTCACTTACTCCCAATTGCCCCGCCTTCCAAAAAAAATAGAATGTAAACTTCTTGAGGCACAGACTGTTTTCACCTTTCTTTGTATCCACATGCTTTGCATAGAACCTGACATATAGTAAGTGCTTATGAAATGCTGAATGACTTGCTCACTTTCTTTGTCAATTTTTTTTAAAGAATAATCTGTGTAGCATAGGGATTAAATGATCTTTTAAATGTATCAGAAAATTTACCTGTAAATTCTCTTTATTATTCCTCCTCTATGCTTATTTCACTTCATTTTCTGAATTGGGGCTATTTGAGAGATCTATTTCATATTCTGTTAATTTGGCTCTTTTCAATTTTTATAATTATTTTCCTAATACATAATTATGTATAGTGGATTCTGATTTTTTTCTTCATTGTTAAGATTTCACTTTGTTCATCTTTTATTTTGGTAATTTAATTCACTTCTTTTTTCTTAGATTAGTTAACATTAGCTTTGTTAGTCTTCTCAAAGAATCAGCTTTCAATTTTATCTTTTAGCCTTCCATTTTCTTTCTCTTCAGATGCTCAAAATTTCCTTGCTTGGGTATATTTTGGCTCCATTTTCTTGGTTCTTACATTTTCATATTCAGTTTATTAACTCTTTCATTTTCTTAACATGCATTTTCATATCTCTGTGTATTATCCGCTAAGGAGTGCTTTAACTACATCCCACAAATTTTAGTACGTCTCATTACTTTTCCCTTTTCACAGAGCTACTGTTTCTGTGATGTATTCCTGGAGTCACTTGCTTGTCAGGATATCATTAAGTCTCTCTTAGGTCTGTAACTTTTCCTTGTGTTTCCTGTATTAATCATTTTTATTGCTTTATGGTCTATAAAAGATGTAAGTATTTTTTGATATTTATAACTTGTCTAGAACGTGATCTATTTTTGTAAAGATACCAAGAAATATGCATTTTTAATGTTCCAGTTCCAAAGATGCCATGTCTTTCATATCTGTTCAATTTTATATTTTATTTTAATCTTTCTATTTAATTTTTCTCTCTTAAAATGAAACACATTTTAATCTCCTACACTTATTGTTACTATATATGAAATATATTCAATTAACAATTTCATTGTGAATTTAGATGGTGCTCCATAAAGTGTAGTATTGATATTGTTTCATTCCTTGTGGTACCTTTCAGTATAATGTAAAATTCCCCTATTTCTTTCCCTTATCATTGTGAATTTTACTTTTGTTTTGTCTGATACATTAGTTGCAACTCTGGCCTTTTTAGAATAACATCATGAATTTTAAATATTTTCCAACCTCTCATTTTCATCCTGTATTGCTTAGTTTTAGTTTCTTATAGAAAGCAAATCATTAGGTTTTATTTTCCTATCCATTCTGTCACTAATTAAATTTTTTGATCCATTCACATATAAGTTTATGATTGCTATGCCTGTGTTTCCATCTATATACATGTTTTTGTTGATTTAATGCTCTTTTTGTTAAAAGGACTGTTCCTGAATCCCATCACTGGCAGAGGAGAGGGACAACAGGTCAGTAACCCCAGGCAGAACTTTCCGTTATGACCCGGCTTCTTGGCTATGTCGATGTCACAGATTTCAGCTTTGTGGCTGCTGTCCTCTGCATCATTTTCAATCCCCTTTTCTGGAGCTTGGTTGCAACATGGGAATACAAAACACGCCAGCTGAGCCGGGCCTTTGGGTCTCCCTATCTAGCATGTTACTGTCTGGGCATAATCGTCCTGCTGCTGAACTTCCTCAGGTCTCACTGCTTTACCCAGGCCATGTTGAGCCAGCCGAAGATGGAAGGGTTGGACTGCGTAGGGGCCTACTATGTAGGCCTCGTCATCCTGGGAGTTGGCATCATCTTTGTGCTCTCCAGCTTCTATGCCCTTGGATTCATTGGGACATATCTAGGTGATTACTTTGGAATCTTGAAGGAAGCAAGAGTGACAACATTTCCATTTAATGTCTTGGACAATCCCATGTACTGGGGGAGCACAGCCAACTACCTGGGGTGGTCAATCATGAATGCCAGCCCGACAGGCCTCCTGCTGACACTCATTGTGGCCCTCACCTATACAGTTGCCATCATGTATGAAGAACCTTTCACTGAGCAGATCTATCGGCAAAAATCTCCAAAGTCAAAGAAGAATAAATAAATGCTGACAGGATTTGTGTTGGAGAAGGAGTCGGTCCAACTGCATTGCTGGAAGCCAAGCTCTGTCCCCTACTTCATGTGTTGGATAGTTCCCAGTGAAATGCTTGGTGACTACTTGGGTACTCAGCTCCAGCCCCTCCCCACCCCCAGGGCCTTGGAGTGGTAACATAAGGTACCTTTTGAAACTGCCTCCTGGGGGGTGGAGGGGTAGTCCAACACTGGGTATGTGCCCTCACCCACCCCCAACTTCCCAATTCAGTAATAAAAATGAGCCTAATTCATTAAAAAAAAGGATTGTCCCTATAACTAGTTTTGCTTCCACTGCATTTTGATACTATCCTTTTAAAATACCAGCCCATTCTTATTTGCCCTACCCTAAATTCCTTGAATTAACTTAAATTTCTCATTTCTATTTGTCTTTCCCTACCCTGCAAGGTGTGTAGTTCAAATGTCTCCTCCTTGTCCCCCAGTTTCTTAATTTAAGTAACATTGATAGCAGTTCTTGTCAAAAAATAGTTATAATTTGCCTTTTCATTTCTCTCCTCTTCTAGTCTCTTCCAAATTCTAGTTAATTAGTGACTGTTTAGCACCTAAGTACCAGGGATACAAAGACAAAACTAATAGTTCCTGCTCTGAAAGAACTTAGCCTAATAAGGAAAAACAACATGTGTGTGTGTGTGTGGGTGTGTATATAGGCATTAGCTCCTAGAGCAACCAGGAAAGACCTTCTGCAAAAGGTGATACTTGGGTTGAATTCTGAAGGAAACTAGGAATTCCAAAAAGCAGAGGTTAGAAGGGTGCTCTAGGCATGGGGGTAGAAGTGGGTAGTTAGGTGCCAGAGTCAGTACAAAGACACAAAGATGGGAGGTGTAGCATGGGAGGAGTGCTTAGTGAGGAAGCTAGTATGGCTACACCAAAAAATAAGAGGACAAAGTGTAAGAAGTTTGGAAAGGTAGAAAGAGACTAGGTTGCAAAGGGCCTTAAATGACAGTGTAATTTACATTTGATTCTAAAGGCAATAGCCCGAAGTATATCAAGTTGGGGGTAGAGAGGTAGAATGACATGGTCAGAATTGCACTTTGGGAAAATCACTTTGACAGATGTATGGAAGATGGATTGAAGTGGGGTGATATGAAGCAGGAAGAATGGTACATAGTGCAACTATGCACTAGTTACAAGGCTGGAGCTAAATAGCTTCCTAATTCTCCAATTTATGGACTGTATCCTTCCTAATTACTTCTTTTTTCCCTCTGTCCTTCATGAAGAGAGTTTGACCAAATTTGAACTCTTCTCTCTACTTACTTCCCCTCCTTTTTTTCGTGTTATGTCTCACTAAAAAAAAAAAAATCAGTTCAATAGGAACAGTTCAAAATACTTTAAAAGGAAGCATTATCTTGTGGTGAAGGTGACTGTGTCCCAAGTTAAAGGCCTAGTCCAAACTTCTGACTATCAATTTCTAAGATCAAGTTATCTGGCAAGGTTCTATCCCATCCCCCACACCACCCTGTGTTGAAGGTCCTTGGTGACCAGTGGAAAGAGCATCAGGCCTGCAGTCAAGTAAACAGTGAGTTCAAATCCAGCCTCAGATACTTACACGGTCCGTGACCTTGGACAAATCACCTAACTGCTGTTTGTCTCAGTTTCCTCATGTTTCATACTTCACATCGGAGGTGTGCAAAGCCACTCGAATCACAGAATTTGAGACTTGGAAAGGACACATACAATTCTGTGAAATCTGTTCCCAAAAGGAATGTTCCCTATAACCAACCAAATGTCCAGATGAGGAACCAACCTCTGTTTGAAGTTCTCAATGGCTGCACTTTGTCGTCTGGTGTGGGATCTTGTCTCATACCCTCATGGCAGTCACTGGTTGAGCTACTCTACATTCTACAAGAAGTGGCAGACAGTAATTCCACACACTCCTCAAAGGAAAGGAAGATCAACTGAGATTTTTAAAAATGGAGATAAAAATAGCATTTATCTCCCAGGATTGTTGTGAAATCAAATGACATATTTATAAAGTATTTAGCACAGTGCCTGACACACAGTAGGCATTAAATAAAAAATGTTTCCTTCCTTCTACTATAATGAAATGCAATCATAGGAAATGCAAATCTTCTCTGAAATGTTGCTTACCTAATGTAAACTCCTCTCATAATAAATCCATTAGAAGACCCCCCCAGTCCCATCACACACACACCTCCTTCCCACTGACAAAATGCTTTATTGGCACCCTTTTCTTTCTCCTCCAGAACTGAGACTCCCTTGTTTCCAGTCCCCTACCATCCTCCCTTGCTTTTAACCTGTTCTCTAATAGCCCCTATGTGCCCCAACAAAGAAATTACTATCCCTTCTCATTCACTTATGGACTAGGTGGGTAGGGTATATCACCAGCTTCCCTCTTGTCTCTTACCTCCCCTCTTTGACACTACAAATGTCCTACCACGTTCTATGCTCTCACAATGGACATCGATTCACTTCACAGAGGATCACCGGATTTAGCCCACAGAATGTTAATTCAGCTTTTCCACTTTCAATTCTCCAGGTTTTTTTTTTAACTTCCCTTTAAATCCTCAGGTCTTTATGTTCATTTTGTCCCTTGTTCTTTCCTTTGCCTCTCAGCCCAAATTCTTGTCTATAAACAACCCCATAAACATAAAAGAATTGATTTCATGGGGTGACTAGGTGGCACAATGAATAGAGTACCAGCCCTGGAGTCAAGAGGACCTAAGTTCAAATGTGGTCTCAGACACTTAACACTTACTAGCCATGTGACCTTGGGCAAGTCACTTAAACCCAATTGCCCTGCATTTCCCCTCCAAAAAGCAAAAAAAAAAAAATTGATTTCATTACCTGATCTTTCCTTGTTAACTATGTTTTTATGTTCCTCTCCTTTAAAATGTTTGCAAGTAAAATATTCTGCCCTGAAACTAGCTCCCCATTCCCTGAGGAATGCCTCCAGTGCCCCCCCACCACCACCTTTTTGGTTGAACAACCAATTTTGTTCACCAATTAGGCCTAGCTTTGTAGGATAGGTTATTCTGGGTTGCAGGTTGATCTCTTTTACTTTGGGGAATGTCCTATTTCACTATTCCTTATGTCTTTCTTATGACATGGAAATAATCATGGCTTATTCAAACTGACCTTCCTTCACAGATGAAGGTAGTTTTACTTGGTAATACCTGTTTTTTGTTACTATGATTATGAAATTTCACACACTACTTACCTTGGAGTTTTAAGCCTATTTTTCTACTGGTGGTGATCTGTGGATTAAATTATTTATTTATTTATTTATTTAAAGCAATTGGGGTTAAGTAACTTGCTCAAGGTTACAAGGCCAGTTATTTCTGGGTGTGGTGCTTAGTATCAGAGCCCGGATTCAATCCCAGGTCATCCCGACTCTGGGGCAGGTGCTCTTACTCACTGTGCCCCCTGGCCACCCCAAGTTCATGGATTAAATTATTAATACTTTGTTTTCTGTATTCACAAGTTCTAAGAAGTTTACCTATGTTATTTCCTAACAAAGTATTCAAGTGTTTTCCATCTATCACATTTTTCCAGATCTCTGTTCCCTAAGATATTTCTTTGAATCTTGTCTTCAAGATCTTTACTTCTATGTCATATTTTTTAAACTGTGTTGAGAGCTCTGATTGCCAACCTAATATCATCTTTTAATATCTTATACTAAAAGTTTTATCTATTTTTTAAAAATCATTCTCAAGTTTCTTGGTGTTATACATGGGGTTAAGGGACCTTAGGCTTTTCTTTTTCACTGAGGACTTTTAGTGCATTTTCCTTCATAATATATTACTTGTTCATTGTAGTCTGGCCTTTGCATTTTTATTCATTTTTCCCTCTTTCCTTATGAACCTTTCTATTGGTTTATCTGCTTTGTGCACTAGGTTTTTACTGACATTTTCTCCCTTAGAATTTTGGTCATTCAGTTTTCCTCTTGTTAAACTAGATTTTTGTCTCTGGTTTCTTTCCTCATTCTTTGGCTCCTTCCCCTTATATTACTGAAGAGATTTCCCAAGGATGGTTACTATCCTCCTTGTGTGGAAGACTATAGAGGTGCATCCAGGGCCTTTGGAAGACAAGGGGTGGGGAACCTGCAGCCTCAAGTCCACATGTGCGGCCCTTTTGGTCCTCAAGTGAAGTCCTTTGACTAAATCCAAACTATTCTGTGAAGTTTGGATTCAGTCAAAGGGCCACACTTGAGGATCGAGAGGGCCACATGTGGCCTGAAAGCCGCAGGTTCCCCACCCCTGTACTAGATCTAGCTGAGTTTTCTTCCCTTGCCCTCATTGCCTGAGGAACCTCTCTCCTCTGTCCACATCTTCCAGCCCTCCTCAGTTGATCTTCCTTTCCTTTGAGGAGTATGAGGAATTACTGTCTGCCACTTCTTGTAGGATGTAGAGTAACTCAACCAGTGACTTCCATGGGGGTATGAGGCAAGATCCCCCCACCAGACGACAAAGCACAGCCATTGAGAACTTCAAACGGAGGTTGGATCCTCATCTTGACATTTGGTTATAGGGAGGATTCCTTTTGGTTACAGGCTTCACAGAATTGTATGTGTCCTTTCCAAGTCTCAAATTCTGTGATTCGAGTGGCGTTGCACACCTCCAGCATGAAGTATGGATTGGAGGAAGAAGGATGCTAAGTGAGAAATCTGAAATACATTATTTCATAATGTTTTTACTTTGTGTAGTGTTTCTATCACATGGATTCATTTTCAGTTGCTCTGATACATAATTCCATTTTCTGAGTTTTGAGGGCTGCAGAACTTTGAAGAGAACTACTCCACCAGCTCGCTGACTGGCCTATCATCCTTGCCTATCGCTGTTAACTTTCAAGACTCTATATTTAATTCAAGATGATACTTCCAAGTTCACTATGCTTAGAAACAAAGTTATCAATGATTTTGAAACTTTAGTGCAAATAACAAATGTGTCTTTTTGGTAAGAATGTAAGCTTATGATTATATTTAGAGAAATCAGAAACAATATTTTTTGCTGAACATGTTTTGCTTAGGAAACAACTAAGTGGTTCAGTGGATAGAGCAACTGGAGTCAGGAAGACCTGAGTTCAAATTCAGCCTCAGACACATAATTACCTGTGTGACCCTGTGCAAGTCACTTACCCTCCATTTGCCTCAATCTACCAGAGAAGGGAATGGCAAACCACTCTAGTATCTTCACCAAGAAAACCCATGAACAGTATGGTCCACAAGGTCATGAAGAGTCAGACACAACTGAATGACTGAACAACATGCTTTTCTTCCATGGCAAATATCAGATTCTTCAATACTAAATTTTTTAATTAAATTGGTTATTAGCCCAAGTTTCAGAATATCATCTATACTTTAAGATTTTGCTGTGAAATACATCAAGTAGTTTATATGCAGCATTATCTGTAAAGAGAAAATGGGGAAGGGAATAAAATTTGATGGACAAATTGAACACAAGTAATAAAGGTTAAAAGACTGATAATTTTAAAATGACATACTATCCACTTAAATATATTTATATACAATTTCTGCATTAGAGATGTTTCAGCTTTTCAAAATCCCAAAGGAAAATATGATATAAAATACTCCTGTTTGAGAAATGGACTTGGGATATCTAAAATAAACAGCAGAGAAAACTGAGTTATGTACACTTGTTCTAGCAATAAATACCAGTACATCAGGTTTTAGAGTGGATAAAGAGCTGGACTTGGAGCCAGGAAGATCTGGGCTGAAGTCCTACCTCTAAGACATACTGGCTGTATGACTGGGTAAGTCACAACCTCTTAGTGAGTTATGTAAGACTCCTAAGTTGCAGAGTTCCCTATACCACTAAAATTACAGTTCTAGTCTCTCTCTCTCTATCCCATGTTTGTACTATAAAAGAGTAATAAACAAGTCATTCGTTGATAATGAACCTATAAAATCACATTTAAAATTTAGGTTGTTATTGGTCATCTACGATTAAATACATACAAAAATACCCTACCCTGGAGCACATATATGCTAAGACTATACAAATAGCTCTTAATTTTAAGAATATAACTATTTTATAATTTCATCACTGTATTTCCTAAAATTACCAAAATCAATGTGAAAAGTACCTTCGTTAAGTGTATGATTTAGGACTGTAGACTCACTTAGAGCTAGAAGAGAACTTAGCAGCCATCTAGTCTAAATGTCTCATTTTAGAGAGGAGGAAAACCAAGCCTCAGGGAGGTTGGAACTTGCTCAGAATCATGGTTAGCAAAGTGCTGAGATAAAGTGTGAGCTCAGCTCTTCTGACCCCCAAACCCAGCCTTCTTTCAAGTGTACCCTGTTGCCAAAAAACAATTCACCCCCAAAACCAAAAACCCTCACTGACAGGTAGAAAAGCACACAAGATTTCAAAAAGATTTTTAACATTAAGATTTCAAAGTCAAATTCCTCATAAAAAGAAAAGTTATAGTTCATTCAGTCATTTGACTCATTTCCTTGGATGATTCACTTTTGTGGCCTTAAAGCTAAATACAGGGCAAAAGCAGGCATAACCTTAACACTACAGGACTAGTCTATATATTTTGCTTCATTATAACCTTCTAAAATTATATATCTTTACTTTTTTTGAATGATTATCAATTTATTCAATTTCCAAACAACTTAAAAGAACTACAGATATATCTGAAAACACTTTTTCAAAATTAATACAAGGTATAACTTATTTTTTCCTTTCTGAAAAATTAATTGTTGGAGTAATTTTTTCATTGTTATTCCTGAGGTAGTTTCCTAGAAAATGTATTTTTTTTCCTCCTTGTTTACTCACTAACCATTCTTTATAAAAAAAATTCAATATCTTTATGTTTTTGTATCTTGGTACTATTTCTTGAATTAAAATACATAAATGCTCATTAAATGTTTCTAAATTTGAGAGAACTAGCTAAAAATTAAACTTCCATTTTGCTGTATCCATTTCCTTATTGACTTAATCCCAAAGTTTTACCTAATCTAACACAAAGTACAGAACCATGAAGGGAGCTAAAACAGAAGAGAAACCCATCAAGGGCATGTTTGCACATGTGCTTGACACCAGCCAAATGCATAAATGGAAATGTCATGCAACTGGAAGAACTGGCCAAGTACACAAGGTTCAGTCATCACATGTACTGTTATTGCTGGGAAAGTGTAATTTTCAAATTATGCTTAATTCCACTCTGAGATGCATTTTCTAGTTAAATACTTGAATAAGTAAGGATGATCTATATCAGTTGTTGAAAGCCTGAATTCCCTTATTTCTATCCTACAGGAACTGGCAAATGTGACAGAGGGAGGGAAGGGGAAAGCTTAAAGCTGACAATTCCCTGTCACAAGCACACTGTGAAATCACCCATTTTAAACAAGTTCCCTCCCCTTCAACAAGGGCTTTTCTTTAGTGACATACAGACCAGACCCCCAAATGGCCAACTGACTAAGACCAAAGGAAAAAAAGCAAGTTCTTGATGTTCATCTTCCCTCCCTAGAGGATCTAATTTTGTAGAATGAACTGTTAGTACATTTTTTTTTTTTTTGCTACAGTTAGTGAATCAACATCCAAGATGATACTCAAAGCACTGGATCAAGACAGAAGACCTGTTACTACCAGAGCATCTAAGACAATGGAAGTTTCATATCTAAGATAAAATTGTAATTAATAACAATTTCAGGTAATCAGTAGGATTCATTTTCTGTGTGCCAATTCTTTTAAATCTTGCCACATATCTGTGTTTATGCCCATACCTCTATGCATATACACATAGATGTATATGCCTTATCTATATATGTGTGTGTATTCACATGTATTTAAATGCATGCATATAAATATTTAGATAGGTGCATTTATATATGCATATCCATATATATGTATAAATATTTATATACATATTGATATATTTATATATACATATATAAGGAGATGGACTGTCATATGTGAAGAATAGAGAGAATATATTTATATGTGCATATGTATATGAATACATTTTATGTGCATATTTATATGTGTGTATACACATATATTTGTTTATACATTACCTTATATTTATAAATTCCTCTGTCTATTATCTTATATTATATATATTTATTATCTTATATTATATATATATATATATATGTACATTATCTTATATTTGTAAATTCCTCTGATTGTTTAGCTCCTCCCAGAACCTCCATTTAGGTCAGTCATGCTTATATTTCTCTCCAGGCTGTACTCTTGACTCCTGAAGTCAGATCCTCCAAAGAAGCTAAGGGGTGGCACTAGGGAAGCCAGTACAAATGCAGGAAAATGGACTGGAGGACAAGGAAGGAAGGAAAGGATCCAAGTCTGAGAAGCAAGCTCAAATTCTGGGAAATGGACTAGGATCCAGGCTAGGAAAATCAGAACAAGTTCCCACAAATAAACCTAAAGGCAGATACAAGCCCATTCAAAACACAGGAGAATATGAAACAGAGCCACTCCCCAAAGACCATGGTGGGGAGATGCATTGTCATCATGTATTCCTCAGGATTCTGGAAGCCATAGCACAAATCCAGGTTAACTTAGCCCCCAAGCATCAATCCTGGGGCAGAGGCAGGAGGCCTGAGATCAGAGTGATATCCAGCAAACCATGATAGTGTTGTTATAAGGCCACAGAAGGAAATAGAATCAACTACTAAATGGGGATTGTACAAAGAGGAAAATGACACTACTGGAGAACAGAATCTTCAGGGGATTAAGAAATGCTCATGAGCAGAAAAAGCAGTAGCTGGACCAAAGAGAGAGTAGAGGAAAATATAAGATAACATATGTTCAACTTGTCCAAGAGTACAGGAGGGAACTGGCTAGCATAAAATCTTATTCCATGAACAGAGGCTGAAAATAGGAGTAAACCGAAGAAAACTCTAAACATAATAAAGAAATACCATGACATAAGAGAAGCCTAAGAGGTAAACAAAGAAGATGAGAATAACCTCCCAAGAACCATAAGTAGAGTTTTTTTTTTCTTTTGGGGTGGAAGGATGGGGATGGCTTGGACACAAGGGCAACAACAATAGATGGGAAAAAATGAAGCAAGAGATTTAAAAATATAAATTATAAATGGATTTAAACTAAATATTATAGAACTAAAGGTGGAAAACATTAACCAAATAATGGAGTCCCTAAAAAAAATAGAAAAAAAAAACCAATAAGAATTCAACAAATCCATGGGACTAGAAAAAAATAAAACAAAATCAATCTTTAAAAGAGAAGAAAACATTAGGTAATAGTAGAAACAAGTCAAGAAGAGACCATTTGAGAATTATCAGACTCCCTAAAAACCTTAACTACAGAAAAAGACCTGGACACTCTATTTCGACAAATCATGAAATTGCCCAAATCTATTAGAACCAGAAGGCAAAGTGAAATTAGAATCTACTAATAACTTCCTGGAAGAAACTCCAAATGGAAAACACCCAAGAATGTTACAGCAAAAATTCAGGTCAAAAAACATATTGTATTAGATATGCAATATTATCTATGTTTTATTGTATTTTTATTTATTTTGTTAAGTATTTCCCAATTACATTCTAATCCAACTGACGCTGCACTCAAGAGGACCACATTTGGCCCACAACATGGTTCAACCAAAAGTTTATAGAAAAATCACTTAAGTAACAGGAAGGGGAGTTGGAGAGGACAAAAAATTGAGGTTGTTTGACACTTTTGATCTAGAGGAACAAAAGTTCAGCAATTTCAAGAAAAATAATCAAGGTGAAAAACAAAAGTACACAACAAACTATACAACTGCAAAACAAGTATAGGACAAAGAAGTAATCAAAACTATTTTACACTGTATGAAAAAAAGAAAAGTTGAATCCAGATTGTGTACAGAAGACCCAGAAACAACCCAACATAAGGGCATACCATTAGATAAACCCAAGAACTCACTATTTTACAAAAACTGCTAAGAAAACTGGAAAATAATCAGACAAGAATTAGGTTTAGACCAATATCTCATATACCATATGCCAAAAAAACTTGCTTTCCTCTTAAGCTTTTTCCTTTCCCATTCCTTCTTGTTCTGATTGAGACCTGACTTCTTCTTGATGAAACAGCATCCCTAGCCACCTTTCTGCAGCACTTGTCACGCTTTTACTCAACCCCCCAGATTCACTGGTTGTGATGGAGGTAAAAAACCAAACATTTCTTGAGAATCTCCTGTGTGCCAGACACTGTGTTAAGCATTATTCTTATCTCATTTCATCCTGGTGACAACCCTGGGAAGCAGGTGCTACTTTTGTTGCCATTCTACAATAGACAAAACTGAGGCAAACAGAGCTTGTGATTGCTGAGCACTGCACAACTGTCTGAAGCTGGATTTGAATTCAGGTCTTCCTGACTCCAGGCCTAGTGTTCTATCCACTGTACCACCTAGCTGCCCAAACTCTTCTTGCTCCCTACTGCCATGTCTACACTCTTCCCTCTACCTCCATCAATTTCCTCGTTTGAGGAAATATTTACCATCTAATCAAGTTCTGATGGTAGTTATCTACTGATCTCCAAGACACTTCCTTCCTCAGAGCTCATAGTCTTTTCCCCCCTCTCTAAAACTGGCCTTTCTACTTGGAAACATCAACATACATAATGAGACTCCCTCTAAATTCCCAATTTCTTAACTTACTCTTATCCTATGACCTACTCCTCCACCCCACCTGAGCTACACAAAGAGATGGTCATACCCTTCATTTTGCCATTAACCACGTTTTCACTTCCACACTCGAGTTCTGAAATTCCTTTATCTGATCACAAACTTTTGTCATTCGATCTTCCTTCTGCCTTAGAACCCCTTACCTCTATTCTTCATCTTCACTGTGACCTCTAATCCATCTCTACCCTCCTCAGCTTCCCAGGCCATTACCCTTGTACTAGCTATACTCTCCCTGCCTCATCTTGGCCCTTTGGTGAACTGATGTTCAACCTCTGCACTATTTTCTTCTATTGATTTCCTTACCCCCTTATTCTAATTCCAATCCTGACCCACTAAGCCTGAGACTTGGATTATTCCTAGCACCTGCTACCTTTTCTCCTTTTCATATGCAGGCGAACAGAGCCAAAGGAAATCACAAAACCAAGCTAACTGGTTCCACTACAAATCTGTTACTTAATCCAAATTGAACCCTCATTGCAGCAAAGCTATCCTTTTACACCTGCCCAATCAATTCACTATCCCACTTACCAAAACAACTCTTCTGAGTCTTTTCATCTCCCTTCAAACTTGTCATGGCTCTCCTCTCCTCTCATCCTCTCAGCTGAGAATCTTGCCTCATATTTCACTGAAAAAAATTGAACCTAAGAGTTCCCTCTTTTCCCCTCCACCCATCACATTACCCACATGTCTTCTTCAACTATGTCCTCCTTCACCCTTGTCTTAAATAATGAGGCATCTCTTCTCCTTTTCAAAGCCAATGCCTCTCTTTTGTACAAGTAAGTGATCCCCTCCCATCTCACTTTCTCCATCAGTTCTCCTCTATCATTATTAATCTCCATGATTATCAATCTGTCTACTGCATATAAGCAGACCTATGTCTTCTCCATCCTCAAAACCTCACTTAGTCCATCCCTCCCTGCTAGCCATCATCCCATTTCTCTTGCTTTTGAGATCAACCTCCTTGAAAAGGCCATTTATATAGTGCCTCTATTTCCTTTTCTGTCACTCTCAACTATCTGCAATCCCCACCTGCAAGATCATCATTCAACTACAACTACTGTGTCTAAAACTACCAGTGGTCTCTTACTTGCCAAATCTAATGGCTCCTCAAGCCACATCCTTTTTCACACCCCTGCAGCCTCTGACACTATCACCCTCTCCTTTCTCTCAGTTTTTATGACACTTTCTTTCATGACAATTTCTCCTGGTTCTCCTGCCTATCTGATCGTTCCAATCCTCCAAGGCTCTGTTCTGGGCCCTCTTATCTATTTCCTCTATACTATTTTACTTGGTGATAGAACCAATTCTCATAAATTCAATTATCCTTTTCTTGCTGATGATTCGCAGATCCATTTGTCTACCACAACCTCTTTCCTGACCTCTAGTCACTTATCTCTAACCACCTATTGGACATCTCAAACTGGATATGCTGTCACCTTAAACTCAAGATGCTCACATTTGAATCCATTATCTTTGCCCTCAAATCTTCTCATATTCCTAACTCCCTATCATTATTAAGGGTACCACCATCCTAGGCTTACAACCTAGGTGTCATCCTTGACTCAACTATCACCTCCAAAATCCCTTTGAAATATCTCTTGCATATAGCCCCTTCTCTTCTTTGGTACTTGCCACCACCTGGTACAAGACTTCATCACCTCATGCCTCAATTACTACAACAGACTGCTGGTTGGCTTTCTTAAGTCAAGTCTTTCCCATTCCAATCTATCATTCTATTCAACTATCAAAGAGATCTTCCTAAAGCCCAGGTATGACCATGTCATTTTTCTGTCAACTCCAGTGGTTTTTGTATTGCCTCCAAGATCAAATATAAAATCCTCTTTCTCTTTTAAACTCCTTTATGACTTGGCCCTTCTCTTTCTCATCTTCTTACACTTTACTCTCCTTCCCATACTCTACAACAGTAGTGTCAATCTCAAGTAGAAACTGGATCCACTAGTCTATATATAAGGATCCCTGCACCCAAATAATGACTTGGTTTTAAAATGTAATGTTATCCAGGTTTTACTGCATTTTAATTTATTTTGTTAAATATTTCCTAATGACATTTTAATCTGTTTCAAGAGTGTTGTCCTGGGACTGAGCACTTGATAACTCTGTTTTACAGTATGATGATTGGCCTCCTAGGTGTGGCAGAGTTAGAAAAAGAAGCAGTCCTAGGGAGGCAGAATAGGTCACCCTGCAATACATACCCTCAGGGTTCACGCTGGAGCCTCAGCCATCAATGATATTACCTAATATCTATGTTTTACAAGTGAGGAAATTGTGGCTCTGTGAAATTATGAATTAGAAAAGGATCTATTATTAAAAAGGGTCTATTATCATTTTTTTAGATTCTCTGTGTCAGGAAATGTTCATTTTTTTGGTCATTCATAATAAAAATAAAAATGTTTTATAAAGTATATCTCTAGTATCACAGGAAAATGGAAAGGACCTTAGAGATCACGTAGTCCAGTGGTCTTCATTTTTAATCGCATACCACATCAGTTAAAAAAAAACACACACACATCCCTCAATATGTGCATATTTACCCATTTATACTTCTGTATTAAGTAGTACAAATATATACATTATATATAATTTTTATAAGTAGATACATTGTATAACTTACACAAAAATTGACTTTTTTAAAATTAATTGGGGTTAAGTAACTTGCCCAAAGTTACACGGCCAGTTATTTTGTGTGGGTGTCAAGTATCTGAGAAACTGATCCCAGGTCCTCCCAACTCTGGGCCTGGCACTCTTACTCACTGAGCCACCAAGCTGTCTCAAAAATTGACATTTTAAAAGCATGAGATAAATGTGACATAACATTTGATTCTAGAGTCAATAGGGAGCTATTGAAGTTTACTGAATAGGGGAGTGACATAGTCCAACCTGTACTTCATAGAAAAACCACTTTAGCAATAGGAGAGCAAGTTGGAGAGGGGAGATGCTTGAGGGAAGGAGATCAATTATGAGTTTATTACAATACTCCTGGCAAGAGGCAGTAACTATATAAACTACTGTGATGGCTGTGTGAGTAGAGAGAAAGGGACAGACGGAAGAGATGCATCGGAAGAAGATTCAGCAATTGATTGGATATTTGTGAGGTGAGGGAGAGTGAGGAACTAAGGATGATATTAAAGTTTTTAATTTGAATAACTAGAAAGATGTTGGTGATTTTCAGAATATTTGGGAAATTTGAAAGAAAAGTAGGTTTGGGGAAGAAGTGGTGGAAATAAGGTAAAGTAGTCAGCCATGGCAACTCACCTGAGCCAGTGACTTACTTTGTCCCGCCCTAGAGGCAGCAACTAGCTAGGTGGTGTGTGGATAGAGTACTGGGCTGGCATGGAGAAAAATGTGAGTTCAAATGTGGCCACTGATACTGTGTGACTCTGGGTCACAAATGTGGCCACTGATACTGTGTGACTCTGGGTCACAAATGTGGACACTGATAGCTGTGTGACCCTGGGTCAGTCAGTTATCTTTTGTCTGCCTCTGTTTCCTCAATTATAAAATAGGGATAACAATGATATATTTATAAATTGCTTAGAACAACGCCAGCAACTTAATACTTGCTAAGGTGGACTCTAAACAGCCCAGGACACTGCCTTTCTATTTAACTGTCAGATAGATAGCTGTGTTCAGGAACTACTCTGAGGGGAGGTCAGAAGCTTGCTTAGCAAAGTGAGTGGGAGTATTGGAGGAAAAGTAGGTGTGGTGGAGTTAGAAAAAGAAGCAGTCCTGGGAGGCAGAATAGGTCACCCTGCAATACATACCCTCAGGGTTCACGCTGGAGCCTCAGCCATCAATGATATTACCTAATATCTATGTTTTACAAGTAAGGAAATTGTGGCTCTGTGAAATTATGAATTAGAAAAGGGTCTATTATTAAAACATTTACTGGAAGTCAAGAATCCAATGTCATAAAGAATAGAAAATGGAAATGTGGAAAGTACACTAACACAATTATTTAGTTTTAATAAGTCCAGAAAGATAGCTATGGTATAGTAAACAAAAGAGTCAGGAAAAATTGGGTAGAAGATCTGCTTCTGCGCATGCAGTGTAACCATTGGCAAATCATTTAAATCCTCGATGCTCCAAGCAACTTTATAAAAATGTAAATTACAAGAAAATTGCCACTTAGCAAGAGTTCCCCACAACTGGTTAAATAACAGGTATGAAAAGAAACAGTAAATAAATAAATAAAAAACACAAGTTCAATGGATATGTCATATCTACTACCTATAAAAGTAGACTATAAACCAATGATATTTTGATTATATTCTGTCTACACAATGCAAAAATGATCATTGCATACTTCTTTGAATTACATGATAAATATAAAATAATTGGCAGCATGAACTGTGTGCAGAAAAAAAGGTAGAAGTTGGATGATTTCTTGAGCTATAGAGTTCTAAGATGCAGTGGACCAGGTGTCCAACCTAAATTCGACATTGATAGGGTGAGCCCCTGGGGACAGGAACCACCAGGTTGCCTAAAGAAAATGTGAATCAACCCAAGTTGGAAGTAGAGTAAGTCAAAGTTCTATGTCAATCAGTGTTATCAGACACTGTACTTCTACCCTGAGTATGATTAAGAGACCCAATCTTAAAAAAAAAAAAAGAAAGAAGAGAAAGAAATTAAAAAGAAGGTAGATGCTTGGTATTTGGCATTACTTTTAAAGAAATAATCTATGTATAATTTTCCTCTTCCCCCAGTTAAGAAGACCCTTCCTGAAAAATTCATTACACACAAATGAAAAAAAGGAACTTTGTGAACAGAGATGAGGTAGCCTGAACTTTGTTAGCCTTCCCAACAGACATATGGTCAATTGCTGGGTCCATGCTAAAAACCTTTCCAATCTGTAGAACTTTCTAGACTCTGTGATCCACTGGGTGTATCATTCAAGAGCACCACTGTTACATCATCATTAGAGGATGAGCTCGACTTCGGTAGAAGTTTTCTACCTGGAAGGTAAATTCCCAGACCTCTGTATCTGAACCTAGTCTTTCTCTGGCACTCCAGTGCCTTATTACCAAATACTTAGTAGACATTACTGAAGGACCCAAGGGTCTTCCAAATCTAGTTTGTCAAAAATAGAACTTTATCTCTCCCAAAAAAACAATTCTTTTTAGTTCCTTATCTATGTCAAGTGTACCACCATCCTTTCCAGTCAGGTTCACAATCAGTTACCTTCAACTCTTCCCTCTCCCCCCTCAACTATTATATCCAGTCACCTTGTCAATTGATCTCCACTACATCTTTTGAAATCCTTCCCCTTTCTCCTCCCACAGGGCCACCACCCTATTTCTGCCCTCCATCACATTTTTAAAAGAATCTTCTGTATGGTCTCCCTACTTCCATTTTCCCCTATCCTCCATAACAACTGCCAAACAGATATTCCTAAACCACAGATCTGACCTTTACTCCTCTGCTCAAGAAGCTTCAAGGACTCCTTATTGATCATAGGATCACAGATTTAGAGCTGACAGGAATCTCAGAGGTCCTCAAATCCAATCCCTTCATTTTATAAACAAGAAAAACAAATGACTTCATTATATTGGTGCCACATTGTGAAGGGCTCTATATCCAGACTATATCTATATCCAGTAATTTCAAATTACTTTCTCCAATCACTCTATATTCCAGTCAAACTGGCTTACTTGCTGTTCCTAAAACTCAACATTCCACCTCTTAACTCTGTGCATTTGTGTGCACAGTCTCCCATACTTAGAATGGATACTTTCCTTCCTCATTTCTCTCTCAGAATCCCTAACTCCCTTCAAGGTTTAGCTAAAAAGTCACCTGCTACATGACTTTCCTGACCTCCACAAATTGTTCAGGTCCTCTTGTCAACCTGAAGTTACTTGGTATATACATGTCTATGTATATGCTGTATCTCCCCTCTCCCAATAGAACCTAAACTACTTGAGGAAAGACTGTTTTTATTTGTCTTTATATCCCTAGTGCCTTGAAAATAGTAAGCGTTTAATTTGTTGTGCTCATTGTTTTGTTGAAGTTCAAGATAAAAGTGCTATTGCTGTCAATATGATGTACAAATATGTCACTGTAAGCAGCTTACAAAAATTTACTATAAAATAGGGATAAATTTATTAAGGCGGCATCTTGGTATATTGGAAAGGTTCCACAATTGCAAGTCCAATTTCTCTAAGTTTCAATTCTAGCAATGTATATCCTTGGAAGAGTTATGTCCCTGAAATCAGTTTCTTCATCTATAAAGTGAGGATAACACTGTAATGGAAATGCAAATTTAAAGATCTTCCCTGCCCTTAGGCCCTTTGGTAGGCTTAAGAGACTTTGAGAACCTTCCTTGATTTGAAAATATACTCTGCCTCCTAATAGGCTGAATGTGGTCACATGGAGCCTATGGCAGGAGGCTTGGTTTTCTGGAATGCCCACACCTTGATGCTGTGTGATTGGGCAGTGGGTCAAGAGGGTGGTTACATTCTCTGACCCAGGAGAAAGCTATATAATCCCTGATGTGAGGCTTTGCTTTGGGGCTCACTTTGAGAAGTGTTCCGTGATTTGACCAGATGAGACTCTGGGAAGCCATTGTTGAGAGCCCCCTGGCTTTGAAAAACCCAGATGTTGATTTGGTATGGATGTAATGGTTGGACAGTTTGGAAACCTGTCTACTTGACCTGCTTCTCTGTCTTGATAATTCTGTCTGTATACTCTGAAGTTCGGGGTGCTGACCTTTTTCTGCTGAACCAGGTAAACGATACATATTTGGCTGATTAAAGTAAGCTTGTTAACCCATTTTGAGTTGCTTTCCTTGAACAAAGCAGATCTAAGAACCTGTGTTGGCAGCCACCCTGGGGACGCTGGGGTGCTTGCTGCTACAAACACTCACACAGGATTGAGGGGAATATGCTTTGTAAATAAAATGCTATATAAATGGGAACTGCTCTCACACATTTGAATGTTTAGAGGTGTGAATTTTGCAGATTTCTGGTAATTGGTAACTGGTATCAATGCCTAAAAATAGGGATCAGAATAATGGCTTGAACTGCCTCTACTATGTGAAGACACAACATTATTTACTAAGACTCCCCCAAAGTGAACTAACATATAACTGAGTCAAATCATCACTACTAGATTAGTGATTGTGATTACAGTCAGTAATTCATAGTGTTAGACTCTATGAAAATCCATTCCCTCATTAAAAGTAAGTCCACTGGTAGGATTTTCTCTTAAGAATGCATATCCAATATTAGATGTATATCCCTATAAAAGTTCTGATATATAAAATTTCATTTCACACATTAACTTTTCAGAGAAGCACATCAATTTTGTAAAATCAAGGGATATTTACCTATTTATAAACACATATACACAGGCAAAATGAACCTTTCCAGGTCTTTTATAATGACCTGTACTAAACAAAATCTACCAAATATTCACATTTCATTTACATAAATAAGTTCATTTCTTTTCACATACACTGTTCTACATATCATAGGCACTCAATGTATACTTATTAACTAACGGCCTATTTCTTCACAGATCATAGAGACAACATGAAAAACTGAGTTATACCCAATGTCCAAATAACTGAAGTCCATCACTGTTCTCTTAAGATTGTGCTAGCTAGCCATACCAGATCTTAAATTGTATTATAAAGCAGAAATCATTAAAACTACTTAGTACTGGCTGAGAAATAGAGTGGTAGATCAGTGGAATAGGTTAGGTATACAAGACACAGTAGTCAAGGATTATAGCAATGTGCTGTTTGATAAACCCAAAGACTCCAGCTTCTGGGATAAGAACTCACTGTTTGACAAAAACTGCTTAGAAAACTGGAAAATAGTATGGCAGAAACTAGGCATAGACCAATGTTTGACATTATATACCAGAATAAAGTCCAAATGGGTACACATCTAGGTATAATGGATGATAATATAAAGAAATTAGGGGAATAAGGAATAGTTTATCTGTAAGATTTATGGAGAATGGAGGAAGTTATGACCAAACAAGAGATAGAAAACATTATGAAATTCAAAATGGATAATTTTGATTACATTAAATTGAAAAGTTTCTGCATAAACAAAGCCAATGCAACCAAGATTAGGAAGGAATTTTTATAACTAGGTCTCTCATAAAGGCTTCATTTCTAAAATATACAGAGAATTGAGTCAAATTTACAAAAAAAAAAAAAAACAAGTCAATCCCCAATTGATAAATGGTCAAAGGATATGAACAGGCAGTTTTCAGAGGAAGAAATTAAAGCTAATTGTAGTCATATGAAAAATGCTCTAAATCACTATTGATTAGAGGGATGCAAATCAAAACAACTATGAGGTACCACATCACACCTATCAGATTGTCTAACATGGCAAAACAGAAAAATGATAAATGTTGGAAAATTTGGAAAAGATGTGGGAAAGTTGGACCACTATTTCATTGTTGGTGCAGCTGTGAGCTAATCCAACCATTTTGGAGAGCAATTTGGAACTATGTCTAAAGGGCTACAAAAATGTGTATATGTTTAGGGCTGTATCCCAAAGAGATCATAAAAATGGGAAAAGGACCCACATGCACAAAAATATTTATAGCAGCTCTTTTTGTGGTGGCCAGGAACTGGAAATCATGGGGATACCCAACAACTGGGGAGTGGTTAAACAAGTTGTGATACATGAATGTAATGGAATATTATTGTACTATAAGAAATGATGAACAGGCAGACTTCAGAGAAACCTGGAAAGACTTACATGAACTGATGCTCAGTGAGGGGAGCAGAACCAGGAAAACACTGTACACAGTAACAGCCACAGTATGTGATTTTATATATTTTATATATATATATATGATTTTGATAGACTTAGCCCTTCTCATCAATGCAAGGGCCTAAAAGAATTTCAAAGGACACATGATGGAAAATGCTATCCACATCCAGAGAAAGAATTATGGAGTCTGAATGCAGAGGAAAGCAAACTGCTTTGTTTTTTTCTTTCTCATGGTTTTTCCCATTCATTATAATTCTTCTATGCAACATGACTAATGAGAAAATATGTTTAACAGGATTGCATGTGTAGGGCCCCATATCAGATTGCATGCCATCTTGGGGAGGGAGTAGGAAAAGGAGGGGAAGAAAATTTAAAACTTATGGAAATGAATGTTGAAAACTAAAAATAAATAATTTAATAAATTGTAGGGGAAAAAAATTTTTTTAAAAGACCATGCCAGGCAGGCCTGCAATCTCATTTCTGATCTCATCTATTTCTTCTGTCTAGGTACTCTGTAGTATACTCCAATGATATTATTTCTACACCTACTGACCTTCATCCAAATACCCTCCATGTTAATTCCTTAAATTTAATATGCAACTACTTAGATGTATAACAAAATATGTTTCGTTATATATATTATATATAATATTGTTATAGTTCATACATATTAACATTATCATATATTATATAGTAGAATATATCATATATATTATATATAATATGGTTATAGTTAATAAATAGTATATATTATTACAGTATATAATATTATATATAATATATAGCTATGGGAAGGATAAATTTCTACACCACGCCCCCCAATATCCCTTTTTAATGTGTATAGGCTCAAGTCCTGCCTCTGACAACATGATTTATGAGTATGGTCAAGAAGGGGAATTTCCCTGAAGCAATCTCTTTTCATCAACAAAGGAAGCTGCTACATTGCGCCCCCCTTCCCCCCCAATGATATCACAGGTCCAGATCAAAAATAAACAAAGCAAAATTTTAAAATAACTGTTTTAAAGGGAATAAAAAGCTGTATGTTAACAATACTAAGCTGGAATGGTTAACTAAAACCTTAATTGTGTTGGTTTATCCTTAGCACCATATTTCACCACATAATCATCGCACCTTGTTTTTGCTTTTTTTTTCCAGTCCAAAAATTGGTTTATAACCTTCCATCACATAATCATCACATGGTATAATTCTATTCATCACATTGCTTAAAAGGTAAACAGAGCAGCAATGTATTCACTAGTGGCATATGGATACGCATCTATCTCTGGTATATTGTAAGCTGTGAGACTAGAATTCTCAGCACACTAGAATTGTCAGTATATTTCTGAAAGCTGACTTCCTGCTTTAGAGTAGTGCACTAATAATGGTATTGTCATTCAACCCAATGAAGAGCCCTGGTGCAAAGGGAGCTTTTCTTCTACAGGCAAAGCTGTCATGAGTAAGTCATGTGATATGGTAAGACTTGCATCTTCCTAATTTTAACTTATATTCAAGAGTATTCTGTGCATCCTAATCTTGTACCAAAGACAATTTAGTAATAAATGATTTTTAAGTAATATCAGCACATTTTTTAAAAAGCTTCACATAATGGTCACAACCCACTTTTTGCAAAAAAAAACCAGCATAAAATCTACAATAATTATGTTGGGAAATATGGTATATGCTTAAAATTATGTGGCATAGTGGATAGAGAGCCTACCTTGGACCCAATAAGGCCTGAATTCAAATCTTTCCTCTCATTGGCTATGTGACCCTGGACAAGTGTCATGTAACCTCTCAATGCTCTAGGACAGCAGTATCAAATTTAGTTTTAAAAATGTAACTTTATTATATCTATATTTTCTTATATTTTTCTTTTCTTTTTTAATTTTGTTAACTATTTCCCAATGACATTTCAATCAGAAGGCAGCATGCAGCAGGCATCTAACATATGTGCTCTAGGTAACTCTCTAAGAGCAAGCTGCAGAGAAGGTACCCCAGTAGATCCGTAGATAAAGTTTCCTCATACAGGAGTGTCTTATGCCAATGAAATTACAAGTCCAGTTCCTATCTTCATCCTATACTTTAAAGTATTCATCTAAAAAAATTCTGAGGTTCTCCAATTTTGTCTTCAGAGGTTCCAATTTTATTCAACCAGATTCATCCACTGTGCAGAATTTTACAACAAAATTAGATTTTAGGAGAACAGAGTAGCTCCAAAGAAATGATGGAACCCTTTTCAGGGTGGGGTGACACTTGGCCAGCTAATTCTAATCACATATTTCTGAGGCAGAATTATGCGAACAAACTTCCTTTTCACCCACCAGTATGCAATGATCTCCTCAGGGCAAGGCCTCCTTATCTGGGATGATAGAAAAACTTTATGACTTTAAAAAAGAGATACAGATTATTTTTCTAAAGTAATACTAAATTGTCCCTTTTCTGCATCTGCAAAATCACTTCTACAGAGTTTATACCAATGATTACTTAATAATGGTCGTACAACTCGCAGAACTAATACTCATTTTAAAACTAAGTGGACAATACAACTTTGTTAACTGATACTCACCAAGAGGCTGAGATTTCAGAAAGGCAATTTTTTAATAGATATCTGTTCCTCATATAGTTCCTCATATATGTTCCTCATATAGAGGATGAGGCTAGGGAGCTGACCCTAAGGAGTTCTGTTCATCTTGGGTACCCAGAGCACCAGTTATTTACAGACCCCTGACTGAACCAGATAGCCAGGCAGAATTCCCTATTGCCTACTCACCATCTCAATTGTCCAGGTAGGGTAACCAGCTGTGGAAGCTGAACTCACTGCCTCTGCAATAACTATACTTACCCACTTAATCATTATAGGACATTAGGGTTGAGGGTGAGGGAGGCCAAGAAAGGACCCGTCATCAATTGATTCTTCCCTCTTCCTGTAGTAAGATAAAAACAACCAGCTCCACCTCCTTTAATCCCCATGAATCAGAGTACCATTTACTGAGGCAAAAATCCCTTCACTGTAATGTCAATCCACAATCTCATCCCTACCCTTCCAGTCCCTTCCCTCCTGTTCCATTTTGACCTCTAGCACTCCTTTTTTTTTTTTTTTAACAAATTTCCCTTCATCATAGATCTACATAGTCTTCTGATCTTTTCGTGGTAACAGAAACCTGGCTCCCTGAAGAAGACACTGGACTTCTGGCCACCCTTTCCAATACCAATGGTTTCCTTTTTTCAAATCCCAGGTCAAAATGAGCCAGGAAAGACACATACTCCTTGCTTCCCTTGGCTGCTTCCAGGATATTCCTTTGCAGAGACCGAGTTACCTTTCTTTCTTGAATTTGTCTCTGTATCACCTGGCCCAGATTCTGGTCAGAGGTGTCTACAGGCCTCCATGTCATTCTCCTTATTTCTTCAAATAGCTCAATCTAGCTCACAGTATTCTCAACCCTAACTGCTACCCTCAGACTCGGCCATGTGGATGTTTCCCAGGGGATCAAGGTGGGAACTTGAGGACAGCCTTATTCTACCTAAGCAATCCAAGAGAATAATCATATCTTGAATCTCATAACTGTGCTATCTCCTTAATCTCAAATGCTGAAATTTCTCTCTCTGATTATAATCTTTTTCCTTCTGACCCTCTGCCCCACATTCCTAAACCCATTGTTTGTCCTCACTGTGACCTCTCATTCTTTTATATTTCATTGTGCCTGGTTGGGAAGCCAATTCCCTAATCACCACCCCACCAGCCCAACTGAGGCACTGAAAATAATAAAATCAATACTACCATTGCTGCCACTGACAATTTAATCAATTGCTCTATTACTCCGATCACTATTCCCACTGACAACCTCTCCAAAACACTAACCACCACATCCTTATGTGTGTTATCTCTTTTGGGAATGTAAGCTTCTTGAAAGCAGGAACTGTCTTGCTGATATTTATATATCCACATGGCTTAACACAATGCCTAGAACAAAATAAGTTCTTAATACTTTTTCCCCCATTTAGTCCCCTCTATTCCACTACTCAAAATTCTACATTGGCCCTTTCCAATTTGAGAAAGATTTCTCCATAGCCAACCCATCTACATGTATCCTTGATCCTCCTTCAGTATCTTGTCCCCTCCATTACACTTGCTCATCTTGATTTATTCCTTCTTTACCCAATGGCAAATTCTCTGATGTCTCCAAGCCTAAGCAGTTTTCCCTGACCTTAAAAAAATAAGTGCTTGACCCTGTCACCCCTTAAGCTATTGTCTTCAACCTCCTAAAAATAGATGTTTACACTTGTTGCCTCTATTTTCTCATTTCCCACTCACTCCTCCACCCCTTAAAATCAGGATTCTAATTGCATCCATCTACTGAAACTACCTGATTCTAAGGCTTCTAAAGACCTCTTAGTTGCTAAATACTTTTCTCAGTCCACTTGACCCCTCTGCAGCTTTTGATACTGGTGACCACATCTTCCTGGGTATCTTTTTCTCCCTTGACGGCTGTTCTTTTCTTGGTTCTATCTGCTGCCTAACCATTCCTATCTCTTTTGCTAAATCATCATCCACGTCCTACTACCTCCAAGTCTTATGTTGGGCCCTCTTTTTCATCTTTTCAGCGATCTCATAAGCAAGCAACCCTTGGTGTTCAAGTGTTTAACTATCGAATCTATATTCATATGCCTAATACTAATCTCTCACCTAAACTCCGGTCTTGCATTGCCAATTGCTGGACAGACAGTTCAACCTGGGAACCCCATTGATATCTCAAATTTGGTATGTCTCAGATGAAACTTATTCTAATGTCTCCTAAACCCACTCTTCCTTCAGGCTTTCTTAGTTCTGCTGAGGGTGCCATCACTTTTCCCATCACCTAGGTTCACAGCCTCAGTCATCCTCAAATCTCCCTTATATCTATCCTGTTGCCAGATCTTTTCAATTCTCCCTCCAGAGCATCAAACAGCCCTTTCTCTCTGCTTATGGAACCAGCACCTCTCACCTGCACTACTGACTGCAAGAGCCTCCTAAGAAGTTTCTCTGCCTGAAATCTCTCCTCTCTAATCTATCCTTCACAGAGCTGCCAAGTTGATATTGTTAAATAACAGGTTTGAACAAGTCACTCCTCTGCTCAAAAGCCTTCAATGTCTTCCTCTCGCCTCTAGGATAAAATACACATTTCTCAGCCTAACACTTAAAACCTTCCACAATCTGGCTCTCATCTACCTTTCCAAACTGTTTCATATTCCTCTTCTGCATGTACTCTCAAGTTCCAGAGGTGCCTACCAGCTGTTCCCTGGACCTCACATTCTACTTCCCATTTTTGTTGCCTGGAATGAATTCCCTTCTCACCTGACCCTCTTAGAACCCCTCGCTTCTCTCAAGACTCACTTTAGGTACCAACTACAACACAAAGGCTTTCTTGATGCCCAGAGTGATTCGCTTATTCTTATTTTCTCTCTCCCTCCTCCCCTCCCCCCCACCCCATACTTACTCATCTGTTTTATCACCCAGAGGAATGTAAGGTCCTTTTTTTTAAATTTATTTTTAGTTTTCAACATTCATTTCCCAAAGATTTTGAATTGCAGATTTTCTTCCCATCTCTCTCCCTACCCCCACCCCAAGATGGCAAACATACTGAATACCCCTTCCCCTAGTCTTTCTTATATCCCCAGCACCACCACCTTACTTTCTCTAGGTCAAGATGGATTTCTATACCCCATTGCCTGTATATCTTATTTCCTGGTTGAATGTAAAAAACTATTTTTTTTAACAATTGTTTTTAAAACTTGAGTTCCAGATTCTCTCCCTTCTCCCCCCCTCACCCCCTATCACTGACAAGACAAGCAATTCAATATAGGTTATACGTGTGTACTAATGCAAAACATTCCCATAGTAGTCATATTGTGAAAGACTGACTTTATTTCCCTCCATCTATCCCACCCCCCCATTTATTCTATTTTCTCCTTTGACCCTGTCCCTTTTCAAAAGTGTTTGCTTCTAACTACCCTCTCCCCCAGTTTGTCCTCCTATCATCTCCCCTCTCATCCTCTTCCCTACTTTCCTGTAGGGTAAGATACCCAACTGAGTGTGTATGTTATTCCCTCCTTAAGCCAAATCCAATGTAAGGTAGACTCTTTCTCTTTCACCTTCCTGCTCATCCCTCCATTTTAATATCCTTCTCCTGCCTCCTTTATTTGAGATAATTTACCCCATTCTTTCTCTCCCCCTCTCCTCCCAATATATTCCTTTCTCACCTCTTAATTTTATTGATATCATCCCTGTAAGGTCTTTTTTTTTGTTTGTACCCCCAGTGCCTTCACATAACAGGCATTTTAAATGTTTGTTGCACAATAAAGCACAATGTGATCCTGATATGCACCTTCAAACAACAATAATAAAACTATATTGATCATCTTACTAAGTTCTAAAAAAATGGTAAATTCATGAATACTTATTACAACTATGTTCATATAGTTCTTAGATTTTGCCCATGCTTACTTAATTCAAAGACTAAAATGTCAACAATTATAGAAACTAATTATTACATTACAGACAACATAGGAAAAACTCTGTAAAAAGAAATTTTTTAATGTGGGAATAAGAATGAGCAAACCCAAGTCATTTGGTAGTTTAATTTTGGTTAAAGGAGGAGCAGAAGAAGAAACTAGCTATCAGCCATCCTCTTTTGTTCCTAACTTTTAAGTCAGTAAGAAAACTTCCTCATAAAGGGTTTCAAAATATGAAATACTGGGCTCAAGACTCAATTACAGTAACTACCACCAACCCCAAACCACATTTCAATGATGGCATAGTCGACTGAGCCAGTTCTAAACATGGCTCGTCTGAGAAAAATGCTCTCACACAGATGCATAATAGAATGAGACATGAACTTGAATCCAAAGTCAGACTAAGCTATCACATGTGAAACTTTTAAAAGATTATTTTTTTATAATCTTAAAGACTGATGAAATTAGTAACACAAATATTGTGAAATTTCTAAGTCTGTAATTTAAAGTGAAGGTTCCTACAATCTTAACCATATCAATAGATATTTATATAAAAATCCATGTGAATATTTATATTGCTTTACACAGCGTACCTCCCAGAAAGATGGATTCTTTTGAAGGGCAAAGATTTATTTCCTTTTGTCTTTGTAATTTCAGGGCCTAGAACAAGGACTCTATATGAAGAACAAGGAATGACATAGTGGCTGATCCTGTGATTTTATTGGTGTAGGGAGCCCTAGAAGAGTAATTTCCTTTGTCAATATCAGTTGGCACCTCTCCACAACTTAAAACTTACGGAATTATGTAGGGTTCTATGAGGTTAAATAACTTCATCAAGGTGACACACAGAAACTGTGTCAGAGATAGGCCTGGAACCCAGATGGTCCCGGCACCAAGATCAGTTCTCTTGGCAGAATGGTTATGTTGCCTCTACTTGGCACATGAAAATCAATCAAAAACATTTATTAAGCATCTACTATTTGCACAAAAAGGGGTAAAGACAGCTCCTGCCCTCAAAAAGCTTATCGTCTAATAATAGGGGAGACTATGCAAACAAATATATACAAACAAGCCATTATACTGGATAAATAGGAAATAATTAACAGAAGGAAGGCACTAGAATTAAGTTGGGAAAGGCTTCCTGTAAAAGATGGAATATTACTTGAGACTTACAGGAAAGCAGGGAAGTCAGTAAGGGGAATTGAGGAAAGAGAAAGGGACAAACATGGGGGACAGCCCCCCAAAATTGCCTAGAATCTCTTGAGAGATGGAGTGTCTTGTTCATGGAACAACCACAGCCAGAAGGCCAGTGTCATTGGATTGAAGAATATGCTCCAGGGGCTAAGCAGTGTCCTGAAGATACTGCTTCCCTGGCCACCCTTTCCAGCTATGCTCTTTTTCACACCCCACAAGACTTACTGATCACAGAATATTTCTTGCTCTCCATTATTACTTCAAACTCTCCCTTTTCCATCATTACTCAGCAATCTCTTCTAAATTCGTTACACAAATGTATTACCCAATCCAGATCTTTGTGGCAGTTACCTGACTCCTAAGTCATTCTCTTTTCTTATCAGCTCAGTACGTGGCTCATAGTCTATATATACAGATACATATATTGTCCTTCAAATACCTTAACTCACTAGTTCCTCATTCTACTCAGTTCCCATGACCTACTTCTCTGTCTTTCAAGCACTCAGATGGTCCACTTCCACATTCATAAACTCCAAATTCCTTTATCTCATCATTCCATCTTTCTTTGTCTTACAATCCCTATCATTATCCTTGTTCCTCATCCAGACCATCACTTCCACTCCTCAGTTCTTTAGGCCCTTATTCCTGCACTGTTAACACTCTCCCCCTTTCAGATCTTGACCCCTTAATGAACCAGTTCAACTCTATGCTATCACCTTCTATCAAAACCCTTACCTACTTGTCCTGTACTACCAAGCGAACCTTGACAAAAACCACAAACCCAGACTGCTCCTGCCAACCATCTCCTTCAATCTTATTCACCAAAGAGCTTGAGAAAGTCACAAAATTATACTGAGTCCACTACAGTTTATATTACCTAACCTCACACTGGTCCTCACTTCAGCAAAATAGTTTTTTCTATTCCTCACTGATTTTCTATCTCTGTTCCAAACCTCCTTGACTCTCCTCAAGACTCACCCTGCAGCCCTTTCCCACCCCTTCAGCTGAGGACCTCGATTTCTCCTTCACTGAAACTGAGACCCTTCACAAGAAATTTCTTCTCTCATTACAACTCACATCCCTCTAACATCATGCCCCCACCAACTCATTCATTCCAATCTTTGATGACTTTGCCATTCTCCTTGCCAAGCCGAATTCCTCAACGTGTTTCCCTCATCTCTGTCTCCTTGTGTCTGTCACCCACACCCACACCCTTCCCATCCTCAAAAAACCCTCACTTGATAGATCATCTTGCTATTTTCTTCTACCTCTCTTCTCAGCTATGTAGAAAAAAAGCAATCCATTCTTAGTGCCTCCACTTCTTCTCCTCCTCTCTTCTAAACTCTGATATCTGACTTCCAACCTCATCATTCAACTGAAATTGCTCTTTCCACAGTTACCAATAATGTCTCTAATTGCCAAATCTAATGGTCTTTTATCCATCATTCTTTTTGACCTCTCTGCGAGCATGATGCTAATTTGTTCCCTTCTCCTGGATTATTCTGAACTTTCTGGGTTCTCAGTATACTGCTCTCTCCTGGTTCTCTCCCTACTTATCTGACTGTTCCTACTCAGGCTTCAACCATGTCACAACCCACAGTAAATAACACCCCCAACCACCCAGGCTCTCTCCTGGGCTTTTTCTTCCCTACTCTCTCACTTAGTGATCTTCATGCAGATGTTTCCTAGACATAGATTTCTCTTCCGCACTCTAGTCCCAGATCACTAACAGTCCATTGGATATTTCAAACAGGACATCCCATAGGCATCTCAAACTCAACATGTCTAAAACAGAACTCACCCAAATTCATAACCAGTTTTCCTCAACCCACTTGTAGTTACTCCACATATCTAATACACTGCCAAATTTTGTCACTTCTGCCTTCATAACGTCTCACTTATATTCCCCTCTCTACACACAGCCAACATGCTAATGTAAGCCCTTACCACCTCTTACCTAGACTATTGCCAATAGCCTTCTGATTGGTCTCCTTTGCCTCAAGATGCTCCCTGATCCCGTCTATCCTCCGCTTAGCTGCCAAGGTGACTTTCCTGAAATGTGACCATGTCACTCCTCAACAAAAGCCAATGGTTCACTACTACCTCTAGAATAAAATGTAAAGTTCTGTGCTTAGCATTTAAAGCTCTTCACAAAGTGTCCCCTTCCTAAATTCTTACATTCTGCTTTCACACTGTCATGTAGCCATACTGAACTACCCTCATATTGACACTTCATCCTGTCTCTAGGCCTTAGTGCCAGCTGTCTCCTTCACCTACAAAGCTCTCCTTCCTTAGTTCTGCCTCTTCTAACATACCTGCTTTTCTCAAAAATTCAGTTCATATTATCTTCCTCACTAGGTTCTTGCCCTCCTCTATAAAGTTTCAATCTCACCTCTAACTTCCAACTTCAAAGATTACTCCCCTGTATTTATATATTGCCTGCCATTAAGAAGTCCTTGAGGACAAAGGCTGTTTTTACTTTGCTTTTTTAACTCCAGTACTTTAGCAATATGCTTAATAAGTACAATAGACAACATTTTGCGAACATCTGAGTATGTTACTCTAGTACATCAGGAATGAAAATGCAAATGACTATCTAGATGTTCTTAAATTAAGTGTTCTCCCCATGCACACAGCCCCACCACTCCATTTCAGACTCTTATAAACCTCTTACCTGGACTGTCAGTGAGTGGCCTCCTAATTGGGTCTACTCAGTCTTTTCCCTTTCCAATCCATCCTCCATGCAGCTGCCAGCTAGTTACTCCTAAACCTTAGGTATGAATGTTATTTCCTTGCTCCGGAAACTGCATTGATTCTGGATTGCCTCTAAGGAAAAAATAAACTCCTCTCTGGCATTATTAACTTTTACAATCTGACGCCAACCTATCTTCCCTGACTATACAAATTCTCTAGCCATACTGTTTCTGTCACATAAATACTTGCTGTTGCTATACTTTTGTCCAGGCTCTCGCCCATGCCCAGAATGCCCTCCCTTCACACTTCTGCCTCACAGAATACTGCTCAGTGCTACATGGCCTACAGGGGGCTTCCCTTCATCACTCTAGTCCTTAGTGGTCAATTCCACACACATATACAATCAGCTTGAATACATTAACTACACAGATAGGTTTTTTCCCTCCTAGCAGAATGCAAGCAAGCACTTTGAGAGCAAGGACTATTCTGTATTTGTATCTGCAGTACTTAACATGAAGTAGAAACTCAACACCCAACTATTTTAGTCTCTTAAATTGCTGTATTAAAATAGCTTTTAAAAGCAAAATAATCATAGTGAGGAAGCTACTTCCTTTTAAAATATTCTTTAAGTGGTAACTTTTTTCTCTCTTCTGAGGGAAAATACAAAAACTTAAAAATTGAGATTCTTAACATAAATATCTTTAGGAAGGTTAAAAAAGACTTCTTGTTGTTCTACTACCTATTATAGACTCTTAAAGCTGACAGGGCCCTTAAGTCACACCTTCCACATAGGAGGTACAGAAAAGTTAAAGACACTTGCCCCTTTATCTTTTTTTTTATCATGGAAAATCCTAACATTTCTTAAAACTATCATTTCAGAATACTCCATACATAGCAAACTTCTACCTTTCCTTTAAATTATTACTTATAATTGCTACATACCCTTGTAATACCCCCCCCTTTTAGCAATAAAGAGGTAGCACTTGCCTTTACAGTGATATATGTTTAAAGGAGGGTCAATCATTTTCATATCATCTATTATTTTCTAGTCACTTCAGAATACACATGGAGCTTAACAATTTTATTTGCAAATTTAGTAGAGCAAGGCAAAAAGTTACTTATAATCAACAAAGCAGGACAGTGCAATATCGTGTAGTAAATATGAAATTTAAAGGACCTGGGTTCAAATCCTAGCTGTTATTCACTGCATGTATGACCTCTAGTAAACTACATCATCCCTCTAGGCCCTCAGTACCTCATCTCTCAAATGAAAGGATTGGATCAGATAACCTGTAAGGTCCCTTCCAGTTTTAAATCTGATTCTATGACCTTAAGGCTCTCCTCAACTTGCCATTTTGGGATCTGCCTAATACAGTGACCTTTATTTTTTAGCCTTTAAAAATGTATTTTATATGTAAATACTAAACACAGCTACATCCCACGTAAAGCTGACATTAAGCTTTTGTGCATTACTGTTTAGTCACAGAAAGTCATATTTTATAAGTGCTAATACATAGTTTTACATCCTCTTTCTCAGAGGTAGGACTTGCTTTAATATATACAGATACACATTTAAGACAGCCATTATAATATGAGGATATAAGTAGTTAACTCGGAATTTAACGAACCTGTCCCATTTGGACTGTAGCTATTGTATATAAGCCAACATAAAAAATAAGTCAAGGTCAATACATTAACAAAGGATTATAATATTTTAAGCTGGAAGGGACCTTTGGGATCATCTAGTCCAATCTCTATCTCTTCATTCTGCAGATAAGAAAACAGAGTTGAGCAACTTTCTCAAGGTCACACAAGTGGCAGAGCCTGGAGTAAAAGACATGTCCTCTGACTCCAAATTCAGTGTTCTTTCTTACTTCACACTGTACAATCATCACTTATCATAAATGCTTGACATTTTAGAAATTTTCAGTTACTGTCATTGGGATGAAACTACTTAAGTAACATATAAAAGTCTTAAATAAAATAAAAAATTCTTAAAAAATGAAGTATCTTAAGTATCCTTCATTTACTAATCCATTTTATAAGCAGCTGCTATTCTATCTTTATCAAAGAAGCCCTCCCTGTAGGACTTCTAAAATGTAAAAAGTAGGACACATTCTTTGTGAATGTAACTGTATTCCAAAAATTCACATACTATAAGTGAATAGTCACATAACAAGCTGCTACATGGAAGTTTTTAAGTAGTTCTCAATTATATCTCTGGTCCATGTTCTATTTTAAAATCAAGGAATTATGACTGTTCAAGTTGACTGTTTCAGAATAAAAATGTAAAGGCCCAAATGCACCTTATGAAATCAAAAACATGTACTTCCTAAAACTGGAGACAAACCAATATTAGATCAAGAACCCCCAAATCAACAAAACCACCTTATACTTTCTGTATGCAGGAACCCAATATACCATATACTTGACTTTCAAACAAGTAATATACCATGAGAAACTGCTGTGTAATTTCTTTATTTTCTGCATGTTAGTTCTTTTTTAACACTACAGTCATTAAAAACACAATTCCAAGTACTGTACTGTTAGGGAGATAGTCTAGAGACTCATTTACTTTTTTCAGACAAGATTAACTTCATTCAAAACTTAACTTAATGCATCTTATAAAACATGAACACATAAGTTGATACTTAAAACTTCAAATTGTTACTCAAAAATAACTGGAGTTCTTAAAAGATACGATTTTTTCCCCCTGTAGGTTGTAATTACCAGCCCCATAATTACTAATGGTTATGGTTGAATTTAACTAGAAAAATTATAAACTATTTTTCATCCATTAAGGAAAATCTTAAGTAAAATTTACAATTGCTTGCTAAAAGGTATTCAAAGTTCTACTGTATTTCAAAATGTTCATTTTCCCTTTTCAGACATTTCAAAGAACCTGAAAATAATTTTCATTACCTTTTCACCTATCCAAAAGAAACCACTTAAGCATATAAAAATCTTTTAAACACTGTTTTAATATTAAAAAATTGAAAGCTAACCAATCCAACTGCTTGTTTCCAAAAAAAAGACACGTTAAAAATAAAGAATTTCAAGAACTATTAGCATGAGGGCTTCAACTTTCCTCCAGTTTGGGAATTTTCTGTGCTTATCTTATTTCAGGTGTTACTAGTACATCCTAATATTTGAATATCATTTTACAAACATATTTTATGTACCTTAAAAATTAGAATCATTCAAAAGACTATGAATTAAATTTATGATGGAGCCTTAGAAATCTTTTGTAAGGGTACCCAAAATGTTTTATTTGGTCAACCTAATTTTCAGAGGACTTGCCCCTGAAGTTAAACTGCTAGTTACAGCAGGAATTTTAATTCCTATTCCATACAAATTCTATGGAAACCGGAAGTTTATTATCTATTAGTCTCTTAAGTAAAATATTTGTTCAAGTTGTCTAATGTCAAGGAGTGAATTTTCTATAACCTTAAGCCCCTCATATCTTTGGTAAAAAGCACCATCATACATTTTATGGTCAAAAAACATGCAGGAATAATACTGCACAACTGTAGTATGGTGTCTTATTCAGACTTTTGCGGATTTTTTTCATAAACCCCACGTGCACACACAAACATACAGACACACACCACCTCATTTCTGGTTTTGTAGTATACATTCTTTAAATTCCAAGTTTTAACTCTTTAATGATCTCTAAAAAGTAATATTTGAGGCTAAGAACCAGCTGCTGCTGCACAATTCTGCACCAAGCATTAACATTTGATTCAAAGTTCTCTCAACTATCCAGTTAACAACGTAATCTAGTTATGCTGACTGACTGTAGCTGACAAACGGACAAACTGGTTATCTTTCACAAGACTTATAAATTTACATTCATTGTCATATGTAGGATCATTACCTACATATTTTCCATTATTCACTTGGCATATCTTATCAGCGGACTTTATCTAATCATCCAACAATTTTCCTTGTCTTCTAAGTTTAAATAAATGTGAACTAATAGAATATCTGATTACCACCTGCATGAATTAAATATACATTCTCACAAAATTAAGTCAAACTTTTAAAAATAATCCATCTTTTTCACTTATGATTAAGATATAGGTCATTTGTAAACTCTAAAAAATTACTTATTTCTTCAACTTAATCAGCTTCTGTGATATGGAAACTGGAATGTTTGCTTTTGCAGTTAGGAAAAAAGACTAATTTGAATTTTTAAAAATATTTCAGAACTGACCACAATTAACAGACTAGTAATTATCAAAACTCACTGTCGGTTTTTGCTATTTTATCAGCCAACTAAAAAAAATATTTTTTTTGTCAAAATGTAACAAAATGTTTCACCTATCAAAGTGGTGTGTACCATTATTGCTCTATTGCCTGAATAATTTTTACATTACTATCAGAAGTGAACAAAAATGCAATGAGAGAAAATTCAGCAAAATTGCTAACTTTTCAATATAAGATCTATGGCCTGTTCAAACTTTCACATTTTCACTCAGGGAACAGCTAGCTATGTGGTACAGCAAATTTGGTTTTATCCCTATTCATGCATGATGTATGATTCAGAACTTAATAGCTAACATTTCAAAGCATTCTTACATTACCTGCTTAATATTACTGATTTGCACTTGCAAGTTACTACAATGGTATCACTTGTCCCACTGCAGGCAAGGTTTTACCATTCTAGTCTTAGATATGAAAAGACACAAATGAAATTACTAAAGTTAGAACTCTTTAAAAAAAAAAAAGAGTCCTTAAATATAAAAGACAGACTGCAGTTTGATTAAGCAATAATTTTCAGTTTACTAGATGAAACAGACTTGCAACATCGTCTGCATGAATGCAAAATAAGCCATCTACAGCAAGTGATAAGGTAACTGGGTAAAAGGGGGGGAGACATACATTGAAAAAAAAAAGATTCCCTCAAAATAAAAAAATCAAACCATTATTATAAAGGACCATCTCAAGAGTTGCTATATTTTCCCCCACCCCATTTGCTGGAAGTCAACAAGAGCACCTAGTACTTTGTGTTCATGTCAAATGTCAGACTAGAGCATCCTAAAGCAAAGCAAAAAAAAAAAAGAAAAAAAAGAAAACAAACAAGAGGAATCCCCCCAATCCAAACCCCCCCCAAACCGTAAAACAGTAACTCCAGAGTCCATATTCAAAGAAGAGAAAGTGGCATTTGGAGGTGATGGTGGTAATAATCCTATGAATGTTTTTTTTTTTTTATTTCTCTCCTGAGGGGAGTTGGGGAGGGGGTGTGATGGGCGGTGAATGCTCATTAGGATTTGTAGTTAGAGGTTAACCATGTGAGGCCCTCATAGAGTCCATCCCCTGAGGTGGCGCAGGAAGGCTGCACATACCAGTTCCTGTCCCGAATCCGGGTCAGGCCCAGTTTCTCCTGGATCTCGTGGGGTTTCATGGCATCAGGCAGGTCCTGCTTGTTGGCGAAGATGAGGATGATGGCGTCCCGCATTTCCCGGTCGTTGATGATTCGGTGAAGCTCCTGGCGGGCCTCGTCGATGCGGTCTCGGTCGGCGCAGTCCACTACGAAGATCAGCCCCTGGGTCCCGGTGTAGTAATGCCGCCAGAGCGGCCGGATCTTGTCCTGGCCGCCCACGTCCCACACGTTGAACTTGACATTTTTGTAAGTCACCGTCTCCACGTTGAAGCCCACGGTGGGGATGGTCGTCACCGACTGGCCCAGCTTCAACTTGTACAAGATAGTGGTCTTGCCGGCGGCGTCCAGCCCCAGCATCAGGATCCGCATCTCCTTGTTCCCGAAGATCTTAGACAGCACCTTCCCCATCGCGTCGGAGGAGCCGGGGCTGGGGGCATTCAGGTGTCCCGCGTCCCCTTAGCCAGCGCCGCCGCCGCAGCCTCCAGGAAACCCAAGCGGTCCCGCCCAGCCGCAAGAACGCCCTGCGGCCTGCAGAAGGGGAGCAGCCGCCGCCGCCGCCTAGGGGCCGAGTGCCGGGCCCCCACTCAGTCGGACATCACCGGCCCCGAGACGGGCTTCCTCCAGTCGCCGCCGCTGGCCAGAAGCTGCGCCGCGGGGAGCCGCCGCCCTGGTGAGGCCCAGCCCGGAACTGCCCTTCCCCCCCAGGCACCGAGCGCCGCCGCGGCTCCCGCTCCGCCCGCTCCTCCGACTGCCTGCCGTCTCTCCTGGCCCCGCCGCCGCCGGAGACCCCGGCCCGCCCGCCCGCCGAACCACCGACCCTCGCCACCCAAGCGACAGCGGCGGCTCCGGCTCCTCGTCAGGTCATTGATCCCCGGAGGGACTCGGTGAGCTACCTGGAAGGAGACAGAGAGGAAAGGAAGGAAGAATGGGATTACCGCCGGGACTCTGGGGAAAGAAATGGAGGACCTGAGTACCCGCCTTCCCCACCCAGCCCAAGCAGTTACCTCCGGCCACCGCCCTGTATGCAGGGTCCCCCGGCCGACACTGCTGCTGCCGCCGCCTCCTCCTCTTCCTCCTCCCAGCTCAGCCCCAGCCACAGCCGGAAAAGGCGCCGAGGAAACCGCCTCACTTCCCCTCTCAGCCACGCAGGCGCAGCGGCGGGCAACCGACTGTTCGGAAGAAAGAGACCTCTGTAAGAAGAGTACTCTTAGCGCCTCGCGTCATCGGCGCCACGCGGGGAAAAGGAGAGGCGCGGGCTACGGTGGCCCGAAGGGCCCCAGCAAGTGACGGAGAGGGGCGGGTCAATGAAGAGTAAGGCTGGGAGGTGTCTGGAACTTTACCCGTCCGCCTCCCGCTCTCCCGCCCTCTTCTCTTCTTCCCCTAAGTTTCCATTTCTTTCGTTTTGGCCGCTTTGCCAGTTCAAGGATTGAGAATTCACGGGAAAATCTGCCAGCGTGCGGGGCCAGCCTGCCGCCCGCCTACTAAACGGTCCCCTCATTTCTGTCTTGGTCTTCTCCCCTGGCCTGACCCTATTTCCGTGGTATCTCCCTGCGCCCCCAGCTTCGCGCCGCTCCGCGCCACACGTCCCCGCGGACCTTGGCGCCCGCCTTGCCCTGCGTGCGCCGCGCCGGCAGACGTACGTAGCAGAAGCCCACGCGTCTGCTCCCGGGCTTGTCAGCGCGCCCCGCCCGGAGCCGGGCGGCCTTGGGTGTGCCTGGAGAGGATACCCCCCCCCC
>NW_027185735.1:10857135-11022246 GCF_028583685.1 Petaurus breviceps papuanus | reverse complement strand
TTGGCCTCCAGTACTGGCCATGTGACCTTGAACCACCTCCCGAGCCCTGTTTCCTCATCTGTTGAATGGGGTTGGACTAAGTGACCTCAAAAGTACCTTCCAACTTTATATCGTATCATTCTATTAAGGGATTTTCCTCTCTTACTCCAAGTCTTAGCTGCATTTTATTATATCATATTATTTCATTATATTATTATTAAATGCCAACGAATTCAGGAATCCTGTTTATATCAAATGGTATCTATAAAGTAGTTGAAAAAGCACTGACTTAGAGACTTACTTAAGGCAAAGAAAAGTCTCATTTTCATCCTCGTGGGGAAAATAAAAACTGCATCACACCACCCCCTCCCCAACTCAAAAGGTTTTAAGGATCAAATGAGTTAAAATGTGTACATAAGTGATAGTGATACCAGTACAAATCAAAACTAAAGGCAAAATTTTAGAATGCAAACTTAACCATGGCAGAAAGAGGAACTAGTGAAAACAGTTTTTAGTTATATTTGGTGTTCAGTTGAATAGTTTGAAGGAACAATTGGAGGTTGCACAAAGGTACAAAATTAAAATGCAAAATAAATTGCTCTCATCATGAAATGTAACAAAATTCAGGGGTCACCAATTCAGTGATTCACAGAATCTGTGCTGTCAGCTATATGACTTCTCCCTCCACAAAACAAATCACAACTCCTGCACTTTCTCACTTAGTACAATTGCTGGTTGCCTGTGCCTCCTTTTAAGCAATCCTCCTTGTACCCAGTGTGCCAGGGGCCTTCAGCTAAGTCTCTTAACCTATGAATAATTGTGGGGGACAGTCTTGTATTTCTATTTTCCAATACCTTCTGTTATCCCTCACTTTTGCTACATGGATCAGTGGACTTTCTTATGTCTCATTAGGAAACTAGGTGGTACAGTGGATACAGTTCTGAAGTTGGGAGTCAGGAAGACATTGAATTCAAATCCTGCCTCAGAGAAGCTGGGATCTGTAAAATGCTATTTTTATATTGAGTTGAGTTGAGTATCAAATGGGATAACATATGAAAAGCACTTTGTACATCCTCAACTGGTATATAAATATTAGCTATTATACATCACTTTTATATGTAATGAAGTATAAAAGATCACTTTTTATATTTTGCACTGCTTTTATATAATGCTTTTTTTGTGATGTATGACCCATAATTTTTATTCTTTGGAAAATATGATACTCCATGATCACAGACATATAATATCACTAAAAGAATATTGAGTTTTGTTTTATGGAGAAGTTAGAGGTCATTAAAAACAACAATCTCCTTAGCTTGCTCTTATTCCTGTTCAATTCTATTGCTCTCCATTCCATCCCCATTGTCTGAATTGTCTCTCCAAGGTGTGTGTGTGTGTGTGTGTGTGTGGTGATAGACTATCTCACTATATCATTTAGAAAATAGGCATTCTTAATCTTTTCTTTTTTCTATATTGATAAATAGCACAAGCTCTTTTGAGGGATTTTGGATCCCATTTACATGTATAGTGTTCCTGGTCTTAATAGTCATCTACAAGGTGACCTAAAGTGCATAGAATGTTGGACTTGGAGTGAGGAAGATATGAGTTTGAATCTTGCCTCAGGAACTTTCTAGATGTGTAAACTTGAGAAGTTACAACCTCTCTCATCCTCAGTTTCATCTGTAAATTGAGATAATATCTGCCTCACAGTTGTGGGGATCAAATGAGGTCACATTTAGAAAGTGCTATGTAAATTTTAAGGAACAATGTCACCATCTATAAGATCACCATCTTCTTCCACTCAGTTCTGGAAATCTGTCATGACAGTGCCAACAGCTTTGACAAACATATCTCTCTTTTAAGCTTCATTTGATATTCATAGTGAGGCCACATGGCATAGTTGTGCCCTCCTGGTTCACTGCCTTGTTGTGGCAGAGGGGCTTGCATAACTCTGGGGGACATAGTTTCACTATGAGCAATGATGTATGAAGTTACCCAAGATGGACAGGTCATAATGGAGAATTCTGACAAAAGGAGTGCCATTGGAGAAACCACTCCATTGGTTTCTGAGAAAAGCCCATGGACAATATGGAAGACCTTGTGTGTGGGGTCGTGAAGAGTTGGTCATGACTGCACAACAAGGCAACAACAATGGCATAGTGGATAGAGGGCTAGCTAGCCTCAGAGCCCTGGGTTCAAATGTCATCACTGGGCATACTGCCTGTGACCCTGTGCAAATCACTTAACATCTAGGCAACTTTCTAAGACTGTGTTGCAGAGAAGGGACAAACTTACATTGGTAGAAGAAATCTCATCATCTCAGATGTCCAGTCCTTATCTTGGTATTAATAATCAGAGGTTCATTGAATGAAGTTATCCCTTATATCTTTTAAGGAATAATATATAATTTCTAACATGCATACTTCAGAGACATCTTGTTGCAGGAGAGGCTTTAAGGTGATGAAAAGTGATTTTTTAAAAATCAGCAGATGAGTACAATACAAAGTTTCTCTGTACCTTTCAATCAATTGCATGACCTACCCTTCCAAGTTTATTACACATTATTTCCTTTCAGGATCTCTAAGTACAACTAATCTGGCCTTCTTGTTCCTTCACACATAATTTAACATTCCACCTTACAGGTCTGTACCTTTGCACGTGCCCTCATGCCTTGAATGTACCTCCCTCATCCCATTTTACCTCTGCTTCTTAGAGTTTCTAGTTTCCTTTGAAGCTTTTCTCAAATACCATCTCCTAAATGAAATGTTTTCCTGATCCTCCCAGTTGCCAGTGCCTCCTCTTCTTGAAATTACCTTGCATTTATTTTGTATGTACTTTATGTGTATAGCTTATTTCCTCCGGTAGACTCTAAGCTACTCAAAGGTAGATACTGTGTATTTTCTTTTTTTTTTTTTTGTATCCCCAGCTTCTAGCAGTGTTTGGCATATATTAGGTGTTTAAGTGTTTATTGATTACTTGATCATAAAAGTGTAGTCTTCCATAGAATATTTCTTCCGTAGAATATTCAACAATGTCCTCAAAATTAGTTAAGATTATTCCAATAAACTATAATTTTAATTTTTTTTCCACTAACAAGCATTTTTTCTCCCCAACTCACATACTAAGCCACTCCACACTGAAGAAAAGAAAAATAAAACCCTTGAAGGAAATATGTATAGTCAAGCAAAATAAATTCCCACATTGGCCACATAAAAATGTATATCTTGTTCTGCATTCTGAATCCATCACCTCTCTGTCAGGAAGTAGGTAGTATTCTTCATCGTCAGTCTTTTGGAATTATGGTTGATCATGGCATTGATCAGAATTCTTAAATCTTTCAAAATTGTCTTTATAATTTTGTTATTATATAAATTTTTCTCCTGATTCTACTCACTTCCCTCTCAGTTTGTACAAGTCCTCCCAGGTTTCTCAAAAACCTCTTCATTTCTTATTATAACACAATGATATTCCATTACATTCACATATAATTTGTTCTCTGTTTAATGAGTATCCACTTTGTTTCCAGTTCTTTGCCACTACAAAAATAGAGCTGCTATAAATATTTCTTGTACATATGAGTCCTTTTCCTCTTTCTTTGATCTCTTTGATGTACAGGTTTAGTAGTGGTATCTCTGGGTTGAAGTTTATGCAAAGCTTAAGGCATAGTTCCAAATTGCTATCCCAAATGGCTAGACTAATTCACAGCTCTATCAGGGGTGTTTTTAACAAGCCTATGTTCCTGAAAACTCCCCAACATTTGTCAATTTCTCTTTTTTTATTAATTTTGCCAATATGAAGAACGTATGATGGAACCTCAGAGCTACTTTAATTTGCATTTTGCTATAATTAATAATAATTAGTGATTTGAAGCATTTTTCATATGGTTACGGATAGCTTGAATTTCTTCCTTTGAAAATGAAAATAGCTTTCAGTGTTATAAATTTAAATCAATTCCTTAATATTTTTTAAACCTTTGATAGAGAAATTTACTGCAAAGATTTTTTTCCCAGCTACATTCAACTTATACCCTCATTTTTTAACTTTATTTTTTCAATTAAAATATACTTTTTTTCCTTTGTTTAGTCATTGTCAGTTATGTCTGACTCTGTGACCCCTTTGGGGGTTTTCTTGGCAAAGATACTGGAGTGGTTTGCCATTTTCTTCTCCAGCTAATTTTATAGGTGTGGAAACTAAGGCAAACAGAGTTAAGTGACTTGCCCAGGGTCACTTGGCTAGGAAGTGTCTGAGGTCAGATTTAAATTCATTTCTTCCTGACTCTAGCCCAGCACTCTATCCACTGCTCCACCTACCTATCCATCCAGACTTTCTTGAGATCCACCTTCCATGGCTATAGTTTGTTTTGCCTAAGTTAATTCCTCCCTTAATATATTCTCCATTCTCCCTTCTCTCATTTCCTTTCTGTTTCTTTACTGATTGAAATGTATTCCATGTGTATATTCTTTGACTTGTTCAGGTGAAAGTCAGTTTTAAGTGTCCTACTTCCTCTCCCCTTGTTCCTTGTTGGTATTGTCTTCTACTTGTACACCCAAATTATGTGGAATAATTTCCTCTACCCTTTCTCTCTCCATTTTTATCCCCTAGTGCGTCCTTCACACCTGCTTTTTTCATCTTTAAAGATCATCAGAACATAAAAAAAATACACTCTCGGGTCTTCTGTCTATGACCCCTGATAATGACAGGATTCTGAAGGGACATGTATCATCTTCCCACATTAGAATGAACATAGTTCATCCTTATTTAGTTCTTTTTCTTATTCACGTTGACCTTTTTATTTTTTTATTTTTCTGTGTTTGTACTTCAAAGTTCCTATGCAGCTCTGGTCTCATCATTAGGAATGCTTAGAAGTCCTATATTTCATTACAAATCTACTTTTTCCCCTGATGGATTATACTCAGTTTTGCTGAGTAAGTTATTCTTGGTTTTAAGCATGTGTCTTTTGCCTTCTGGAATGTTTTCCAAGCTCCCTACTCCTATAACTGGCTGATAAACCTTGGGTGATCCTGACTGTGGTTTCTAGATTCTTGAAATCTTTCAGTATTTTTTTTCCTTTGACTAGAAGCTCTGGAGTTGAGCTATTATGTTCCTGGGAATTTGTAATTTGGGGTTTCTTTCAAGAGGTAACCTAGTGTATTCTTTCTATTTTCACTTTGTCCTCTCGTTCTAGAGATCTGAGCAGTTCCCCTTTATGATTTCTTAAAATATGACATCCAGAGTCCAAAGATTCTTAAATTATCTCTCTGAAAGATCAATTTTTCAGGTTACATGTTTTTGATATGAGATGTTTTACATTTTCTTCTTTTTTTGGTTATTTGACTTCATTTTAGTAGTTCTTGTTGTCTTACAGAGTCATTAACTTCTATTTGATTCATTTTAATTTTAAACAAGTTGAACACTTGTTGTTTGGGTAAAGTTCTGTACCTCTTGTGTCAAGCTATTAATTCTCTTTTCAATTCTTTTTTCCATAGCTCTTAATATTGATATGATTCATATTCCTCCATTGCTACATTCATTTAGTCATCAGACAGGAATCTGAAGGGTGGCTTGGTGGCACAGTGAATAGAGCACCAGCCCTGGAGTCAGGAGGACATGAGTTCAAATCGGCCTCAGACGCTTAACACTTACTAGCTGTGTGGCCTTGGGCAAGTCACTTAACTCCAATTGCCCTGCTTTCCCCTATGCAAAAAGCAAAAAAAAAAAAAACAAAAAAATTAAATTAAGAATTTGAAGTAACGTTGGTTAAACTCATGTTTATGGAGGTTCTAGAAATTGGTCATTAGCACCATTTATGCAGAAATGTAATAGAACCAGCTCATATCAACTCAAGAGAACCATTAAATTTTCAGTGTGAGCATTTACACCTCAGAAATGGGCAAATGCTACAAATCAAAAGTTGTTTGTTGTTTTGTTGATTGTCTAAACTTAAAAAGGAATGGAGGAAATGTCAATAATGCATTAAGAGTGTATTGTGCATAAATTTTCTTCAAGAAAGTCCTTTATTAAATATTTGCCTGCACATCCCTGCTCCTGCCCCGCCTTTCCACCATATTTGCCAGCATTACTGGAGAAGCATAAATGGGCTGCACACAACTAAAGGACATTTTGTCATTTTCCTCATTGCCAGTGACCAAAGATTTCATTACTCAGAGGACAACTTACTGATAATAAGCCAGAACCTGACTGGAAACTTTTCAAGCCCTGCCAGAACTTGTACTCCATTGGCATGACCTTCGAGAATACAAAGTCACCTCTATACCACAATTAATGCTTTGAGTAGGGACTTTTGTAGAAATTCTATTCTTTTCTATTCTTCCAAAATTAAACTTATTCTTTCATTTACTTAAATTCATTTTTTTTCTATCTATGTAGCATATACTCAGATAGTCACATGGATCAGTCATCTCATTGATATGAATGTTCTTTCCAGTGCTGTAGATTGCAACCCGTCCAACCCTACAACGAGATTCTTGTCCATTACCTCCCAGAGTGTTTATCCAGTGTTCTGGAACCCTTCCTCAGTTTCTCCTAACATCACATGAATAGAAGTGAAACATTCACATTATCTACTACTGTTACTAGCCTTCACCATCTGGCCAGGCCACCTTTTTTCCTACCATATATTTCTTTAGCAACATGTTTCATTCCTGTTCTTCAAAGTTCCTCACAGGCTGGAGCCTGTTTACCCCACATCCACACTCCACGAGCTTTTCCATGGCCATCTGTGTGATGTTTATTTTCACTTCTTCAGAGACTGTTCTGCTCCATGTCTCACAACCGTATAATACCACCAGTAGAATGTTGGGATTTAAAAGGTGGGCTTTGGTGTAGCAATAACAACTTCTGCTGCTGGGCCAAGGACAGAGGATTGGAGCACCCTTTCTACTTCTAAGGGGTCCCCTTCAGCTCTGACCCCATGAATGTATCTAAACTGGGTTCGGTCATGGGAGATCTGACTTCTAAAGGGAGGGATTCAATTCTTTTTCAATCTCTTTGGCTCTTCATACCACCTTCAATCCTAGAGAAGAATTATTTAACACTTAGATTTAGGCTCATGTCTTGGGTCTCTCCAAAGGTGAGTAGAAAAGTATTTAGTGTATATTGTTGATCTTGTATAAGATGGCTACTTATTGAAGAAATTCTTTAAAAAAAAGAAAGAAAGAGGGAGGGAGGAAGAGAGGAAGCAAGGAAGGACAGAAGGAAGGAAGGAAAACAAATACTTAAAATAGAATGCAATAATATAACCACTGTTATACTCCCTTGAGAAGTTGAGACTTAAACCCTAGGATATGAATCAGTTTATGAAACTGCAGAATAAACAGTTTACATTTCACCAAACTCTTCATTGTCCAAGCAATACCTACCAGGTCTTTTTTTGGACAAGTCAGGCCTTATTTCCTCAGCAAGTAGTTATCCTTTTGTAATGGTAATGGGATTTGAAGATCTTCCATGCCCCTTGTATTGGCAAGCAAACAGGTACTTAGCACCTTGTTTCAAGTTCATGATTGTGTCAAGTATTAAGATCCAGAACTTGTGAATCCTGCAGTGGGATGAACTTGCTGATGTAACAGGAAGGGGCAGAACAAGGAGGAGCTAATACCATATATAAAGAAAAGCCCAAGCTAGAGAGCCAGAACTTCTTCTGAGAACTGAATTGAGAACTTCTGAGAGCCAGCCAGAGCTGCTGAGAACTTCTGAAAGCTGGCCAGAAGTGCCAGGAACCAGAACTGCTGGGAGCAAGCCGCGTGGAGGCTGAGGAGCTACTGGGGTGAGGAAAGAAGGATCCTTGTTTGAGGGAGGGAGTGAGAAGAGGAGGATCCTTGCTTGTTTTGAAGGCTTGATACTGTGGGTGTTTGCTGCATTGACTATGTGTACCAACTTCATGGTTACTGTAATGACTTTGACTTTCTGGTTTGGGGACTCAGTTTCCTGGTATCTGAATAAAGGCTTTGGTTCTGTCCTTCATGTGGAGAGCCTGTTACATTTTGTGATTCACAACTACACCAGTATATTCATAGCCACCATGGGTGCTGTGAATATCATGTTGTTGGTACATTTCCTCCAAGAAGCACTGTACTGTGTAGAGTAGACACTTTCTCACTGAGGAGCCAGGATCTCCAGATCGCCCAGATTCACAAAGTAGCCTCCAAAACTGGAAGTGTCTGCCTCAGATTTAGTAGTTGTCCACCTGTGATCAACAAAAGAAAAAACAATGCAGAATAGGCAATTAAGGCTCTGATATCCAGGTTCAGATTTGTCCAGGAAGGACATGTGTTCATGCAGCCAGGATGAGGGAAGGACACCAATCATCTCTTCTACTCCTCCAGTGAGAGAGTCCAATAGTACTAATAGGATAGATAGATGAAAGGGAGGAGTGGGGCAGAAAGCAGATCACCCCTTTTGAAGACATTGAGTTAGCAACTCTTTCTGCTCAGTGGCCAAAAAGGACAAGGCATTTCAGCACTGAATCACGTGTCTCTTGAAGTAAGTTTCTAGGAGAGGTCTGGCACATGCTCCCTATTTCCACTCATGCTTCATGGGATATAACCTCTGCAGCATTTGTATCCAGGAAAAACTTAGTCTCATTTGAAGAGCTTTGATATTTCCTGAAATCAATCAATCCTCTATCTTTTTCTGTTTAATTCTGGGCCCAACTTGTTATCCATTTATACTGTTTGTTCCAGATATAGCTGTTAACAGACAAGCTACATACATTGCCCATACAACTGCTTATCATAATCTGAGAAACAGACATTCTTCATGTACCTGGTCTTTCTTGTGTGGATGATCAGACCAAACCTTCTTAAGTATTTACAGTTGTCTTCCCAAAGATTCTACAATGGTCCAGAGCTTGATGCAACCAGCACAATGTCATCCACAAATAGGATTATCTGGGACATCTTGCCACACACAGGGAATTCCTCTTTAACTTCAGCTCTAAATTGGATCTGCTCCTTCACAGTGGCAAACACTTCCATTGAAGCATATTTTTCCCAGTTTGGGGCCTTATTTTTATGATCAGAGAGTGGTGAAACAAGATTATTTCTGTTTTGATATCTTGTGAGGAATCTTGAAGAATTTTTATATTGGGATAGAAATTTTAGATAGAAATCAAAGCTTTAAAGTGGTGTTTTCCTAATAGACACTGTTTTTACTTTATGCTTCTTAAGAATAGTATTATGATGATAAGTAGTTAGAATTACAACTTGATATTTCAACTTCTCACCATAAAGTTAATATTTATTCATGTAATTAATATGGCACCATGACAGCATATCATATAGCTATGTAAAAATTGACTCTGCTTTGAATTCAAAATCCATTCATGAATGTCCTAGTTTGCTCTGAGACAGAATCCCCATGAAAATGTTCTGTCATAATATCTACAATACATGACAATCATGCTTAAAATGTTTCTGGTTTTGTTGACTCAAGGTTAAAAATGGGAAAAGATGATCATCAGTAAGATTACTGACTAATAGGAAGTGACAAATTTACTCAAAGCTAATGTTTGTGGGTTTTTTTAGAGCATCTGATGTGTTGTTATTTAACTGTTTCATGTATGTGTTTTCCTGAAAAAATAAGACCAGATCTTATGCTTCTTTGGATATTCCATTGTGTCTAGAAGTGTGTTCATCACATGGAAAGACATTTTTGTCAAACGAATTGGCATTTCTACATTTGTATGGCAGGTATCATTTTAGTTCCTTATCCTCAATTTGCTCAGCTGTCATCCCTTCTTTTATAGAATATCTAGTTGAACAGAGAATACAAATAGAAGGTAAATAATAAGTAGGTTTAAAATATATATATGTATATGTATGTATCAGATAGTTACTCTTTATAATAATAATATGTAGTATTTATTTAGTGCTTTTAAGGTTTACAAGTTACTTTACATACCATCTCTCCTGATCCTCACAACCATACTAAGAGATGTATGCCATTGTTATACTCATTTCACAAATGATGAAACAGGCTTAGAGATATTAATGCTTTGCCCAGGGTTACACAATTAGTGTCTGTGGCAGGATTTGAACTCAGGTCTTCCTGATTGTAAACCTATCTCTATCCCTTCAACACCTACGTGCCTCTAGAACTACTGGTTGATTAAGAAGTTACAGGAACATGGTATATAACCTCCTCTCCTAGGGGATACAAGGTAAAAAGGCTATGGAGATACCTAAGGAGGCAGCTAAGGGAATTTTCAGGAAGCTAGTCCACAATTAGGTACAGCAGAGACTTTGGAACTTCCACCAGCAATGCCAGCAGCATATGTGAACTTTGTTTCATAGTAGATGATTGACAATGACAGCAGACAGCAGATGGAGGATGCCAGGAAATAATACAAGGCAAGAGGGAAAGAATAAGACTAAAGACCTTAGGTTCCACTCCTTATAGGGCACATGACTATTGAGACCATTGCAGACATTGGGCCTATTCAGTAGAGTGATGTATTGAACTGTAACTGATCCCATTCATGGTCCCTGGAAGCAATCACTTCTACTTGGATCCTAGTGCTCTCTGGCCACAACATGATGTCTTTGGCCAACAGGGCAAGACAGAAAACTGGAGCTATTTTTTTTAATGATTTTTCTGGCCCAGTATTGCAACAGATATCATTAAAAAGTGTGAGAGTTGTGCTCAGTGAATGCAAAGAAAAGTAATACTTTTCTCATGCTGCATATTTGGAGAATGGAAACTACTTTAGACTTGTCTTACTTTTTTTAATCTCTAGAATAAGATAGGTAGTGATAACATGTCCTATCTTGGTGATAGTAACTAATCATTTCACCAGGTACCCAGGTATCCCTAACCAGGAACAGGAAAGCTTAGTTGCAGAAGGATTTGACAGCAGCAACTTCCAGAACGAGCTACTCAAAGAAATGCTAAAGAACCCTGGTCCCAAAGAAACCTACAATCCAATTGAAAAATGATGAATGTGTAAGGAACACTGAGACCTATATAAAAAAAAAATCTCAGTGAAGGCAACATTTAGCATCCCTAGTATGTTCCTAAACTCAATTGTAAATGATACTACAGGGTTACATTATAATTTTCTGATGCTAAGGCAGAAACCACACCTACCTGATGACCTGTGCATTTCAGTTTCAGGAGATAGAGAGTATGCAGATACTCATAATAAATTGAGAGGGAGGCTGAGAGAAACTTACCAATTAGCCATCACTTTAGCTTAGAAAAACCTTGACAGAAACAAATGATGGTGTGATGATTAAATTTATTTCCCAGACTAGAAGTTCTCAAATTTTTTGGTGTCATGACTTCTTTATACTCTTAAATATTATTGAGGATCTTCCTTCAAGAGATTTTGTTTATATGGGTTCTATCTATCGATATTTAATGTATTGGAAATTAAAACACCTTATACTGTTATAAAAATAGTTTTCACCTGATGCATCCCCTGAAATAGTCTCAGGGATTCTTGGGAGGATCCACTCATGGATCCCTTAGGGATTCCTGAACCACTCTTTGAGCATCACTGACCTAGACCTTCAGCAAAGAGAAAATGTTATTGAGAAAGCTTGGTATTTAAGGGATACACAAGTTAGTGAGCACACAGAAAACTAGTCCATGGCAAGTTGTTGAGAGATATTTCAAATTACCTATTTAGAGAATACCCCAAAAGAGTGGTGGGAACTCTGTAAAGACAATTAATCACACTCATCTGTTGCCCATAGGAAAGTTTGTTAGATTATTGGATCAGCATGAAGAAATAAATTGTAATTAGCAGAGTGAGTAAATGACATTCACCAGTTATACAAAGACTGTCTGAACTAGGCAATAACTTAGAAAGTGATGGTGACACTGTGTTAAGGTAATCCAACAACCTTGCCTTTATCTAAGGAAAACTGCAAGTCAGACTGAAACTAGGGCAATAGTTTTCCTGCTTAGCATTTCATCTATAGGAAGTCCTGTCAACCTGGGGCCTCACAATTCAGATTTAGGAATCCAGACCTATAAACCTATCGTGATGATGGTCAGCTCATACTATTAGCCAACTCAAAAGTGTGATGCAAAAATGTCAACAGATTACAAGAGAGCTAGATCTACTTACGCTTTGGATCAACTAACATGAAAAATGATTATACATGTACCCAGATTACTGTAATGCTTGCCCATGTAATATATGCCCTGTATGTAATTGTGTATGTTGATTATATGTGTGTGTGTGTGTGGCTTCCAAGTTATGTATCTGTTTTATTATTTTGTACTTTATTTCTGTTTGCTTATATGCTATCATGTATATGCTAAGTGACATTGTCTGTTAGCTAGTCATTGTTTTTCTGTTCATGTAGTAGAAATTGAATTGACTTATTAGGTCCATCTCAGGGAGCATGTGGCCAGAGCTCCCCTAGGAACTTTTAGGTTCTCCATTGACAATGTGACCCAGCATTTGGGTGCATCAGAGACAACAAACTCTATGGCTACTTCCAATCATGTAGTGACTGAACCCTAAAAGGGTATTTTGGTATGATGTGGCAAACCCTGAATGATTCTTTAGTCCTCCTCCCATCCCATGTGTAGCAGCAAGCACCCTAGCACACCCAGGGTGGCTGCCAACACAGGTTCTTAGATCTGCTTCTCCAAAGGAAAGCAACTCAAAATGGGTTAACAATCATACTTTAATCAATAAAACATATATCATTTTACCTAGTTCAGGGGAAAAAGTCAACACCCTGAACTTCAGAGAATACAAATAGAAGTTACAAGCAGACAGTGAAACAGATCAGCAGACAGGGCTTCCCACTGTCTGACCATTACATCCATACCTAGTCAGTTACCAGAGAGGGAAGCACCAACATCTGGGTTTTCAAAGGGGGGGGTGCCTGAACAGCTGCCCAGAGTCTCATCTGGCCAAATCACACAACTCTTCCCAAAGTGAGCCCCACAGCAAAACCTCACATCAGGGTATATATATACTTCTCCTGGGTCAGAGAATGTCACAACCCTATTGACCCATTGCCCAATCACAAGTGACAAGGTATGGGCATTCCTGAAAAACAAGCCTCCCTCCACAGGCTCCAGGTGAGCACATTCAGCCTATTAGGGGGCAGAGTATATTTTCAAATCAGGGAAGGTTCTCAGAGTCACTTAAGCCTATCAAAGGGCCAAGGGGCAGGGAAGATCTTCAGATTCCCATTCCCATAACACCATGACAGCAGGAGGAATAATCCTGCTTCATCAGATAAAAGTAAAAATAACTTCTGGCTTGCTCTCTTCCATTGACCCTTAAGTTAGTATCTTGAAACTGTAAGACTTTCAGTGAGGAATAGCAGTTAGAGAAGAGGGACTCCCCCAAGACAACTTGTATCTTGTCCCCTAAGTGCCTTTTCCATATTGTTTCTTTTTAAAAATTCTTTATTTAATTTATTTATTTTTAATTTTCAACATTCACTTCCACAAGATATTTCAGTTCCAAATTTTCTCCCCATCTCTCCCCTCCCCCCACTCCAAGCCAATGTACATTCTGAATCCCCTTCCCCCAATCTACCCTCCCTTCTATCACCCCCTACCCCTTTTTTTTGTCCCCTTCCCCTTCTATTTTCCTGTAGGACAAGATAGATTTCTGTACCCACTGCCTGTATATCTTATTTCCCAGTTGCATGTAAAAACAATTTTTAACATTTGTTTTTAAAACTTTGATTTCCACATTGTCTCTGTTCCTCCCTCCCCATCCACCCTCATTGAGAACCAAACAATTCAATAAAGGTTATATGTGCGTAGTCATGCAAAACATTTCCATAGGGGCAGCTAGGTGGTGCAGTGAGTAAAGTGCCTGTGCCAGAGTCAGGAGGATGAGAGTTCGGTTCCAGCCTCAGACACTTAACACCCACACAAAAAAACTAGCCTTGTAACCTTGGGCAAGTTACTTAACTCCAATTTTCCTCCAAAAAGCAAAAACAAAAAAACAAAAAACATTTCCATAATAGTCATGTTGTGAAAGACTAACTATATTTCCCTCCATCTTATCCCACCTCATTTATTCTATTCTCTCTTTTGACCCTGTTCTTCCTCAAAAGTGTTTTCTTCTGATTACCCCTTCCCCAAATCTGCCTCCCTTCTATCATCCTATCTTTTCTTATCCCCTTCTCCCCTACTTTCCTGTAGGGTAGGATAAATGTTCATACCCTATTGAGTGTGTTTGTTATTCCCTCCTTAAGCCAAATCTGATAAGAGTAAGGTTCACTAATTCCCTCTCACCTCCCCCCTCTTCCCCTCTACTGTAAAAGCTTGTTCTTGCCTCTTTTAAGTGATATAATTTACCCCATTCTACTTCTCCCTTTCTTCTTCTCCCAGTACCTTCCTCTCTCTCACCCCCTTAATTTTATTTTTAGACATCATCTCTTCATATTCAGCTCATCCTGTGCCTTCTGTGTGTGTGTGTGTGTGTGTGTGTGTGTGTATTCTCTTTCATGTTTGCCTTTTCATGCTTCTCTTGGGTCTTGTATTTGAAAGTCAAATTTTCTATTCAGCTCTGATCTTTTCATCAAGAATGCTGGAAAGTTCTCTATTTCATTGAATATCCATTCCCCCCCCCCCTGAAGGATTATACTCAGTTTTGCTGGGTAGGTGATTCTTGGTTTTAATGCTAGCTCCTTTGACTTCTGGAATATTATATTCCAAGCCTTCTGATCCCTTAATGTAGAAGCTGCTACATCTTGTATTATCCTGATTGTGTTTCTGCAATACTTGAATTGTTTCTTTCCGGCTGCTTGCAATATTTTTCCTTGACCTGGGAACTCTGGAATTTGGCTACAATATTCCTAGGAGTTTTCCTTTTGGAATCTTTCAGGAGGTGATCAGTGGACTATCTCAATTTCTATTTTATCCTCTGGTTCCAGAACAGCAGGGCAGTTTTCCTTGATAATTTTTTTAAAGCAATTGGGGTTAAGTAACTTGCTCAAGGTTACACAGCCAGTTATTTTGTGTGGGTGCTAAGTATCTGAGGCCGGAACCGATCCCAGGTCTCCCAACTCTGGGGCCGGCACTCTTACTCACTGCACCACCTGTCTGCCCCAATCCTTGATAATTTCTTGAAAGAAGATGTCTAGGCTCTTTTTTTTTTTATCATGGCTTTCAGGTAGTCCAATAATTTTTAAATTATTGCTACTGGATCTATTTTCCAGGTCAGTGGTTTTTCCAATGAGATATTTCATGTTGTCTTCTATTTTTTCATTCTTTTAGTTTTGTTTTATAATTTCTTGATTTCTCATAGAGTCATTAGCTTCCATTTGTTGCATTCTAATTTTGAAGGAATTATTTTCTTCAGTGAAGTTTTGGACGTCCTTTTCCATTTGGTCAATTTTGCTTTTTAAGGCATTCTCCTTATTGGTTTTTTTGGACCTCTTTTTTACATTTAGGTTAGTCTATTTTTAGGGTTTTATTTTCTTAAGTATTTTGGGGGGGTCTCCTTTAGCAAGCTGTTGACTCATTTTTTCATGATTTTCTTTCATTATTCTCATTTTTCTTCCCAATTTTTCCTCTACTTCTCTTGATTTTTTTTTTTTTGCTTTTTGGAGGGGGGGAAGGTAGGGCAATTGGGGTTAAGTGACTTGCCCAAGGTCACACATCTAGTAAGTGTTAAGTGTCTGTGGCCAGATTTGAACTCAGGTCCTCCTGCACCACCTAGCCACTCCCTCTTCCTTGATTTTCAAAATCCTTTTTGATCTCTTCCATAGCCTGAGACCAATTCATATTTTTCTTGGAGGCTTTGAATGTAGGATCTTTGACTTTGTTGTCTTCTTCTGATTGTATGTTTTGATCTTCTTTGCCACCAAAATAAAATTCTGTAATCTGAGCTTTTTTTATACTGTTTGCTCATTTTCCCAGTCAATTACTTGACTATTTAACTTTTTGTTAAAGTATAACTCTGCTTTCAGTGTGGAGGGTGTATTGTACCAAGTTTCAGGGGTTTTGTGCAACATTTTCAGCTGCAGTTTTCAGACTGGTGCCCAATCTGTGCTGGCACAGCCTACACTGGACTTCACTTCTCTCCCAGCTCTGCCCAACAGACCTTTCCTCTCAACCTTCCAGGTTGTCTTGGGCTGGAAATTTGTTTCATTCTGTCATTTTGTGGTTCCTTTAAATTTTCAATTCTTCCAAGATGGCATGACCAAAGGAGAGATGTTTACTCCTCTCCTGGCCTGTACTCTGGTCTATGAGTGACTACAAGCACTCTTTTCTGTCTTGGAACTGTCTTGGAAGTTCTGCCACTCCAGTATTCCTCCTCGCTGTAGGACTGCCACCTAGGACTATGACCCAGATCCAAGTATGGGCAAAGCAAGAGAATTCTGCCTCACTACCAGCAAAGATTTCTCTGCAATACCTCTCTGATCAGTTACTTGATCTCCCTACTGTCTGTGGGCTAAGAGTCCCAGAATCAGCTGCTGCCACTGCCACACCACCACCTCAGGACTGGGGCCAGACTGTGCTCCTCTCTCACCCAGGTCCAACAGACCTTTCCTTCTTCTTCTAAGACCTTCTAAGTTGTCTTTGGCATTTGTAGGTTGAGAAGTCTGGAAATAGCCACAGCTATCAGTGATTCAGTCCCTTGATGCCTGCTCTGGGTTAGCTGGTGCCCAGTTTGCGCTGGCACAGCCTATACTGGATGTCACTCCTCTCCCAGCCCTGTGCAAAAGACCTTTCCTGTTAACCTTCCAGGTTGTCTTGGGTAGGAAATTTGTTTCATTTTGTCATCTTGTGGATTCTTCTGCTCACGTATTTGTTTAGAGTAATTTTTTACAGATATTTGGGGGGATCTGTGGGAGATCTCAAGCAAGTCCCTGCTTTTATTTTTTTTTTTGTTTTTTTGGAGGGCAATTGGGGTTAAGTAACTTGCCCAAGGTTACACAGCTTGTGTGTGTGTGTGTGTGTTAAGTGTCTGAGGCCTGAACCGAACTCGGGTCCTCCTGACTCCGGGGCTGGCGCTTTACTCACTGTGCCACTTAGCTACCCAAAGTCCATGCTTTTAGTCTGCCATCTTGGCTCTGTTCCTGTATTCTTTTTCTTGGCTAAGTAATTGAACATTTTTTTAAAATAGTATTTTATTTTTTCCAAGTACATGTAAAGACAAATTTTTAATATTCATAATTAAAATTAAATTTGAAGTTCTGAATTTTCTCCCTCTTTCCCTTCCCCCATCCCCTCTCCCCTCTCTAAGATGGTAAGCAATTTGATATAGGGTATGTATTTGCAATCACATAAAACATATTTCTATATTAGTCATCTTATGAAAGAAGAAATAGAACAAAAGGAAAAAACACACAAAAATTAAAAAATTAAAATAGTATGCTTCAATCTGCATTAAGACTCCATTGATTTTTTTTAAAATACGGATAGCATTTTCCATAATGAGTTTTTTCAAATTTTCCTGGATCATTGTATTGTTGAGAAGAGCTAAGTCAATCATAGTTGGTCATTGCACAATGTTGCTATTACTGTGTACAATGTTTTCCTAATTCTGCTCACTTCACTTTGCATCAGTTCATGTAAATCTTTTCAGGTTTTTCTGAAAACCTCCTGTTCTTCATTTCTTATAGCACAAGATTTATTACATTTATATACTGCAACTTGTTCGACCATTCCCCAGTTAATGGGCATCCCCTCAATTTCCAATTCTCTACCACCACAAATAGAACAGCTATGAGTATTTGTAAGGGTTATGGGATTTAAAGATCTTCCATGCCTGATAGCTTAAGCTGGATGTCACCCTCTGTCTGCAACTGTGATGTGTCACCCTTGGACCTGGCATCAAGCATATTAAGAACTGACCTCTCAAATGGGACCCCTTAGGACAGGGACAGCTCTATATCCTATTTCAGCAGCAAGTAGCCATAGAAGAAGAGATCTTCACCCCTTACCACAAGATTTTGGGGCCCCATTTGTTCGGGGTGGGGGGAATGATGGGGAGCTTGTGCTCAAGCCCCACCCTAAAATATGGTTTTCTGTGTTTATTGTGTGCTATTCTTGTTATATTGTTGTGAAATTTTGTTGACACCATTTATTCCTATTGTATTTTTGCCAAGTAAGGGATATGAAAGATCTTGGGGCTGAATGTAAGGGTTATGGGATTTAAAGATCTTCCATGCCCCATTGGACTTACTGACGTAGCAGGAAGGGGCTGAGCAAGAGGAAGCAGAAGCCAAACTAGAGTTCTTGCGGTGGCTAGCAGTGGCGGCGACAGCAGCAGCAGCAGCAGAGGCAATGGTGGTGGCATCTCGAAGCCCTTTTTGAGTCAGCCAGAATTTCTGCTAAGGACTCCTGCTGAGGACTGCCAGGGGCCAGAGCTGCTGGGAGCACGCTTCCTGGACGCTGGGTGGTTGCTGTGAGTGGGGAGAGGAGGACCTTTGCCTGAGGTAGCCTGTTCTGTTTTAAAGGCTTGAGAATGTGGGTGCTTTCTACTTTATCTACCTGTGCCAATTTCATAACTACCCTGATGGCTTTCACTTTCTGGTTTTGGGACTCAGTCTTTTGGTATTTTAATAAATTTTCTAGCTTATTCCCCCATATGGCAAGCCTGATGTATTTTGTGATGGATAATTATATCAGCATATCTGTAATTTCCATAGGCATTGTGAATATGGCATTGCTGATACAGTATTTTTGTACATGTAGGTCCTTTTCGCTTTTCATGATCTCTTTAGGAAACAGACCTGGTAGTGGAATTGCTGGATCAAAGAGGATGCCTAGTTTTATTGTCCTTTGGAACATAGTCCCAAATTGCTCTCCAGAATAGTTGGATCAGTTCACAATTCTACCAACAATGCATTAGTGTTCCCCTAACTGAATAGTTTTGAAGAGGATGTGTCCAGGTGTGGAATCAACCTCATGAGCTCTAAAGGTCCTAGGTTCCTGGTGTGAGGAAGCACTTTTATATACCTGTCTACCACTTACTTTCTGTTTTCCCCTCCAATTTGTTGGGAGAAGGGATATAATATAAAAGAAAACCATTTGTCTCCTTTTTGCATGACAGCCAAGCAGTCAATATTTTGGAAGTTTTTTTTCATTAGTTGCTTGCCTTTGTTTCTATATTATTTTAGGTTGTTAAAACTTAGATTGTCATTTACCATGAGTTTGTTTGCCTATGAATGTGCAATTCTGAATTGAAAAGGACAGACTTTTTACCCTAAAAAAGGGAAAGAAATTATTTCCCTCAGCTCAATTTGAGTTGCAGGCAGAGCCAATTAGAGAGTATATATATATATATATATATATATATATATATATAAAATAATGATTTTCTGGAGTGTATATCAACCAATCAATATTTATTAAGTACCTGCTATGAACCAGGACCTTTGCTAAGTGCTGGGAGTATATAAAGTAGCAAAAGACAATCCCTGCCCTCAGGGAGCTTACATTCTAATGAGGGAGACTGCATGCAAACAAAGCAAGCTACACACAGGATAAATAGCATGCATGTTCAGTTCCTAACTCTAGACCTTTTTTAAAAAACTTAGAAATATAGATAGACTGATAAGAAGTAAAAGGAGATCTGGGTAGAGGATTGTTACCATTTTTCCTGAGGGCACCTTGGTCTTGAAACAGCTGAGATTTGTTATTGATGTTATTTTGAATACTGGGTGTTATAGTCTTCTGCTCTTAGTCTTTATATAGTGTAAGAATCCCTTAGCCCACAAATACACTTCAAGGTCCTAATTTCTCATTCAACAAATACCTCTACATCATGGGGACCATTAGATAGCAATGCCTCATTGGACATTCAAGGGATTGATTCCAATCAACTCTAAGGACTTAATCCTTTCTGTAATTACCTGTTTGTTTTATCATCAGATGAATTTGGAGCTCCATTTGGAATTTCCTATCATTTTCAGGAATTCATTGGAGAAATAGGCTTCCTTGTACATTGTCACCAGAGAGTTTTTGTCCAGACATCTATCTCCACTGCTACGTTTATTAAATTTTAATTCTGAGCTGCCAAAGTATTACTATGCTCTTTTAGCAAAAGCAAAAACCCTAAGCCTGTGATCTTCAGAGCTTTTCCAGGTCTGCTCTGTGTCCTGAGGGGTTTCTGACTCTCAAGCAACTAAATTTCAATGCAGAAAAATGTAAAGCTTTACTTCAATAAGCTCCATCTGGCAGCATCCTTTCTTTCTCCAATCAGCATGAAGTAGCTGTTGAGCTGAAAGGAGTGAGACAAAACATCCCCAAGAGTAAAATTTGGAAGTGGATTTTATTACCAAGGGACTGCCGGGGGTCACATACCCAGATCAGACAGTGAGTTGGCACGGACAATGTGCCAGTTTTTAAAGTGAGTCAGGTTATGTAAGCTGAGACTACAATCAGTGATTTGACAAAGTATTTTTGAATTTCCCGCACATGGGAAGTTTACCCTAGACTAAGGGTGGAGATGGGGAATATCCGGTGCAGGAGGGGGGGGAGGGACAGTGGAGGATGGAGAAATATCTGCTGGGGGGGCAGGGGAGAATGGAGAAACACTCAACAAGGATTTTACTGTAGGCTGAAATTCCTGCTCAGGGATCAGTTGGGGAAGACAAGGGTGGAGTCGTACTCAACAGTAGCAGAGGCCAAGCCTTTCTCATTTCTATTAACTATACTATAACTAGGCAATATACATTCCTGCCAAACCACCAGTTTTCCAGTCAGTAACTACAGAATCTTTTTATCAGCCAAATGCAAATTACACGCTAGGAAATGGGCCATTTAGGTCATCTTTAAGTGCCTTTTCTCTGAAGCTGCTTTGTCAGTATCTCCTTCTCAACTTTCCTTATTTCTGCTATTTCCATTAGCAAAGCTGTCCACACTCCTTTCATCCTTCCATCAGTAAAATATTTGCAGATCCTATAAATCATTTGAGAGGAATTAGGATAGCAAAGTGCACACAAATAGCACATAAACAAATAAACAGCTCAAATACTGTACAGAACATTTAACTGGTAATTGCAGGACGTTAACTGGTTCAATGCAAATTAAAATTTTATTCATTCATGATAATCAGTAAATGTTCACAATTATACAGTGCACAAGCAAACAAATGTATAACCTAAATGTATAACCTTCTATCTCACCCAATACTGTGAGTAAAAGAATCACTACAGTGCTCCAAGAGGAATTGAAGAAAAAGCAAAAGTAGTTGAAGCTGATAATCTTTCCACTGCAGGTCAAAGAGGCTCTTCTTTGATGTGTGGTCAGCCAACCAGAACCAGGTACTGAATGCCATGGATGCTCTGCAGTCCCTCCAAAATCCTGTATCATGACTATCACAGAAGCAGTTTGTCAGCCTCTCCATGTGAAGCGTTTGGATCAGCTGAGCAAGCTGTTTGAGGTCTCTGCATGTGCCAGCCACCAGTCACCCTTAACCAAGATGCATACTCATTACTAGTCATTCCCTCTTCATGTTCTTTGTCTCCAAATTACAGCAATAAGTAAGCAGGGTTGTTTTCCATATACTTAACAAATATGGGATAAAGGTTATGGCATCATTTTAAGGTTGAATTCTATATTATACATAAGAAACATCACATGCTGACGCCTTTGTGATGTCTGTTTAAGTTTTGAGGTTCCTAGCATATTTAGCAAGGTGTGGTTGAGATACTCAGGTTGTGGATTTCCCTGAAGGCTGACAGGGTGTGGTTCTAGACTTATTGATTCTCACCAAGATAAATATCTCACTGATTAATTTGTTTTCAAAATCAGTGCCTTGATTAGAATGAATTCTGGCTGGGAAGCTAAATACCAAGAAATAGTCTTCCAACAACATCTTAGGAATAAGAACAGTTTTTCCAGTTTGCTCATCTTGGTCTTTATCTTTTACTTTTGGATATTTTGTATTCCAAAGTTTCCTTCCCTTAGAGTTCAGTCAGTCAATAAGCATTGATTAAGCACTTTCTATACATCATATACTGTGCTAAGTAGAGTGGATACAAAAAAAAGGCAAAAGACAGTCCCTTGCCCTCAAGGAACTCAACGTAATGGGGCAGATAATATGTAATTATGTAAAACAAAATATATACAGCATAAATAGGAAATAACCAACGGAGGGGAGGCAATGAATAAGAATGATTGGGAAAGGTTTCCTGTGGAAGGTAAGATTTTTAGCTGGAACTTGAAAGAAGCCAGGAGGTAGAGTTGAGGTGGAGAGAACATTCTAGCTCTGGGGGACAGCCAGTAGAAATGCCTGGAGCTGAGAGATGGAGTGCTTTGTTCAAGGAACAACAAGGAAGTCAGTATCATTGAATTGAAGAGTAGGATGGTTAAGGTATAAAAAGACTGGAAAGGTAAGCTGGTCTTCTAGGTTATGAAGGACTTTAAGCAGCAGGAGATTTTGTGTTTGCTTCTAGAGGTGATAAGGATTCTCTGGAATTTATAGAACAGGAAGGTGAAATGTTCAGACCTGAACTTTCAGAAAATCATTTTGGTAGCTGCTGTGATCCTGATAGTGATGGGAATGTGATTTGAACTGGACCCCTAAAAGGAAAAGACCATGTTTTGGGGACCTGGACTCCAAAGCCCCTGAACCAAGTCCCTGGCATTTGCCTGAGGCATCCTCCATCCCAGTCGATAATCCTTTTAATTACTCTTTCATTTCAACCCTTGTTGTCTGAACCTGCCCCCCCCCCCCCATTTGCCACTCCTTAATCCCATCCAGATCTTCCCACAGTATATATAGAGTATTAAAGTGTCTGTCTTTCCCCCATTAAATTGCTCAGATTCTTAAAATCCCTCCTGCAACTATTGGCAACAGAATAAACCTTGTCTCTGATTGAAAGAAGGCTTAAGTGGTGGAATTCTTTTGAGGCAGACCCATACCCTTTGCCCTGTATTTTGGGGTTCCCAGTACCCCTAGATTCAACAGTAGTAGTTTCTTCTTATTTGAACTCATTCTTTCTGGCTATTTGTAGTATCTTTTCTTTAACCTATACATTGCTACGGTGTTTCTTGATGTTTTCAATTGGAGGTTTCTTTCAGGTGGCTACTGTTGTGCCAGGTTTTCCCCATCCCCTCTACCTCAAGGAAGTGAGCAGACTGCCAGGTCAGCTCTGCTCTCCCCCACTGGGTCTCTGATTTTTCCAGTCAGCTCACCTGCATAGAAGTAGGCAGGCTTCTGGGTCAGGAGCGGGAGTTTCAAGGTGTGTACTGACCAATCACTGCTTACATAAGGCCCCCTTTATAAGCTGAGGTTTTGCCCCAGATCGGGGCTGTTACTGGCTGTTGCTACTGCTATTGCTGTACCTAGGATGTGTGGTAGTAACTGCTCAACCGGCCATGTGGCCTGATCAGCCAACATGGTGTTTTAATAAAAGGTCCATTCTAAAATTATTACTTTGGTCTTGCTCATGTTAATCAAGGTACAGCAGCTACTAATAGATTCTTTCTATTTTAACTTTGCCCTATGGTTCTAGTAATTCTAGTCAAAGATTCTAGATTTCTTGAAATATAGCATGCAGGGTTTTTGTTTGGTCATGTTTTGGGGGAAATGCATTAATTCTTAAATTTTCTTTCTTCATTCTGTTTTTCAGGTGAGTTATTTTTCATAATAGATACCTCATGTTCTTCTAGTTTTCCAGTCTTTTGATTTTTTTTCTAATATTTTGTCTCATTAAATTTTTTTGTTCTGTTTTATTTTTCAGGCTGTCCTCTACTTAGATAAGGTTTTCCACTAAGCTATTCCTTTTCCTTCCAACTTTTTCTCGAGTTAAATTTCATCTTTTTTATCTCCCATGACCCCTTGGGAACTTGTGACCAAGTAATTTTTTCCACCTGAGGGCTATTTATATCTGCCCATGACTTCCTCATTCTGAAAAAAACCTCACTTGATCCACCCGTCTCCACTAGCTATCATCTCATATCTACTCTCTTTTGTGGTTTGACTCCTTTAGAAGGTTGTCTGTAAATGGTGCCTCTACTGAAACTTCTCTCTCTAATTCTTAACTGCTAAATTAAAATGACCTTTTCTCAGTCTTCATCCTTCTTGATCTTTCTGCCTCCTTTGACCCTGCTGAACAACCCTGATACTGTCTCCTCACTAATTTTTTGTGATACCACTCTCCTAATTCTCCTTCCACCCATGTGACTTCAGTCTCTGCTGGATCTTTATCCAGATTATACTAGCTAACCCTGGGTGTCCCCCAGTCCTCTAACTTGGATCTTCTTCTCTTGTCCTTGTATACTATTTTGCTTGGCAATCTCATCAGCTCAATTACTATCTCTATGCTTATGACTCAAATCTACCCTAACCTCTCTACTGATCCCCAGTCTCATATCTCCAACTGCCTATTATAAAGCCAAGCAAGAGCAGCTTTCCAGAAGAATGCTACTGTGAACAGCTTTTAAGGTTCTGATTACACAGTATAGTGATCACTCTATTCCATAACAAATCAGAGCAAAACATTTGCAGTAAATCAAGGTACAGCATTCACAATGTTACAACTTATTACAAAAAATCAAAATACAGCATTCAAACAACTTATCACTAAGATGGCCACATAGTTTTCACCACAGTGGTCACAAAGTTTTCAACAAAGAACAATCATTTAGCAACTCAAGCATTCAATCACCTCAATCATTCAATCATCCTTAAGGAGGTTTGCTTCCTCAAGGAACACCAAGTACCATAGTCAAAGTTCTCCACTCATGAGGCACACTAAGTTACAAATCAGTCACTTATCAGTCATCAATCACTAAGTACAATAATTTAGTCAATCAGTCATTCAATCATCCTTCATCATTCACTATTCAATCATCAGAAAATACACAAACCCTCCATCCCTAGGTCACTAGTAAATTACAATTTCTCAGTCAGTACACAGTATCCAAGTAAAGTCTTCTTTCAGCTTGACTCGAAGTGGTCTCTCTGATTCCCGGGATCCCCTTCCATGGTCCCCAGGTCCTGGATTCACGAAACTGTCACCTGGGTTCAAAGGCAGACAGCTCCCAGGTCCTTGTCCAGCTCGCTGTGTAGGTCCTAGTCCACATTGGAGCTCACAGTGTCCAGTCCATTTCAAATCCTTCACAGTCTCTGTTCCTGGGAAGACAAGGCTTAACAAAGCCCAAACAGATCCATGCAAAATACCAGCATCACAGTCATGCTTCCTCTGTCTTTGACAGCTCTGGCTGGCCCTTGGAAATCCACAGCAACTCCTCAGCAGCTCCAGCTGGCCCTCAGCTCTGATTTGGCTCTCAGAAATCCTCAGCAGCTCTGGCTGGCCCTCAGACTCAGCTGAAGTTTCATCTGGTTCCAAGAATAAAATCACTCTATCCAGGTTTTCAAAATCAAAATCATTCTCTCTAGCCTGGGGGTGGGGGGGGGGTGGGGGGGGGTTTCCTCTTCAGCCTCCCTGGGTGGCAGCAGCTTCTGCCTCCAAGGAGCTTGCTCCAAGAAGATCTGACTCTCCCTCAGCCAGGGTCTTTCCTTATATACAGACAGCATTGGCTTCCTGTTTCAGCCCACCCCTTCCTGTTACATCAGCAACAGGGATTCATACCTTCTGTTTCTTTAACAGAGTCTTGATTAATTACTAAGTGCTGAGTACCTGTTACCTATGCCAATACAAAGGGATCTTCAAATTCAAATTACATTACAATTACTCCTATTAGAGAGCTTAAACTACATGTCCTGGAGATATCTTACACTTAAAATGTCCAATACTATTAATTATCTTTCCCCAAAAAAACCCATCCCCTCTTCCTAACTTTCTTACTACTTTAAGAGCACCCACAGCCTCCCAGTTACCTAGGCTCACAACCTAGGTGTCATCCTTGACTCCTTATTCTCTCCCAACACTTCTCTACATCCAATAAGTTGCCAAGTCTTACTTCAATCTTCATAATATCTTTCATATATACCCCCTGCTTTCTTCTGGCATTACCACTACCCTGGTTCAGGCCTTCACCACCTAAAACCAGGCTATTCCAATAACTTTCCCTGCTCAGTCCTCTCCCCTGCTGTAGCCTATCATCCACTCAGTGGTCAAAATAATATTCTTAAAATACAGGTCTCACCATGTCAACCCCCTCCCATCCAGTATATTCCAATGGCCTTCCTATTACCTGCATGATCAATTCTAAAATCCTGTCTGGCTTTCAAAGTCCTCCATAAAACCTGGCCCCTCCCTACATTTTCAGTCTTCTTACACCTTACCCACCTTCATATACTCTGTGATCCAGTGACACAGCCTCCTGGCTGTTCTTACACAAAACATTCCATCTCTCAGCTCTGGGCATTTTCCCTGACTGTGCCTCATACGTTGAATTCTTTCCCTTCTGATTTCTGCTTGCTTGCTTCCCTGGTTTTCTTTAAGTCTCAGCTACAAGAAGCCTTTCTCCATCCTTAATTTTAGTGTCTTCCTTCTGAGACTGTAGCCAGTTTCCTATGTGTATATATAGGAATATGTGTGTGTATATGTTCATATATATACACATATACACACATATGTATATGTGTGTATGTTGATATGTAGTTGTTTCCATGTTGTCTTCCCCATTAGACTGTGAGTTCCTTGAGAGCAGGGTCTATTTTTTGCCTTTCTTTGTATAATGGTGCTTAGTACAATGAGTGGCATACAGGTACATAATAAATGCTTGTTAACTTGATTTAACTTTTTTCCTCAGTTTACCTTTAAACATTTTCTTTACTCATAGAATTTTGTTGTTGTTATGGTATTAGGAGTTTTCTTCTGCTTACTCATCTTTCTAGCCACAGTTCCTGGATTGGGACATTGTGCTAAAGCCAGCATCTTCCCTTTTTAACCTTCTTGGATAGGGTGGCTAGGGCCTGATCCTCTCCCCACTTCAATCTGGATACTCCTGCCATTGTTGTTGTTGTTATTCATTTTTCAGTAATGTCCAACTCAATCCCATTTGGGATTTTCTTGGCAAAGATACCGGAGTGGTTTACCATTTCCTTCTCCAGCTCATTTTACAGATAAGGAAACTTAGGTAAACAGGATTAATCGAGTAACTTGCCCAGAGTCACACAGCTAGTTAAGTGTCTGAGGCCAGATTTGAACTCAGGTCCTCCTGACTCCAAGCCCAGCATTCTATCCACTGTACCATCTAGTTGCCCATTACTTGTCACTACACGGTCATGGTTTTCAGTCAGGTAGCTGGATCTTGATTCCATTTCCCTGGGCCAGGACAGAAAACTAAGATTGGAATTAGGACCAGCTCCTACCTTCTGCTTCAGTTTCTGGCATCTGCCTCAGTCTTCTGGTGGTCTAACATAGGTGCTAGCCTTAGCCCCATCTCTATCTCTTACTCCTTGTTCCTCATGAAAATTGGCATTTCCCTGGAATGAGTTAGGACCTATTATTATTTAATTAATTGATATTAATTAATTGCTATGGTCCTAAAGTGCATACTGCCCAGTTTCATCTGCTCTACCTCTGTCTCTTTAGACATTCACCTTGCAGGAACTGACTTTTTCACCTGCTATGATTCCAACCATCTGTTGCCAAGACCCCATTGACTTTACTCCTGCTTGCTAGTAATGGTGCTGGCCTTAGACTTCGCACTCCCTTGTTAGTCCTGCACCGGAATGCCTTCAGTTTTTACCTGCTTTTTTTGCAGCCCTTACCTGGATGGAGGGGCTTACTTACGCTTCTTTGGAGTTTCTTTGAAGCTTTGTTTCATCTGGTTCTCTTTTCATGTTGCCAACTTTGCCAAAAAATCACCAAGCTGCTTTTGGAAGAAAAGGGGGGAGGGGGAAGAGAGGAAGGGAGGGAGAGTTCCAAGGAAATGAGTCAAAAATGAGTCAGTAGTAATGAGAGGTGGTGATTGGGGTATTTACTCAGATCATCGCACATCCTATACACAGCAACCTTCCTATGCCCCACCTGGCTACACTTGTTTTATGTTCTCTTCTTTCCCCAACTAGGATTAAATTATGGAAGGGCAAAAACTTTATCTTCCTATTTCTTTTGAATACCTTCACAGAGTAGGGTAGGTGAATTGTCACATAGTACTTAAAACGCTCTTTTATTTTTTAAGAAATAGGTTTTTTGGAAAATATTTTGTCAGGTTATAAGCTACAACTAGAGCATTAAGCAAATGAGACTTAAGCTATGACAAAGAAAAGAGTATTGACTCTGGTATAAACAAATGGTTATTGAGAAAAGGTTACAAAAACGGAAGGAACACATATTTTGTGAAAATTTGAAGGGTTTAGACATTCTAGCAATCAAACATAATTTAATCTAGCAGCATATAAAATTTCTCTCATTCTACAAAGATCTATATATAGAATTGTGCTTGTGAAATGCTTACATTTATCATCAGTTCTTAACCTTGTAAAAATTATGTTCATTTTGGGGATGGTTAGGTGGTGCAGTGAATAGAGCACTGGCCCTGGAATCAGGAGAACCTGAATTCAAATCCAGCCTTAGATACTTAACAAAAAAAAAAAAAAAACCTAACTGTGTGACCTTGGATAAGTCACTTAACCCCAATTGCCCACCCCAAAAAAAGGCCAAAAAATTTATGTTCATTTTAATGGTTACTGCAATAGCTAAATATGGCTAAAAGTTCAATTCTGACATTTTATTGCAATATAAAGGTAACTCTGTATTCCTAAAGGTTATGGCAGCAACACACAAACTTTAGCAGGTCACATCAAGCCAAACAGACTTTAAATACAGGCCTAGTGCTAGACTGTGTCTGTCAGCTGAAGACCAAGCTAACTAAATCTGAAGGTCAGCACCAGGCTGGCCACATGAAGGTATATTTTCAAGACATAGGAATCTTTGAAGACAACCTACTAAGTTATAATAAGTTGAAATCTGTATTGTTGAAGGGAGTACCCACACTGATGCAATTTTAGATCTTGCTTCATTACAAGTACATTACAAGTTCATTAAAATTGTTAGAGTGAGAACCATTTCAGGTTCTAAAAAAATCAACTCCTATGACAGGGATATATATTTAGTCTTAATAACTTTGTCTCCAACATTAAAAATGTATAAAGTGTAACTAGTGTTATTAGAGGAACCCCTTCATTGATATTCTAAATTCAAAATCTTCTCATGGAGATGGGCATGTGTTCAGACCCTTTCTAGTGGGCCATATGATTTGGGCCCTTGCTAAACGACATGAGAGACCAGTGGCTCATGGTTTGTTCCTTCATCTCTGTGGTTATTGTACATCAAAAAGAACTGGATGATTGAAATTAAAGGATTGTCCCCACCCTTTAGTAGGCTTTAGAAGGACCAGATGTGTCTGATGACACCAAAATATTTTGGATAATGAAAACTTTAAAAGGCTTAGGTATTTCTACTTCATACTTCACAACTTTTTCTATTTCTTTGTTATAAACATTCCTTAGCATTTTAAAGACTCTTCAAATAACAAAAGAAATAAAACATATGGTTACATCTATAAGGACCAGATGTGTCAAATGATGCATGTGCTTAAGCACTTTGTGCTTTTGTTGTTTTTAAATCAGAGGAAATGCTCCTGTACTTTTTTCTGTTGGGTCATTTCTTTGCCCGTATTAATCTATTCCCCTTGGAGTATCAGTAGAATTCATAAAATATTTATTAAACTTTGTGAATAATGTACTTGTAGAGCAAAATAAAATTTTATTTTCACATGTATTTTCCATCATTTTACTAATTTATTTTTTATTTTTCAGATTTTCAGAATTTGTAGTTTTCTTGCCATAATAATATAGCTTTGTTTGCATCCTTACTGATAAAAGCATTTGAGAGATTTTCTGATGTCTTTTTAAACTACTTTTAAAACTACTATCTCGTTTGACTTATCCAATGGTGAACTTTCCAATAGTGAATTTGATGAAGAAAATGCTACAACTTCAATGTTTGAGGTAGAAAAAGAATATTCCTAATTTGACGCTAGTGATTATTAACCTATAAAGTTTCTTCTGAAGTTAACAATCTAAAATGTAACGAGAATGAGGTTCTTGTGAGAGTTAAGTTTATAATAAAAGATGGTTCTTCTTGGCAATAGGCTGCTACTTCTGAAGCAGTGTAAGGACACTTGCAAAAACTAAATATTATTATACTTCAGTCTGACCCTACTGCATATTCTATAACCTATGTTGTCAAGAAAAGTCTTGAATCTTCTTTTTGATTTTTGTTTAGTGAGCTAATACTTAGAAACATTCAGAAATGTACAAATGCTAAGGGCTGAGTAAATACAATGCTAACTGTTTTGATACATTGGATTAATTGGAAAAGTTCATTGGTCTTAACTGTAACTTGTGATGTTATTGGTGGAAGAAATCTATCCTTTAAAAGTATGTGGAAAAAAGAAGAAGAAAAAGTATGTGGAATAGGTTTTAGGGGTGTCCTTTGTTCAATAAAATTATGCCATATAATAGATTCCTAGATGTAATGAAAGTACCTTTGCTTTGGTCTGAAAAATGAAAGGAAGCAAAATTTATTTCAGGAAAAGTTAGTTTGGCATCCTCACTGTGGAATCTTTTTACTTAAAATTTATTTATTTATATTATTTATTACTAATGATATTTATTTTTATTATTTTATTTGTTATTTATTTATTATTAATGTATATATAACAGTCAATAAACAATTGTTGCCTTGCAAGGCACACTATAAATTTATTCAATACAAGTCAAATAATCCAGGCAAATTTGACCTGAAATTTTGGTTGACAGTAGACACTAAAAACAAATCTTTGTTCAAAAGATTCCCTTACTTGTTAAAACATGATTCTAGAAGGAACCATACCAGTAAAACTACAGATGTAGTGTTGAAGCTCAAGAAACCACTATTCAGGGGGGGGAAAGCTACAATGTAACACGTGATAATTGTTTTACATCCTTCCATTTTTCATTGATGCTTGCAAAACAAAGTTGCATCTTGGTTGGGACTATTCCTTAAAACCATAGAGAACTTCCAGAAATAACAAAGACGCAAAGGCTATAGCATGAAATTCTGGTTTTGAAATCTACAGAAAAACCTAGAGTGACATTAACATCATACCAGTGAAAGAAATCCAAGTCTATTAGTGTTAAGAATACCCTCCATTTAAATGTTCAGATTCTAGCAGGGAACAACACTAAGCAAAAGCTAGATGCTGTCCGATTTTACAAGAATAAGGTAGGAGGAAATGTTCTTGACCAAATGGTGAAGCATCATTCAGTGAAAGTAGGAGACGGCCCATGCACGTTTCCTAAAAAGTGTTAGACATGACCTTCATTGGCAGCTGGATAATACATTTAAAAGTTTGTAATTCAAACATTGAGCTGCTAGGTGGCACAGTGAATAGAGTGCCAGGTCTAGAGTCAGAAGACTCATCTTCCTGAGTTCAAGTCTGGCCTCAGACACTTACTACTTGTGTGACCCTAAGCAAATCACTTAACTCTGTTTGCTTCAGTTTCCTCATCTGTAAAATGGGATGGAGATGGAAATGACAAACCACTCCAGTATCTCTGAGAAGAAAACCCTAAATGAGGTCACAAAGAGTCAGACACAACTGAAAAATGAATGTACAACAGCTCAAATATTAACTATCAAGAATACAACTGGGGCGGCCAGGTAGCACAGCGAGTAAGAGCGCCAGCCCCAGAGTAGGGATGAGCTGGGATCGAATCCAGGCTCTGATACTTAGCACCACACCCAGAAAGGTCGTGTAACCTTGAGCAAGTTATTTAACCCTGATTGCTTTAAATAAAAAAAATTTTTTTTAAAAAGAATACAGCTAAAAGATGAGTGAGGAGCTCACTGGAGTTTGTCCAAGTGGCAAATTAGAAGTTACAGTAACCATGGTTGAAGATGTGGAAGTTCAACCAAAATATACCACATTTGTGACACTTCAAAGTGTCCACAGGACTACAGAGGTATACTTAATTTGCAAAAAACCTGTTTACAGCAAATGTATGACTAAAAAGTATGTAAATTGTGATCCCTAAATAAGTGATTGCAAGGAAACATATTTGATAATGCATATTTTCTTTCTCCCATATGTGGAAATGCACTTTATATACAAGTCATTTACAAACAAATATTATCATTTTACTTTTGAATTAAAATATTTTCATCCCACTCTATTTCCTTTGTCTTATAGACTTTTTAAAAAATGTACCATTTCAATTGGTCTTTAAGGGATCTCTTAGCACTTATCTTTCTAGTACTATGAAAAACTAAAGAGAAAATCTTTACTTTTCTGTCTTCCCTTCTCCTTTGAGCACTTCTCATTTAGAATGGATTTAGTAGCTATGAAGAATATTTTACAATGGCCATGCAACCCATCACCTCTACAAAGCAATGGCAATCTTCATATAGGCAAGTCTGAAACTGTCCAAGTCCTCTTCTGTCTCTTTTTCTTTGTGCTTCTTTGCCTACACAGAGGTGACAGTAATAACCCTGAGAGATGAATGTTTCCAGCTTTGGTAGCTATTTTATGAATTTGAGAGTCCCTAGGTTCTAAGTAAGTGCCAATTGCCCATCAGGTGGTGTTCAGCTTCTATCACTCCGCTGAATAGTTCCTGCAACTATAACTTCTTGGTGAAGAAGATGCATCTCTGGGAGAAACCACTGGGAAGCTGTTGTAACTCAAAAGACTAAGAAAGCCCGAGTCATTCCCTGACTGACCAGAACATTCAATCCTGGGAGGTGTGTGTGTGTGTGTATGAATGCACAACTATCCTATACCTGTTATTTACTTTGAACATCTGTAGCAGCAAGCACCCCAAGCGTCCTCAGAGTTTGCAGCTACCACAGGTTCTTGGATCTGCTTTGTTAAAGGAAAGAAACTCAAAATGGGTTATCAAGCTTACTTTAATCAATCAGACATATATCATTTACCTTGTTCAGGGGAAAAAGGTCAGCACCCCGAACTTCAAAGCATACAGGCAGAATTATCAAGACAGAAACAGATCAAGTAGACAGATTTCCAAACTGTCCAACCATTACATCCATACCCAGTCAACATCTGGGTTTTTCAAAGCCGGGGGACTCTCAACAACAGCTTCCCAGAATTCAGATCAAATCACAGAACACTTCTCAAAGTGAGTCCCAAAACAAAGCTACACATCAGGGATTATATAGCCTTCTCCTGGCTCAGAGAATGTAACAACCTTTTGGACCCACTGGCCAATCAAAAAGTATCTACTGAAAAACAAGCCTCCCACCCCAGGCTCCACGTGCACTTTAGCCTAGGGGCAGGGAAGATCTTTAAAATTTACATTCTCATTACAACATCAAAGGCCTTTTCTAGAAGGGACTCTCTTACATTTTATGGAAGATTGTATACATGAGCCACACCTAAGGTATATTTAAGAGATTTTCCCCAGAACTATTGGTCAGCACAGTGAGCCAGAGAATATGAGGAAATAAACCTGACTCCTCTCATTTAGAATATAGGCTCCCCCAAGATCGAACTCAGTTTGTGAGCACAGAGCAAGAAACCGTTTTCTAGGAGGGCCCACTTAGGTGGCAGGTAACAAAAACAAGACTAGCATTCAGCTAAGTCAACAATAAATTTGTAATAATGATGCTCTAAAGAGGTTTTTTCCCCAAGTGATTAGGGAGTTCAATCATTTAGACTTTTTAATTAAGTATTCCAGACCTTGTAATTAAAAAGGAAAACACAACAGTTGCACATGCTGTTTTCAGTAACAGTTGTTGAACCCTATGCAGTCAATTACTCAGTCATGCTGTTATGATACTGTACAGACTAAAGTATTTTGGTGCACATAGTACTTAGGAAGATTCAGATAACGCTAAAGACTGAAAGACTGAAATTTTTTCCCTGCCTTTATAATGGTTCCATTTTTAATTTACTTGCTAATTTAAAGTTATTTTTCACCCTAAGTAGAGATATAGGAGAGAAATAGAAAGAAACAACTCCTTGGAAAATCATAACTAATATTTTATTATGTAAACCACAAAAGGAATTTGTCAGTCATATGATACTGATTTCTAGTTGATATGGGTTATCTTACTTACCTAAATGGTTACTAAGATGCTATTGGTCATGATACAGGTGATTATCTGACTTTCTGGACAGAAGTCAAACTGATGGGGTACAGGCTGTGGGAACCCCCTTGAATCTTCCCACTTGATCTGGTGTTCCCCAGAGGCCAAAAGCCTTCCATTAGAAATATGAGTGAATCTCTTTTACCCTTAACCTAGCCTAGCTCTCCATTGTTTGTTATCTCCAATAGCCTTCAGCTTACCTCCCACCCTTGATCCTATCAAAAAATATATGACCAAATCAGTTACCCTTAAACTAGACTGGCCTCCAAATTGCCTACAGCTGTTTCCCACCCTTGATCCCATCAAAATCCCATTCTCTTAGTTCCTGGAGTCCAACCTCAGTCACATGGAGATCCTCCCTAGACTTGTCCTCAAGACCTCCCCAAACCCCTCTCCTAGACTACCCCTAGATCCCTCCCATAATCTTTCTGTATATAAGATCCATCTTCCCTCCATTAAGGTGCTCAGATCCAATCTAGCTCACTCAGTCTATGTCAGATTGTTCTGGCCCACTTGTCCATATAAGCATCGCAAATACTTAGGCTCCTTAAGAGTCTACCCATTATGAAGAATCTTTAATAAACTTTGTTTTACTTTGGCTTAGAGAAGACAAGTCAAATTCATTTGGCAAGACCTGGCATGTCAGTATCTTGGGGTCTCAAGCACCACTAAACCCCAAACCTCAACAAAACTATTCTCTTGAAGGCTTTGTTGTAGTCTAAAACTGAGAGGGAAGGCTTTCTGCCTTACACAACCAGAAAGATTGGTAAAAACAACTTTACCTAATGTGAGTATAATTTAGGAATATTTTGAGTAGAATCTACAAATTCTGACCTTTAACCTATAAAATAGATTTGAGTTTAAAGAAAAAAAAGAAAGGTTGATAAAAAGGCGAATTTTAACTAGGCATAATCATATTAACTTTTTTCTTCTTATTTATTTTTATTTCTGCAGTTGTTAAAAGATAATACACTAAGATGGGACCTTATGGGTAATCTAATCCAAGCCCTCATTTTACAAATGAGGAAACTGAGTTCGCAAAGATTTGAACTAGATCTTTTGACCATACTACCTCTTGATGCCAGTGTAACAAAATCAAGGGCACATTTGTTCTATTTTGTTCCTTTTCATATAGAATATATAATTAGATATTACTCTTGTTTTTTTTTATTTTTTAAATGCTTTATTAACTTCTGATTTACATCATTCGTTTCCGCCAGATTTTGAGTTACAAATTTTCTCCCCGTTTTTCCCCCACCCATCCCCCCAAAACAGCAGTCCCACAGGATATCCCCACCTCCAATCTGCTCTCTCCCATATTTTCTCCCATACCCGTTTCAACTTTTCCAGTGGATCTCTATGCCTCAGTGCCTGTATATCTTTTTTTCTTAATAACATGTAAGATGGTATTAATAATAGTATACACACACACACACACACACACACACACATATATATATATATATATATATATATATATATATACATATATTTGAATATTTGATTTTAAAACTTTCAATTCCAGATTCATTCCCTTCCCCCCCTACCACCCACCCCCACTGGGGAGACAAGCAGTTCAGTATAGGTTGTACATGTGCGGCTAATGCAAAACAATAACATAGTAGATGTATTGTAAAAGACTGACTATATTTCCCTCCCTCCTATCCCACCTCCCATTTGTTCTATTCTCTACTTTGATCCTGTCCCTTTTCAAAAGTGGGTGCTTCCAACTTCCCTCCCCCCCAGCCTGCCCTCCCTTCCATCATCCCCCCTCACATCCCCTTCCCCCCCTATTCTCCTGGAGGGTGAGATCCCCTATTTAGTGTGTATTTCCCTCCCTCCTCAAGCCAGATTCAATAGGAGTAAGCTTGACCCATTCCCTTTTGCCTTCCTATTCTTCCCCTCCATTGTAACCATTTTCCCTTGCCTCTTCTGTATGAGATAGCTGCCCCACTCTGTCTCTCCCCATCTCCTCTCATTATATTCCTCTCATCTCTTAATTTCACCTTTTAAGTATCATCCCTTCCTGTTAAATTGGTCCCGTGCCCTCTATCTATGTATACCTGTAAATGTATATACACACATTCACATATGTATTCATATGCCCGCATATCCTCATATAAAGATATATATATATATATATATATATATACACACACACACATTTCTAATCCCTTCAACTACTGAGAAAAGTTTCATAAGTTACAATTATTGTTTTTCCATGTAGGAATGTTAATAGTTCAACTTTGGCCAGGTGGCTCAGCAAGCAAGCCCCAGTGCCGGGATAACCCGGATCAAATCCAGGCCCAGACCCCCAGCACCACACCCAGAAACAACAACTGGCCATGCAACCCCGAGCAAGCCACTCAACCCCGATTGCTTCAAAAAAAAAAAAATAGTTCAACTTTGATAAGTTCCTTATGATTTCTTTTCCCTGTTTACCTTCTCATGCTTCTCTTGCTTCTTATATCTGAATGTCAAATTTTCTATTCAGCTCTGGTTTTTTCAGCAAGAATGCTCGAAAGTCCTGTATTCCACTGAATGACCATATTTTCCCCTGAAACAGGATACTCAGTTTTGCTGGGTAGGTGACTCTTGGTTTTAATCCCAGCTCCCTTGACCTCCAGAATATCACATTCCAGGCCCTTCGATCCCTCAGTGTAGAAGCTGCCAGATCCTGGGTTATCCTGATTGTGTTTCCACAATATTCAAATTGTTTCTTCCTGGCTGCTTGTAATATTCTCTCCTTGATCTGGGAATTCCAGAAGCTGGCTATATAAAACTCCTAGGAGTTTTCTTTTTGGGATCTTTTTCAGGAGGTGATCAGTGGATTCTTTCAACCTCTATTTTGCCCTCTCGTTCTAAAACATCAGGGCAGTTTTCTTTGAGAACTTCCTGGAGGATGCTTTCCAGGCTCTTACTTTGGTCATGGCTCTCAGGCAGTCCAATAATTTTTAAATGATATCTCCTGGATCTGTTTTCCAGGTCAGTGGTTTTTCCCATGAGATATTTCACATTGCCTTCTATTCTTTCATTTGTTTGGATCTGTTTAACAGCATCTTGATTTCTCATAAAGTCATTAGCTTCCATTTGCTCCAATCTAATTCTGAAGCAATGATTCTCCTCAGTGAGCTTTTGAGATTCTTTTTCCATCTGGCAAATTCAACTTTTTAAGGCATTCTTCTCCTCATTGCCTTTTTGAGTCTCCTTTGCCATTTGAGTCAGTCTGTTTTTTAAGGTGTTATTTTCTTCAGTCAGGCTATTGACTCTCATTTCATAATTTTCTTTCATTGTTCTCATTTCTCTTCCCAATTTTTCCTCCACTTCTCTTATCTGCTTCTTAAGGTCCTCTATGGCCTGTAACCAGCTTGTATTTTCCTTTGAAGCTTTTGGTGCAGGAGTTCTGACTTCACTGATTTCCTCCTGTTCCATGCCTTGCTCCTTCTTATCCCCAAAATAGGAGTGTAATGTTGGAATCTTCTGTCTGCTTTGTTTCCTTTGCCTGCTCATTTTGCCACTCAATGATTTGACTTTTGGGCTTTTTGCCACAGTAGGACTCTGCCACCAGACAGGGGAGTTTTCGTCCCAAACGCTGGGGTTTTCTCAGCTGCTGGAGGTATTAGATGGGTGCCCTCTCTGAGGTCTCCACACGCTCTGGCAAGCTGGACACACACCCCAGGACCTCCACCCTAGACTGCAATCCAGATCCAAGCAGGTTAAAGCAAGAGCGATTACCCCTCAGACTGGTGCTTGGTCCCCCTACACTCTGCAGGCCAGGGGCTGAAGCCTCCACGTGGCGCTGGCAGGCTGTGCCAGCGTCTCAGCGGTTTCTCACCCCGGGGGGGTAAAAGCCACGCACTCCCACTTACTGGGTTCCAAAGTCCAGACTGCACTGGCCTCTCACCTTGTCCTTCGCATCTATGTATTGATAAATCTGGAAACGGCCACAGCTGCTGCTGATCTGGAGTCCCTCTGGCTGGCGGCTGGTCAGGCCCGCCCTGGGGCTAAAGCCTCGGAGTGGTGCTGGGCTCCGCTCCCAGAGCGTTAAGCTGGCCGATTCCTGCCGGCCTGCCGGGCTGTTTTCAGCAGGAGGTTGGCTTCTCTGTGTCATTTTGTGGGTTCCACAGCTCCAAAGTTTGTTTAGAGTCCCCTTTTTACATGGTTTGGGGAGGGTGGAAGCCGGAGCCACGGGAGGGTTGTGCTTCTACTCTGCCATCTTGGCTCCGCCCCCCCAGCCTCCGATATTACTCTTGTTCTGGGATAAAGTTCTATGTAATATTCAAAATGTATGTATGTAGGAATTTTTATAAAAATACCAAGTAAAATTATAACTAACAATTGCTTGCTTATTTAAAAAAAAAAGATTTGTGGCCCAACAGGCTTACTATACTGAGATTCTAGACTTAATCTCACAACCCCCATACATATTAACTGTTTGGGTCCCCAGAGCAAGTATGGATACATCTCCCCACCTCAGTCATGGTTCTAGGGGTACCTCTGAGGGGTCCTATGGTTCTTTCTAATACTATTGTCCTGATACCCCATCCCACTGTGTTCCTCCCACTGTTAATCGATGGTGATTGCTACCCCAATATCACCTGCCTTTGCCAAACAGTATCTCCTCAGTATCATTTAACCAGTTTGATACTGCCTCTGGCACTTTTTTCACCTTTTACAAAGGGATATTTCCTGAAAGATGTAACAAGAACCAAAAGGATAAAAACATCCTTCCCAAGTGGGAGCACACTCTCTACAACTCAGGCTCCCGGAAACTCAAAATAGTTTCTAGCATTTGCACCATCAAGTTCATTTCTGAGTGAGGTATAGTTAATGTAGACCAAGTTGCTCCCTGTTTGCTTCCAGGTTGACCCACTGCTAGGCTGGACCCCACAGTCACTCTTTGGAGCTGCTCTGTCTCCAGGGTTCAGTCACCGGACCTTATAGGGCTTTCTCAAAATTTCGAGATCTTATGAAGTCAAATACCAAAGGAAAAAAGAAACAAACAAGAGGTAGTCTCATAACAGATATATGTTTGCTTAGTAAACCATACACTCAAGGGCCTAGGCAAACAGAAGGGTATATTTCAACTGACCAATTCTCCAGGGCTCAGAAAATCATCTTTCCACCTTGCAGACAGAAGGAAAGAGCAACATTTGGCTAGCTAGTGCCTTTTGTGTGAATACTTAGTTCTAGATCAATAGTCAGTTAAAAGGCTTTTTTTCATTATGCATTAGTGGATAGGAAATAGTTACACAATATCTACTTGCTCTGAAGTGGAGGCTAGGACCCTTCCATTCCACATCATCACAGGCTTCTAGAAATTGCCTCACCACCACCCTCTTCTCCTCACCTTACCCTCCACTCCGCCCCATGAAGACTGGCAATAGGCAGAACCCCCTATATGTGTCCCAAGATGGAGCCTTCATCGAAAAGTCCCCTATTCCACCCCTCATTACAATATCAATCAGATATTACTTTCTTAAATAATATTCAAATAGAAGACTTTCTGAACTGAGAATTGCCTGTGAAGGTAACTGTATGTAAGGTGGATTTTAATGTATGTAAGGTAGATTTTGTTATTCTTTTTTAGATGTTAGTTCCCAGGATAACAACCTACTAGTTCCCAGGCTCATGACTTGAAAAATATCTCACCATATTTGCCCAGTGAGATATAAGGATAAATAATATAAACATTTGAGTTAAATTCTAAATAACCCAATGGAAGTGCAGTCACCATGATATTGCTAAAGCTAATGTAAACTTGTGAGACTATAGCTGGCAAATTGCCTTCTTTGTGTGTTACCTTATAAACCAAGTGAGCACTGGTCAGTAAGTAGGGAATGGGGATGCACAGACTTAAGGAATGTGTATGTGTGCATGCCTTGACCAGAGAATGCACAAACTGGAATGCTGTGCTTGTCTCGATTGGCCCCTCGAGACTTAGAGGATACTGTAGAAACTGGAACTCCCATTCTTGCCCACCCCTGCAAGAAGAATAATTAGAACATGCTGTAGGAGTTGTGCTCCCATTATCAGCAACTCCACTGAGAAGAATAAAATAAAGTAAACTTAATTAACCCCTTGTTATGTCTCTGATCCTGTCTTTCTGGTTGCCCAGAAAAACCTGCTAGAAAAACTTCCATGTTATCTCCTGCCCTACAATTGACATAGTTGGTATCTCCTGTGTTATACTAACTCTACAATTAAATATTCCTAAATTGGTGGAACTTATACCTCACCTCATTCAGGGAAAAACCTAGGATCCTAATCTCTTCTTTACATATATTAGGCCAATAGTTTTGTGTCTGTCCTACATAAAGTCCTCCTGTAACAACCACTTACATTAACCACTTCAGCATTTTCCCCAGATATGTATCTAAAGGAGAGACTACAAGGATCACTTGCTATAACTTCTGCTATTTGACAGTTTTCAAAAGAGCACAATTAGTTTTCCATGATCTCCTAATGCCTAAATCTTATTAACTTCGCCAGGAACACAATCATAAATTCAATTATCTGTACATCTGTAACATGATTTTATGGTGTTTAAAAAGGTTCAAGAGACATTAATTTCTGGGTAATCTAATCATTTTATTAATGATGCCAACATTTTAATAGAAGCAAGGTCATTTGACCTTTTGGGTTGCTGAAAAAGTGTTTGCTATAACCAGCAAGTTATCTTGACCAAACTCAATTAGTCTCTACCCTGCTTCATTTTGTATTTCAAGGCCAAACTTTACTGTTATTCCAATTATCTTTTTTATTTTTGGAGGAGGGAAGATAGAGCAATGGGGGGTAAGTGACTTGCCCAAGGTCACATGGCTAGTTTTTGTGTTAAGTGTCCAAGGGTGGATTTGAACTTAAGTCCTCCTGACTTCAGGGCCAGTGCTCTATCACTGTGTCTCCTAGTCACCCCTCCAATTATCTTTTGATTTCCCATTTTAGCATTCCAATCCCCCATGATGAACGTGACAACTTTTTTTATATTGTTTCCAGAAGATGTTACATCTTCCTCCTTTGTGTTGGTTTTTCTCCATAACTAAAATTTCTCCCTCCAAAGCTCCAATTCTTAGAATTCCTGGTTTTAAAATTTAGCTCAACCAATCTAACCTTTCTGGAGAGAGATTTGGAACTATGCCCAAAGGGCTATAAAAATGTGCATACCCTTTGACCCAACAACACCACTTCTAGGGCTGTATCCCAAAGAGATAATACAAGTGGGAAAAGGGCCCATATGTACAAAAATATTTATAGCAGTTCTTTTTGTGGTGGCAAAGAACTGGAAATTGAGGGGATGCTCATCAATTGGGGAATGACTGAACAAGTTGTGGTATATGAATGTAATGGAATACTATTGTGCTAATCCTGAGGCACCTGAGTCATTAATGTTGGTGGGATGGGATGTTGTTCTGTCTTTGTCCCATTCCATCAGTTCCATCTGTCATCACTGGCACCATAACTGTCCACCTGTAAGTTTGGTTAAAAGAGGTAAACTAGGTGATTATAAATTCATATTGTTTATTCCCTTAAAACTAACAGATATGTACTGCACAGAGACAAAACATAAGTTCTGTCTTATAAAAGAATGACCAGATTTAAATATGTTTTAGAACAATCCCAACTCAGGGTCTCTATGTCACTCAAAGTTATACACTCCATATATGTCTAACCACATTATGAGAAAGGAATTTTCTCAATTGAACAGGTGGTAAATACAATAAGATAGGAGAGTTGACAAAGTATCAATTGAAATTATGACCCAGTATATCTGTGTTTTCTTTACCATTAACATGACATAACACAGTATAGGTCCATAGACTATTAAGATAAGAAAAAATCCCATTATTCAAGATAGTGTCTGCTTAAGGTGCCCTGTCTTGGTAGTCATTAACAGAAGAATGCTCTGGTCAGCTTTGTTGATATAGGAGGCATTCTCTGAGTTTACTCAAATCTGTTAGGTCAAGGTGCTTCTGGTTGATTATTGGGGTTCAAAATGATATTAAAGGATTATCAATACAGAGCTTACATTTCTGCCAGCCAACAAAGTAGTAGGTAAATGAGATGTAAATTGAAAGTAATATTTACAGAACAGACAATCTAACACACCAGAAGAGACAAAAATGGCTTTGCTATGAAGTAAAAGAGGTCTCTAGATTGGTCCCATCCCCTGGTACTGGCACTTGCTACCTTTGAGCTGTCCCTCAGGCACTCACATTATCTTCAGTACCAAATATAGGTCTTCTGATAGGCTGTCATGGCTTATCTCTCAATGTACTGTCTGCTTCCATAGTCAGTTCTCCAGTTCCTTCTTCCTACTTGCCCAACTCACATGGCTCCTCCTCTTCCAACTCCTACTTTTCAAAAGAAAAAATGTGACAAGGTTGTAAGTCAAGGTTATTCCTTCCTCAAGTCCTTCTGTCCCAAAAGTAAACTTTATTCCTCCACTGGGCAAAGAAATGTCAAAAACCAGCTTCTGAAACCAGACATAGTATACTTAACATTTACAAATATACCACACAAGCAGTAAAATGAACAGCAATGCTGGTGATAGTCATCTAGGTGTCCCGAGCAATAATTTCAGGATTCTGGTCACAGAAAATATATATCAATAGTATATGTGATCAGCTACATGCCTGAATTACATACAGGGTAAGTCTCACGCATGCGCGCGCGCACACACACACACACACACACACACACACACACACACACACCACAATAATATAGGGTGTCACAAAAGTTTTTTTAAAACTTAAAACCCACTAAGACCTAAGGGACATACTGAATATCCATATACAAAGAAAAAAATTTAATAAGTCTAACAATTAAACAATGCAAATTAGCAATAAGCCATCAACAGGATGACAGAATAATGGACATTTTCAGCATTAACATATACACAGAAAAAGCAGGAATGCACAACCAAACAAAAAAAAATTTGGCTACAGTATTTGTACAATATTGATACACAATCTCTGCATAAACAGCAAAGCAGTAGCATAACTTGGCATGTAGCAATTAACATATATATATCACTAAACATATGCAATTACATGCAAAGAACATTGTATAAGTAAACATTGGAATTATTAGCTGGCTGCATGTGCAATCACTTTCCTAGTTCCATTTTTAACATCCTAGGTTAATGTGGAACACAGGATGGACAGATCTTGTGACCTGATGATCAATTTGCCCCCATACCTCAACTAAGTTGATGGTATTAGATAACCATAGTCCTTCCTATAGTCTATAGAACTTCTACAATCTTTATTGGAATTTGTGGAGGATCTAATCTATCATCATTACTAAATTCTGTAGATTGTCTATGCGTCCTAGGAATCTCAATGCCTGAAGTTCTTAGCAGGAAAGGCCCTGCTTCTGAATTCAGTTCACTCCCCTTTTCAGAACTGGGTCTAAACAAAGGTGTTGGGTTATAGAAAATGGTGTCTCTTTGCTGGGGATATCACTTTCTGAATCAGCATCTGGTTCAGATAGTCTTTGTTCTTTGGAGGTAGCTAGTTTTTGTTTTTTTTTTTAGAATTCATTGAGATAAACATCCATCATTTGTCTCTACCTCCTCATCAGAGAGTCAGTAAGTCATTGGGATGGTTTGTCTTTACAAGGTCCCATCAGTCTCTAGTGCTATTCTGTAAATAGTCAGGTTGCCCAGACTTAACTCCAATGGGAGTTGCTTTTCATCAGTCTGCTAACTTGAACATCAAAGTTTTTTCAGCAGAAATCATTCTACTTCTGGAAGGTCTTGGCAATAAATTTGGGCATCATACTATCATTTGTTTCCATCAGAGTCCAGAAATAAGGTTGCTGCTAGTTGGTAAACTTTTTTTAGTCTTCCCATTAAGAGATTTATGGTTGTGAGTGTCTGCAGTCCTTCTTACTATAGTACCCATGCAATATTCATAGCACCCACAATCACAATAAATATATACAAATATTCTCACGTGGTGCTCAATTGCAAAATATAGGAGGTTCTCCATATAGAAGACAGAAGCAAAACATTTATTCAGATACCAGAAAAACAAATCCCAACACCAGGAAAGAGAATCCATCAAAGCAACATAGAAGTTAATGCACCACAATGTAGCAGAGAGCCACACCATCCTTTAGCCTTCCCTCAAACCAATATAAGCCTATGGGTCACAGCAGGTGGCAAAAAAATTTTTTTTACTCACAAGCCTGACTGACTCCTTGCCTAAGCATCCTCTCTCTCCCACCATCTCTCTAGATATGACTCCCAGCTTCCTGTGGGCTCTGCTCCACCCATCAGCAAACTCCTCCCACCACAGGCTCCATGTGATTACACTCAGCCTATTGGGGGCAGAGTTTATTTTCAAAGCAGGGAAGGTCTTCAAATTCCCCCAGGCTTATTAAGGGGCAGGGTAGATCTTCAAATTCACATTACCATTACACTTACCTGAGTCCCTTCTTTCCTGATTGGTGTCTCCCTCCATTTTAGAAAGTACCCCAGCTCCGCTTTATCTCAGTCACATTGACACTCTCTGGAATCCTCATTCTTCTCCTGGCCTGTCACATTGATATCCTGGAGAACCCTACAACCTGAGGTTCCCCTCTTCTGATTAGTCATCAGATTAAAGAAGGAACTCTAGGTCCCTCCTTAGGACCACCGTTCAAAAAGGACCCAGGCATACTTCATCTCACTCAAACCTGTAATCTCTTTCAAGAATGCTCATTCTTCTCTTCCCCTGCTTTATAGGCCCCATGTGATTGCCTTATATTTAGCATTTCAACTTTTTTTTTTTCTGTGCTGTCTTCCTGTCTTAGAATGTAAGGTCCTTGAGGGTAGGTGTTATCTTGCTTGCTTGTATTTTTATCCCAAATGCTTAGCTTGGAACATATGAAGTGCCTAATTATGCTTTATCCATCTCTATCTTCAATGCTTCCAAAGAACAAATCAATACATATGCACGCCTCTAACCCAAACAAACAATTATTGTATAAAACTTGTTACAAGGGTTCTTTTTCTTTTCTTCCTTTAAAATAGAGGGTAGTAAAGTAGAGAGAAAATAAATTCTTTTTAATTAAAAAAATAATGTTTAACAATTATAGCATAAAGTCTCCTCCATTATTCTTAGTGGAGTTGCACATATTTACCAAAAATGAAACATGTTGACTGCACTGAAATTTTTGTTCTGATCTCAGGTTAAACAGCATGGAATTGAAACATTGAGGTTGTGGATCTCCTTGAGGTTGATGAGAAGATATAACTCTAGACTTCTTGAAACTTTCCAGGGGGCAGAGTCAAGATGGCAAAGTAAAAGCAGGAACTTTCTTGAGCTCCTGCTCCAACCACCTCCAATACCTGTAAAATATGACTCTAAACAAATTTTAGAGCTACAAAACCCACAAAGTGACAGAAAGAAACAAATCTCCCACTTAAGGCAGCCTGGCAGGCCAACATGAAGGGTCTATCACACTGGGCTGGGAGCCAAACACATGTGAGGCTTGTGGGCCCAGACCAGCAGCACAGACCAGCCAGAGCAGACTTCATGGGAGTGAATCACTGGCAGTTGCGGTGGTTTCCAGACTTCTCAACCGATAAATGCCAAAGAGAAAGTAAAAGATAAGTGGGGAATCCTGTTGATCTTGGGTGAGAGAAGAGCTTGGTCAGGCCCTTGCCCCCAGGGCAGCAGAGGTAATGGCAGCTGCAACTGCTACCACTGCTGCTGCTTCCAGCTCCAGGCCTACATATTGTAGGGGGACCAAATGACTGTCTAGAGGGCATTTTCAGGAATCTCTCTGCTGGCACTGAGGCAGGATTCTCTTGCTTTGCCCTGCTTGGATATGGGTTGCAGTCTTGGGTGGTGGTCCTGGGGTGAAGAGTGCTAGTGTGGCAGAGCTTGTTGAGACTGTGGAGAGAAAGTCCTCCTCACAGTTCTGAGGCAGGTGCCTGGAAAAATCTTTGACAACAACTGCACAAAACCCCAAAAACTTGGGACACAGCACTCTCCACTCTGGAAGCAGAGTTCTACTGTGGCAAAGAGCTCAAAAGTCAAGAAATTGGCTGGCAAGATGAGCAAACAGAGGAAGCACAGACTATACAATCATTTTTGGGGGACAAGGAGCAACAAAACATAAAACCTGAAGAAGACAGCAAAGTCAAAGCCCCTGAATCAAAAGCTCCCAAGAAAAATATGACCTCGTCACAGGCCATGGAGGAGCTCAAGAAGAATTTTGAAAATCAAGTAAGAGAAGTAGAGGAGAAATTGGGAAGAGAAATGAGAATGATGCAAGAAAATCATGAAAAACGAGTCAACAGGCTGACTGAAGAAAATAACACTTTAGAAAATAGACTAAATCAAATGGCAAAAGAGGCCCAAAAAGCCAGTGAGAAGAAGAAAGCCTTAAAAAGCAGAATTTTCCAGATGGAAAAGGAATTTCAAAAACTCACTGGAGAGAATAATTCCTTCAAAATGAGACTGGAGCAAATGGAAGCTAATGATGTTATGAGACATCAAGATACTATAAAGCAGATCCAAACAAATGAAAAAATAGAAGGCAATGTGAAGTATCTCATTGGAAAAACCACTGACATGAAACTTTCCAGAGCTCATATTTCCTTTACCAACTTGCTCTCAAAGTCTCTACCTTGGTCAGAATAGATCCTGCCAGAGAATCTATTCACTTAGAAATATTTCTCCTCCAATCTTTTAGGAACCATGCACACTTTACTTTGTTCAGTCTTAATAAAATGATCAGTCACTAACAATATATTATTTTTGTTCTTTCTATCTCCTTCCAGATATCAAACATCAGTGTAAGTTCGAGAGGTTGACTAGAATTTATATTCTCCAAATACATAGTGTGAGGTAGTAGTGCCTTTATTTGAAAAGAATGAATACAAGGTCTACACTTCTTAGTAAAATCTGCTACATTCTTGGGCCTATAAAATCAGTTTCTTTCCAGCTCCAAGCTCTTTTCTTGATACCTATGTCCAAAATCATCATGCAATGTGTTCATGACAATAAAGCGCTATGTGTTGGGCATCACCACCTACTTCTTAGAACCACGTGTGGGATCAGTTACACTATTGTACAGCATTCCATTGTATAGTTCTCAACTTTATCGCTGTAGCATCCTAGTAAATGATAGTTGTAAATGTAGTTCAGTTTTCAGTCTCATTACCTCATTTGGGATTTTCTTGGCAAAAATGCTGGAGTGGTTTACCATTTGCTTATCCAGTTTATTTTAGAAATGAGGAACTGAGGCAAACAGGGTTAAGTGAGTCTTCCTGACTTTAGGCCAGCCTTCTCTTTACTGTACCACCTAGCTGCCCCTTTTTTTTTCATTCTTCAAATGCTTTATTAACTTCTGATTTACATCATTCATTTCTGTCAGATTTTTTGTTTCATAAGTTACAATTATTGTTTTTCCATGTAGGAATGTTAATAGTTCAACTTTGATAAGTTCCTTATGATTTCATTTCCCTGTTTACCTTCTCATGCTTCTCTTGCTTCTTGTATCTGAATGTCAAATTTTCTATTCAACTCTGGTTTTTTCAGCAAGAATGCTTGAAAGTCCTCTATTCCATTGAATGACCATATTTTCCCCTGAAAGATGATGCTCAGTTTTGCTGGGTAGGTGACTCTTGGTTTTAATCCCAGTTCCTTTGCCCTCTGGAATATCATATTCCAAGCCCTTTGATCCCTATGTGTAGAAGCTGCCAGATCCTGAGTTATCCTGATTGTGTTTCCACAATATTCAAATTGTTTCTTCCTGGCTGCTTGTAATATTCTCTCCTTGATCTGGGAATTCCAGAAGCTGGCTATATAAAACTCCTAGGAGTTTTCTTTTTGGGATCTTTTTCAGGAGGTGATCAGTGGATTCTTTCAATCTCTATTTTGTCCTCTGATTCTAAAACATCTGGGCAGTTTTCCTTGAGAATTTCTTGGAAGATAATTTCTAGGTTCTTTCTTTGACCATGGTTTTCAGGTACTCCAATAATTTTTAAATGATATCTCCTGGATCTATTTTCCAGGTCAGTGGTTTTTCCCATGAGATATCTCACATTTCCTTCTATTCTTTCATTTGTTTGGATCTGTTTAACAGCATCTTGATTTCTCATAAAGACATTAGCTTCCATTTGCTCCAATCTAATTCTGAAGCAATGACTCTCCTCAGTGAGCTTTTGAGATTCTTTTTCCATCTGGCAAATTTGGCTTTTTAAGGCATTCTTCTCCTCATTGCCTTGTTGAGCCTCTTTTGCCATTTGAGTTACTCTTTTTTAAGGTATGATTTTCCTCAGTCAGTCTGTTGACTCTCATTTCATCATTTTCTTGCATTGTTCTCATTTCTCTACCCAATTTTTCCTCCACTTCTCTTGTCTGCTTCTTAAGGTCCTCTATGGCTTGTAACCAGCTTGTATTTTTCTTGGAAGCTTTTGGTGCAGGAGTTCTGACTTCACTGTCTTCCTCTTGTTCCATGCTTTGATCCTTTTTGTCCCCAAAATAGGAGTCTAATGTTGGATTGCTTTGCTTGGTTTGCTTCCTTTGCCTGTTCATTTTGCCACTCAATTACTTGACTTTTGGGCTTTTTGCCATAGTAGGACTCTGCCAACAGACAGAGGAGCTTTTGTCCCAAACGCTGGGGTTTTCTCAGCTGCCGGAGGTATTAGATGGGTGCCCTCTCTGAGGCCTCCACACACTCTGGCAAGGTGGACACACACCCTGGGATCTCCACCCTAGACTGCAATCCAGATCCAAGAAAGTTAAAGCAAGAGCGATTACCCCTCAGACTGGTCGTTTGGTCCCTCTACACTCTGCAGGCCAGAAGCTGAAGCTGCCACGTGGTGGTAGCTGTGCTGCAGCCCTCAGCAGCTTCTCACCCTGGGGGCAAAAGCCAATGCACTCCCAAGTACTGGGTCCCAAAATCCACACTGCACTGACCTCTCACTTTGTCCTTAGCATCTAAGTGTTGATAATTCTGGATCACCACAGCTGATGGGGATCAGGACTCCCTCCAGCTGGTGGCTGGTCAGGCCTGCCCTGGGGCTAAAACTCTGCTCACGAGGGCCTGGACTTGACTCCCAGAACACTGTGCTGGCCGATTCCTGCCTGCCTGCTGGGCTATCCTCAGTCGGAGATTAGCTTCTCTGTGTCATTTTGTGTGTTCTGTATCTTCAAAGTTTGTTTGGAGTCCCCCTTTACATGAATTGGAAGTGGTGGGAGCCGGAGCTGCACGGAGGTCCTGCTTCTACTCTGCCATCTTGATCTGCCCCCCCTTCCCCATCTGCCCCTTGTTAATGGTACCTGACTCCTTTAGTGTCATTGCCTTGTGATTTTCTTAGTTTGTATCACTTCCTTTCAGTCCATCAATAGTCATCTGCTCTCTCTGAAAGCCAGTAACAGATACCTGAAGCACCAAAGATTTGATAAGTGAAACAAAGTTCACATATGCTGCTGGCAGGCTATTTGGTGGAAATACCACACCCTTAGCTAACACAGCATAGTTCTTAATGAAATTGTGATAAATATCCACCAAAACCTAGAAAAGTCTTTAGATCTTAAAGATTATAGAGATGTGGTCAATTAAAGAGCACTTCTATCTTCTCTGGGTCAGTGCTTATATCTTACTGTGAAACTGTATGTGATTTGAGTACTTGAAAGGAGCTCTGCAAAACTGGAATATTTTCACTAACAACTTTAGACTGTTTTCCTGATCCAATACTTTCATCAGTCTTTCCTCAGGTTCTTCCATTCCAAAGGCAATGGTTAAGTACACTTAAGGTACACTAATCCTTGAAGGTAGTTCATATTTTCAACTACTTTTTCTATCAGTCACTGGAACATAGTAGGTTCCCCTGGGATGCCTGATAATGAATGTTATCTTGCTTGGAGATTTGCCTCAGTTTATCCTTTTTGTTAAATTTTACTCTTGATAATGCTTTTACAGCCTATGAAAGGATTGGGACTTGGTGGACTAAGTGTTAAAGACTGGAATATATAATATTAAGCTTGAAGTTTCCTAAAGAAGTAGTTGATATTGACAGGAAGATGGATGGACCCTATGGTTCTTGTGTGTCTGGACCCACCAACCATTTGTGAAGCATCAACATGGATCAGAGCCAACTCCAGTCTATTCAAAATATTGGTAGGATACTACAAACAAGGTACCCAATATCTGCATATGTTAACTATTCAAGTGGCATGTGCCCAACTCTACTGGAGAAGAGAGGCAAGCAGCCTCTGTGAACTTCATGACAGTATTAGTGGGGCCTGAGAAATTTAACTTTGGAGATTCTCCAGTATAAGAAGAATGGAAAGGAGTGGTTGAGGTAGAAATTCAGTAATAGGATGAGTGTGTTTTTGCTACTTAAGTGTGATGTGTCCAAGGAGCAATTTATGAGATCCAGCTCATTAACTCCTGACTTCTGGAAACAATCTAGGCAAGATTATCAATAAGATATGAAAGAACTTAGAAATCATCTCAAAGAACTGATGGTCAATAGTATCACCACAGGATCCAGCAGCCCATATGCATCATTCATGGTGATGGTATAGAAAAATGGAAAGACACATATGCATGCAGACTTTGAAGAATACAATGAGAGTGGGCCATGCTACATGTGTGCCATGCCAAAATTTCTAGCCCTGGACTTTCCATTAGGCAGTCAGTGGCTCTAAAATATCAGACTTACCAAGTGGATACTATCAAATTCCTATAGCAGAGAGAGGAAACAAAACTGTTTTCATCTTCTCAAATGGATTTTGCCATAGGAATCTGATAGTATCCACTTTGTAAGTCCAATACTTTAGATTGTTTCCAGAAGTCAGGAGTCAGTGAGCTGGATATCATAAATTACTCCTTAGAAATATCACAAAAACTTAAGGGGTGGCTAGGTGGCTCAGTGAATAAAGTACTGGCCCTGGGGTCAGGAGGACCTGAGTTCAAATCTGGCTTTAGACACTTAATACTTATTGGACGTGTAACCTTGGGCAAGTCACTTAACCCCAATTGCCTTGCCTTCCCCCTTCCAAAAAGCAAAAAAGTAAGTGAATCATTCCGTCATCTTTTTCATATACCTCCCCCTCCACTGAGCAAATTTTTTAGAAACCTGAAAAATAAAGCTTCAACATATGGTCATATAGTCCAGCAAAACAAATTCCAACACTGAATGTGTCTGAAAACACATCTTAAGTTTATCATCTCTCTGTCAAGAGGAAAATGATATGTTTCATTTTCACTTCTTTGGACCCAGAGTTTAGCATTATGTTGATCGGAGTTCTGAAGCCTTTCAAAGTTTCATGTTGCTTTTCCTTTATAAAGTTGTTATCATTGTATAAAGTATTTGAGTTTTTTCAGGGTGAACTATCTGGTATAGCCTCTCCAAACTGCTTGAACACTTTCACTTTGTCAATTGACTTTTCAGACATCAATGAATATTTTTCTATGCTAAAGCAATCTTTATAAGTTCTGAAGATACAAATCCAAGACTGAGGGCTAAAGCCCTCAAATAAATTCCACCCAACAGTCCTTCAACCCCATGGATCAATCTAGTCATGACTGCTCTTTCAGGTGACACTACTCCCCTTCCTCTTACTAGACAGGTGACTGTCCAGTTTTGTCACAAATTTGAACAGTAATTCCCCTTTGTGCTTAATGATCTTGCTAAACTCAGCAAATACCATCTCAGCAAATAGACCAAGATTGTAGAATCATTCACACTTTCACAAAGCATCTGTGATGTGGGATTCCAGAGGGTTTCTTTTCCTTAAAGATTGCAGGTAATTAATAGTGGGTCCTTCAAACAATTTTGAAAGACGTAAAAAGTCTGATCAATTCAATGACCACATGATTCCAAGGGATTTCTAATGCATATTACCCACTTCCTAACAAAGGTGGTAGACTCAGATTATATATATAACATTTTTATATACATATGCATATATATATAGACATACATATATACACATACACATTATATACACATACATTTGTTTTTGTGTGTATATATATATGTGTATACATTTATATGTATATGTGATGATAGATAGATAGATAGATAGATAGATAGATAGATAGATAGATAGATAGATAGATAGATAGGATACAACTATTTTGGGGATTTGTTCTGATTGTACATATATTTTTTAAAAATTTTTGTTGTATTTTTTTGTCCTTTTGGAAAGAGGGAGGCAGGGCAATTGGGGTTAAGTGCCTTGCCCAAGGTCACACAGCTAGTAAGTGTTAAGTGTCTGAGGCCGGATTTGAACTCAAGTCCTCCTGACTCCAGGGCTGATTCACTGTGCTATCTAGCTGTCTGATTGTACATTAATTATTTATTAAAAGAGTTATATTTCCCCCCAGTGGTAAGAGAGAGAGAAAATAAATGCTTGCTAATTGAAAAAATAAAAATTAAAGTATATCCTCTGACACTTTCCAACACGATTCATCTTTTTCCTCTAAGATACTTGCCAATTCTATGGTAGTTAGCCCAGACTTCCATGCAGTCTATCCCAGGAGGACAAATGTCCTTCCCTGAGAAGACTCCATCTTGGAGTATGTATCTGTCTATAATCTTGGTTCTGCTCACAGGTGATATTTCTGTATATGACTCAAGGAATCTAGGCCTCACTTGGTCCATAAGTGAGGCTTTTATTTCTAATATAGAGAATATGGACTCAGTCTCACCCAGAGATAAGGTATCTATATCTATTCAGAAAGAATCTTACTGCAGCCTCATTCAATCAATCAATCAATCAATTAACAATTTACTAAACACTTACTATATGTCAGGCACTATGCTAAGCAGTGGGGATATAAAGAAAAAAGTCTGTCTTCAAAGAGTTTATATTCTAAAGGAGAGACAACATATGTAAAAAAGACCTAACTGTGACTTAAGCCCACCCCTCAGCCTCTTTGTTAAAGTGCTCCTTATTCAATAAGACCACATATTTCTGGAAGAACTTCCTCCTACTCTCCAGGCAGAGGTTTGCAAGTCAATTCCCAGGTACTGGGATTTTATGGATACAGAATTAGATGAAGGATAGACAGATAGATGAAGAGATGAATAAATAAAGACTAGATAGATGAATGGAGAGATTGCTGGATAGTTATACATATCATTTCTTTCGCATTTACTCTGTGCCTGGTATAATGCTAAGTTCTGGGGATACAGATCCAAGTAATGAGACAGTTCCTGCCCTCAAAGAGCTTATATTCTAATGGGGAGAATTTGATCAATAATTAACTTTCTTTCAGCTCTGAGTCCTCTGACAGAAAACTGTTCAGACAGTTATAAATCTTTCTCTCCTACCACTCCTGGTTGCTACAGTATAGTTCCTTTCCCCTGCATTTGAGTAAGAATACACATACCTTAGTAATGTAGTGGTTAACCACACTTATAATTATTGATTTCAAAAACAAAGCAGGGTTCTAAAACTGGGGTCCATGAACTTATTTTTTTTTAATATTTTGATAACTACTGGGGTCCATGAACTTACTTTTTTTTTTTTAATATTTTGACAACTATATTTCAATAAACCTGGTTTCTTCTGTGATGCTATATGTTTCATTTTATGCATTCAAAAACATTATTCTGAGGAGTTCATAGTTTTGACCAGATCAACAGAGATCCATTGCCTAAGAATCCTTGCCATAAAGGTAAACAAACTTTTAAGAAACAGATAAGTCTCAGGAAATAGGCACGCACATTTTGGAAGAGAGGGAAGGGTGAAGAGAAGGGAAAATAAAGGAATCACCACCTTGGGCTATAATTGAGTGATTCTCCAATATAGTGTCTATCCCAATAGTCCTCATGCATTTTCTGCCCACACAGCCCTGATGCTGAAATCTGGTGCTGAGGGTCTCATGATTGATACTACTTCCCTTCACTTTTTCCTACTAATCACCAGTGAAACTATTTGTTATGATGGCTTCCCTTGTCTTGTTGGCTCCTATCTCTTACTTTTATCTAAAACTCTGACTTCTCCCCATCCTCCTCATCTAAAAGCCTTTCCTTCTCTCACAACCCCTTCATATTATATTCCTTTACTACAGTCTATGATAAAGAAATGGTCTTTTTCTGTGCAAAGGCCAACCTCTCTACATATACCCTTTATCCCATCCCCTCCCTTCTTCTCCAGAAAATTGTCCCCCGTATCATTCCCTCCACTTTTATCTTATTTATCTCTATTTACCTACTGATCATTTCTCTGTTGCTTATAAATACACCCTAGCCCTTCCCAACCTTTAAAAATAAAACCTTCACTAGTTAGATATTAGCCATAATCCTATATTTCTCCCTTTCTGAGCCGAACTACTTGGAAAAAGTCATCTCTACTCACTGCCTCCATTTCCACTCCTCTCTCTTTCTCTTCTAAATCTTCTAAAAATCTATCTTCTGAATTCATTAATCCACTGACACTGTTCTATTCAAAGTTACTAGTGTTTTCCTAATTGCAAAATCTATTGGCCTCTTCTCAATCCTTAACATTCTTGACCTCTGTACAGCATTTGACACTACTTTCCATTGCTCTCAGATACTGTTTCTTTTCTGAGTTTTTGTGACACTGACCTCTCCTAGTTCCACTCCTACTGACTACTCCTCCCTCTCCATTGCTTATTTATTACACTGTCACATACCCACTGATTATGGATATCCCCCAACGCTCTGTCCTGGACCTTCTTGTCTTTTCTGTCTAGATTCTTTCACTTGATTCCATCAGCTCCCATGGGTTCAATGGCAACCTCTATATAGCCAGCCATCTTCTCCCTGTAGAGCTCCAGCCCTGCATCACCATGTACCCTCTAGACATTTCAGATTGGATACCATATAGAAAGGTCAAATCCAATATGCAAAAAAAAAAAAAAAACCGCTTGTTCTATTCCTCTCTAAACCCTCTCCTTTCTAAATGTCCTTGTTTCTTTTGAGAGTACATAATACTTCTAGTCACCCAGCCTAAAACTTCAGTGTTATCCTTTTCTCCTCACTCTCAGTTAATATATTTAATAAATTGCCAAATAATAATTATGAATCTATAACAATATTAGTTAACATTTATGCAGTCAATCAGTCAACAAGCATGTATGTAAGTGTCTACTAAATGCCAGGCACTGTGCTAAGCTCTGAGGCTTAAAAGAAAGGCAAAAAACAGTCCCTGTTCTCAAGGGTCTCATAGTCTACTTGAGAAAAACAGCTAACTATGGACAAGCAAGATATATACAGGATAAATCAAGAGATAAGCACTGAGGAAAGGCACTAAAATTAAGAAGGATCTGAAGAGTCTTCCTACAGAAGATGAGACTTTTCTGAGACCTGAAGAAGCCCAGAGGTGAAGGGAAGGGCATACCCCGTATGAGGAATATCACTCTAAGCACTTTAAAATCACTCTAAATCACTAATCACTCTAAAGCAGTTTACTTATATTATCTCATCTGAACTTCACAACAGCCTTGTGAGAGCAGTACTATAGGCATTGTTATTTTCACTTTACTAGAGAGGAAATCAAAGTTGACACCCAAGGTAATAAAGCTAGTAAATAATCAGGGCAGGATTCAAACTGAGATTATTCTGATTCCAAAGTTAGCTCTTTACTGTGCCAAGTAGCTGCTGAATCTTGTCTTTCTGTCATGGCAAGAACATTCACTTTATTAATATTTAGAAGATGTCAGTAAAAGAAAAAATTCTGCACGTTAAGTTATAATGCTAGGCAGAGAGTAGCAATAGGTGGTATGTAGAGAAATATGCCTCTGTGAGTCAAATGGGCCTCTTCATTTTCTTTAGATACTTAATAGTTTATAGAAAACACATATTCATGAAGGTTCACAACTGGCAAGGCATTCCTTAGCATTCCTTGGAGGTAGTTTGTCATGTTTCAGGGGAAAATAAATAGGATTTTCTAATCTGTTAGTCTGTCATTGACCTTGGGAGTCCCAGATAGTGTGGATTCTGCTTGCCTTTGGTTGTCCTTACACAAGTAAAGGAAAGAAAAACATAGGGTTAGATGAGACTGCCCACTTACACTTGAAATGGAAACTTATTCTAGAATGGCATTACTGATGTCAAGAAGGGAAAATACAGTGTCCCTTGTTCTCTTCCAACACATTTCTATCTTTACAACAACTCTAGAATACATTCCTTCCTCATCATGCACAAAGCTACCACCCAAGTTCAAACCGTCACCACTTCTCACCTTGAATTCCCCTAGAATCAAATAAAAATTCTGTTTGACATTTAAAGGTCTTTGTAATTTGACTCCAGACTCCATTTTCAGACTTATTTCATGCCTATGGTGCAGCCAAACTGGCCTTCTTGTTGTTCCTCCCACAAGATGTTTTTTCATCTCTATCTCCATTGACTTTTCCAAGGCTGTCCCGCTTTCCGAGAATGTACTATCTCTTGACTTCTGTTTCCTTCAAAGGTCAGTTCAGATCACACCTTCTACATGAAGCCTTTTCTGATATCCCCAATTCTGAATGCCAGTCCCAGCCAATAAAAACAGAAATTATCTGGCTTTTATTTCATATATAAATAATGAGTGTATGTATGTGTATATATATATATATACATATGTGTATATATGTATGTTTGTCTCCATGCTGTCTTCCTTACTAGAATGTAAGCACATTGAGAGTAGGCATTATTTAACTTTTGTCTTTGTGACTACCACATTCATAGCCCGGGGCTTAATTGGTGCTTGTTGACTGACTGATTCAATAAAACCCTCTATGGAGGGATGAATGAGAAAATGTAGCTAAGCATACTGAAAAGTAAGAAGGAATGGAGGATTTATAATAGAGGAAGCAACATCATGAAATCATGATTCTATAAAACCTCAGTTATTATGTGATTTTTCTTTTTAATTTAACTGCTACCCAGATACTCATTAACTAAAACCAGTACCCAAGATGGGAGACAGCTGGCTCCTTCTGTTACCTCCATACCTGGGTTGAAACCAAGCATTCTTCCCATTGTTTGTCAACACTGCCATCTCCTGACCAGAGGAAACACTTATGTCAGCTTTTGCTCCTGCTCCATGTCTATTCCAAGTCATGCTGACCAGTGACCAGCAGTAAGAGACCCACTGCTGCTACAAGCTTTCCACCTTATCACTGGGCTAGACAAAGGTCTGTGATTGACCCTCTTTGCTGAGCTCTCTGCAAAGTGCTATGCTAAGATTATGCCTGAAAATATGTACCATAAGTGATGGGTGAAATAGCAAACAAATTTTAAGAAATGTAGATGCTACATGTAGATATTATTATGAAGATACTGCATGTAGAAGAAATATAGTAGATGTTATTATGAAAATATTTGTTCCCAATTTCACATTGTTTACAATTTGTTTATTATTCTGCTTTTTCCTTACCCTTTGGAGTCAAAACTTATAAAATAACTTTTTTTTATTTCTAGAAGAATTTAAACCTTTTTAGCAGCCTCAACGCTAACCATAGTGACAGATTCCATTGAGGACTGTGTTGGCTCATCAGGGGCTACTGTTTGCTCTTGTAGAGAAAATCTTCATCAGAAGATATGTTATGGCCACAGTTCTCATAATACAGAATTTTATAACCATAAAGGTAAACAAACTGTTAAGAAACAGATAAATCGGGGCGGCCAGGTAGCACAGCGAGTAAGAGCACCGGCTCCAGTGTTGAGAAGACCTGGAGATCGAATCCCAGGCTCAGACACTTAGCACCCACCCAGAAACACCTGGTTGTGTAACCTTGAGCAAGTTACTTAACCCCAATTGCTTAGGGGTGGCCAGGTGGCTCAGAGAGTAAGAGCACTGGCTCCAGTGTTGGGATGACCTGGATCAAATCCGGGCTCAGATACTCAGCACCACACCCAGAAATAACTGGCTGTATAACCTTGAGCACTTAACCCCGATTGCTTTAAAAAAAAAAAAAAAAGAAACAGATAAATCTCAGGAAATAGGCATGAACATTTTTGGGAAGAGGGAAGGGTGAAGAGAAGGGAAAATAAAGGAATCACTACCTTGGGCTATAGTTGAGTGATTCTCCAATATAGTGTCTATCCCAATAGTCTTCATGCATTTTCTGCCCACACAGCCCTGATGCTGAAATCCAGTGCTGGGGGTGGGAAGAGTAGTGTCTTCACCACTTTTAATTTTATTTTTCAAATGCTTTATTAAGTAAGTTCGGATTTACATCATTCATTTCCACCAGATTTTGAGTTACAAATTTTCTCCCCATTTTTCCCCTACCCACCACCCCAAAATAGCAGTCCCACAGGATATCCCCTCCTCCAATCTGCTCTCTCCCATATTTTCTCCCATACCCCTTCAACTTTTCCAGTGGATATCTATTGCCCAAGTGCCTGTACATCTTATTTCCCAATTACATGTAAAATACTATTAATAATAGTATATATATATATATATATGTATATTAAACATTTGATTTTAAAACTTTGAATTAAAGATTCATTCCTTTCCTCCCTTATCACCCACCCTTACTGGGAAGATAAGCACTTGAGTATAGGCTGTACATGTGTGGCTAATGCAAAACAATATCATAGATATACTGTAAAAGACTGACTATATTCCCCTCCCTCCTATCCCACCTCCCACTTGTTCTATTCTCTACTTTGATCCTGTTCCTTTTCAAAAGTGGGTGCTTCCAACTTCCCTCCCCCCCAGCCTGCCCTCCTTTCCATCATCCTCCCTCTCATCCCCTCCCCCCCCTACTCTCTTGTAGGGTGAGATACCCTATTTAGTGTGTATTTCATTCCTTCCTCAAGCCAAATTCAGTGGGAATAAGGTTGACCCATTCCCTTTTGCCTTCCTATTCTTCCTCTCCATTGTAACCATTTTCCCTTGCCTCTTCTATATGAGATAGTTTACTTCATTATGTCTCTCCCCATCTCCTCTCATTATGTTCCTCTCTCACCTCTTAATTTCACATTTTAAGTGGCATACCTTCCTGTTAAATTGGTCCTGTGCCCTCTATGTATACCTGTAAGCATATATACACATTCATATATGTATTCATATGCCCATATACCATCATATATAGACAAATATATATATATATATATATATATATATATTCCCTTCAACTACTGAGAAAAGTTTCATAAGTTACAATTATTGTTTTTCCATGTAGTAATGTTAATAGTTCAACTTTGATAAGTTCCTTATGATTTCATTTCCCTGTTTACCTTCTCATGCTTCTCTTGCTTCTTATATCTGAATGTCAAATTTTCTAATCAACTCTGGTTTTTTCAGCAAGAATGCTTGAAAGTCCTCTATTCCATTGAATGACCATATTTTCCCCTGAAAGATGATACTCAGTTTTGCTGGGTAGGTGACTCTTGGTTTTAATCCCAGCTCCTCTGACCTCTGGAATGTCATATTCCAAGTGCTTGGATCCCTCAGTGTAGAAGCTGCCAGATCCTGGGTTATCCTGATTGTGTTTCCACAATATTCAAATTGTTTCTTCCTGGCTGCTTGTAATATTCTCTCCTTGATCTGGGAATTCCAGAAGCTGGCTATATAAAACTCCTAGGAGTTTTCTTTTTGGGATCTTTTTCAGGAGGTGATCAGTGGATTCTTTCAATCTCTATTTTGTCCTCTGATTCTAAAACATCTGGGCAGTTTTCCTTGAGAATTTCTTGGAAGATGATTTCTAGGTTCTTTCTTTGACCATGGTTTTCAGGTACTCCAATAATTTTTAAATGATATCTCCTGGATCTATTTTCCAGGTCAGTGGTTTTTCCCATGAGATATCTCACATTTCCTTCTATTCTTTCATTTGTTTGGATCTGTTTAACAGCATCTTGATTTCTCATAAAGTGATTAGCTTCCATTTGCTCCAATCTAATTCTGAAGGAATTATTCTCCTCAGTGAGCTTTTGAGATTCTTTTTCCACGTGGCAAATTCGGCTTTTTAAGGCATTCTTCTCCTCATTGCCTTTTGAGCCTCTTTTGCCATTTGAGTTAGTCTATTTTTTAAGGTGTGATTTTCCTCAGTCAGGCTGTTAAGACTCTCATTTCATAATTTTCTTGCATCATTCTCATTTCTCTTCCCAATTTTTCCTCCACTTCTCTTGTCTGCTTCTTAAGGTCCTCTATGGCTTGTAACCAGCTTGTATTTTTCTTGGAAGCTTTTGGTGCAGGAGTTCTGACTTCACTGTCTTCCTCCTATTCCATGCTTTGCTCCTTTTTGTCCCCAAAATAGGAGTCTAATGTTTGAATCTTCTCTCTGCTTTGTTTCCTTTGCCTGGTCATGTCGCCCCTCAGTCACTTGACCCCTGGGATTTTTGCCACAGTAGGACTCTGCCACCAGACAGGGGAGCTTTTGTCCCAAACGCTGGGGTTTTCTCAGCTGCCAGAGGTATTAGATGGGTGCCCTCTCTGAGGTCTCCACATGCTCTGGCAAGCTGGACACACACTCCAGCACCTCCACCCTAGACTGCTTGGATCTGGATTGCAAACACCCATTTAACAATTATTTTGTATTTAGGAAGATACAGATAATGATATCTCCTTAACATTGACCCTTACTTTCTAAAATTTGAAAAGAAGGCTTACAATCAATGTTGTACTTGTGTTGTGAGCATTGTTATGGAGATTAAAGACTCAAGCAGATCAATGTGATGTTTAAATTTTAATTTCTGGGACTGTACCTTTGGTTTTTTGGTTTGTTTTTATTTTTATTTTGGGGGGGGGGAGGAACTGTAATTTTGAAGAATTCCAGAAGAGTGAAGCTGGAAGTTGGTTATCCATCTTGAAATCACACAGGCAGGCCGGGGTGAGAAATACACCTGTCTCTGTGTGCTCCCTCCCTCCCATGTTCTTCTCTTCTACATTTTTGAGTGGCTGCTATTGCTGCTGCTGGACAGTGGGATGAAGATTGGTGGGGAGAGCTGAGAGTGATGGTTGATGAGACAATGAAAGCAGTTTAGGGGCCAGTTTTTGCCTCTCTCAAACTCCCAGGAGAGGAAGGAGTTAAAAATGTAAGAAACTAATTCTGCTACTAAAATCAGGGGCTTCTTATCCAAAAGGAATTCATTTTAAGTTTGTTGTACATGTCAACCTGAAATAAAGAACACTATCAAAGCAGCAAAAACTAGAATCTTTAATGGAGGCAAGGGGATTGTGATCTAATAAGGGCCACCACACAGCACCAGAGGACTGGAGTGCCTAAGAGGGGGACAGGGTTAAATACATTTCTCATTAGAAAGTCCACAGAGCAGGGGAGCTAGGTGGCACAGTGAATAGAGTACCGGCCCTGGAGTCAGGAGGACCTGAGTTCAAATCTGGCCTCAGACACTTAATACCTACTATCCCTGTGACCTTGGGAAAGTCACTTAATCCCCATTGCCCTTGCCTCCCCCCTCCAAAAAAAAAAAAAGAGATAGAGAGAAAGTCCATAGAGAAAATCCATAGGGAGGTTCTGGAGTGGCAGCAAAAAGGAGGGTTATATGAAGTTTATTTTACAAAATAAGTAGAATTAAGGGGCTCTTTTGTTTCTTCTTCTGGTTTTGATAGCCCTAATTTTTTTTTTTTAAGCAATTGGGGTTAAGTAACTTGCCCAAGGTTACACAGCCAGTTATTTTGTGTGGGTGTTAAGTATCTGAGGCTGGAACCGATCCTGGGTCCTCCTGACTTTGGGGCGCTCTTACTCACTGTGCCACCTAGCCACCCCATAGCCTTACTTTTAACTTCCCTCAGGCAATTTGAAGCTCTGGGATTGAGCAAGGTCAGTTCATGATCAGTTGCATTCAACTCTGTCCTCTAATTGTTATTGTTTTATTCCTCTAACCATTGTCTATGTGATTAATAACAATGAAGGTACACATTTGTTTTTTTTTAAAAAGGGTTAGATTTTTGTGAAAGAGTAGCTTCAACAAGGCTGAGGCTTGGGGTAGGAGGAACATACTGTAACTGCCTTTGGGTGCTTTGAAACAGTGCCCCCCAGCACTAAGTCCCCATATAAGACAGTCTATGAGCAGAAGGAGAATAAATGTAAATTGGCTTAGTAGAGAAAAGCCTTAGTAGGCAAAAAGACTTTTTTTATAAAAAGAGTAATGTGTACTAACAAAGTAAGCTTCTTCCCCTTCAGCCTTACAACTTTTGCCAACACCTCTAGTAAAATGGTATAAAATGGTATACCACTAAGATGACTTCCTTACTACTTATGTTGCCTAAGAGCTCACAATGGGGTACTCAAGCATAAGAAAACACTGGCTAATGACACTGGGGGCCTTAGGAGCATGTTCAGGATGCTTTGCCTGATTCTACTTGGAGGCTAAGAGAGTCAGATTGTGGAAGTCTATGATAAGGCAGAAAAGAAGGACCATCTTTCCACATTAGAGCTTGCTCAGGTATTCTATGGCTATTTAAGGTCTGCTTACTCTACATGGTATTAAAGGGGGAGGAGGGTGGATGCTGAGGTAGAGTTGAGGATGACGGAGAACTTTTAATTGACTAGTGAGATAGAACTGGGGAGGCAAACAAAAAGTCCCCTTCACCATTCACTAAGTGGACCCAAAACAGCCAGAGAATACTGCTCCATCTACTTACAAGTGGAGAACTAGGCCCCTCCATTACAGAAACACACACACTTGGCCTTCAAATGGGGGCTTAGATACTAGCAAATACATTGCACATGCTTTTGAGGATCTGGCAGTTACCATCATGCACACTCCTCAATGTGAGGCCTCCAGGAGGAAAACAAAACTGCCCCCAGCCTCCGTCTTTATAGCCTGACTAATGTATAATGTGAAAGTATTTACAGATCCTATACTTGATTATATGCCGCCATGGGGGAGAGGGGAGGGAGGGGAACAAAATGTGAAACTCAAGGAATTGTGGAATTGAATCCTGTAAACTAAAAAGAAACAAATAAATTAATTTTTAAAAACTATGTAAAAAAACAACAACATTTAAATGTAAATGTCAGTGATTATCACAATTAAGATTCATCCTATTCCTCTTCTTTGATAGAGTTCAAACAGAAACTGTCCAGAGACTAGTGACAATTCTATTATTATTTTATATCTAATGTTCAACCAAGTATTATATAAGCAAATGAAATAAACAAGCTTTTGGTTCTAAAAAAAAAAAAACTGCCCCCAGCCAAGGAGACCAAGAGAAGATAGATGAAAGCATGTAGAAATGCCACTGTCCTTTTTTTCCTCACTCTTCTGCTTATCCTCTACTTCTATTATCCTCCACTTTTTCCCTCAGTACTATTGTGAGAAATGCTGGTAGTTTGGTTTCCACAGACTCTATAGGAACAATGGCTGTTTACATGCAGGAAGGCATAAATCTGCATAGGGGCCTGAGCCAGGCGGGCTCCCACTGGTTGGGGGATATAGTTACCAACTTTTCATTAACACAAATGCTTAATGAGCAGGTCCGGGAAAGTTGTAACCCAGAAGAGCTGGAACCAATCCCAGCTGTGAAGGGAGGAACGTGGAAGGAAATGCAAATGGTAAGAGCATAAAAAGGGCTTGCCTTTGTCTGATCCTTCCGGAGTCTTTTTTGGGAGGTTACCCATTTATTCATTGCAGAATAAATGTACAATAAAGATAATGAAACTTCCTGGATCCTCAACAAGCATGGTTTATTCCTAGACAGAAAACAGATTTTGTTTATAACACTGTTAATAGTAGTTGTTGGGCTTTTGTGTGACTGACTACTTCTTGCCCTGACCTTCCCTAATTATAGGAATCGATCTGTAAATGACTTTTCTAGGTACAAGACAAACAAGGCCTTAAGGTTGTGTTAAGGCAACCTTTTATCTAAAGAAATCTTCATAGGCCGAGCCCAGCTCCACACCAAGGTTTGAGTCCCAAGGCAGGCCTGAGCAGCCACCAGCTGGAGGGACTCCAGATCACCATCAGCTGTGGTGATTCAGAATTATCAACACATAGATGCTAAGGACAAAGTGAGAGGTCAGTGCAGTCTGGACTTTGGGATCCACTAATTGGGAGTGCATCGGCTATTGCCCCCAGTGCAAGAAGCCTCTAAGGGCTGCAGCACAGCCATCGCCATGTGGCAGCTTGAGCTCCTAGCCTGCAGAGTGTAAGGGGAACAAGCGACCAGTCTGAGGGGTATTCGCTCTTGCTTTAACCTGCTTGGATCTGGATTGCAGTCTAGGGTGGAGGTCCTGGGGTTTGTGACTAGCTTGCCAGATCGTGAGGCTTCAGAGAGAGCACCCAACTGATACCTCCAGCATCTGAGAAAATCCCAACATTTGGTATGAAGCTCCACTGTTTGGTAGCAGAGTCCTACCATGGCAAAAAGCCCAAAAGTCAGGTAATTGAGTGGAAAAATGACCAGGCAAAGGAAACAAAGCAAACAGAAGAATCCAACATTAGACTACTATTTTGGGGACAAAAAGGATCAAAGCATGGAATAGGAGGAAGACAGTGAAATTAGAACTCCTGCAACAAAAGCTTCCAAGAAAAATACGAGCTGGTTACAGGCCATAGAGGACCTTAAGAAGCAGATAAAAGAAGTGGAGGAAAAAATGGGAAGAGAAATGAGAACGATGCAAGAAAACTATGAAATGAGAGTCAACAGCCTAAGGAAAATCATAACTTAAAAAATAGACTAACTCAAGTGGCAAAAGAGGCTCAAAAAGGCAATGAGGAGAAGAATGATTTAAAAAGCTGAATTTGCCAGATGGAAAAAGAATCTCAAAAGCTCACTGAGGAGCATCATTCCTTCAGAATTAGATTGGAGCAAATGGAAGCTAATGACTTTATTTTTTTCTCTTTCTTTCTTTTTTTTAAAGAAATTGGGTTAAGTAACTTGCTCAAGGTTACAAGGTCAGTTATTTTTGTGTGGGTGCCGAGTATCTGAGGCCAGAACCAATCTCCGTTCTCCCGAGGCTGGGGCCAATGTTCTTACTCACTTCTCCACCTGGCCGCTCCTAAAGCTAATGACTTTATGATAAATCAAGATGCTTTTAAACAGATCCAAACAAATGAAAGAATAGAAGGCAGTGTGAAATATCTCATGGGAAAAAAACACTGACCTGGAAAATAGATCCAGGAGAGATCATTCAAAAATTATTGGACTACCTGAAAGCCATGATCAAAGAAATAACCTAGAAATCATCCTCCAAGAAATTCTTAAGGAAAACTGCCCTGATGTTTTAGAACCAGAGGGCAAAACAGAGGTTGAAAGAATCCACCAAAAGCCTCCTGAAAAAGATTTTGGTGAAAAACAATCCTGTTGTTGCAGAGGTCTTGGAACCTTGCTGTTGGTTCAGAAGCCGTGAAGATGGATTTTCTTGTTGTATGTTTACAGAAATCCTGGAAGAGGGTTTTGCTCATGTTTTCAGGGGTCCTAGGACTGTTCTTCAGACAGAGAATGAATTAATGAAGACACTGTCAATGTATCTTGTGGCCTTGCTAAGCTTTGTCTCCCCAGTAACAAAGATTGCTGAGAACTTGCCTCGTGTCAAGATGAAGAAAAGACCTTGATTTGGGTATTAAATGCTGTGCTTAAGCTTGTTGTAACTCAGGGGTAGATTCAATTGTTATCCAAGGGTGGGGAACTTTTTATCTTTTTGTGCTCTGTGATTGAACAAATGAATATATTTTACTTATGATTTACTAATCTCCCTTTGAGAAGAGGGGCTTTGTGATGGACTAAATGAAGGTACAGCCTAGGGGTGGAGAAGTATTTAGAAGAGGGATTTTGGGATTGATTAATGAATGTAATGTCCAGGGGTGGGGTAGTACTTGGAGATTATTGAATTACACTTGGTAAATGCTGTATATTGTATTATGCTATATGTTGATTCTGTCTGTTCTTAATTTGTCACTGAATAAAATGGAGAGCACCTATGCTGGTATTTTGAACCTTGGGAAGTTTCCTTTGCTTGGCATTACAGGGCTACAAAAATGAAGTCAGATAATAAGTAATGGAACTGCAAAAGCAGGGTGAGTTTCCCAGAAGTTAGTTGGAAAGGGAATCAGCTAGCAGCTGATAAGGATCTGGACCAAGCACCCCAAAGATAGTAAGGACTTGATGAGAGAAAGCTGAGAGTTTTTTTTGTTACTACAAAGTTAGATGAATGCAGGTTTAATTAGATCCCAAAGCTCAAATGTGTAGATTATGTTTAAATTACATCTAGAAAACTGTCTTTGCACACACCACACCACTCCCAACATATCTGATATCAGAGCAGTGTGTTTAAAACTGCAAAGTTTTTGTCTTTTAAGACTCTTTGATCAGGGCTTTTATATCATAGTCTTAAATGCAATCACTTTAGGATTTCAGTGATTTATTTAAAATATATATTAACGTTGTGGGTTTTTTTAATAAGTAATGTTTGTGAAGGGTGTAAAAGAAATGCAGATCTCTTGATTTATAAATTATTTAGTGTTAACTCCAGATTCTAAAAGGTGAAAAGGAGTAGGACAAAAAAGAGGATGAGTATGATTTTTAATTCGGAAAACTCTGTTAATTAGGCAGGTAAGCCTTCTATAATCTGTTCACAGGATTTGGGAATAGCCAGAACCACACTCTTATCTTCGAAAAGGAACATAAGCCACTGCATGTCTCAAAAAAAATTTGTAATCACTAAAGCATCTAAATGGGTTTTTCTTTTTTAAGGATTTGTCCCACAAACTTCTTCCTTTATCTGGGACTAGGAATAGACAGTGCAGGTTTCTATCTCCTTTTGGGAGAATGAGAGATTGGGACTCCTAGAGGACACCTGAATTTTGTGATATGCAGATTAAAGAAGAGAATCCCTTGGATTGAAATGAATTCCATAGTCCGGGAAAAGTAGGGTTGTTGCAAGCAGGCATTGGCTTAACAATCATTAATTATTTAATTATTATCTCTGAAAGCTGGAGGTCTCTGCCTGGGAAAAATGGCCACACCTTGTCAGCATTAAATCCAATTCCTTTGATCTCTGTAATGCCAATATGATACCCATAGCAGCTGCTATGAATATGCCTGTATATTTCCAGGGTAGATTCTCAAAATACAATAAGCTCTCTTCCTCAAAAGTAAAACCAGAATATTTATTTGGAAATACTAGGAGGTAAGATTTAACAAAGTACTCATTGCTAATCCAGAGAGAAAAGACATCCCAAGTCTTCTGTCTGGCTGGCCTCCTGTATCAGCAATGCCATATTCACAATGCCTATAGAGATTACAAATATGCTGATATAATTATCCATCACAAAATACATCAGGTTTGCCATTTGGGGAAATAAACTAGAAAATTTATTAAGATACCAAAAGACTGAGTCCCAAAACCAGAAAGTGAAAGCCATCAGAGTAGTTATGACATTGGCACAGGTAGATAAAGTAGAAAGCACCCACATTCTCAAGCCTTTAAAACAGAACAGGCTACCTCAGGCAAAGGTCCTCCTCTCCCCACTCACAGCAACCACCCAGCGAGCTCCCAGCAGCTCCGGCCCCTGGCAGTGCTCAGCAGGGGTCCTTAGCAGAAAAGTCCTGCTCCCAGCAAAAAAAAAAAAAAAAGGGCAACCGCAACTGCAACCGCTGCCAACCGCCAACTGCAGGACCGTTAGCTCGGCTTTCACTTTTTCTCGATTTCCGCTTTCTCTTGCTCTGCTATGTCAGCACGTCCATGGTGCATGGAAGATCTTTAAATCCCATAACCCTTACACCTCCCCACAAACAAGTTCCCCTAGGCAAATTCCTCCCTCCACCCTCTCAAGCTGCTCTCTCTTGCCTTGGGCCAACTGTTCCTACTCACAGCTTGCTTCTCTCTCTCTCTCTCTCTCTCTCTCTCTCCTTCCTTCGCAATCTCCCACACTGATCTCCATGTGACTCAGGCTGTACCAGCAGGTCACATAGTCCTGTTAATGGGCAGGGGAGATCTTTCTGTTTCATTAACATTACAGTCTCTTTGCCTAGACCAAAAGCAGCAGTAGAACTCAGTGTCTTAGGGCTTCAACCCAGTCCATTTTTAAGCTAACCTAATAACAGGCATGATTTCAAACAGTTTTTAAAATGTCATATGCATTCACCGCTGGTGATTATAAATCCAGATTTGATTTGATTTAAACCAATCTGTCCTGAAGGAAATAAGAGCAGAGTCTGAGAATGCTCTCTTTACCAGAACTATTACAACCAAACAGGAAAAGATTTTTGTTATTTAGCATTAAGAAATGTGTTCTATTTACCTCAGTTTACTCTTCTTTAAGGAGATAATAATGGAACCCACTTCCTAAAGTTATTGTGGGGATCACATCATTAAAAAGTGCTTGGCATAGGACAAACATTTGAATGTTGACTGTTTTTATTATATCTTTAATCAGCTGTAATTGCTTCATACTCAGTAACTTTATATAGGTTTTTAGATTTAATCAGTACACAATGCCAATGGTGATGAGATAAATGATTTTCTGTGTAAAGAAATTTGGAAGCACATCCAACTAAATTAAGGTCACCTGATTGCTAAGTAATTGGCTTTGTTTAGTTTAAATATATGCTGGTTGTTTATGATATTGTTATATTTCTAAATTTTCTTATATTGTATAATTTGGCAACAATTGCATCACTGATGTTGTTAGAAAAGCAATTTCTCCTACAAACTAGATGTTGTTAGATTAAGAATTGTACTGTAAGAAAGAAAAAAAAATGAATGGGTTAGGAAGCTGTTAGGTCATTCTATCTGACCATGTGTTATAATATTCTGAAGTACTGTAATTTAACAAATAATAATTTCCAAGTTCTGTTCATATTTAAAAGGAAGTTTCAGTAAAAGTTATTTGGTTATCACTCATGAAAAATTATGAGATTGTCAACTCAGCTATTTGGAGTTTATTGTTTTAATCAAGTCCATCATGGACTTACCTGTGTGCTTTCACAAAGTACTCCCAATTATCTGACATTCCAGACCAATTCTCCCCCTCCCTCTTTCCTGTTCCCTTTGCTTATTTGTATGGACATCCCAGAGCAGTCCTCCACTTCCTCTTTCCTGTTCTTGCTTAACAAAGATGTAAGTCTATTTAAGTTGTGAAGTTAAAGCCAGGAACCTCTTTTTGTTTTGGTTTTAAGGAATAGAATTTCAGTGCAGACAGTTATGTTAGTAAAGAGTAGTAACTTATGAACTATCTTAATGGAAAATTTGATATTAGTTATGTTTGTTATTTAATTGGGAACTAGAATATGTGAAGAAATTTGTGCAAACTACTTAAGACCCACTTTAGGGGCAGCTAGGCGGCACAGTAAATGGAGCCCTGGAGTCAGGAGGACCTGAGTTCAAATCCATCTCAGACACTTAACACTTACTAGCTTTGTGACCTTGGGCAAGTCACTTAACCTTGATTGCCCAGCCCTCCCCCCTCCCAAAAGTAAAAAAAAAGAGACTCACCTTAAAGATGTTCCCATTGTTTAAGGAATTCTAAGAGCAGTAGTATTTTTCTGTGATAAATCTCTTACTATTATGAAATGTGGGATTATAGTCACATACCTGAAACTTATGTGACTGTCAACTGACATTATTTTGAGTCTGACTCCAGGAATCATCAAGGAATGCTATTGAACCAATGATCCATGAAGCCAGCAACTCTATGGGGTTTATGAACTTCACCTATGAGCTACAGAGGGTATTCTCATGAGAAGAGTTGGGAGAATGACTATTTGCATGAGCTGAGGTAGGAATTTTCTGACTTAATTTCCCCAATATGACACCTGGCTGACTTTAAGCCTGGCTCAGTGCAATTGCCATTTACATAACTTTTGCCTGGAATTGACATGAAGTTAGGAAAACATTGCTCCCTTCCTCTATTTACGTCCCTATTCTTTTATAGAAAATTTCTATAATCAAAAAGTTTTATAAGTACAATATTAAATCTATTAAATAGTAGATTGATACTGGAACATCTGAGTTGTTCTAATAAGTTATTATCTGAATTATTCCAGTAAGATGCAAATATAAGATTAAGCTATTTTCGCCTAGAATTTTAGTCCAAACAACCAACTAAGTATTTAGCCTTGACATCAGTTACTAGATCCTGTGTAATTCCTTTTAAATAAGGTCCTTTAATTCCTCATAATTGTATGAGGATAATTATGTCAAGGACCTATGAAACCAGAATATGATTCTGTTATTTGGCTAATAGCACAACTATCTCAGTTCTGTTACAATTAGTTATCTTAGAAGAGGAATGGCTTGTGGTTTCTCTGGTAAATGCCTTAAAAGAAACACCCACTTTAATTAGGGCTTATTTATTTGAATATGGCTAGAACCCCCCAGACCACAGGTCTTGCTTCTAGACCAGCCCTAATTGCCATCATTGTAGAAAGCAACTCCTGTGGAGATGGAGGTGGAGAAGCAATGAGGTGGCACAGTGGATAGAGCATTAAGCCAAGAGTCAAATATGACCTCACACACTTACTGTGTGACCTTGGGCAAATCACTTAACTTCCCTTTGCCTCATTTGTATCATGGGGATAAAAATAGTATTTACCTCCCAGGGTTGTTGTGAAGACCAAAAGAGATAATAATTGTCAAGTGTTTAGCACAGTAACTATAGGAATCTATAGTATAGTAAACACTAGACTGGCCCATAGTAAGTGATTGTGTGATGATACCTGGATCCCAAAAAGTAAAAGGCCATGTCTTTGAAAGCAGCCCAGTCCCTGAACTTTCCCACACATTTCAGCAGCCCAGATCACTGGCATTTCCACCCTAGGCATCTGGTCTATTCCAGCCCACCTAGATACTCAATAATCTTTTAAACAGCCCTTTCACTATGGCTCTCAGACCACTTAACTCCTTTCATTGTGCCCCCCTGGCCCACCCCAGGCTACTTACCACTCCTTAATCCCATCAAGACCTTTTCACTGACCTTTTTCCCCTCTTTTGAATATAAGTACCACTTTCACCCCCATTAAGTTGCAGATTTACTAGGAATTTTGCTGCTCCATTGGCATAATAAACCTCATTACTTGGACTGAAAGAAGGCTTGAGTACTTGAATTCTTTCCAAGCAGACTCACCCTGTACTCTTACATTTTGGGGTTCTCAGCATCCCAAACTGCAACAGTAAGCACTATACAAATATTAGCTATTATTATTATGCAATATGGCAAGTGCTTTTTTGAATAATGCAGCTCTGTGCCTTTGACAGCCATAGTTACAGAAGACCTAGAAAAAAAAATACTTGCCTTAGTCACCTCCAAAGCCTCAACATCAGAAAAAGATATGATTTGTAGAAATGACTGAAGGGTAAAAGGATTGCAGATTTCAGTAAAGATGAAGAGCAGGAATAGGGGTGGTAAGGGAAAGATGGAACTGATGAGGTAATGGGACCTGAACCCCTAAAGGAAAAGACCTAGAAGCAACCAGTGACATACAGGCCTGACCCTGTAATTCCTCAGATAAAAGCTATCAATGAAGGCATAGGGTGCCTGCCCAAGGACCATGCTTCTGGTAAACCTTTGTATAAACAGAACGATCTTGTCCCTTTAACAAAGCTATTTCTATTGACTCCTTGAATTTTCCCATAATTCCAGCAGCCCAGAGAGCTGGCATCTTTGCTCAAGGCACCTGGCCCACTCCAGACTACTTTCATAAACTGACCCATTCCTTAATCCTACCCAGATCACCTAATTAGCCTACTTGACATTCCTTTCACCGTCCATTTTGAATATAAGCATCAGTATCATCCTTATTAGTTTGCAAGTTCCCTAAGGAACTTTGCCCTCTTCTATTGGTGTCACGATAAACTTTCCCACTTGACTAGAAGACAGTTTAAGTGCATGACATTCCAGGTGACCACCCTGCCCTGTACCCTGATATTTTGGGGTTCCCACACCCCTAAACTGAATCAAAATGATAAAAGATTATTATTAAAGAAATTTCAGAGCTCATGAACATGGAAGTGGAACACTTGTAGGTGATACCAAGATCAAGGATGTGATTCTCTCTGCGTGTAACTGAGGTGGAATGGAGAAGTAGATGGTGATAATTAAGAAAATTAAGGACCTGGAAAGTTAAAGTGCTTGAAGGAGTCAAAATATGGACACTGAAGGTCAGGGTGGAGTGACATTATGATTGATTCAGATATTCAAGGAATTCAAGTAAAGGAGAATATTAAATTCACACCTTAATATCTGAACAGTGGCATAAGTTTGTTTTATATTTTTGCATAGAAACAAAACCCCAAAATGTTGCAGATTTGGGATGTACCAACTGTAAGCTCTTATGAAGGCAAAAATATCATGAATCCACTGAGGTGTTTACTTCACTGGATATCAATGAGAACATATTAATGTGGAACATTTATAGGTTACATATGGGTGCTAGAGACCATCTAGACCCCAGGGAGAGACCTTTAACTATTACTTTATATCATGGTTCTGGGGTGGGAAAAGATCCTTGCCTCCTTGGATTTGATTTGCTAACACTCGTAGAACTAATAGAATATCTAAATGCCAAAGAGTTGATCCAGTTCCCAGAAGTAACATTTAGATTCTTCTCTCCAACCATGGTTATTATCAACATGCCAAATTCCAAATTTAATCCCTTGTTTTCAGAAAAGACACTATTCAACACGCAGATCACAAGTTTGAATAGGAAAGAACGCAATTTCAGAACTGGGCTTTAGATGAAGCTAGACACTATGGCTATTAACTATAGTAATAACTATGGTTATTGTTATGGTTATTAAGTGGAGTTTACTGGATTAGTGGAACCACCACCTGGAACTGAGGCTGTTCAGTTCTGTACTCAGAACTGAAGGCTTCTGTACAAGTCTTTGGGGAAAATATACCAAACTGTTGAATGTCTACACAATGAAAAAAACATCAAAGGTACTCACACAACAGTCAGTACAGTGATATATCCATGTCTGAAGGAAGGAAAGTACCTTTGGAAGGAGTATTCAATGAAGTTTATTCTTGAATCTTAAAAATGAGGAGTGTTCTACTAGAGATCCTCAATATGAAGAATGTGGGTGATAGCAGTAATTGTTGAGCCAAAAGGAGCGAGACAAAAGATCCCTGAAAGTAAATTTGAAAGTGAATTTTATTACCCCGGGACTGCTGGGGTCACATACCCAGATCAGGCAGTGAGTTGGCATGGACAATGTGCCAGTTTTTAAAGAGGTTCCAATAGTTAGGTTAAGTAAGCTGAAACTACAATCAGTGATTGGTCAGTGTATATTTGAATTTCCCACACCCTTGAAGTTTACCCTAGGCTGAGGGACAGGGAACCTAGAATAGGCAGAGATGGGGAATATCCGGTGGGTAGGGAGGGCAGGGGATAGAGAAGAATAGGGAAATATCTGACAGGGATTTTACCCTAGGCTGAAATTCCTGCTCATGGATCAATTGAGGGAGGGAAGGGTGGAGTTGTACTCAACATTCTCTACTTTTCTTTGTAGGTATGTCAAACCTTTGATATGGCTGGAGCCACATCATCCAGGTTACCCAATTCTGTTCCTAAAGGATGGTAGCAGGGGTCCCTGACAATTAACATTTTAATGGAGTTGATATGGGACTTGGCAAATTGTAGAAAGCTATTGATGAGACAGGGTCCTACAATCAGAACTATGGTCAGGAGGAAGAGAGGACCAACCAAGGCTGATACCAATGTAGTGAGCCAGGGGGATGTCCGGAACAAGGACTGATACCAATTCTCAGACTTTTCCAACTCTCTTTGTCTATTAGCAATATTCTGGCGTACCAACTTCAGACTTTCCTGCACCACTCCAGAATTGTTTGCAGAGAAGCAACAAGCCTCGCCATTGGCTGCACACAGGCCACCCCATTTAAGAAAAAGAAGGTCAAGGCCTCTGTGGTTCTGGAGAACCACCTCTGCCAGAGAGTCCACCTATCTTTCCAGGGCTGAGATGGACTGCTCTATGTGGGAGACGTCGATGTTTACCTGTGTACTTAAGGCCTGATAGTTGGTCTCCCCCTTAATCAAGGCTGCCATCCCGATTGCTGCAGAACCCACAAGGCCCAAACCCACTGAGATGGGAATGAGGAGTGGTACTGCCCACCTTTGGTTGTGGCTCAGTTGCCCTTCTGGGGAAAAGTAATGCCAACCTTGTTTGCCTGGGAGAAGGGTGACCCGGGGAATTATGGCCACTAGGATGCACAAGGGGCCCTCAGTGTGTTATTGTTTTCTGAGGGACACTGTAGCAGAGACACACTGGGTAAGGCCATCATGGCATGCCCACCAGGCTCCTAGAGGGGCAGGGAAAGTAGTCTGAGCTAGAGGCCTGAATCTAGTGGGTTTGTCCACAAATTGAGCTATACCAAGAGCTGGATAAAGGAGTGCTGGATGATATGAGGCAGATATCTGTTCCCTGTACATCCCCGAGGGTGAACCTTGGGTGGTCCCACTCACAATTATCTGTGTTGGAAGTAGGGGTGACTGAGACATTTAGTGCCACCCCTTCATAGTAAGGAGGCTGTGGTTCAACGTAGATCCAGCAATCTTTTCCCAACTTGTAGTTAGAGCTGTTAAGTGTTTTATGAACAACTGACAGGAGGGTAAGTAAAGGGGCCTGCTAATTGCGAGATTCCTGAATCTTTGAAGATAGGGGGCATATGACCTGACCGGGGCCCAGTGGTGACAGCTGGTATTGTGATTTGGACATCGGGGTTCCCTATTGGGGCAGGGATAGCCAAGTCCCTTATGGGACCAATGGGGTGATGATCGGGTAGGGGCACAGGAGGCTTCTTGGTTACAGTCAGTACTACCGTCTTTCCCACCTGCCCCTCCTCCTCCTCTTCCTCCTCCTCTGGAGCGACCATAGTCCCCCAGGCAGGAACGATGATTCCCAGGACCCGAGAGACCGGGACTCCCCAGGCGGGGTCAGAGGGGTTTTGAACAGTGAGATCAAGCTTGGGTTGCCAGGGGTCAGACCTGATTGTATGGATTCAGAACAATGGGTCCAATCCCCCACTATCACCTGCCCTGTAGCACAGGGAGGCACCAGGGCTAGAAGAGGGAAGGTGGTAAGCTGTGACACAAGAACAGGTGCACGGGCATCCTGTATCTGAACAGAGCAAGTAGCCTGCATCTGCTGGTGGGCCCCCAAATAGTCTAGTTCAGGGGAAAAGGGAGTTGAGGGGGAGCCGTATGTGTTCTGGGTTCTGGAAAGTCCAGGATTGTCCATTTCCTGTGGTTACCACCCAGGTATAGCTTGGTCTGGGGCATGGGGATTGTGGAGGACCACGCAAGGAGGTAAAAGGAGGATGAGGAAGAGGATCGGATAAGCCTTAGCTTTAGGGGGTCCTCGTGGACTTCTGCTTTCCATTCTGAGGTGACAGCAGGCTCCACTCTGGTATAATGGAGCCAGGTGGGGATAGAGTCCACTTTGGCAGCAGTGGGTGTAGTGAGGATCATGACATGTGGCCCCTTCCACCTCAGCTCCAGAACCGTAGTGGTGAATTTCTTTACCAGCATTGAATCTCCAGGTTGAAACGGGTACACTGAGGCTGAGCTTGGGACCGGGAAGGCAGCGGGGACTGAGGGGAGGAGTTTTTTCTGAGTTGCCTGCAAACCCCGTAGGAACTCAATGAGGGAAGAGTTAGTTATTTCAGCGTTTAGGTCTTCCCAGATTAGAGGAAGAATGGGTGGTGGTCTTCCAAACATAATTTCAAATGGGGTCAGTCCTAATTTATTGGGAGTGCATCTGCTTCTAAGCAGGGCCAGTGGCAGGAGGGTGACCCAGGATTCCTGGGTTTCCAGGACAGTCTTGGTGAGAAACTCCTTCAGAGTCCTGTTTGCCCTCTCCACCTGCCTGGAGCTCTGAGGCCGATATGCACAGTGTAGTTTCCAAGTAATCCCTAAAGCTTTTGCTATTGCTTGTGATATTTTGGCTACAAATGCTGGTCCATTATCTGACCCAATTCTCATGGGGAGGCCAGACTGAGGGACAATTTCGTTAAGGAGTTTTTTTTGCTACTATTAGGGCTGTTTCATTTTTCACAAGGAATGCTTCTACCTACCCAGAGAATGTATCCACCAATACCTGTAGCCCTGCACACATGGTTTTATCTCAGTGAAATTGACCTCCCAGTGTTCCCCTGGCTGCAATCTTCTTACTCTGACCCCCACTGGTCCTATTTTTTTCTTTCACATTTACCCATGCACATGTCTCCCAGAGACTTACAGTGCTAGATAGGTGCTCATTTGGATGGGGAATATAGTACCTTTCTCACAAGAGGAGACCGAGTTTTCTTTCCCCCAGGTGAGTCGTCTGGTGTAAAAAAATAGCCTTATACATTCCCTCCCCAGAGCTTCAGGGACTAGGAGGCGGTCTCCTGGGAGGACCCACCAACCTGACTCCTCCTTTTTCCCTTTTGATTTATGGGCAAAGGAATCTTCCGTTTTAGAATAGGAGGGAAAAATGGGTACAGTGGGCATTTCCATAAGGGAACAGACAGTTGGGGAAAGGGAAGACACAGCAGCATGTCAGACGCCCAGATCTGCCTCTGGGGTGTAATTCACTTGATGGGCTGGCTAACGAATGATGGAAACGCAGGAGGGGAGGCAAATAGAGTCAAGAAAAGATAAGATTTCGTCCTGGTTCTTTATAGCCTTGCCGGCCACAGTCAGGAGACCGTGTTCACAGTAGATAGCACCATGGACGTGAGCTGTGGCAAAGGCATACCGGCTATCTGTGTAAATGTTAGCTGACTTTCCCTCCGAGAGGCGGAGGGCCTGGGTCAGAGCAACGAGCTCGGAGCATTGGGCAGAGGACCCAGGAGGGAGGGGGTATGACCATAGGACCGAGAGAGATGGGGAGGGCACTACCGCTGCACCAGCCCTGTGTATCCCTGCATTGACGAAACTGCTGCCATCAGTGAAGAGGATTAAGTCAGGGTTCTTCAGGGGTGTGTCAGTGAGATCCCTCTCGAAGCCTGGACCTGATCAAAGACCCGAAGGCAATTGTGGACAGCAGGGGAGGGTAGACTAGGTTCAGGGTCAGGGAGCAAAGTGGAAGGGTTAAGAACAGAGGTTTTTTAAAAAGTTAGACAAGGCTGATCTAGGAGGAGAGCCTGGGGTTGGGTTAGTCAGGAGTTAGAGAGCCAGCGGGTAGGATCGCTATGGAGGAGAGTCTCCACAGAATGAGGGGCGGAGATGGAAAGGGACTGACCCAAGGAAAGCTTATCAACTTCCTTAACAAGGAGGGCCATTGCAGTGACGCCCCGAGGCAAGGTGGCCAGCCTGCAGCCACTAAATCTAAACATTTGTAAAGACAGGCAACAGGGCAGCTCCAGGGGCCCAGGGATTGGGTGAGGACTCTTTTAGTCACCCTATTAGATTCAGCAACAAAAAGATGGAAAAGCTTGGAAATATCAGGTAGGGCTGAGGCAAGCACTGAGGCCAATATGGCCTTGAGGGTATCAAAAGCCTCTTGTACTGGGCCAGACCAAGAAAGGTGCCCAGCTCCTGCAGTGGCAGAATAAAGAGGTTTCACAATTTCTGCAAAACCCAAAATCCAGAGCTGGCAGTAACCTACTCTACCCCCAAATTCTCGAACCTTGTTGTTGTTGTTGTTTTAAGTCTTTGGGGTTGGTAAGTCTAGAATGGTTTGAATTCTGGAGGGGGAAAGGGATTGAGTACCCCCTGAGAGAATGTAACCAAGATAGGTGACCTGAGATAAACAGATTCGAGCTTTCTTGGAAGAAATTCGGTAACCCAAAGACTGCAAGAGAGAAAGAAGATCGGAGGTGGCAGATAAACAAGGGCTTTCAGTAGGTGCTGCAAGGAGGATATCATCAACATACTGAGACACAATGTGAAGGGGGGAAAAAAGCTAAGGGAGTCTAGTGAGAAAATCTCTGGGCCCTGTCAAGCAGTGAATGCTAGACCCTCTAGAGAGCAGCAGGCTTTTTTTCCTTTTCTTTTCCCCGGGATCATTCCTTTTTCCAGTAGCCTAATTCCTTACAGTAGGCACATTGGTCCCTCTCAAGAGGGGGTGTAACAGTAATTAAATTTAAAGATCCCCCTGCATTGGCTTGGTTTTTGGTTTGATTGTGTTAAAACCCAGAGCTTGTGAATCCCGCTTGTGGGATGGACTTGTTGAGTGAAAAGAGAGGGCTGGACTGGGAGGAGCTGGAGACGTAAATTTAGAGAGACACAAGAAAAAAGAGAGGCAGAAGAATTTTTTGGAAGCAGCACCTTGGAGGCAGAGAAAGACTGAGAGGATTGCTGAGGGCCACTTTGAATTGCCCAGGACTTTTGAGAGCTGCCACCCAGAGCTGCCAAGAACTGAGGAGACATGGCTGTTATGCTGGTACTTTGTCTGTTTTGATGTTGTTTTGCCAGATTTGTCCACTGGTGAAAGACAATCCTGTTGTTGCAGAGGTTTTGGAACCTTGCTGTTGGTTCAGAGCTACTGAGACTGTTCTGCAGACAGAGAGTGAATTCTGTCCACTGGTGAAGGACAGTCCTGTTGTTGCAGAGGTCTTGGAACCTTGCTGTTGGTTCAGAAGCCCTGAAGATGGATTTTCTTGTTGTATGTTTACAGAAATCCTGGAAGAAGGTTTTGCTAATGTTTTCAGGGGTCTTAGGACTGTTCTGCAGACAGAGAATGAATTAATGAAATCACTGTCAATGTATCTTGTGGCCATGCTAAGCTTTGTCTCCCCAGGAACAAAGATTGCTGAGAACTTGCCTCGTGTCAAGATGAAGAAAAGACCTCCATTTGGGTATTAAATGCTGTGCTTAAGCTTGTTGTAACTATGGGGTAGATTCAATTGTGATCCAAGGGTGGGGAACTTTTGACTTTTTTGTGCTCTGTGATTGAACAAATGAATGTACTTTACTTATGATTGGAAACTAATCTCCATTTGAGAAGAGGGGCTTTGTGATGGACTAAATGAAGGTACAGCCTAGGGGTGGAGTAGTATTTAGAAGAGGGACTTTGGGATTGATTAAATGAATGTAATGTCCAGGAGTGGGGTAGTACTTGGAGATTATTGAATTACACTTGGTAAATGCTGTATTTTGAATTATGCTATATTTTGATTCTGTCTGTTCTTAATTTGTCACTGAATAAAATGGAGAGCACATGCTGGTATTTTGAACCTTGGGAAGTTGCCTTTGCTTGGCATTACAGGGGGCGGGCACCATGTGGTGTGGTGCCCACTTGGGCACCCTGTTTGGGAGTCTGAAGTGCAGCCACAAGGACCCAGGCAAGCTTCTTGTCTGCTTTGTCAGAGGAGCTGTCCTTTTTGTCATAAAACTTTTGGGCAGTTTCTACCAGCTAGGATATAACCACTCCCTCAAAACTTTTCTGTTTCTGGAGTTTCTTTTTAATGTCAGGGGCAAACTGGGAAGCAAAGGCAATATTTAAGGCTATGGCATTTTTAGGGGCCTCGGGGTCAATAGGAGTGTCTGAGAGTGGGTGGGCCACAAGGATTCAGATACCCCTTTGGAAAGAACAATTCCTAAGTCAGAGAGGGGAATGGGTGACGAAGTCTAGCCAGACATCAATATAAGGGAACTGATCTGGATGTCCTGGATTCCCTGTGACCACCCAACACACTGATTGGATAATTTGCTTGTTGAAACTTCCCTGAAGGGGCCAGCCCACCCCAAACATGGGCCACTCATTCATGCAATAAGAAATGAGTTTCCTCTTCTTCAAGGGGACCCCATAATCTGTCCCATCCAGATAGGCTACTCTAAAATGGCTTAGTATGCAACCCCGGGGAGTTTTTGATGTACTGGCTGAACCTCCCATGTTCTAGGATGAAAAGACAGACAAACAGTATAGTCTTATAAACAAATATATCTTCCCAGTGGAAATAAGAAAAGCTTCCTTGGAGGTGCTCATCTGATAGCCACTTGAATACCTGCTTTGCAGAATAAAAACCGAAAAGGCTTTAAGCAAATGAGCCCAAGACAAAAGTTTACAAACATAGGACACATAAAAAGACAGACAAATAATAGTCCCTACCCACTTGTTTACCTCCTGCAGATTCTGAACAGGAAGCAAATGAGCTCAAGCAATCATAGGACACATAAAAAGACAGACAAACAGACATTAACCAGACCGCTGACGGGAAAGAGGCCCAACCAACGTCTCGAGCTTTGCCCAGGGAGGAGATGCCCCCTGCATAAATGGCTATGTCTAGCCCTCCCCCCTCCAGGAAACAGGACAGAATTTTACTCACCTCCAAACTGGAGGTCCTGGATCCATGAAAAGGCCGAATGAGGAGCAAGTTGAAGTTGGGAGGCAAGTGCGATCTTTCCCTCCTGAAGACCTGGGGCCCTGGAACGTCCTCACGGGTAGTCACCCTAAGAATAGGGGCAAGCAGATGCCTACCTCCCAAGGCCAAGAGCTCTTCTTATTCGGGGATCTTTGCAGTGCCATGGAACATTGCAGATCTCACTGGGGCCTCCAATTTTTGTTGAGCCGAAAGGAGCAAGACAAAAGATCCCCGAGAGTGAAATTTGGAAGTGGATTATATTACTGAGGGATTGCCAGGGTCACATACCCAGATCAGACAGTGAGTTGGCATGGACAATGTGCCAGTTTTTAAAGAGATTCCAATAGTCAGGTTACATAAGCTAAAACTACAATCAGTGATTTGTCAATATATATTTGAATTTGCCCTTGAAGTTTACCCTAGGCTGAGGGACAGGGAACCTAGAATGGGTGGAGATGGGGAATATCCTGTGGGTGGTGGGGTCAGGGGACCGGGAAGAATGGAGAAATATCTGGCAGGGATTTTACCCTAGGCTGACATTCCTGCTCATGGATCAATTGGGGGAGGAAAGGGTGGAGTTGTGCTCAACAGTAATGAGTTTAAATTTGTTCATCCTGAATGTGATGAGTTCAAAAATGACCCCACTGAGGAGATCTCCAAGTCATTCTGTATTGAAAATGTATTTTATGTACCTCTGGAAAGGTTTTTCTTTTTCCCCCAAATAAAACACCTATGTGGTGACCTTGAGATTTTAATAATGCTAATTGCTGATGGATTTACACCAAGGAGTGGTAGCTCTGACATGATTAACATTGTTGATGAAGAGGATTGTGATTTGAGTGACAATGATGGATGATTTATGTTTTGGAGGGCTACAAGTGGGGAGGAGCATAATAGTTGTGGCTCTGATAGGACTTGCCTATGATGGGGATGATCATGACAATCACAGATTGCTAAATCCTTGTTGTTTTCACAGATTCAGGGAATTAAACTTCTTAATGGGTAAAAAAAGAAAATGAGGCCAGAAGTTGTGGAGGAGGGAAAGACTGCAAGTCAGGCATTGAATTCATTGAGGAAAAAAAGAGAATGTCCTTGGGATCAATTAAATACCTGTCACCTGAATTTGGATTGAATGATAAATTTGAATAAAGTGAAACTCAAACGAGAATTTGCTGAGTGATAGTGGTAGAGGGAGAGTCTGGAAGTGGCAGTGGGGAGCAAGGAGTAATCTGACTCCCCCAATACAACCAGTGGAAAGGGAGAAGAAATAGCATGAATAGAAATGCAACTAGTACTGGAAAGGGTAGCCAGAAATTCAGTTTCATCAGGTGGGAACTGGGTCTCAGTAAGTGCCAGATGATGGAAAGAATGAGAAAGGAAAAGATTTAAGATGAAAACAGTTTTGTTAATTATGGAGCAAGAATTCCAGAGAGCAAGAGTGAAAATGCAGATGGACATTTGCAGGGTAGAGATAAAGAGGATAGGAACGAAGGGACAGGGGTTTGAGGAAAGGTAATGGGGTTTGTATTTCAGGAGCCAGAGGTTCAGAATCACTGGAAAAGGGAAAGTGGGAAGGCATGGGAGTATACTAACTATTGAAGAATGAGTCTAGGGGCGGCCAGGTAGCACAGCGAGTAAGAGCACCGGCTCCAGTGTCAGCACGACCTGGAGATCGAATCCTGGGCTCAGACACTTAGCACCCACCCAGAAACACCTGGACGTGTAACCTTGAGCAAGTTACTTAACCCCGATTGCTTTAAAAAAAAAAAAGAATGAGTCTAAGCAGAGTTTTAGTGATTGGAGAAAAGTGTATTAAGGGACGTTCTTGAGTGTACTGTGTCCTTATGGCAGGTGGTGAGGTTGTAATCTGTGAGGCTTCAGGATGCAAAAGAAAGGAGACAGGAGGCAGCAGTGGGAGATGAGTCCAATCTGGGGACAGCCTGTAAAGCATTTCAGAAGTTCCTGAAACACAGAAGCCAGAAGAAGGTGGCCTGGATCTCAGGCTGATGGAGGAGACTCTGAGAATGCCTAGGAGCAAACCAGTAAAATACCCAAATGTGAAATATAGGTTCTCCCAAACTGGAAGAGTCTAATAGCCACCATCTGATCTAAAATTCTCTACCACTATGACCTCATCCAACCTAGGTAGCATTATATAACCAATTCATGGTAAATGTCTACACCTTCAGGAATAGGGGGCCCCTTTCAGAACCCTGCCCACTAAACTGGGAAATATGAAGGGGAATTCAAACAGTTTTAAAAAAACCTGAAACTCTCAGTTGGTCTGGAGAATATGAGAAATTGTGTAGTAACTTGTGTCAAATGTGCAATGATTGCATTTCTGCCACAGATGAATGACAGCCAACTGTTTTCCAAGTGTAGAGTGATATCCTTCCAGTGGAAAAAGGTGCTAAGACTAAAAGAATGCCCCTTTTCCCACACTCTGGGTTGCTAGGGAGAATCAATCAAGAAGGTATTTATGAAGTACCTGCTATATACTAGGCACTGTGCTAAGTACTAGACATCAGATTAAAAGAATTAACAGTCATTTACTTATCCTCATATAGGAGACACAGGTATAAATAAGTGTATTGATATATGTCAATATATGCATTATATTTATATATTATATAGTGATATATATGTTATATTATATTATATTGTGTTATGTTATGTCACGTCCTGTCATGTCATATCATGTCATATTATATGTTATGTTGTGTTGTATTATGTTATGTTTTGTTGTGTTATATATGACATATATAAGTGTAGTGAGTCTCTACACTCTTACCTAGATGAGGCCAGTTACATTTCCCTCTTAGGGTTTTAGGACCCCTGAAAGAGTGAAGTTATTTTTCTGTAATATTATCTGCTCAAACCCCCATTCTAGTGTGTTCTGCCCCCTGTTAACCTTCACTGACTGGTACCCCAATTTCATTTAATAAACTAACATTAATTAGTCTTTGCAAAAAAATATTTACTATGAAGATATAACAAGAATAGAAGTTGAAAACATTTCCCCCTAATATCTTTGAGTATATTCTCCCCTATATACCTCATTCCCTATGAAGAATGGGCTCAGAACTAACAGTTTTTACATAACATTTTCCTGTATCAGTTTTACTTCCAAATGTGGTCTAGTCAATGAATGGATGGGCCCATATCTCTGCTACTGCTAGACTGGGCCAGACATGACACTCAGGACTTTGTTCCTCACTGTTTGGCTTCCATCAAATCCCATCATAAACTCCAGATCCCAGAGTTTCAGTGGCTTATTCTCCTGATCTTTCAAACCTCTCAAGGTCATATCCATGTCTCCGCCTAAAATCAGGAAAGAATAGACACAACAGAGTTAGAAGGTCCCTCCCCTACTCAAAGAGATATAGCAACTCATTTTCCTTGTCCAATGCCAGACAAACCAGAAAGAGCCAGATCCAAGATCTCTGGTTGGCAAGTAATTTCTGAATGCACCTCAATTCCATACCCACAGACAATCAAAAAGGCTCCTCTTCACCATGTGATTAGTGGACTGGATCCAGTTTCAGAATCTTTGTACATCTTCCAAAGTTCATGTGGTGATTGCATCAACTAAGTACACTGTAAATGTACATAAGGCCTGGCAAGCTCACTGGTTCATCCCAGTTACCTGTTACATAAGTATATATAGAAAAAATGTAAAGAGAATAAATACAAAGGAGTTAAATACAAAATAGAGAGAGAAGGTACTAGCATTGGTACTAGCAACTAAAGGAAAAGATGGGTTATGAGGTAGGGGAAGGGAAATTGGACCCTGTCAGAATGTTGATGGATGGAAAAGTATTACACAGATAAGAATGGCGAGGAAAGGAGCAACTCTATAATTAGAACTGTATAATTAGATTTCAAGCTTATCTGAGCAACAGAGAGCTGGAGGCTCTGAGAAGAAAGAATCTGCTCATTATCCAAAGAATGAAAGGGTAGAGTCACAACTGAGAGACTATCTAGAGGAAGAAAAGAAGCATAGCATTAGTATTTCCCTGCTCGAGAATTTGAAGCAGCTATTTTTTTTACCTAACAACAACAATAAAGAGGTCTGTTGTCTTCCAGGAACATATATCTAAGACATTATAGAGAACTTTCCAAGACTTATTTAATAGAAGACAATCACCTAATTCTGGTAAATCATGTAGATACAAATGATACTGCCAAAAGGGACCTAAAAAGTATTGCCAACAATTATGAAGTCTTGGGCAAGAAACAAGATCATAGGGAGACAAATTATTTTTTCCTCATTGTTGCCCATTGAAAGCAAGGGATGTAGAAGAGAAAAATGAACAGCTGTAAAGAAAGTGGTGTCTGAGAATGGGATTTAGACTTCAGAATTGTGACTTAAAATTTAGATTCGTCTAGGGGGCAGAGTCAAGATGGCGGAGTAGAAACAAAACTTCTGCTGGGCTGCGGATCCCACCACCTCCAGTTCATGTAAAAGATGACTCTGAACAAACTTTGGAGCTATTGAATCCACAAAATGACACAGAGAAGCTAACCTCCCACTGAGGACAGCCCGGCAGGCAAGCAGCCTGTGAAGCGCTCTGGGAGCTGACCCCGGCTCCATGGTAGCCCAAGGTTTTAGCCCCAGAGTAGCCTGACCAGCCACCGGCTGGAGGGACTTCAGATCACCAGCAGCTATGATGGTTTCCAAAATTATCAACCCATAGATACTAAGGACACAGTGAGAGATCAGTGCAGTGTGGACTTTGGGATCCAGTAGTTTGGGAATGCAGTCAGCCTCTGACCCTGAGGTGAGAAGCCACTGAGGCACTGCATCTGTGCAGCTGCCATCACATGGCAGCTTCAGCTCCTGGTCTGCAGAGTGTAGGGGGACCACACAACCAGTCTGATGGATAATCACTCTTGCTTTAACCTGCTTGGATCTGAATTGTGGTCTACAATGTAGGTCCTGGGATGATGACCAGCTTGCCAGAGTGTGTGGAGGCTTCAGAGAGGGCACCTAACTAATACCTTCGGCAGCTGAGAAAATCCCAGCATTTGGTACAAAACTCCCCTATCTGGTAGCGGAGTTCTACTGTGGCAAAAAGCCCAAAAGTCAAATAATGGAGTGGCAACATGAGTAAATGAGGGAAGCAAAGCAAACAGAGTAATCCAACATTAGATTCCCATTTTGGAGACAAAAAGGATCAAAGCATGGAACAGGAGGAAGACAGTGAAGTCAGAACTCCTGCACCAAAAGCTTGCAAGAAAAATATGAACTGGTTACAGGCCATAGAGGACCTTAAGAAGGATTTTGAAAACCAAATAAGAGAAGTGGAGGAAAAATTGGCAAGAGAAATGAGAATGATGCAAGAAAATTATGAAATGAGAGTCAACAATCTGACTGAAGAAAATAACATTTTAAAAATAGACTAACTCAAATGGCAAAAAGAGGCTCAAAAAGGCAATGAGGAAAGGAATGCCTTAAAAAGCCTAATTTGACAGATGGAAAAAGAATATCAAAAGCTCACTGAAGAGTGAGCTTCAGAATTAGAATTCCTTCAGAATTAGATGGGAGCAAATGGAAGCTAGTGACTTTGTGAGAAATCAAGATACTATTAAACAGATCCAAACAAATAAAAATATAGAAGGAAATGTAAAATATCTCATTTGGAAAACCACTGACCTGGAAAATAGATCCAGGAGAGATAATTTAAAAATTATTGGACTACCTGAAAACCATGATCAAAGAAAGAACCTAGAAATCATCCTTCAAGAAATTCTCAAGGAAAATTGCCCTGATGTTTTAGAACCAGAGAGCAAAATAGAGGTTGAAAGAATCCACCAATCACCTCCTGAAAAAGATCCCAAAAAGAAAATTCCTAGGAATATTATAGCCAGCTTCTGGAATTCCCAGATCAAGGAGAGAATATTATAAGCAGCCAGGAAGAAACAATTTGAATATTGTGGAAACACAATCAGGATAACCCAGGATCTGGCAGCTTCTACACTGAAGGATCGAAGGGCTTGGAATATGATATTCTGGAGGGCAGAGGAGCTGGGATTAAAACCAAGAATCACCTACCCAGCAAAACTGAGTATCATGTTTCAGGGGAAAATATGGTCATTCGGTGGAATAGAAGACTTTCAAGCATTCTTGATGAAAAAACCAGAGTTGAATAGATAATTTGACATTCAGATACAAGAAGCAAGAGAAGCATAAAGTAAACAGGGAAAAGAAATCATAAGGAACTCATCAAAATTAAACTATTTACATTCTTAAATTTAAAAACAATAATTGTAACTTATGAAACTTTTCTCAGTATGAAAATAATTTGAAGGGAATAGAAATGTGTATACACACACATACATATATAAGTCTATATAGGAGGGTATGTGAGTGTATGAATACATATGTGAGTATGTGTATATATGTGTACAGGTATACATAGAGGGCACAGGACCAATTTAATGGGAAGGGATGACACTTAAAAGGTGAAATTAAGAGGTGAGAGAGGAATATAATGAGAGGACATGGGGAGAGACAGAATGGGGGTAAACTATCTTATATAGAAGAGGTATGGGAAAATGGTTACAATGGAGGGAAAGAACAGGAAGGCAAAAGGGAATGGATCAACTTTATTCTCATTGAATTGGGCTTAGGGAGGGAATGACATACACACTAAATAGGGTATCTCATACCAAACAGGAGAGTAGGGAGGAAGGGGATGAGAGGGGAATGATGGAAGGGAGGGCAAGCTGGGGGAGAGGGAAGTTGGAAGCACCCACTTTTGAAAAGGGACAGAATCAAAGTAGAGAATAGAACAAGTGGGAGGTGGGATAGGAGGGAGGGAAATATAGTCAGTTTTCCACAATATATCTACTATGGAAATGTTTTCCATAGCTACGCATGTTCAACCTATATTGAATTGCTTATCTTCCCAGTAAGGTTGGGTGACAATGGAGGAAGGGAATGAATCTGGAATTCAAAGTTTTAAAATCAAATGTTTAATATGTATATATATATATATATATATTTATATATATTATTATCTACATGTAACTGGGAAATAAGATATACAGGCACTGGGGCAGAGATCAACTGTGCCCTACTGGAAAGTTGGAGGGGGTATGGGAGAAGATATGGGAGAGAACAGATTGGAAGAGGGGATATCCAGTGGGATCACTATTTTGGGGTGGTGGGTAAGGGAAAAATGGGGAGAAAATTTGTAACTCAAAATCTTGCAGAAATGAATGATATAAACTACAAGTTAATAAAGCATTTGATTAAAAAATAATAATAATAAAATAAAATTAGTTCCTTTAATGAAGGAGATTAAGAATATATTTGTTTGCTGTTTTGTCAATCTAATACAAAGGACTTTAGATTGAAAAGAATAATAGCTCTGGTATATAATTAAATAGAATGTTTTTGTGTTATAAGAAATGACAAGCAGGATGATTTCAGAAAAACCTAGAAAGACTTACATGAACTGATACAAAGTGAAGTGAGCAGAACCAAGTGAACATTGTACATAGTAACAGCAATATTGTACAATGAAGAATTGTAAATGACTTAGTTATTCTCAATAATACAATGATCCAAGACAATCCCAAAGGACTCATGATGAAAAATGCTATCTTCCTGAAGAGAAAGGGCTGATGTTGTCTGAATACAGTCTGAAGCTTACTATTATTCTCTTTCTTCCTTCCTTCCTTCCTTTCTAGCTTAAGTTTTCTTTATTAATATGGAAATATTTTACATGATTGAACATGAAATTACCTATATCAGATTACTTGCCATTTCAGGGAGGGAGAAGAGGAGGAAAGAAGGGATAAAATTTGGAACTCACAACTTTAAAAAAGCAAATGTTCAAAATTGTTTTTACAAAACAAATTTTTACAAAAATTTGTAATTGGGGAAAATAAAAAATATATTTCTTAAAATGGCAGGGGGATGAATAAAGAAAATAGAAGGAATAGTGGAAGTAGGAGCTGCCAGTGTATGTTTCTCAAGGCAAATACCATAGAGCAATGGTTCCCATTTAGTGAGTCACAGCCCCCTTGGAAGTTTGTGATGATGGGTCAAGATGTTTGTGCTAAATTTTTTTTAACACTACTGTTAGCAATAAATAATTGCCCAACTATGTTATAAATATATTTTTCCTTTGTAACAATAAGTATGTCCATGCTTGAAGCTTTACAGGTTTGTTTTTACAGCATTTTTACAGCAATTAAAAACCATAATTATGCACACAACTATTTCAGTGTTCATGTCGTAATTACACCAAACTCTACTTCTGAGTAAGCTCAACATATTCTCACATTTTTTTCAACCAGTCTTCAAATTATCTCCAAACCACACAAGAGTTCTATATTCAAATGCAAACCAATTCCTAATGGATGATCAGGTGCCTGTGTGTAGCCTCATTTGTGTTTTGTTCACTGCAACAGAGTAATTCCTTCATTCCCTTCTATTATTCTATAATTGTACTTCATTCACTCCATAATCATATAATCAAGATGTTACAAATGTTTGTATTTTTGTAATGCAGATGTCAGACTATCTGAAAACCATGATCCTTAGGTGTGAGGATTTCAAGGTATCTTGATACCATTATGGACCATCACAAACATTCTCAGAGAGGAGATACTGGCCTAGAATTATATCTGTCTGCCTCACTAAATATTCTTAGTCTAGGGGAAATAATTTTTGGGTTTAAACAATGGTCCTGATAACTATTCCTAAATGGGGAAGGAGCATGCCAAGTAGTCAAAGGCCTGACTTCCCTTCCCACCAAATGCCAGTTACTCAAAAACCACCCATAGTGAATAGCAAATAAACTCATTTATTCAAGTTGACAGCAAACATATATCAAAATTATAGATTTAAATATACCAGACAATACACCTAGTGAATTAGATCTTCCACTGGTAGCAAGATATCTCAGCTCAAGCAAGAGAGTCCCAGATCTCACCCAAAGGAAATTCTCCAAAGTCTCTAGTATGGTAAGTAGGGGAGAGGGTCATTATCAAGGAACATAACTTTTTTCCATAGTCTTGCCCTCCCCACTAGGGACCTCTCCCTGCAAAGTATCTGGAAACATATGTATTCACTCTAGAAGCGAAAGTCAGAAGAACAAGAGTTCTCTTCTCCCAAACTCTCACCAACTTCACACCTGCTCCCTTCCCCATTATAGGCACAAAGCATCAAGCAATTCATCTCCACCAATGAAAAGAGCCTTATGCAAATGGGCTTGATTATACTTCTTGATGATGGAACAAAAGCCAGGTAACAAAGGTTGTATGTAAGAGGTTAGTACAATACTACAAAAATAGTGTGAAGGAATGCTACAGTTCAAAATGAGAAGAAAGAAAGAATAGGAAGAAAACTCAAAGGGTAGCAGATTTAAATTACTGAAGATCAGTAAATCAAAGATAGAGCTGCTAATGTAATCTGGCTGGAGTCTCAAAGGCCACATATTTTTAATAGATATTTGTCTATATCTATATCTTTATCTATATATTTATCACCTAGGTTCCCCCACTTCCTCTTTCAAAGAACCTTCCTTTTGTAATGAAGAATTTTTAAAATTAATTTATTTTTATTATTATTTTTTAAAGCAATCGGGGTTAAGTAACTTGCTCAAGGTTACATGGCCAGTTATTTCTGGATGTGGTGCTAAGTATCTGAGCCCAGATTTGATCCCCAGGTCATCCCAACACTGGAGCCAGTGCTCTTACTCGCTGTGCTACCTGGCCGCCCCAAAATTAATTTAGTTTTAGCTTTCAACATTCACTTCCATAAGATTTTGAGTTTAAAATTTTTCTCCCTTCTTCTCCTTCCCCCTCCCCAAGACAGCATGCAATCTCATATAGACTCTACTTATACATTCATCTTAAACATATGTTCACATTAGTCATGATGTAAAGAAGAATTAGAACTAAGGGAACACAAGAAAGGAAAAACAAAACAACAAAAGAAAAGGAGAGCAAATAGTCGGCTTCCATCTGCATTCAGACTCCAAAGTTCTTTCTCTGGATGCAGATAGCATTTTCCATCATGAGTCTTTTGGAGTTGTCTTAAATTCTTGCATTCCTGAGAAGAACTAAGTTTATCAAAGTCAGTCATCACACAATATGGCTGTTACTGTGTACAATGTTCTCCTGGTTCTGCTCATTTCACTGAGCATCAGTTCATCTAAGTCTTTCTGAAATCCACCTGCTCATCATTTCTTAGAGCACAGTAGTATTCCATTATATTCATATATCACAACTTGTTCAGCCATTACCCAATTGATGGAAATTCCCTTGATTTCCAACTCTTCACTACCATAAAAAGAGCTGCTATAAATATCTTTGTACATGTGGGTCCTTTTCCTGTTTTTATGATCTCTTTGGGATACAGACCTAGAAGTGGTATTGCTGGGTTAAAGGGTATGCACAGTAGTTTAGCCTTTAGGCATAGTTCCAAATTGCTCTCCGGAATGATTGAATCAGTTTACAACTCCACCAATAATGTATTAGTGTTCCAATTTTCCCATTTATCATTTTCCTGTTCTGTCATATTACCCAATCTGAGAGGTGTGATGCAGTACCTCAGAGTCGTTTTGATTTGCATTTCTCTAATCAATAGTGATTTAGAGCATTTTTTCTTCCCCTGAAAACTGCCTGTTGATATCCTTTAACCATTTATCAATTAAGGAATGACTTGTATTCTTATAAATTTGACTCAGATCTCTATATATTTGAGAAATGAGGCCTTTATCAGGGACGTTGGTTGTAAAATTAGTTTCCCAACTTTCTGCTTTCTTTTCTAATCTTGGTTGCACTGGCTTTGCTTGTAGAAAACCTTTTTAATTTAATGTAATCAAAATCATCCATTTTGCATTTCATAATGTTCTGTATCTCTTGCTTGGTCATAAATTCTTCCCTTCTCCAAACTCTCCTAGTCTGCTTATAATATTAGTCTTTGTATTTAAATCATGTACCCATTTTGACTTTATCTTGGTATAGGGTATAAGATGTTGGTCTATATTTAATTTCTTCCATACTATTTTCTTGTTTTCCCAGAAATTTTTGTTAAATAGTGAGTTCTTATCCCAGAAACTGGAGTCTTTGAATTTATCAAATGGCAGATTACTATAGTCACTGATTGTTGCATCTTGCATACCTAACCTATTCCACTGATTCACCACTCTGGTTCTTAGTCAGTACCAAATAGTTTTGATGATTGTTGCTTTATAATAGAATTTAAGATCTAGTATAGCTTGGCTAAATTCCCTTGCATTTCTTTTCATTAATTTCCTTGATATACTGGACCTTTTGTTCTTCCAGATGAATTTTGTTATTGTTTTTTTCTAGCTCTTTAAGATAATTCTTTGGTAGTTTAATTGCTATGGCACTGAATATATAATTTAATTTAGGTAGAACTGTCATTTTTATTATATTAACTCATACCCATAAGCAACTGATATTTTCCCAGTTGTTTAGATCTGATTTTATTTGTGTGGAAAGTGTTTTATAAATGTGTTCATATAGTTCCTGGGTTTGTTTTGGCAGGTAGACTCCCAAGTATTTTAAAATTTTTACAGTACCTTTAAATGAAATTTCTCTATCTCTTGCTATTGAGCTTTGTTAGAAATATTTATAAATGCTGATGATTTATATGGGTTTATTTTATAACCTGCAACTTTGCTAAATTTTTTTATTATTTCAAGTAATTTTTTACTTGATTCCCTAGAACTCTCTAAGTATACCATCATATCATCTGCAAAGAGTGATAACTTTGTTTCTACTTTGATTATTGTATTTCCTTCAATTTCTTTTTCTTCTCTTACTGCTAAAGCTAACATTTCTAGTATAATATTGAATAACAGTAGTGATGGACATCCTTGTTCCACCTTTGATCTTATTGGAAATGCTTCTAACTTATCCCCATTACATATAATGCTTGCTGATGCTTTTAGATAGATGCCACCTATAATTTTAAGGAAGACTCCATTTATTCCTGTGCTCTCTAGTGTTTTTAATAGGAATGGGCATTGTATTTTGTCAAATGCTTTTCTGCATCTATTGAAATAATCATATGATTTCTGTTGGTTTTTTATTGATATGGTCAATTATGTTGATAGTTTTCCTAATATTGAACCAGTCCAGCATTCCTGGCATAAATTCTACCTGGCCATAGTATATTGTCCTTGAGATAAGTTGCTGTAATCTCTTTGCTAATATTTTATTTAAAAATTTTGCCTCTATTTTCATTAGGGAAATTGGCCTATGATTTTCTTTCTCTGTTTTGGCTTTTCCTGGTTTAGGCATCAGCACCATATTTGTATCATAAAAAGAATTTGGGGGGGTGGCTAGGTGATGTAGTGAATAGAGCACTGGCCCTGGAGTCAGGAGGACCTGAGTTCAAATCTGGCCTCAGTCACTTGACACACTTACTAGCCGTGTGACTTTGGGCAAGTCACTTAACCCCAATTGCCCTCCAAAAAGAAAAAAAAGAATTTGGTAGGATACCTTCTTTGCTTATTTTCCCAAATAGTTTATATAATATTGGAATTAGGTGCTCTTTAAATGTATTGGAATTAGTTGCTTTTTAAATTTTTGATAGAATTCACTTGTAAATCCATCTGGCCCTAGAGACTTTTCTTGGGGCGTCATTGACAACTTGTTAATTTCTTTTTCTGAAATGGAGTTATTTAAGTATTTTATTTCCTCTTTCATTAATCTGGGCAACTTTTATTTTTATGAATATATATCACTTCACTAAGATTGTCAAATTTATTGGCAAACAGTTGGGCAAAATAACTCCTAATTATTGTTTTGATTTCCTCTTCACTGGTAGTGAATTCACCCTTTTCATTTTTGATGCTGGCAATTTTATTTTCTTCTTTTTTTTATCAAATTAACAAAAAGTTTATTTTATTGTGTTTTTTTTTCATAAAACTACTCTTTTCTTTATTAGTTCATTAGTTTTCTTAATTTCAATTTTATTTGTCTCTCCTTTGGTTTTCAGAATTTCTGATTTGGAGTTTAATTGGGGATTTTTAATTGGTTCTTTTTCTAGGTTTTTTAGTTGCATGCCCAATTCATTGATCTTCTCTTTCTCTATTTTATTAAAGTAAGCATTAAAGATATAAAATTTCCCCTAACAATTGCTTTGGCTGCATCTCCTAAGTTCTGGTATGTTGTCTCATTATTGTCATTGTCTTGGATGAATTCTATGATTTCTATGTTTTGTTGTTTGACCCACACATTCTTTAGGATCAGATTATTTAGTTTTCAATTAAGTTTTAATTTATCTTTCCATGTCCCTTTCTTACATGTAATTTTTATTACATCATGATTTGAAAAGGATGCATTTGATATTTCTGTCTTTCTGCATTGAATTGTGAGGTTTTGCGCCCTAATATGTGGTCAATTTTTGTATAGGTCCCATGTACTGCGAGAAAAGTGTATATTCCTTTCCATCCCCATTCAATTTTCTCCAGAGGTCAACTTTAAGGTTCAATAATCTAATTTTTCTAAGATTCTATTCATCTCCTTAGCTTCTTTCTTCTTTATTTTGTGGTTAGATTTATCTTGTTCTGAGAGGGGGAGGTCAAGGTCCCCCACTACTATAGTTTTGTTATCTATTTCTTCCTGTAATTCCCTTAACTTCTCCCCTAAGAATTTGGATGCTATACCACTTGGTGGATATATGTTTAGTAATGATATTACTTCACTGTCTATGGTACCATTTAGTAGAATGTAGTTTCCTTCCTCATCTCTTTTAATTGGATTTATTTTTTATTTTTCTTTGTCTGAGATCAGAATTGCTATCCCTACTTTTTTTATTTCAGCTGAAGCATAATATATTCTGCTCCAGCCTTTTACATTTACTCTGTGTGTATCCCTCTGATTCAAATGTGTTTCTTATAAACAACATCCTGTAGGACTATGGTTCTTAATCCACTCTGTTATCCACTTCCACTTTATGGGAGAGTTCATCACCAGGTGCTTTGCCACATGAAAGGAGTCTAATAGCTTTCAAAGTTTCTTCAGTTGGAGCTTCAGCTAGGCTAGGGAGGAATTGACTTCAACCTGAGGTAAATGGCCAATGGCCTCAATATTGATTGATGATGGTCTGTTGAGAACACTGTGGAAATGTTCAGTCCATCTCTCTAAGATCATGTCCATATCACTAATCAATGTGGCTCTGTCAGCACTGAGTAGTTGCAATGCACCATAGGTCTTTGGTCCATAAATAGCCTTCAGGGCATCACAAAAGTTCTTTGGATTGTTACTATCAGCATAAAACTAATTTCATCTGCCTTCTTACTGAATCAGGAATCCTGCATCTCTCTAAACTTTGTTTGTATTTTACTTTTGCTGGAATTAAATGCTGCCTTCTTAGAGATGGATGAACTATCCTGCTGGTAAATCCTGTGGAGTTCTCATTTTTCATTTAGCAGCTTCTGAATTTCCCCATCATTTTCATCAAGCCATTCTTGGTGTTTGTGAGTGTTCTGACTCAGATGAGCAAGTGCAGTGTAATACACCAAATCTCTGAAAGCTGCTCACTCCTTTTCTGCTTCACTATTGCCAACTGTGAGTTGGCTCAACTTTCCCTCCAAATTAGCAATAAGCTCTTCCTGCTCAGAGAAGAGCTCTAATTTGTTGACATTAATTCTTCTGGTAATCATTTTGCCTTGGGGGTGCCATTTTGATGAATGCAAATATTTATCCTGGAAAGGATAAGTCTATGATCAGTGCAACAGTCTGCACCACACATTGCCTTCATCACTCTCACATCTTGTCTGTCTCTTTATAATCACACAGTCTATTAGATGCCAATGTTTGCTGCAAGGGTGCATCCATGAAGGGTGCATCCATGCATTTAGATAAATGGAAGACAGTGTTGGTGATGAGAAGTACATGAGATGCACAAATCTTCGGTAGTAAGTGACCATTGCTCTTGCTGTTTCCAACTCCATTTCTCCCAAGGACTCCCTGCCAAGTCTGGTAGTCTGAGACTACTCTAGCATTAAAGTCACTCAGAATTATAAGCTTGTCTTCTTTTGGCACATTGATGATAAGGGTCTCTAGGTCTCCATAAATCCTTTCTTTGACCTCATCAGGGTTTGTCATGGTGGGAGCATAAGTACTGATGATGGTGGAATGACATTTTCCTGCAGGTAGCAATCACATTGTCATGAGTCTGTCATTCACTCCTTTTGTCAGTTCACAGTCCTTTTAGATAAATTCACTTACCTTGGTAGTGTACTTTCTAGGTATGTACACACTGATAATAAGGTTGACACACACATTGCCATAACTAGCTCAGTGTTTGGTAGGCTCCGAAGGAAAGTATGGGAGAGAAAAGGCATTAGACTGACTACCAAACTGAAGATCTACAGAGCCATTGTGCTGACTTCATTGCTATATGCCCATGAAACCTGGAAAATCTACCTCACCATGACAAGAAACTGAATTGCTTCCATTGGAATTGTCTTAGAAAGATTCTGAAGATCACCTGGCAGGATAAGGTATCAGACACTGAGGTCCTTACTTGAACTAAACTGCCAAGCATTCAAACTCTACTTCAGAGAGCCAACTCCAATAGACTGGTCACATTGTTTGAATGCAAAACATATACTTGCCAAAAAGACTATTTTATGGAGAACTCACACAAGGCAAGCATTCACATGGTGGTCAGAAGAGGCAATACAAGGACACTCTCAAGGTTTCTCTCAAGAATTTTGGAATTGATTTGTGACATGGGAGATACTGACACAGGACCACTCAGCATGGCATGCCCACATCAGAGAAGGTGATGTGCTCTATGAGCAAAGCAGAATTGAAACAGCTCAAAGGAAATGCAGGAATTTAGATACACAAATTTAGAGTATCCACTCCAAATGTTCACACAGACTATTTGTGCCCAACCTGTGGTAGAGCATTCTGAGCTTGTATTGCTCTGATTAGCCACAGTCAGACACATTGAAACTGGACTTTAGCATAGTGATGTCATTTTTGGTTCTCTTCAAGAACAAAGGACAACAACGTACCATGGGAGAGTTCATTCCATTCACATTCACAATTATGATTACTATCCATGTCTTTCTCTATCCTATTTTCCTCCCATTTATGCTTTTCTCTCTCCTTTCTCCCTTTCCCTCCTTGTTAGAGTTTTGCTTTCAACCATCACCTCCTTCAGTCTGTCCTCTCTTCTATTAGCCACCTCCTTTATCTTTCCCTTTACTCTTACTACTTCTTCCTTCCCTTCTATTCACCCACTCCCTTTTCTTTCCCCTTTCCCTTCCTACTTCCTGTAGGGTAAGTTAGATTTCCTGATTATGTTATTTCCTCATTGAGTCAAATCTGATAAGAGTTAGGTTCAAACAATTCTCATCTCCCTCCCTTCTTTCCCTCTGCTATAATGGGTTTTTGTGCCTTTTCATGTGATGTAATCTACTCTTGTCTGTCTCCTCCTTTCCTCTTCTCTCAGTACAATCTGTTTTCACCACTTAATTAGATTTTTAATCATTACATCAAAGTCAACTTATACCCATACCTTCTGTTTATGTATACCCCTTTTAAATGTTGTATTGACAATAAAGTTCTCAAGAGCTACAAGTGTCATCTGCCCTTGTAGGAATGTAAACAGTTTGCCCTTATTAATAACATGTTGTCTTTTTCTTTCCTCTTTACCTTTTTCATGCCTCTCTTGAGCCTTTGAAGTTCAGATTTTCTGTTGAGCTTTGGTCTTTTCATCAGGAAGGTTTGAAAGTCCCCTGTTTTGTTGAATGTCCATCTCCTCCCCTGAAATATTATGTTCAATTTCACTGGGTAGTTGATCCTTGGTTATAATCCAAGCTCCTTTGTCTTACAGAATATCATATTCCATGCCCTCTGACATTTTAATGTACAAGCTGCAAGGTCCTGTGTGATCCTGACTGTGGTTCCATGTGTAATGCCAATTGTGGCAGCACACCTGAGGGCTGATGCTGTGAATAATTTTAAGGGTCTAATCACAAGGTATAATGAACACTGTATTTATTCAGAATTGAAGCTTATTACATTACAACTTATTGCTAAGCTGACCACATGGACTTGAACAAATCACCCAGTAGTTCCCATAACCCTTCAGTATGTAACATGGCACACAGCATATATCATTGCATTCAATATATAATATACCATTGCATATCCCCCACTTTGTACATTCTTTATACAATCAGGGGGTCCCAGACCAGGGTCTTCCCTAGCACAACACATCCTTAAAGGGTAGCAGAAAACACAAACACACTCCACCCCTAGGTCACAGTAAGTTACAATTCCCTCAATCAATACAGAGTGACCAAGCAAAGTCCTCTTTTGTTTTGATTTGAGGCTGACTTCCAAGCCCCATGGCTCCTCCTTATGGGTCAACCACTTCCAGCTCTTGCCTGGGTTCACACACAGGCAGCTCTCTACTCCTGCTCCTAGTCTCAGCTACGGGGACTGCTCCACTCCAAGCTCTCCCTGTTCTTGCCTGACAACAGACTCCAGGGGCTCCTACCCACAGCTTCTGTCTCTGGGAAAAAAACTTAATAGGGCTACAACAATATTTACACACACTACCAGCACTGCCATCCCAATTCACTTTCAAAACCCAGAGGCTCTGCAATAATAGCTGTTCAAAGGGGATTAAGCTAAGCCTCCTGCCCATGGACATATCTCTGCCCTTCAGTTCAATTCACTCTCAAGCTGCTGCTAGTCTCTGCTACTCAGTGAGTCTCCACCACTGTTGCTGCCAGCTCTTCCAATGCTTCAACACTCAAAGCTGAATGCTCATCTTCTTCCTCTGGGTTCACATTCATAGTCAAGGGATCTTTAAACAATGGCTACCCAGAGTCTTCCTCCTGTTCTTCTAGAGAGTTCTTAAGGGAAGTATTTTTCTCAGGAATAAACCCCAAGACAATACCAAGCTTCCATCTTATATACAGTTTTACTCAGTATCTGATTGGCTGAGCACACATGCATAGCCCATGTGGGTGGCACCCAACTCAGCACCTGACAAGCTTAGTGCCCAAAGGCATGAAAGCTGTCTCAGTACCTAATGTGCTACAGCTATGGATTACCAGGGATTAATCCTTCAGATGTTTACAATTTAGCCTGAGGCTGGGCAGGACGAAAAACACACATACACAAAAATCTCACTTTGCTTGCTATTACACCATGATATTTAAATTGTTTCTTTCTGACTGCTTGCAGTATTTTTTTCTTTGAACTGGCAATTTTGGAATTTGATTACAAAATTCCTTGACATTTTCAATTTGGGATCTCTCTCAGGAGGTGATCAGTGGATTCTTTCAATTACTATTTGACCTTCTAGTTCTAGGACCTAGCAGCATTTCCTGGATGATTTCCTGAAAGATGCTATCCAGGCTCTTTTTTTCATCACAGTTTTCAGGTAGACCAATCATTTTAAAATTATCTCTCCTGGATCTATTTTCCAGATCACTTGTTTTACCAGTGAGGTATTTTACATTTTCTTCTATTTTTTCATTCTTTTGTTTCTGTTTGATTGATTCTTGATATCTCATAGAGTCATTAGCTTCCACTTGTCCAATTCTAATTTTTAACAAATTGTTTTCTTCTGTTTGATTTTGTACCTCCTTTTTCATTTGGCACATTTTACTTTTTAAGGAGCTCTTCTCGTCAGTGAGTTTTTGTGCCTCCTTTTCCATTTGACCAACTCTACTTTTAAAGGAGTTCTTTTCTTTAGTATACTTTTTCCCCCATTTGGTCAATTGCATTTTTTTTAAGGATTTGTTTTCTACGGTCAATTTTTGTCCTTCCTTTTCCAAGCTATTGACTCTCTTTCATGTCTCTCATTCTTTTCTTCTACCTCCTTTATTTGACTTTTTAAATCCTTCTTGAGCTCTTCCCAAGAGGCCTTTTGGGATTGAGACTATTTCATATTCCCCTTTGAGGTTTTGGATGTGGGTATGTTGACAATGTTGTCCTCTTCTGAACTGGTGCTTTGATCTTCACTGTCCCCAAAATGAGAATCTATAGTGATTGTCTGTTTCTACTTTTTGCTCATGGTGTTTGCCTATTTTTTCACTTTTAAAGTTGAACTTTCCTGCTGGAGCACAGGGGGCATTGACCCAAACTTCTTGTGCTGGGATCCCAGGACCTGGTCACTGGTTTTGTTGCTGGGGCCTCAGATGCTGGCATCTGGAGGCTATAGGAGAATGGCAGCTTGTCTGGTGCTGAGCTGGGGCCAGAAACACTGGAGCTCTCAGGGTGGGGGTGGGGAGTCTGGCTCACTCGGGCTTTGCAGTTGAATATTTGGCTTCTGGAGGATGTCTGCCAGTCTGGAGTTGTGCCTCCTGAAGTTTTCTTCCTAGATTTGAGTTGAAGCTCCAGAAGATTTATCTACTGCACTGTGGTGTTTTTCCTAACTTGTCTCTACCAGTTGCCCTGCTTATGCTGAGGCACTCAGGGGGTCCTGGTGTTGGCACTTGTCTGCTCCACCATTCTGGGAATCAGGATCTCTCCCTGGTTTGCTGAGGTGGGGCTTGCTGCTGGCTTGCTGGGATGCCTCCCATCCTGTACTGCTCCCCCTCCCCCAGAGAGAGGGGCCTTTCCCATTAATCCCCCAAACTTCCTGGGCTACAAGACTGCTACAACCCATCTTTCTGCTGGCTCGGCTGTTCCAGAATTTTTCTTGGCTATATTTTCTGGGCTTTCAGAGATCAATAAGTGAAGGTGAGAGCAACTTACTTCTTAATCTGCCATACTGGTTCCCAGAAGATGAAGAATTTTTTTAAAAAGAAAAAAGAGACAACAATTTAGTAAATATGATCAATACATTGATATGACATTACATAAAATATTCTATTCCTCATATTTTCTTTCTAGAGCCACAGATTTAACTGAGATGAGAGGTGTATTAAACATTGAAAATAATCCTTAGGACCAGATTTACATGAGCCACTAAAAACCCTAGAGTTGGTTGAGCAAGCAAGCAAGAAACTTTCCCACATCCTGGAATGCCCAGTGGCAAAACCAGTGCTAGGCCTGAAAGGAAAGCCAAGCTTCTGCAAAGGGAGGGGGAGTGAAAAGAGAGAGAAAGAGAAAACCGTATTCCTGAGTCGGAGTAAGGTACTAGGGAAGCTCCTTCTGCCCAAATGAAGAGAAGGGGGTATCAAGTTCCCTGAGAATATATAGGCAGTTCAAGGCTCAGGAAAATATTGACTTCTCCTCCCTACTTGCTAGTGCCATCTGGTGGTTATGAACAAATAAAATTTGAGCAAATTCACAACAGTGAGGCAATACAGAGAATCTTGAGGAATACTAAATACAATTATATGCCAGAAAAACTGAAGATTCTAAGAAAGTTAATGGGTATCTACAACAGTATAAAATACCCAGACCAAAAAAGCAAGGAAAATAGCTTCTAAACAAATCAGTCTCAGAAAAAGAAATTGAGCAAAATAAAAACAAACAGTGATTGTTAGAGAGCCAAAACCTTGTGCCAGATGAATTTTCAAGTGAATAAATAAAATGAATGAAAAAGCACTCTTTTAAAATGATTATTGTGTTCAAAGCAATGTGCTAAGCATGGAGGGTACAAAAAGAAAAGTGACACAGTCCCCATTCTTTTGAGGCTCTCACATTCCAACAGGCTAGAGACAATCCATACAGACCATTCAGATGCAGGGTAAATGGAAAGTTCCAGTGTCAAGTCAGATGGTATTACATCTTCATTAGTGCCATTTTAATTGACAAAAGTGCATATGTTCTGATGTTGAATCATTTGACAATGCCAAGTTCTTTGGTGGTAAGAACATTCTTTTCTGGGTCTTCAGTTTGCTAGGCCAACAGAGGAAATGGGTACTATAGCTCCTATAGAATCCATAGCTGGTCTTTGTCTCCACAGGGTTTTCTCCCTTGGATGGCTATGGAGGCTGTACTGGAAGTTGTAGCCTATGGTGGGTGCCACTACTCTCAAAGCCCTTAGGTGAAGAGTCCTTGACTTCCTCCACAAAGATCTGAATTCAGAATAAATGTTTAAAGAGTAATTAATTCCTATACTAAAAAAGTCATCCAAATAAATGACAGAAGGCATCTTACCAAACTTTCTTTTATGAGATGACTGTACCCAAAACAGGGAAAGATAAAATAATAAGAACCATAGATTTGTTAATGAGCAATGATACAAAAATCGAAATAAAATAATTCTTCCAAAGAGTCTACCGAAATACATGTTGTGGTGGTGTTTGATCATTTCAGTCATGTCTGACACTTTATGACCCTTTTTGGAGTTTTATTGGTAAAGATACTGGAGTAGTTTGCCATTTTCTTCTCCAATTCATTTTACAGATGAGGAAATAGGGTTAAATGACTTGCCCAGGATCATTCAGTCAGTTGTTGTCCTTTTATCTGGTAGAGGATCAAAATGACATCACTATGTCAGGGTCTAGGTAAAATGTGTCTGACTGTGGCTGATTGTTGATTAGACCAACTAAGCTAAGAAGGCTCTACCACAAGTCAGACACAAATAGTCTATATTAACACTTGGAATGGAGATATCTCTAAATTTGCATATTAGATGCTTCCTTTGATCTACTGCAATTCTGTTTTGTTCATAGAGCATAGTACCTTCTTTGATGCAGGTATACCATGCTGGGCAGTTCTATCCCACATCTCACAATCAATTCCAAAGTTCTTCAGAGAGACCTTGAGAATATTCCTATATTGCTTCTTCTGACTTACACGTGAGCTCTGGTCTTTTGTTAGTTTTCCATAAAATAGTTTTTTAGGCAAATATACATTTGGCATTTGAACAACATGGTAATCCCATCTGTAATGGTAAGGGAATTTGAAGATCTTCCCTGATCCTTAATAGGCCATGTGACCTGCTTGAGCTCTAGACCAGCCCACAGCTTGAGTCAAATGGTGGGAGCAGTTTGCTGAACTGGTAGAGCAGGAAGGGTGGACCAAGAAGGGAAAGTGTAGCAGAGCTGAGAGTGAGGCAGAGCAGATAGCATGAATGAGAGAGGGAGGAATTTTGCCTATGGGAGCTTGTTTGTGGGGAGGCCTAATGGATGGAAGGCTTGGGGATGGCAGCTCTCCCTGGATTGGGGACATGTATAAACTTTTTTGTTACCATGGCAGAATTGGCTTTCTGATATCTGAATAAATACGTTGGTTTCATCTTTAAGGAAGAGAGTTTGTTATATTTTGTGATTCAAGCCTAGAAATACGTCTGTATATTCATAATTGCTGCTATGGGTATAGCATTGGCAATATACCATCAGAGTTGTGCTCTCTGCAATAGTTTGCTTGACATCCGAATGCTTGACAGCTAGAGAAAGGACCTCAGTCTTAGGTATCTTATCTTGCCAGATGATCTTCAGAATCTTCCTAAGACAATTCAAATGGAAGCAATTCAATTTCCTGACACAGAACTTGTATACTATCCAGCTTTTACAGGTATATGACAAAGAGGTCCCCACAACAGCTTCATAGATCTTCAGTTTGGTAGGCAGTCTAATCCTTCTTCCCTCCCCTGCTTTCCTCTGGAGACTTCTAAACACTGAGCTAGCTCTATCAATGCATGCAGCAACCTCATCATCTATGTATAGATTCCTAAGAAGGTATACTACCAAGGTAAGTGAACTTATCCACAGCATTCAAAATTTCTCTATTTGATGGAACTGATGGTTCCATGGATGGATAATATGGTGGTTGGTGGAGAATTTGTGTTTTCTTGGTGTTAATTGTTAGGCCAAAATTGGCACAAGCAGCTGTAATGTAATGCCAAAAGAAAGGCAACTTCCCAAGGTTCAGAATACCAGCATAGGTGCTCTCCATTTTATTCAGTAACAAACCCAGAACAGAGAAGATCAAAACATGACATCATTCCAAATATAGCATTTACTAAGTGTGATTAAATAATCTCCAAGTACTACCCCACCCCAGGACCTTCCAATCATTCAATCAATTACAAAGTCCCTGTTCTAAATACTACTCCACCCCTAGGCTATACCTTCATTTGGTCCACCACAAAACCCCTCTTCTCAAATGGAGATTAGTTTCCAAACATAGGTAAAGTACCTTCATTTGTCAATCACAGAGCACAATAAGGTCAAAAGTTCCCCACCCCTGGATCACAATTGAATCTACCCCAGAGTTACATCAAGTTTAAACACAGCACTTAATACCCAAATGGAGGTCTTTTCTTCATCTTGACACGAGGCAAGTTCTCAGCAATCTTAGTTCCTGGGGAGACAAGGTTTAGCAAGGCCATAAGATACATTGCCAGTCCCTTCATGAATTCATCCTCTGTCTGTAGAACAGTCCTAAGACCCCTGAACACATTAGCAAAGCCCTCTCCCAGGATTTCTGTAAACATACAACAAGAAAATCCTTCTTCAGGGCTTCTGAACCAACAGAAAGGCTCCCAGACCCCTGCAACAACAGCACTGTCCTTCACCAGTGGACAGTATTCACTCTGTCTTCAGGACAGTCTCCAGACCCCTGCAACAACAGCACTGTCCTTCACCAGTGGACAGTATTCACTCTCTGTCTGCAGGACAGTCTCAGGGCTTCTTAGTGAACAGCCAGGTTCCAGGACTTCTTCAACAAAAGGACTGTCTTTCACCAGTGGACAAATCTGGCAAAATAACATCAAAACACACAGACAAAGTACCAGCAAAACAGCCATGTCTCCTCAGTCCTTGGCAGCTCAGGGGGCAGGTCTCAAAAGTCCAGGGCAATTCAAAGCGGCCACCAGCAATTCTCTTAGTCTCTCTCTCTCTCCACGAGGTGCTGCTTCCAAAAAGATCTTCCGCCTCTCTCTTATCTCTCCAAATCTACGTCACCAGCTCCTCCCAGTTCAGGACTTTCTTTTCACATCAATAAGTCCATCCCACAGGTGGGATTAACAAGCTCTGGGTTTTAACACAATCAATTTGAAAACCAAGCCAATACAGGGGAATCTTTAATTGCCATTACTATCACAGCAGCAGAGAATTTATCCATACTTTGTTACATCTTAACCTCAGGACTACATTGGGTGCACAATCATCTGAGAACAGAAAATCACGCACCAACTATCCTTCCACTTTAGTCTTGGCTTGTAACCTTTTCAAGTTAAACAATTTACCATCAGCCTGGTAGCTGGTCTTGATGCCATTTTCATCCTCAATGAAGGCATCTGACAACATGACTGAAAACATTATGCTAAAAAGCATTGGAGCAAGAACACATCCCTGCTTCACTCCACTGGTGACTGCACCTTTCATCACATAGCTAACGTCTGAGGCTGAATTTCAACTCAGGTCTTCCTGACTCCAGGCTCAGCACTCTATCCATTGTACCATCTTGCTTCCCACTTAAAAATATATCCAGAAAATAATTCACATGACCAAATTGGATATGATCATATTGGGATGCAAGGATGGTCTAACACTAGGAAAACAATAAGTATAATTAATCACATAAATGAAATAAAAATTGCATGATTGTTTTGATAGGTAATATGTTTGATAAAATATAGTATTTATTCCTTTTTTTAAAAAATACCTTAATATCGTACCCTGCAAAATTAAATATTATTCTGAACAAAAAATGGACATTTGATAAACTCTCAGACTTTCAAGATTATGTTAAAAAAATCCTGAACTTAATAGAAGATTCAACATATAAGAACCAAGAGAAATATAAGGCATATAACAAAGACTGATTATAAGGGATCCATAAGGACAGAGTATTTACTTTTTATATATGTAAAATGGATGTCTAAGATTCTTATCAATAACTGGGTAGTTTGTAAGAAAGATTGGGATAAACCTGAGAATGATATGAATTTAAAAAGTAAAACCATTTAGAAACAGCTTAAAAGAGTAATTATTTGAGGTAGAAAAGGAAGAATTGATACAGAGGAATTAGATAGGGGAGAAGGGCTGGTAGTTCTGGTAACCTACTTTCATCAGTAATGGGTTTAAGAGGGAAAATACATATATATATTTAGAAGAGTGTAAAAGTCTTCTAAATTCAAAAGAAAGAAAACAGTAGGGGCATAGGGAAGGAGGGGGGAGAGAACAAGGGAGGGATCTTTAGAGGGGAGGGTGAGGGAACAGGTAAAAGGGGGGTATAAAAGGGTCTTTATATTTATGGGAACAGGAGGATAGGAGAGGGATCCTTAGAGGGGAATAGGCAAGTTATAAGAAGGCAATGTAGTGGGTAGAAGTAAAGTAGAGGAGGCAGGAGGGATAGGAAACAAGAGATATAATCATACATAAAAAAAACTTTAATAACAAGCATACAAGAGCTCTGTTATAATGTGATCAAAAGCACATATTTAAAACCAAGAGTTAACATGTTTGTAATGGAGAAATACTAAACACTTCCTTAAGATAAACCCAACTATCATTTGACATAGTTCTCGAAATACTAGTGTCAAGTCTTGAAATAAATCAAAGCCATGAGTTGAGGAATAAAACATCTTTAACTGACATAATAGAATAGCAAAACAGCTACTCTTGGGGATGTCCCATGAGGATAGAGCACAATGTGTTTCCCAACCAAGTGATGCATGAAAGGTTCTTTATACTTTTTGGAGGGGAAGGGAAAGAGGTCATATGAGGTAGCAAGGGCTGGTCATGAGACTCCAGTTGCACTTGGCAATCCAGGCAAACAAAACCACTTCATTCTGGCTGTTTTGCCCTTCATGCCATGAATCCCATTCAAAGGGATCAATGACATTAGAAGCTGAGATCCAGCTTAAGTTAGCTTCCTTTAAAAGGTAAAATCTCTGGGTGGAGACTTAGCATATGGTTAAGCTCACCTTAATAAAGATTATCTTAGGGGTAGGGATGTAAGGGCACTACTGGAATTCATGATGTTGCTAGTATGATTAAGGGACTTGGCATGCAATATTACTTTTGGTATTAACAATTTCTGTCATTATATTAATAATTGTTCTGTCACTAGCAATAGCAATAATATAAAAGAACAAAATGAAAGTCATAAATAACAGCAAAGAGGTTATTGGAATTACTCTTATTTACAGATGGTATGCTGGTATACACGAAAAAGCCTCAGAATCTGCCCAAAAAATTGACCAAGGTAAAAATAAATAGCTATCATTTATATTATAGCTTAAGGTTTGCAAAACACTTTATATATGTTATCTCATTTGAGATGAGATATTTAACTGTTGAAACAACAGTGCCTGAGGCCAGATTCAAACTCAGGTCTTCCTGACTCCAGGGCCAGTGCTCTATTCACTGTGCCATCTAGCCACCCCTGAAACAACTTTTTAAGGTAAGTACTTTTACTATCCACATTTTACAGATAAGGAAACTAAGATCTAGAGAGGTGATAAATTAATTTAAATTCAGGTCTTCCTAACACCATGTCTACTGCTTTATCAACCCTGGTGGCTCAGTGGATAAAGCAAAGGGCTTAGAATCAAGAAGACCTGAGTTCAAATCCAGCCACAGACACAAGTCATGTGACTTTGAGTAAACCAGTTAACTTTTATTTGCCCTCAATGCACTGGAGAAGGAAATGGCAGACCACTCAAGTATCTTTGCCAAGAAAACCCCATAGACAATACTGGCATGCTATGGTGTAAGTGGTCACAAAGAGTTGGACACATCTGAACAACAACAACAACCTAGCTTTAGTAGAGTAGAAAGATATAAAATAAATTCACAGCAATCATCACTAATTTTATACAATAGTAATTTTTTTAAAAAAAGAAAAAACTAACAAGAAAAATTCCATTCGACTTTATAAAGGGTCTAAATGTCAAACAGAGGCATTCAGAGGAGTTATTTCAGGTAATAGTCATTGGACATTGTTAAGCAGGGTAGTGATCAGATCTGTGTTTTAGGAATATCACTTTGACAACTGTGTGAAAGATAGATTATAGAGGAGAGAACAATTAGAAGTTTATTTCAGGGCAGCTAAGTGGAGCAGTGAGTAAAGCGCTGGCCCCATAGTCAGGAGGACCTGAGTTCAGTTCTGGTCTCAGACACTTAACACCCACACAAAAAAAAAACTAGCCGTGTAACCTTGGGCAAGTTACTTAACCCCAATTGCCCTCCAAAAGGCAAAAAAAATAAAATAAAAGCATATGTTCTTTAAAAAAAAAAAAGGCAATGTATTTCAATAATTCAGGCAAGAAGTTATGAGGACCTGAACAGAGTCATTGGCATTTGAGTGGAGAAAAAGAGACAGATAGGAGAGATATTGTTGAAGTAAAATCAACAAGACTTAGCAACTGCATGGATACGTGGGGTGAGGGGGAACGAGGAGTTCAGCATGACTCCACAGTCCCAAAATTGGGTTTCAAGAAGAATGGTGGAATCCCAAATGGAAAAGCTGGGTGCAGTGAGGGAGGGATGGGTTGTTGAGGACAGAAAGATAAATTCCATTTAAAATATCTAAAATTGAAAAAAAAAACTTTTGCAGAAACAAAATCAATACAGTTAAATAAGACGATATATGATAAAGAAAAGCTATCCACCTCCAGAGAAAGAATTGATGGAGTCTTTTTTGTTGTTGTTTATTTATTTTTAGTTTTCAATACTCACTTCCATAAATTATAAATTTTCTCCCTTCTCATCCCCTCCTCCCTCCCAAAGACAGCATGTAAGCTAATATAGGCTCTACATATATATTTCTATTAAACGTTCCTATTTTCACATTAGTCATATTGTAGAGAAGAATTATAACAAATGGGAGAAACCATGAGAAAGAAAAAAAAAATAGTCAGCTTCACTCTGCATTCAGACTCCATAGCTCTTTCTCTGGATATGGATAGCATTTTCCATCATGAGACCTTTGGAATTGTTTTAGGTCCTTGCGTTGATGAGAAGGGCTAAGTCTATCAAAATCAATCATTACACACATGGCTATTACTGTGTATAATGTTCCCCTGGTTCTGCTCCTCTCACTCAGCATCAGTTCATGTAAGTCTTTCCAGGTTTCTCTGAAGTCTGTCTGTTCATCATTTCTTATAGCACAATAGTATTCCATTACATTCATATAGTAGAACATGTTCAACCATTCCCCAATTGATGGGCATCTCTTCAATTATCAGTTCTTGGCAACCACAAAAAGAGTTACTATAAATATTTTTATGCAAGTAGGTCCTTTTCCCATTTTTATAACCTCTTTGAGATATAGACCTAGAAGTGGTATTGCTGGGTCAAAGGGTATTCACATCTTTATAACCCTTTGGGGATAGTTCCAAATTGCTCTCCAGAAAGGATGGATCAGGAGCAGCTAGGTGGTGCAATGAAAAGAGCACCAACCCTGGAGTCCAAATCCGGCCTCAGACACTTAATACTTCCTAGAAGTATGACCTTGGGCAAGTCACTTAACCCCAATTGCCCTGCCCTCCCCCCTCCAAAAAAACAAAAAAATTAAAATTAAAAAAATGGTTGGATCAGCTCACAGCTCTACCAACAGAGAATTAGTGTTCCAAATTTCCCACATCTCCTCCAACATTTATCATTTTCCTGTTTTGTCATGTTATGCAATCTGATAAATGTAGTGTGGTACCTCAGAGTTATTTTGATTTGCATCTCTAATCAATAGTGATTTAAAGCATTTTTTCATATGACTATAGATAACTAATTTCTTCCTCTGAAAACTGCCTGTTCATATTTCAGGTCACCAGCAGCTGTGGCCGTTTCCAGATTTATCAACACATAGATGTGAAGGACAAAGTGGGAGGTCAGTGCAGTCTGGACTTTGGGACCAATAGTTGGAAGTATGTTGGCTTTTGCCCCCAGGGTGAGAAGCCACTGAGACACCTGGCATAGCCAGCACCACATTGCAGGTTCAGCTCCTGGCCTGCAGACTGTAGGGGAACCAAGCGACCAGTCTGAGGGGTAATCACTCTTGCTTTAACATGCTTGAATCTGGATTGCAGTCTAGGGTGGAGGTCCTGGGGTTCATGACCAGTTTGCCAGAGAGTGTGGAAGCTTCAGAGAGGGCACCCAACCAATACCTTCAGCAGTTGAGAAAACCCGAGCGTTTGGGATGAAAGCTCCCCTGTCTGGTGGCAGAGTCCTACTGTGGCAAAAAGCCCAGGGGTCAAGTGACTGAGGGCGACATGACCAGGAAAGGGAAGCAAAACAAACAGAAGATTCCAACATTAGACTCTTATTTAGGGGACAAAAAGGAGCAAAGCATGGAACAGGAGGAAGACAGTGAAGTCAGAACTCTTGCACCAAAAGCTTCAAAGGAAAATACGAGCTGGTTACAGGCCACAGAGGACCTTAAGAAGCAGATAAGAGAAGTGGAGGAAAAATTGGGAAGAGAAATGAGAACAATGCAAGAAAATTGGGAAATGAGAGTCAACAGCCTGACTGAGGAAAATAAAACTTTAAAAAACAGACTGACTCAAATGGCAAAAGAGGCTCAAAAAGGCAATGAGGAGAGGAATGCCTTAAAAAGCCAAATTTGCCAGATGGAAAAAGAATCTCAAAAGCTCACTGAGGAGAATCATTCCCTCAGATTTAGAATGGAGCAAAGGGAAGCTAGTGCCTTTAAGAGAAATCAAGATGCTGTTAAACAGGTCCAAACAAATGAAAGAATAGAAGGCAATGTGAAATATCTCATGGGAAAAACCACTGACCTGGAAAATAGATCCAGGAGAGATCATTTAAAAATTATTGGACTACCTGAAAGCCATGATCAAAGAAAGAACCTAGAAATCATCCTCCAAGAAATTCTCAAGGAAAACTGCCCTGATGTTTTAGAACCAGAGGGCAAAATAGAGGTTGAAAGAATCCACTGATCACCTCCTGAAAAAGATCCCCAAAAGGAAACTCCTAGGAATATTATAGCCAGGTTCTGGAATTCCCAGATCAAGGAGAGAATATTACAATCAGACAGGAAGAAACAATTTGAATGTTGTGGAAACAGAATCAGGATAACACAGGATCTGGCAGCTTCTACACTGAGTTATCAAAGGGCCTGGAATATGATATTCCGGAGGGCAAAGGAACTGGGATTAAAACCAAGAATCACCTACCCAGCAAAACTGAATATCATGTTTCAGGAGAAAATATGGTCATTCAGTGGAACAGAGAACTTTCAAGCATTCTTCTTTTTTTTTTAAGCAATCAGGGTTAAGCAACTTGCTCAAGGTTACACGGCCAGTTATTTCTGGTTGTGGTGCTGAGTGTCTGAGCCTGGGATTTGATCTCCAGGTCATCCCAACACTGGAGCCGGTGCTCTTACTCGCTGTGCTACCTGGCCACCCCAAGCATTATTGATGAAAAAAAAACCAGAGTTGAATAGAAAATTTGACAAGAAGCAAGAGAAGCTTGAGAAGATAAACAGGGAAAAGAAATCAGAAGCCACTTCTCAAAGTTGAACCATTAATATTCCTACATGGAAAAACAATAATTGTAACTGATGAAACTTTTCTCAGTATGAAAATAGTTGAAGGGAATATATATATATATATATATATATATATATATATATGTATGTATATGTGTGTGTGTATATATATATATATATGGCTATATTGGAGGGTATACGGGTATATGAATACATATGTGAATGTGTGTATATATGTTTACAGGTATACATAGATAGAGGGCACAGGTCCAATTTAATAGGAAGGGATGATACTTAAAAGATAAAATTAGGAGGGGAGAGAGACAGAATGGAGTAAACTATCTCATTTAGAAGAGGCAAGGGAAAACTGTTACAATGGAGGGGAAGAATAGGAAGGCAAAAGGGAATGGGTCAGCCTTATTCTCATTGAATTTGGCTAGGGGAGGGAATGAAATACACACTAAATAGGTTTACTCACCCTACAGGAGAGTAGGGGGGAAGGGGATGAGAGGGGGGATGATGGAAGGGAGGGCAGGCTGGGGGGGAGGGAAGTGGGAAGCACCCACTTTTGAAAAGGTACAGGATCAAAGTAGAGAATAGAACAAGTGGGAGGTGGGATAGGAGGGAGGGAAATATAGTCAGTCTTTTACAATATATCTACTATGGTAATGTTTTGCATAGCTACACATGTACAACCTATACTGAATTGTGCTTTACTCTTTATTAAGGTAGGGCTCTGTTTATAGCATGGAAGGCATATTGTACCAAACTTCAGGGGTTTTATACAGCTGTTTTCAGAGATACTTCTAGGGACCTGTAAATTTTCAGTTCTTCCAATGTGGTATGATCTAAGGCGAGGTGTTTACTCCTTCCCTGGCCTGTGCTCTGGTCTGTGAGTGACCACAAGCACTCTTTTCTGCCCTGGAACTCTGAGGAGGGTTCCCTCTTCACTGTTGCCACAAGCTCTGCTATGCCATTGCTCCTCCTCCCCCCAGGACTACCACCCAAGACTGTGACCCATTGCAAGAGAAATGCAGATTAAAACAACTCTAATGTCACAGTCTGAAGACTGGCAAAGACAACAAAAAAGGAAAATGACAATTGTAGGAAGGGATATGAGACAATAGGAAAACTATCATGCTGTTGGTTTAACTATGAGTTTGTACCCCTCTTCAGAAAAACAATTTGGAATTCTATCCAAAAAGTCATGAAATTGTGTATCTTCCAGTGGAAGTGTTGCTAAGCATAGATCCCTCAGAGAGATCAAAGACAGGAGGAAAAGGCCCACACATACGGAAATATTTAAAGTAATTTTGTAAGAGCAAACAGCTGGAAACTAAGGGTATGTCTGCTGATTGTGGAATGGCTGAATAAATAATGACATGTAAATGTAGCAAAATAGTATTGCTCCATGAGAAATGATGAATATGATGAATTCAGAGAAACCTAGCAAACTTGTATGCACTGATAACAGATTGGAATGAGCAGAACCAAGAGAATGATTTACACAAAACTACAATAGTGTAAAGAAAAATAATTTTGAAAGACCTAAGAACTCTGATAGATGCAATGACAAAACATGATTCCAAAAGACTAATGATGAAATTTGTTTCTTACAGTTTTTGTGTTCTAAAATGGTTCCTCCTCTTTTTCCAAATTCCTTAAGAAGACCAAGTCTTTCACATACTGGCTTTAACTGATTCAAAGAGATTTCTAGGTCATATTTACACCTAGTTCTGACATTGTTTTAATCAATAAATATTCTTACCTAACAAAAGTAATTACTTTTAAGTGAAGTGGTATAATAAATGGAACCCCACCTCTACACAGTTATGGCCAATGTGTGGATTTGTTTTGCTTGACTAGTCTTGTTACAAGGGAGGGCTGGTGTTAAGAGTAAATAGGAGAGTTGGGGCAGCCAGGTGGCGCAGTGAGTAAGAGTGCCAGCCCCAGCATCGGGAGACCCAGAATCGGTTCCGGCCTCAGATACTTGGCACCCACACAAAAAATAACTGGCCGTGTAACCTTGAGCAAGTTACTTAACCCCAATTGCTTTAAAAAAAAATAAATAGGAGAGTGGTAGTGATGTCTCCTCCCTTCCAAAAAAATTTAGAATAAAGGATCATCAAGAAACATTTTTTAAATGCATAGAAGAGAATGAAGTTCAGAGGGAGGCAGTCAAGCACAATGGCTTTGGAGCTAATTCCTATATTTGGCCTTCCAGCTCAGGTTAAAGTAAAGACCTGTGTTATTCAAAGATTTCTAGAAAATTGGCACTCAGGAATCTAGTACAAGTATGAGCTTTATTAGTGTGTGGGTGCAGCAAGCAGGCAAAAACCAAAAGGCACACATACACACACACACTCACTTGCACATGCACACATACGCACACACACACATACTATATGGCAAAACAGAGATCTGGCAAAACAGGGCCCATAATTCACTTGGTGCAGTGGTAAAGACATTGCTGGAAGTACAGTGTTCCAAGTGGAGTCTGAGCAGAGAAGTTTTATACCTAAAAGATTGGCTTGGTGGAGAATAAGTAATCAATGCCGAATGTAGGAGGAAGCATTCCTAATCAGACCCAAATGTGGTAAGGAAATTCCTCTGCTCACCTATCAATACCAAATAAGAGAGGGAATTTCTTAATCAGAACCAAAAATTGAGTGATGATTTGAGTTTTTGATCAGGGACCGCAGCTATGAGAGTTAGCTGGCAGTCACTGAAATAATCCAGGATCACCTTATCTAACTAAGAGCATAAATAATTTACATGCTTGACACAGGATCAGAATGAGTCAGGACAGTGGAAAATACAAACTATCTGTTACTGTTTATATTTTTATGGTCATTAGGACCACATAGCCTTATGTAACTCCATATTGGAGTTATGTCATTTATAACTACAGTATCAAACAGCATACTTTTAAAATCACAATTACCATAATAATGTATTGAATTTGTTATATATATTTTGCTTTTTGGAGGGCAATTGGGGTTAAGTGACTTGCCCAAGATCACATGGCTAGTTTTTGTGTTAAGTGTCTGAGGCCAGATTTGAACTCAGGTACTCCTGACTCCAGGGCCAGTGCTCTATTCATTGTGCCAACTAGCCACTCCCTGTGATATTTTTTTAAAAATAAGCTGCATGTAGTAGAGATTTGTAGTTTCACATATCTTTTTTTGTATATAGAAATTTATCTGTTAGGTGATGTTTGTCGAGTTCGAAATGATTTTTTTAATTAAAATCCTGAAAAAAAGAATAGATTATGAGAAAAGATAATTAGATCTGTTTTACACATGCTGAGTATGAGATGCCTATGGGATATTAGTTGGAAATATCCAGTGAGTTGTTGATTATGTGGGACTGGAGCTCTAGTGATACATATATACAGACACACTGAATATATACATGTATATATATACATGCATATACATATATGGATATGTGTGTATATATATAGATATACATCTATACACACATGTGTGTTTGTGTGTGAGACAGAGAGAAAGAGAGAGAGATCTGGAAGTCATCTACATATAGATGATAATTAAATCCATAGTAGCTGTTGAAGTCTCTGAGAGAGACTGTAAAGAAAAAGAAGAGGGCTCAGGACAGAGCTTTAAGGTATCCACAGTTGGAGAATGGAATATGGATAATGAAAGCTGAAAGGAAACTGAGGAGAATCAGAATGTTTATGTTTGTGTCTGACATTATACTGCTTTCACCAAGTCCCAAAAGACAGAAGCTTCTCAAATGAAATTCACAGACCCTCCAAAGTGTTTGTTCTAACAATCCTCACTAGAAAAACAACAAGTAATTGAAGAATGTGTATTGTTCTGGCTTTTATATGTAACTTAATCAACATAGCAGAAGGACAAGGATTTGAGTTCAAAACTGAATGGGTGGAAGAAAGTATATTGTTTTCATTTAGAGAAATTCTTTCGACAATCCTGAGTGATTCCCCATGAAGCAAAAACACATCTGTTTGGCAATAATACTTTTCTATTGAAGCTATAAAGCATTAAAGCATGGAACATTGCAATCTCCAAATACTCAAAATTGCAGGGCCCCAAAGTTCCAAAGAAAGACTTATGGTAACTGAAAATAGACTGCAGCATATTAATAATGATGACTTACTTGCAAGAAGTGTTGTAAAATATACCATGTCAAGAGAGGTATGATCAAAAAAGAGAATAGAAAGGGTGAGGTCTATATTGGAACACACATACTATTAAAAGACATAAAGGAAAGCCAAAAACATGATTCTCTATTGAGAATTTATAGGAAGATATGGGATGTTATAAAGCACCTAAGTGGCACAGTGGATAGTATCAGGCCTGGAGTCAATAAAACTCATCTTCCTGTGTTCAAATCTGACCTTAGACACTTAACTGTGTGACCCTGGACAAGTCATTTTACCCTGTTTGCCTCAGTTTCCTCATCTTTAAAATTACCTGGAGAAGGAAATAGCAAACCACTTCAGTATCTTTGCCAAGAAAACCCCAAATGAAGTCATAAAGAGTTAGACACAACTGAAAAAATTACTGAATGACAACAGATGGGATGTTCGATGTAGTACCTACATCGATAAGATCACAGTGCCACTGAAATACTAAAAGTATGCCTAGAAATATATGTTATCTTCTCTTCTTAAAACTATAAACCCCTCCTTTGAGGACAATAGGAACTATGATTTCTTGCAATTCATTGCAACCCTCTTCATATAGCACTATTGGGGTATAATATATCAACAATAATGATGAAGTATACTTCTTGCACATACCCATTTTTGTGTCTTTGTTCAAATTGTTTCCTTAGTCTAGAATGCCAAATCCCATGGTGGTCCTACTCATTCTTCAAGTCCCAGGCCAAAGGTTCCTTCCTATATGAAGCCTTCCCTAATCATATCCCCATTTTCCCCAAGCTGAATAACTTGGAATTAGCAAATATCTTCTGCTTCACTGCCCATGTCAACAAATTCCCAAGTCTTGAAAGTTCTTCCTATGAAATGTCTTGTGGGAAGTTCTAAAGAAGTTGTAAAAACAAGTAAAAATTTTGGTTTCTACTGTGTTAAAATCAATATACAGATCTTTTGTTTAGGGGTTAGCAACGGTAAACTTTAAAAACTTAAAGACTCATTGACAGTTGCTGTATGTTTCTTTTTTGTATTGCTCTTTTTTTTCTTATGTTCTTATATTCAAAAGGGTCTGTGATCACATCCATTTGTTCCCTCTGAAAAGGCAAATCTCTCCACCCATCTTTGCCTATCCATTTAATATAACTCTTACACATGTCAATACAGAAAAAAAAGTATGCTTCAATCTGTACTCAGAGTTCATTAGTTCTCTTTCTAGATGTAAAAGGGTTCTTTGAAATTGTCTTAGATCATTGTATGGATAGAGAAGTTTAGTCTTTCACAGTTGATCATCATGTTTCCATAGAATGAAAAAACCTAGTAGTTACATTCAGATTTATTTAGGATTTATTTAGCAATGCATGTGGTTGCAGAAACAAACTGAATCCAAGGCTTTTGGTAACCAAGGACTGACCACTGACTTCAACACAGTTAATATACAATTTGGAGGGAATGAAAAAGACGATTATAGGGACTGAGACACCTGGCTTTTTCTGAAGAAGAAGAGACTTGGGAGACACTGAGGTGAGAAAGGTAGGGGAAGTTTTGTGACATCATTAAATTAAGTGACAGTTGGGAGAGACAGTAATCTTGTGACTTCTCCAAAATCATGTGACTTCAAAGAAGTTGAAACTTAATTTCACAAAATGGAGTCACTAATACTACTTTAATGTAATATTCCCTCCTTTATCCTGGGGGTCTTGACTCCCATGATCATTTATTTAATAAATGCTTCATCTATTAGTATTTCTAGACTGAATGATAGTCTATGTTATGAAACATCAAAAGGGTGGGATGAGAAGTACAAAAAAGGAGACAAATCTTGTTAAATAGTCTCTGTAGGTAAACAAAGGCTACAGGTCAAACTACTTAGAGGACTCAACATGGACTAATTTGAGAGAAAAGATTTACATGTTACCGTCAATCTGAAATAAAGAACACTACCAAAATAGCAAAAACTAGGATCTTTAATGGAAGCAAAGGGATCATGATCTGATCCAGGGCCACCACACAGCACCAGAGGACTGGAGTGCCCCAGAGGGGAAGAGGGGGGACAGAGTCAAATATATTTCTGATTAGAAAATCCATAGAGAAGGTAGGATACTCCAGCGGCAGCAACTGGGAGGGTCAAATGAAGTTTGTTTTACAAAATAATCAGAACTAGAGGGCTCTTTTCTTTCTTCAATTGATTTCAATAGCCCTCCTTTTAACTAGTTTCAATTATCAGGTGAGGTCATCTCATAGCTGCATTTACTAAACATAGCAAACATAAATACCATTAAAAACTAAAGTAATATAACAGCAATCATCAATATTAAATAACATCAAGTCTCCTTAAAACCTGGTAACCCATTCCAATATCCATTTAATCAGCATATTTCATCCTGAGTCCCAAATGTCCAGGTAGTTGTCTGGTCTCTGGAAACAGCCTCTCTTGGACATTATGGAATAGGTCTCATTCTCAGGGCATCTCTGAAGGGATCTCTTCCTAGTAGATCTGCTTCTCTGGTTCCAAGTCACTTGTAGACATTCCTAGGAAATCCTGTTAAAATCTTCCAGTAACAAGACTCAATACAATTTAGTAAAATCCATAGAGGAGGCAGCTAAGTAGATCAGTGAACAGAGCACTGGAACTGGAGTCAGGAAGATGGTTCAAATTTGACCTTATATACTTACTGGCTGTCTGACCCTGGGCAAATCGTTTATCTCCCATTTGCTTTAATCCACTGGAGAAAGAAATGGCAAACCATCCCAGTATCTTTGACAAGAAAACATCATGAATAGTCCACAGGGTCACAAAGAATTGGACATGATGAAACAACAACAGCAACCACTTCTTAAATTTGGTTTTCAGCAACTAGTTCATGCAGTAAAAACCAGTTTGAACCTCATTGTTCTGATCCTATTAACAGCAGAACTCTAAGGAGAACATTAAGTTAGAAATCCATAATTCACCTGAAAGTTTAGAGAATTTTAATTTTTATATAGCACTTGTTTCTATCTTTATCTAAACCCTGTACCTGATATGGACAGAGCCATCAAACAAGCTAAAGAAAGAATCTTAAAAAAAAAAATCCATGAGGGCCTGATTTGGAAAATGAGCTTTCCTGTCTCTTAAAATAATCAGAGAGAGACTTCAAAATGGGAAACTAATTTCACTTTAATACAATTTTATAAGTAAAATTCTTAGTCCACTTTTGAGAACTTATTACTAAAACATAATCAAGGCTTGTATATTCAATTAGAAACATTTGGAAATCAATCCTATACAACCAGTTCTCCACTTAACATAAGTGGACCATTTTGAAGACTTTACCCTCCCCCTAAAGGGTTTTATGTGACCCTCCCCCCGCTCTCCATTTGCTGTGCTGTAGGTCTGCCTGCCCACTTTGGAGTCAAATTGGTGTAATGTGAATTTACGTAAAGCAAGAATTCTGTGTGTGTATGTGTGTGTGTGTGTGTGTGTGTGTATGTATCCTAGTTCTTAGACGAAACAGTCTGACCCTGTGGCTTTTTCAAAATTTACTACTCCATTTAATTAGAAAACTTTTTTTTTAAAGCAATCAGGGTTAAGTAACTTGCTCAAGGTTACATGGCCAGGTGTTTCTGGGTGGGTGCTAAGTGTCTGAGCCCGGATTCAATCCCAGGTCATCCCAACTCTGGGGCCAGTGCTCTTACTCTCTTGCTACCTGGCTGCCCTTAATTAGAAAACTTTTACATCTTTGTCTTATTCCCCCATTTGGAGGATATTATCCCCATATCGCCCTGAAAGAATGAGATACTTCAAGGACCTAATCTTATACATGATTATAGGTTATAGTATATGGAGTTGACTACAAATTCAGATTGAAAACAATAAGATGCTTGCATCCTATAGTAACTTATAGATGTTTTAGCATTAATCTATTAATAGAACCAATTCAAGAGCCAGGGTTAATATCAAGAATTATCCCAATTGGCTTACAGCAAGGAACAGAGCCAAGATGGTAGATTAGAGGTAGCTACCCAGTTGAACTCTCCCAGTTAAACTATCCTCCTCCAAATAATTTTAAAATAATTTCACAAATCAAATTTTGAGGAGGTAGAACCAACAAAAGGTCAGAGTGAGACATTTTTTCCAGTCTAAGACAACTTAAGAGGTTGGCAAGAGAGATCTGTAACATCAGGGTGGGAATCAGCCCAGAGCACAGTAGCAGCACCAACCCTGGGCCTTGGGGGTGGCTGTGAGAATGCAGCAGCAGTAGCAGCAGTTTCATGAGCTATAAGCCCAGAGATGGTAGGTGAATTTGATAACTGTTTAGAAACAGATAACCAGGGGCCCTTTGCTGACATTGGATAAAGCTAGAACTGATGGGCAACTCTATTGCTCATAAACAGTTCTGGGTCACAGTTCCAGGGCGGAAAAGAAGAAGGGGGCCCTGGGCATTGTTCCGAGGCAAAAAGGATCATGAGCACTTGTGGCTGCAGAAGAGCAGGGATCCTGGTCACATAGTTCCAGGACCAAGAGGAACTCTAATGTCTATGAATGCAGGAGAGAAGAATAAAGGCCAGAATACAGATCAGGAGAGTAGTGAATACACTTCTCACCCAATCATATCACCTTGAAAGCACCAAAAACTTGTAGACACCCAGAACTAGCTCTGAAAAATGCAACATAAAAAAGCTTGAAGCTTGGGACAGTGTCTCCCACATGTGAGCAAAGCCCAACTTCAATTAATGTGCAAAGTCAAGACATATGCTGGGAAAATGAACAAATAACAACAAAAAATAACTTGGCCATAAATAGCTACTACAGTAGCTAGGAACACCAAAGTATAAACTCAGAAGAAGACAAATAGCTACAAACAAAACTTCAAAGAAAAATGCTAATTGAACCCAAGTCCAACAAAAATTCCTGGAAGAGTTAAGCAAGAGATGAGTGGTAGAGGAAAAACTGGGAAAAGAAATGAGTGATGCAAGAAAATTATGAAAAGAGAATTAATAGTTTAATAAAAGAGGTACAAAAGATACTGAAGAAAATAGCACCTTAAAAAACAGAATTGGACTTCCTGGGAAAGATGTTGCTGCTGCCTCCTTGGCCCCTCAGCCCTGGAGACATGTTGCTACTAACACCACAGCACCTGAAGCAACCCTGCCCAGGCCAAGATGCACAAACTGGGCCCCTGCCTCCACACAGGTAGAGTAGGCAGATTTTACCATGTGGGCAACTTGCTGCAACTGGTTCTGTCAGGATGGACATCCTGAGGAGACTCAGAAGTCCCAAGGAGCCAGAGCACAAGTATATTCCAACCCTGGGTACAGCTCCTTCCCTATGGGCTGTGAACTTAGCTACAAGAACTGTGGAATCCACTGTGGCAGTACAACAAGGAAGCACACGTTTGGATTATAAGAAGAATTTCTGAATTTCCTGCTCGGGCCAAGTAGGAAGCAATGCCAGCCTCTGCTATCTGCCATGTTTCCTCACCACAGCTTTTCATTGAGAAGAGCTGATGAAAATGAAGGCTAATGGCCAGGTGACCCAGGACCAAGAAGAAGTGATGTGCCTGGAGAACATAGCAAACACTCTGATGGAGGATGAAACGCAGTCTATTGACTTAAAGAACAACTTGGTGCCAGGGTAACGGGATCTGATCTGTGTGAATGTGGAGGACATTGAGACCCTCACTTTATGGCAGCTCAGAGAGATCCTGGCTCAGAAATTTGTCAATTACAAAGGTTGCTGTGAGAAATGGGAACTGATGGAGAGGGTTACCCAGCAGCACAGGGTCCTCCAAAGTTTGGTGTCTGGCATTGCAGATTAAAATGGGGAGCCAGCACCGTCTAATGCAGAGGAAAATGTATGTAAGATCTACATGGACTCACCTATCAACTGTGTCCTATTGGAGTACAGCCACAGGGTCACTTGTACCAAGTATGGGAAATGGATGAATAAGTGCCCCATCTGCCGCCAGTACGTGGTCCAAATTGCACATGTCTTCAGATCCTGATGGCTAGAACCAGGTCCCTCCATGCCTTATGGAGTAAATTGGTTGACTTATGGATTGACTGAGAGATTTGCAAAGTATCACCCCAAGGCCATGACCATCAAGAACAGGAAGAAACCCTGGGAACTCTCTGCTTGTTTGTCAATTGTGCCCTTTTCACCACAACATCTTCTGTCTCAGTGTTGGCATCTGATAGGGTTCCCTTCAGGGGTGGGGAACCTGCAGCCTTCGGGCCACCTGTGGCCTTCTAGGTCCTTGGGTGTGGCCTTTTGACTAAGTTCAAGTTTTACAGAACAAATTCTTTTACCAAAGGGATTTCTTCTGTGAAATTTGGATTCAGTCAAAGGACTACACTTAAGGACCTAGAGGGCCACTTGTGACCTCAAGACCACAGGTTCCCCACCCCTAGTAGTCAATGAGGACTCATTACTCTAAACTGGGGCAGAAATCAAAGGGGCTCAGTTCCTGTTTCATACAATCATTTGGTAAAAACAAATTTGCGATGAACACAAACTTCCCAACACACAGACCATGTTGGAGTACTTTTTCCTTCCTTCAGTACAAACCATAGTTTTTAAGAATCTTTTTCTGCAAAATTATCCTTCAGAATCTATTTTAATTCATCCCTCTGTGGAGACAACTCAGTGCAAATTTTTTAATCATATAGAAATCTTGGGGGTTTTTTTTCTATTATACACATGGCTGTTTTTTTTCTGTCTGGTTTCTTGGGTTTAATTAAGTTACTGGTAATTTTCTCTCTCCTCATGTCTTCCTTTGGCTTCTTCAACTCAAAAGGCATTAATTGTCCTCAAGAGTGAGTAACTGGCTATAAAACGCTCTCACTAAAACTAAAAGGGTGGTATGGTATTAAACAAAAGCCATGATGTCTTTTCCTGTCCCATCTGTCATGTTGTAGGGAAGTAGTGGGAAGCCCTAGGACCATGGGATCCAAATGTCCCCATGCATTTTGGCTGGCTCCTGTTTTGTTATTGGATCCCTTGTTTGGTGCCTTAAATGGACTGATAAGAAAACAGAACTTTTATGCCAGTGAATCTTTTGCTCATTGAAAATGAATCTTTGAAGGTTGTTGAGAAGTCTCAACATAAGAGTTGATTATCTGAGTGCGTGATGGGAAGATATTTGTCTCTGTAAAAGCTTGCAATGACTTGTTAAGGATGCCTAATTAAGCAGTATCACTCCCAAAATGGACTTCTCCTTGTTAAGTCTCTTTACCTACCTTGGAAGCCAAAGAAACATTTGGAATGTATGTGACATAGAAATTCTAAGTCCCAGAGAGAGAAGGGAGAACTTACATGGATTTAAATTTGCCTTGGCCATCATTTCAAGTGTTGGGAAGAAAGATATGGGTAATTTACCCCTGTCCATTCACTCTATTTATTGACTTTTGAACTAGTTGTCCCAGCACATATCTTTAGTCCCATCCCCTAGATTGAAAGGAATGCCTCCTTCTAGTTCTTTGAGTTTAGTCTGCTTGGTCCTCTTGTCCTCTGGCATCCTGATGAGTCATTGAGATTCAGGTAAAGATTGCTTCCTTTCCCAGCCATACACCCCATGAATATACTCAGTGGGACAGATATCATGAGATCCTGGAAATGGGTTCTTTTCAGTGTTGGACAGGTAACAAAAAGCTTTACAACTCCCAGGCATCTTGGGGGAGCTCCTGGTTCCTGCTTCTTTTCATCTCCTATTGTGTCTGTTCACAATAGAGGAAGTCTGAACTGCCCTTCTTTGGCCGTTCCTTTTAAATCCTGTCCCATGGCTGATAGAAGAACAATAGTGCAGTGAGCAGGCTCAGTGTTGGCAGAGGGAGCTCAGGGACAGCAGCCTGGGTCCTCTGCTTTGAGCCATTCTAGGGACTCTTTATTTTCAGACCTGGGTTACTTTAGAAAGCCCCTTGCTAATGCAGTCAAGCACAAAGCATACCAGGTGCCCAGAATCTTAGCAACTATCCACCTAGAGCCTTAGCATACCCCATTTTGTAGCCTTTATCCCTTTAATCATAAAGGGAGAAAACTACTGCTTCGGAAGATAGAGGTGAAATTGCTCTCTCCTAAGGAGAATAATAATATTGATACAAATTTTGTAATGATTTCCTTTCCCCTAACTCTCTTTTAAAAGGAGAGACAGTTTCAGGAAGGAACTGTCGGCTAAGTGCTCACTTGTTTATTTGGACATTAGATTAGGTCTTGGGGATACCATTCAAGAATCTTCACCCTTTTCAAACCTGAAAATTTCTAATGGAGATTCAGTGTCTTTCACTATTGCTGCTTGACATCACAGTTTACAGCCCATAGGAGTTCTGAAAAGACCTGTGCAGTTGTCAAATGACTCCACTGTGAAATAAGTCAATATATATACAAATCAATCCTCATTTAGAAATAAATTCAGAGAAGGAACGGGCCCTCTACACATTTGTTGCTTTTTTTCTCTGAGGTTGGTAGAGGTGTTCTACATTCTGGGCTTAAGATTCTTTCTACATCTGGAAAATGACCCCTTCATTGGATGAGCTGAGGATGTGGGGCTCCCCACTTAGACAAGAATAAGATCTCTACCAATGTTCAGTCTTTATATCTATCTGACAGGTAAATGTGAAATGGCATTTGTTTTTCTAGGAGTGGATTTCTGATTTGCCAGCTTATTTTAGAAGAATGTGACAATTTAGCTCCATTTCTTTAAACTTTCTTGGTAGGTGATCTTTCATCCAGGGAAATTCCAATCTTGTGTTAATTTGGGGGGGGGGAGGAAGGAAGGAGGTAAGACAAGGCAATTGGAGTTAAATGACTCGCCCAAGGTCACACAGTTAGTTGTGTCAAGTGTCAGATGCCAGATTTGAACTCAGGTCCTCCTGACTCCAGGGTCAGTGTTCTATTCACCATGCCACCTAGCTGATCCTTAATTTTTTCTTTTTACAGAGATTATGTCCATTACCCAAATGAGAAATTTGATTTTACTCCTGAATTACCTCCTGCCTTCTTCCACACATCCTAGAGTATTTAACTTTCATCACAATGACTAATTACCCTTTCAATATTTGTTTTACTTTTGATATGATTGCTATAAGATTTCTGGTTAATAAGACTTCTAGAAAACTGATTCACAGTCTAATTGGTATAGACAGATCCAAAGTAAGAAAAAGCTTTTAAGAAATGAGTGCTTCATGTACATTGTATAAATTTGTCTTTTGAAAGTTTCTGAACTTCTTTGAGTGGCTGATACTAAGATTCTCTCTGATTTATAGTGTGTATTAAAGCAAGCCCATATGTGTATTTTTTGTCACAGAATTGTGCTTTATAATTTTGTGATAAAGTTGAAATATTATCGAAAAAAGAAACATCCCAGAATTGGCATAATGGTAAAAGAGGTACAAAAATTCAACTGAAGATAAGAACTCCTTAAAAAGCAGAACTGGCAAAATGGAAAAGAAAGTACAAAAATTCACTGAAGAAATAAACTCCTGAAAAAGCAGAATTGACCAAGTAGAAAAAGAGGTACACAAACTCACTGAAAAAAATAATTCCTTAAAAATTAGAATTGGGCAAGCAGAAGCTAATGACTTGATAAGATACCAAGAAACAATAAAACAAAACCAAAAGAATGAAAAAATAGATGAAAATGTAAAATATCTCATTGGAAAAACAACTGACCTAGAAAATAGATCGAAGAAAGATAATTTAAGAATTATTGGACATTTTTTCTCTGAGGATACAACTTTACTTGTGGGGTCACTATCCTCTTCATTGTTTACATTCTGAGTGTCTCTCAAACTGAAGTATTTTCTCATAGTTTTCCTTGGCTTGTTCATCTTAAGGACAATGAAGCAAATAGAGGCGAAGTGACTTGCCCTGGGTCATTAGTATGTCTGTATGGCTAATATGTCTGAAGCTGTATTTGAACTCAGGGCTTCCTAACTCCAAGTCTTAGGCTCTATCCACTCTGCCACTATCTGCCTCACTTCCAATCCAGCTTCTAAAATCTAATATTAGCTATAATCCAACATCAGTTGAAACTCTCTAGTGGGAAGATGTGTAATTTCATTCAATAGCTGTATTGTTAAATGCCTTCTTTTCTTGTAATAATTTTTTATTGCTTGATAGAAATACAGTTATTTAGAACAATACAATACAAATTGAGGCAAAATATTTGGATATTTGAAAATGTATTTAAGGTATGTACAACATCTAATTAACTATCTAGTTTCAAAATGAACATACTAGATTTCTCTCAATAACTTTCTAGTATTCTAAATATTTGCAGAAATCTAGCATAAAATGGAACTCTGTAGCAGCACTTATGTCTAATTTCCAAATATTAGAATTTAACTCCATTAATTTGAAACATATGTATTTAGCTATTTATTGCATCATAAAACAAATAGAACTAACTAGGTGTACTTTGGAGAATGTATTATACTTAAATATATGATTTCTAGTTAGTTATCTAGCTTCCTGATGGTAATATTGAATTTCTTCACCTATTTTCTATATTCCAGCTATTTTCAACAATCCAACACCAATTGGAGCTCTCAAACTGGTCTTGTCACAATGTCATTATATAAATAGATAGTCCTGAACTATCTTATTTCCTAGTAATAATTTTTTAATTGATTATTCAATAATAGCTCTAAATAACTTATACTACCTAGTTATTTAGGGAAACACAAAGTGAATTAGAATAAAATATTTGATTATTTAGGGAAACACAAAGTGAATTAGAATAAAATATTTGAATATTTTAAAATTATAATATTTAAGTTATATACAAAATGTCTAGTTAGCTATGAATTTTTCTAATACTAATATGTATTTTATTCTACTAGATTTCCAGTATTCCAGTTTTTTTATAGCAACTTGAAATCAGTTGGAATTCTCTAATGGCAATAGGTGCAATGTAAGAATAAAGCTATGTTTAACCTATAGCATATTTCCAACTTATAATATTTTAATAGTATTTTCCCCAAATTACATCAAGATAATTTTAAACATTTTTTTACTTTTAATTTATTTATTTTTTGCTTTCAACATTCACTTCCATAAGTTTTTAATTTTCTCTGCCTCCTTCCCCTCCCTTCTCCCCTATCCCCAAGACAGTGTGCAATCCAATATAGGCTCCAATATGGCAAAACACATTGCCAATAAACATATTTTCACATTAGTCATGTTGCATGGAAGAATTAGAACAAATGTAGCATTCATTTTTATGAGATTATGAGTTCTAAATTTTTCACCCTCCCCTCCCCTCTTCCAAAAATGGTAGACAATTTGATAGAGGTTATACATGTCCTATTATGTAAAACATATTTCCATATTAGTCACAGTTGTGAAAGAAGAAACAGATTAAAAGGGGTAAAAAAAAACACACAAAAAAGAATAAAGTAAGTGGAAAAAATATGCTCTGATCTGCATTCAGAATCCATCAGTTCTTCATCTGCATGTGGGTAATATTTTCCTTTGTGAGTACTTTGTACTTGTCTGGGATCATTGGGTGACTGAGAAGAGCTGAGTCATTCATAGTTGGTCATCACACAGTGTTGTTGATACTGTGTACAATGTTTTTCTGGTTTTGCTCACTTCATTTTGCATCAGTTTGTACTAGTCTGTGCAGGTTTTTTTTTTTAAATCTGTTCATTATTTCTCATTGCACAATAATAGTTTTCTGTTACATGCATATAGCACAGCTTGTTCAGTCATTCCTCAATTGAAGGGTATACCTCAGTTTCCATTTTTTTGCAACCACAAAAAGGACTACTATACATATTTTTTGTACATGTAGTACCTTTTCTCTGTTTTATGATATCTTTGAAATATAGACCTAGTAGTGGTATTGTTAGATCAAAGGGTCTGCACAGTTTGGCTGCCCTTTGGGCATAATTCCAAATTGCTCTCCAGAATGGTTAGATCAGTTCACAACTCCACCAATGATGCATTAGTTTCTCAATTTTCCCATATCCTCTTCAACATTTATTATTTTCCTTTTTTGTCACATTAGCCAATCTGATAGGTATGAGGTGATACCACAGTTGTTTTAATTTGAATTTCTCTAATCAAAAGAGATTTAGAGCACTTCTCCATATGCCTATAGATAGATAGCTTTGATTTCTTCATCTGAAAACTGCTTGTTCATATTCTTTGACCATTTGTCAATTGGGGAATTAATTGTATCCTTATAAATTTGACTCAGTCCTCTAGATAGTTGAGAAATTAGGTCTTTATCAGAGACACTTCCTATAAAGATCATTTCCCAGCTTTCTGCTTTCCTTTTACTCTGGCTGAATTGGTTTTGTTTGTACAAAAACTTTTAATTTTAATATGATCTAAATTACCTATTTTATATTTTGAAATGCTCTCTCTCTCTTGTTTGCTCATGAACTCTTCCCTTCCCTATAGATCTGACAAGTAGACTATTCCTTGGTCTTTTAATTTGCTTACAGTGTCACCCTTTATGTCTAAATCATGCACTCATTTTGACATTATCTTGGCATACAGTGTGAACTTTAGTCTGTACCTAGTTTGTGTCTTACTGCTTTCCAGTTTTTCTAGCAGTTTTTGTCAAATTGTGAGTTGATTTCTTCTTCTTCTCCGATTGCTAAACCTAACATTTTTAGTACAATATTGTACTAGTACACCACTGAATAAGAGTTGTGATAATGAACATCCTTGCTTCACCCCTGATCTCATGGGGAAGGCTTCTAGCTTATCTCCATCACAGATAATGCTTGTTTATGGTTTTAGATAGAGACTGCTTATCATTTCAAGAAGTTCTCCCTTTATTCTTATGCTCTGTCATTTTTAATAGGGTGCTATATTTTGTCAAAAGTTTTTTCAGCATCTATTGAGATAAACATATGATTTTTGTTGGTTTTGTTATTCATATGGTCAACTATGTTGATAGTTTTCCTAATACTGAACCAACCCTACATTTCTGGTATGAATCCCACCTGGTCATAGTGTAATCCTTGGGATAGGTTGCTGTAATCACCTTGCTAGTATTTTGTTCAAAATTTTTGCATTGATATTCATTAGGTACATTTGTCTATAATTTTCTTTCTCTGTTTTATCTCTTCCTGGTTTCAGCATCAGCACCATATTTGTATCATAAAATGAGTCTAGTAGTATTTTTTATTTGTCTATTTTTCCAAATCATTTATATAGTATTGGAATTAATTATTCTTTAAATGTTTGGTAGAATTCACTTGTGAACCCTTCTGACCCTGGGGATTTTTCTTAAGGAGTTCCTAAATGGCTTGTTCAAATTCTTTTTCTGAGATGGGGTTATTTAGGCATTGTATTTCCTGACTTGTTAATTTGTGTAATTTATATTTTTGCAAACATTCATAGATTTCACTCAGATTATCAGATTTAATGGCATATAATTGGGCAAAACATTTCCTCCTGATTCCAGGATTGGTGCCCTATTCACTGTGCCACCTAGCTGCCCCAAAATATTTCCTAATGATTGCTTTAATTTCTTCTTCATTGGTGGTCATTTGGCTCTTTTAATTTTTGATACTGGATATTTGGTTTTCTTCTTTCTTTTTTTTAATCTTTTTTTTTAATGCCTTATCTATCTTATTTGTTTTTTCATAAAAACCTGCTCCTGGATTTATCTATTAGCTCAACAGTTTTTACTTTAAATCTTATGAATCTCACCTTTGATTTTCAGGATTTTAAATTTGGGACCCAATCAGGGATTTTTAATTTGTTGTTTTTCTAGTTCTTTTTAGTTGCAGGCCCAACTCATTGATCTTTTTTTACTTTGTTGATGAAAGGATTTAGAGAATCAAAATTTCCCCTAAGTTTTGATTTCCCCTGCTTTGGTATGTTGTCTCATTGTTGTAACTCTCTTTAGTGAAATTATTTATTATTTCTATGATTTGTTCTTTGACCCACTTATTCTTTAGGATTAGATTATTTATTTTCCAATTAATTTTTAATCTCTCTTTCCTCTGCCCTTTTTCAAATGTGACTTTTATTGCATTATGATCCGAAAAGAATACATTTAATATTTCTACCATTCTACATTTGATTTTAAGATTTTTGTGCCCTAATACATGGTCAGTTTTTGTGTAGGTGCTATGTGCTGCTGAGAAAAAGGTATATTCCTTTCTGTTCCCATTCAGTTTTCTCTAAAGGTCTGTCATATCTAACTTTTCTAATATTCTATTTACTCTTGGGGTTTTTGTTGGATTTATTGAGTTCTGAGAGGGGACAGATGAGGTTCCCCCACTAGTAAAGTTTTGCTGTCTATTTCTTATTTCTTCTTATTCACTTAATTTCTCCTTTAAGAATCTGGACGCTATACCAGTTGGTGCATATGTGTTCAGTATTGATATTGCTTTATTGTTTATGTTTCTTTTAGCAAGATGCAATTTCTTTCCTTATCTCTCTTAATTAGGTCTATTTTGCTTTTACTTTGTCTGAGATCTGGATTACTACTCCCTGCTTTTTTTTTTTACTTCAGCTGAAGATTCTTCTCCAGCCCCTTACTCTGTGTGTCTCTCTGATTTAAATATGTTTCTTGTAACAACTGTGTGTGTCTCTGATTTAAGTATGTTTCTTGTAAACAATATATTGTAGGATTCTGGGTTTTGATCCACTCTTAAATTATCTCTCCTGGATCTATGTTTCAGATCAGTTGTTTTTCCCATGAGGCACTTTACGTTTTCTTCTACTTTTTCATTCTTTTGAATGTTTGATTAATTCTTGATTTCTCATAGAGTCAATAGTTTCCACTTGCCCAATTTTAACTTTTAAGGAGTAGTTTTCCTTAATTAGTTTTCCCTACCCCAACTACCCAAAGCAATCAGGGTTGAGTGACTTGCCTACAGTCATACAGCTAGTAAGTGTCAAATGTCTGAGGCTGGATTTGAACTCAGGTCTTCCAAGGCCAGTGTTCTTGCATTACTGTGCCAACCAGCTGCCCCATCAATTAGCTTTTGTACTTTCTTTTCTATTTGGCCAACTGTTTTTTTTTAAGTTTTGTTTTCTTCAGTGGATTTTTGTATCTCCTTTTATATTTAGCTAATTCTACTTTTTAAGGAGTTGTTATCTTTTTCTAAGCTATTGACTATTTTTCATAATTCTCTTACATCACTCTCATTTCTTTTCTCAGTTTTTTTCTACCTCTTTTGTATGATTTTTAAGCTTCTTTTTGAGCTCTCCCATGAGTTCTTTCTGAGCTTGAGAACATTTCTTATTTCTTTTGGGGGTTTTATCCATAGGTGTTTTGACATTGTTTCCCTATTCTGAGTTTTTATCTTGGTCTTCCCTGTCACTATAATAACTTTCTATGGTCAGATTCTTTTTTGTTGTTATTTTTTGCTCATCTTTTTTGGCCTTCATTCTTTTTTTTTAATTTGACGTCTGCTCCCAGGTGGAAGGGGCACTGTCTCAGGGTTCTTGTGCTAGGGGCTGCAGGCCCTGGATGTTTACCTGGTGCTGCACTGATGTTGCCCTGAGACCCATGCTCATGTCTGGTGCTATGCTGAGGGGGCAGGGTGGTGGGGTGACTGGCACCACTGGAGGCCACAGGGGTCTGGCAGCTTACCTGGTGCAGAGCCAGATTCCTAGTGTCAGTGTCTGGGGTGTGCCAAGGCTGATATGGTGTTTCTGCATTTCACTGGGGCTACACTGGGCCACTTAGCAGTCTGACTGCTGGAGGTTATCTGTTTGCCTGGAGCTATGCTAAAATGGTACTTCTTGGAGCTAGAGTCTGACCATTCCCCGTCTAAGTTGAGGCATGTGGGGTGTTCTGGTGTTGGTGTTTGCCTGCTCTACCACACTGGGGCTCAAGATCTCCCACTGGTTTGCTGAGGAGGGGCTTGCTGCTGGCTTTCTGGAATGTATCCTGTCCTAAGCTGTAGTCCTCTTTTACCCAAGGGAGATAGACCCTTACTACATATCTACCAAGTTTCTTAGACTCAAAAATTGTTTCACCCCATCTTTTTGCTGGTTCTACTATTCTAGGATTTGTTTCAGGGTGCTTTTTTATACTTGTTTGGAGGTGAATATAGGAAAGTTGTGGTGATTTATGCTTACTCCACCATTTTGGCTTCTGGAAGTCTCCCAACTTTATATTTCAATTTGTTACCTTGAGTTAGAACTAGCTAGCTCTTTAGATTACAAAACAAATTGAGAGCAAGTTAATGAGATTTTTAGCTATATATAATAATTAGGTTTTTTTTTATGGTTTCTAGATCTCTATCTAGGTTCCTAATGATAAATTGTTTCTTTTAGGTTTTCAGCATTCCACACATTTCCAGCAATCCAAAACCAACTGGAACTCTCTAATTGGTATAATACCATTGAATAACTTCATTGAAAAGTCTTGTTTAATAATAATATTATTTCAGTCTAACAATGTGAAATACATCTTTCTACATGTAGAAATACAAACTAATTATAGCAAGCCAGTTTTACATAAAAGGAATTGCACTCCATGTATGTATATGCTTTCTAATTATTTATCTGATTGTCTAATGATAATACTGTGTCACTGTATCTAGGTTTCCAATATTCTAGGTATTTTTAGTGATCCTACATTAGCTGGAATATTATAATGGACTAAGTGCAAAGGCATTGTAAGAGACTATTATACTTAACTGTCATTTCCAGGCAATAATATTTTACTCCACTACCTTGAAAGAGGGGGATCTCACTATTTAGAGAAATAGAAAACAGAAGGGAACAAATTAGGTAGATTTTTGATACACGTTATTCTAAAGGTAAGTACATGATTTCTAATTAGTTATCTCATTTCCTAATTGTAATATCAGTGTTCTCCATCTTGGTTTCCAGGATTCTAGCTATTTGTATCAATCCAACATACTAGGGGTTGGCAAACTATGGCTAATGAGCCAAATCCAACCTACCACTTGCTCTTGTACATCCACAAAATAAGAATGGTTTCACATTTTTACAGTTTATTGTATTTTTAAAATGTAAAAACCATTCTTAACTCATATGTAATGAAAAAACAGGCAGCAGGTCATTTTGGGCCTTCACACCATAGTTTACCAATCCCTGAAATATACAATATAGGGTTGACAGATTCCTGGTCAAAAATGGAGTATACCTAACAGAAGCTGACACTGTATTTTGAAAATCTAATCATAAAGGTTTTAAACTAGAAAGGATAAAAGAAAAAGAAGATTGCTGATGTATATTCCCAATGTTAGATACTATAGTCACCAAAAAAGGGAAGAACAATTGAGACATTAACAAGAGAAAAAAATCCAAGAAAGTAATCATTAGTAAAAAGCCATAGCCTCATATCTATACACAAATGCCCAAAGTGTAGTTAACAATAAAAAAAAAAACTTTCTAAAAACTAGAGGTCCTAACTTAAAGGGCCAATTTGACTTCATAGGTATCACTGAGACAATAATGGATTGAAATACATGACTGGATTAATGCTCTGGATGGCCACAGTGTGAGGACTGACCTATTCCTAGGCTCCAACTGACAGAAGTCACCTCATGTGTGATCACAGATTGACCAGTCAGGATACTAGAAAGTTTCTATATACCCCATATTGGTTTAGTCAACCTCATATAGGCAAAGAATGCAAATCCCTCCTTATTATAATCAGTTTCACAAACTTTGTCTAATCTATGTGTGCAATATTAGAAAACTTTCCAAATCATAATGCCCTTGTGGTCAATAAAGGGGGGGAGGTCACAGGCTAGACCACTGTGATAGTAATGGCAATTAAAGATTCCCCTGTATTGGCTTGGTTTTCAAATTGATTGTGTTAAAACCCAGAGTTTGTTAATCCCACCTGTGGGATGGGCTTGTTGATGTGAAAAGAAAGTCCTGAACTGGGAGGAGCTGGTGAGGTAGATTTGGAGAGACACTAGAGAGAGGCGGAAGATCTTTTTGGAAGCAGCACCTCGTGGAGAGAGAGAGACTAAGAGAATTGCTGGTGGCCGCTTTGAATTGCCCTGGACTTTTGAGACCTGCCCCCCTGAGCTGCCAAGGACTGAGGAGACATGGCTGTTTTGCTGGTACTTTGTCTGTCTGTTTTGATGTTATTTTGCCAGATTTGTCCACTGGTGAAAGACTGTCCTGTTGAAGAAGTCCTGGAACCTGGCATTTGGTTAAGAAGCCCTGAGACTGTCCTGCAGACAGAGAATGAATACTGTCCACTGATGAGGGACAGTACTGTTGTTGCAGGGGTCTGGAGACTGTCCTGCAGACAGAGTGAATACTGTCCACTGGTGAAGGACAGTGCTGTTGTTGCAGGGGTCTGGGAATCTTTCTGTTGGTTGAAAAGCCATGAAGAAGGATTTTCTTGTTGTATGTTTACAGAAATCCTGGGAGAGGGCTTTGCTAATATGTTCAAGGGTTCTAGGACTGTTCTACAGACAGAGGATAAATTCATGAAGGGACTGGCAATGTATCTTATGGCCTTGCTAAGCCTTGTCTCCCCAGGAACTAAGATTGCTGAGAACTTGCCTCCTGTCAAGATGAAGAAAGGACCTCCATTTGGGTATTAAATGCTGTGTTTAAACTTGATGTAACTCTGGGGTAGATTCAATTGTGATCCAGGGGTGGGGAACTTTTGACCTTATTGTGCTCTGTGATTGACAAATGAAGGTACTTTACTTATGTTTGGAAACTAATCTCCATTTGAGAAGAGGGACTTTGTGGTGGACTTAATTAAGGTATAGCCTAGGGGTGGAGTAGTATTTAGAACAGAGACTTTGTAATTGATTGAATGATTGGAAGGTCCTGGGGTGGGGTAGTACTTGGAGATTATTTAATCACACTTAGTAAATGCTGTATTTTGAATGATGTCATGTTTTGATCTTCTCTGTTCTGGGTTTGTTACTGAATAGAGAGCACCTATGCTGGTATTTTGAACCTGGGAAGTTGCCTTCTTTTGGCATTACATTACAACCACCCATTTATTAACCTTCCCTAAGGACCCCCTCCCATTTACTGCCTGTTAATTTGTCCAGGAACAACAACCAGACATAAGTGCAGAGTCCTAGGAATATTGGTTCTTGAGTGGGCAATGCATCACATTGTATGCCTGAGTCACCATTTACTTATCTGCCCATGAGACGGTAGGACTCAGAAGTCATATACTTATATGCTTATGGTAATAAATTGGCTGACTCATGATCCTTTGAGTGCTTATTTTATTTCTCAGTAGCTTACCCACTATCTCCTCAAAATATTTTATTCAAAAGAAAAAGGAGGAGGTGGAGTCAAGATGGTGAAGTGGAAACAGGACTTCCACAGGGCTCCTGCTCCCACCTCCTCCAATTCATGTGGAAAATGACTCTAGACAAACTTTGGAGCTACAGAACCCACAAAATGACACAGAGAACCTAACCTCCTGCTGAAGACAACCTAGCAGGTCAGCAGGAGGTGGCCAGCACAGCATGTTGGGAGCTGAGCCCAGGCCCACATGAGCCCGAGGTTTTAGCCTCAGGGAGGCCACAACCAGCGGCCTACTGAAGGGACTTCAGATCACCAGCAGCTGTGGCAGTTTCCAGAATTGTCAACCCATAGATGCTAATGACAAAGTGAGAGGTCAGTGCAGTGTGGACTTTGGGACCTGGAGTTCAGGAGTGCCGTCAGGCCTTTGCCCCCTGGAGGGAAAAGCAGCTGAGGCACTGCAGCCGTGCAGCCACTGCCACATGGCTGCTTAAGAGGTCTGGTTCTGAAGACTGTAGGGGGACCAAGCAACCAGTCTGAGGAGTAATCACTCTTGCTTTAACCTGATTGGATCTGGATCACTGTCCTGGGTGGAGGTCCTGGGGTGTGTGACCAGTGTGCCAGAGCATGTGGAGATTTATGAGAAGGCATCTGTTTAATAGCTCCAGCACTGAGAAAACCCCAGCAATTGGGACAAAGATCCACCCTCTGATAGCAGAATTCTGCTGGGGCAAAAAGCTCAAAAATTAAGTAATTGAGTGGCAAAATGAGCAAATGATACATGGAAAATGATAATTGTAACTTATGAAACTTTTCTCAGTATGAAAATAGTTGAAGGGAATAGAAATGTGTGTGTGTATATATATGTATACATATATATGTCTATATAGGAGGGTATATGAGTGTATGAATATATATGTGAGTGTGTATATATATGTGTACAGTTATACATAGACATAAGGTACAGGACCAGTTGAATAGGAAGGAATGATACTTAAAAGGTGAAATTAAGAGGTGAGAGAGGAATATAATGAGAGGAGATGGGGAGAGATAGAATGGGGTAAATTATCTTATATAGAAGAGACAAGGGAAAACTGTTACAATGGAGGGGAAGAACAGGAAGGCAAAAGAGAATGAGTCAACCTTATTCTCAATTAATTTGGCTTATGGAGGGAATGACACACACTAAATAGGGTATCTCACCCTACAGGAGAGTAGGGGGGAAGGAGATGGGGGGAAGGGGATGAGAGGGGGGATGATGGAAGGGAGGGCAGGCTGGGAGGCAGGAGAGTTGGAAGCACCCACTTTCGAAAAGGGACGGGATTAAAGTAGAGACTAAAACAAGTAGGGGGTGGGATAGGTTGGAGGGAAATAGTCTTTCACAATATATCCACTATGGAAATGTTTTGCATAGCTATAAATACACAACCTATATTGAATGGTTTATCTTCCCAGTAAGGGTGGATGACAAGGGAGGTAGGGAAAGAATCTGGAATTCAAAGATTTAAAATGAAATGTTTAAAAAATATATTATTATTATTATTTTACATGTAACTGGGAAATAAGATATACAGTCACTGGGGCATCCACTGTGCCCTACTGGAAAGTTGGAGGGGGGATGGAGGAAGATATGAGAGAGAGCAGATTTGGGGAGGGGATATTCAGTGGGACCGATGTTTTGGGGTGGTGGGTAGGGGAAAAATGGGGAGAAAATTTGTAATTCAAAATCTTGTGGAAATGAATGATGTGAATTAAAAAAAATTTTTTTAAAGAATGCTGAAGTTTAGAATGAACTAAGGTGGGGCAGATAAGTGGCATAGTGAATAGATCACTGGCCCTGGAGTCAGGAGGACCTGAGTTCAAATTTGATCAAAGATACTTAACACTTACTAGCTGGTGACCTTGGGCAAGTCACTTAACCCCAATTGCCCTGCCTTCCCTCCTCCAAAAAGCAAAAAAAAAAAAATTGAGCTAAGGTTGGTGACTGAAACTAATAATTTAAAATTCACAATAGAGTCCAATAAAAAGGATTTTTATTTTTAGCTATAACAGGGATAAAAAGATCAAAGAAGGGATAAGACTCTTATTTGGCACTGATGATATATCATAACTGCAAACAGAAAACAAAGCTGCTTAGCTCTTATTTTGTTTCTGCTTTACATTTGAAATGACAGAATAAAATGACTGATAGGGTTGATACCCAGGACAAGGAAGGAGACGGTAAGAGAATATCTACATGATTTTGCTATCAAATTATTGTATATGGCATCATTCTGGTTCCCTTGCTCCCTTCCCCTCCCCCAACCAGCTCTCCTTCACTGAAATAAGCAAACTGCCAGGTTTAGCTCCTCCTAGGGAAACTGGGGGGCACCGGAATTTCAAAATTCGTACTGATTTTAGCTTCTGCAAGTTCCTGCTTATGCAGGCTTGCCTTTAAAAGCAAATACTTTGAGTGGGTTCCTGCTGTTCGATTTGGGGTAGGCCCCCAGCAGCCAAAGTGGCACCAATAAAGGGTTCACTTCTAAATTATTTTTTCATTTTTCAAATACTTTATGAACTTCTGATTTACATCATTCATTTCTGCCAGATTTTGAGTTACAAATTTTCCTCCCTTGTCACCCATCCTTGCTGGGAAGATAAGCAGTTCAGTATAGGTTGTACATGTGTAGCTAATGCAAAAGAATAACATAGTAGATATATTGTAAAAGACTGACTATATTTCCCTCCCTCCTATCCCACTTCCCACTTCTTCTATTCTCTACTTTGATCCTGTCCCTTTTCAAAAGTGGGTGCTTCCAACTTCCCTCCCCCCCAGCCTGCTCTCCCTTCCATCATCCCCCCTCTGATCCCCTTTCTCCCTACTCTCCTGTACTGTGAGATACCCTATTAAGTGTGCATTTCATTCCCTCCCCAAGCCAAATTCAATGAGAATAAGGTTGACCCATTGCCTTTTGCCTTCCTATTCTTCCCCTCCATTGTAACCATTTTCCCTTGCCTCTTTTTTATGAGATACTTTACCCCATTCTGTCTCTCCCCATCTCCTCTCATTATATTCCTCTCTCACCTCTTAATTTCACCTTGTAAGTATTAGTCTTTCCTATTAAATTGGTCCTGTGCCCTCTATCTATGTATACCTGTAAACATATATACATTCACCCATGTATTCATATGCCCATATACCCTCATATATAGACATATATATATATTTATTTATATTCCCTTCAACTATTTTCATACTGACAAGTTTCATCAGTTACAATTATTGTTTTTCCATGTAGGAATGTTAATAGTTCAACTTTGAGAAGTTCCTTATGATTTCTTTTCCCTGTTTACCTTCTCATGCTTCTCTTGCTTCTTGTATCTGAATGTCAAATTTTCTATTCAACTCTGGCTTTTTCATCAAGAATGCTTGAAAGTCCTCTATTCCACTGAATGACCATATTTTCCCCTGAAACATGATACTCAGTTTTGTTGGGTAGGTGATTCTTGATTTTAATCCCAGCTCCTTTGCCCTCCAGAATATCATATTCCAAGCCCTTCGATGCCTCAGGATAGAAGCTGCCAGATCCAGTATTCTGATTGTATTTCCACAATATTCAAATTGTTTCTTTCTGGCTGCTTGTAATATTCTCTCCTTAATCTGGGAATTCTGGAACCTGGCTATAATATTCCTAGGAGTTTTCTTTTTGGGATCTTTTTCAGGAGGTGATCAGCGGATTCTTTCAACCTCTCTTTTGCCCTCTGGTTCTAAAACATCAGGGCAGTTTTCTTTGAGAACTTTCTGGAGGATGTTTTCTAGGTTCTTTCTTTGATCATGGCTTTCAGGTAGTCCAATAATTTTTAAATTATCTCTCCTGGATTTATTTTCCAGGTCAGTGGTTTTTCCAACAAGATATTTCACATTTCCTTCTATTCTTTCATTTGTTTGGATCTGCTTAACAGCATCTTGATTTCTCATGAAGTCATTAGCTTCCATTTGTTCCAATCTAATTCTGAAGCGATGATTTTCCTCATTGAGCTTTTAAGATTCTTTTTCCATCTGGCAAATTTGGCTTTTTAAGGCATTCTTCTCCTCATTGCCTTTTGAGCCTCTTTTGCCATTTGAGTTAGTCTATTTTTTAAGGTATTATTTTCCTCAGTCAGGCTGTTGACTCTCATTTTGCAATTTTCTTGCATCGTTCTCTTTCCTCTTCCCAATTTTTCCTCCATTTCTCTTATCTGCTTTTTAAGGTCCTCTATGGCATGTAACCAGCTCGTATTTTCCTTTGAAGCTTTTGGTGCGGAGTTCTGACTTCACTGTCTTCCTTCTGTTCCATGCTTTGCTCCTTTTTGTCCTCAAAATAGGAGTCTAATGTTGGAATCTTCTGTCTGCTTTGTTTCTTCTGCCTGGTCATGTTGTCCCTCAGTCACTTGACCCCTGGGCTTTTTGCCACAGTAGGACTCTGCCACCATACAGGGGAGCTTTTGTCCCAAATGCTGGGGTTTTCTCAGCTGCTGGAGGTATTAGATGGGTGCCCTCTCTGAGACCTCCACACTCTTTGGCAAGTTGGACACACACCCCAGGACTTCCACCCTAGACTGCAATCCAGATCCAAACAGGTTAAAGCAAGAGCGAGTACCCCTCAGACTGGTCCCTTGGTCCCCCTACACTCTGCAGGCCAGGAGCTGAAGCTGCCACAGGGCACTGGCTGGCTGTGCAGGCATCTCAGTGGCTTCTCACCCCAGGGGCAAAGGCCATGTACTCCCATTTACTGGGTCCCAAAGTCCAGACTACACTGACCTCTCACTTTGTCCATTTCATCATGTGTTGATAAATCTGGAAATAGCCACAGCTGCTCCTGATCTGGAGTCCCTCTGGCTGGCGCCTGGTCAGGTCTGCCTGGGGCTAACACCTCCAGCTCAAGGGCCTGGGTTCAGCTCCCAGAGCACTGCACTGGCCTATTCCTAGGCTGTCCTCAGCAGGAGGTTAGCTTCTCTGTGTCATTTTGTGGGTTCTGCAGCTCCAAAGTTTGTTCAGAGTCCCCTTTTTACATTGATTGGGGAAGGTGGAAGCTGGAGCTGCTAGGAGGTCATGCTTCTACTCCACCATCTTGACTCCACTCCTCCACCCTCTCCCACCTCCCCCCACTCCCTTCACTTCTAAAGTGTTACTTGGGTGTGGCTTGTATTTTGGGTACAACAAAATAAAAAATTTTGAGCGTAATCAAAAAAAGTTGAAAGACCACTAATCTAAACTGGCATGGGGCCTTTGGAAATTATAAAAACAACTATTTCTATGTTTCTGAAGAGACTCTGGCCTCATATAGTGGGAATGAATATGTTATTTCAGGATGAGCAGTTGTTTGTTTTAAGCTTCCATTTCATATTCCCTAAATATGGTAAACAAAGGAAAAACATTTGTTAATGATGTTAGTTTTGATTAATAGTTTCCTTTCATCATGTGATTAGGTAACCAATCACCAATCAGAACATAGATATAACTTATAAAACTCTTAGCCAGAACCACAAAAAAATTGGAGGATCATACTCCTACATTCCTTGTTCTTGGAAATGCAAGTATCCTGGGTGTTTATTTGAGAGCAATACTGATTCATGGAGACTTGCCAAAATGCCAAACTGGAGAATTGGAATAGCCAATTAAATTTCTTATTTCATGCACTAAGTATAAGTTTTATTAGTGTATAGTCAGTACTAATAAGCATAGGCAATAATAAATCAATTTTCCTCATGTCCTCCACCATTTCACCAAATCCTAACTAAAAGCTCTACCTGTTGAGAAAAAAGATCCCTGAATTCTAGACTTACATTCCTTTTTCCTTTCATCCCTTCATTTCCTCTGACAACATATATGAAACTAGAGCATGAATCTTACCAAAACCTTTATTAAAATGATAAAAATATCATCCAAATGCACAGTGAAGAGAGAATTGAGTCATTTCTCAGGTGGACTCAGGAAGATGTTTTCAGGGATTTAGATCTTATATGGTTTGTAGAAATATAAAGCTAAAGTTTTAATTGTTTTGTGAAATGTTGAGGAATTACATTTTGGCTAATGTCCTTTGGTACCACCTGAATGAAAAACCTTATCAAGGTCTAATCAAGACAATTTCCTTCTCTGAAGTTCTTTGGCTTCAACTTTAATCAAAGATCTAAGTTTTTTTGCTTTTGCTTTTTTTTGGAAGGGGGAGGGCAGGGCAGTTGGGGTTAAGTGACTTGCCCAAAGTCACACTGCCTGTAAGTGTTAAGTATCTGGGGCCAAATTTGAACTCAGGTCCTCCTGACTCCAGGGCCAGTGCGCTATTCACTGTGCCACCTAGCCACCCCAAAGGTCTACGTTTTTTAAAGGAAAATTTAATATAATTAAAGAATCTGATTCCCTGAAACTAAGATTAGAATGTGTCTTGTTTGTAGTGTGCTGGTAAATGTTTAACAACCAGCTCTCCAAAAAATATGTATTTGTGACACACTTTAAATTTAATTTACATGTAATCCAGGCATGTTTGGGCACATCCAATTCACCTAACATGGAAGCTCCTTTGAGGGGCCTTTGGAGCATGACCTGAGTGCCTAACATTGAAGTTGCTACATCCCTTACCACATGGGTGGAGGTAGACTCCTTTGATTGGCTGCCTTCATTTTTAAAACTGGCAAGATTGCCATCTTTCTGCCTTGCTTTGGGCCACTCTCATCCCATGTGGCCAGAGGGTAAAGATCACATTTCACCCACAGCAAAGGCACCTTAAACTGAACCAGTAAGAGGAAGACTTTCTTTCCCCTCCTTCCGCTTTTATCTCAGCTCAGGGAAATGGGCCCGGAGGTATTCGTCTCTGTTCTGTGTTGTTTGTGTTCCTCAATCTCAGGTGCTAGAGGTGATCCCCGGGGGACTAGGAGAAAGAGCCATGACAACCTTGGAGCCAGGATTGCAAGAAAGATGGTGCAGCCAGGTCAGCATAGAAGCCAGGGTCTCCAGTCTGAGGGGGCGGTTTAGATTTGGAACTACGACTGTGTTCTGTGGGAGCCTAGGTCAACTATAAACCTAATTCCCTTCCTGTCCCTGGGAGACTGAGGTGTAAGGAGGTATTGGGGGGGGGGAAAGGAGGGAGGCTGGGTAAGTGTGTGGATTATGTCTCTCACATGTTTCAGGAGTAAGCCTGTATGTATGTGATTATACTTTTTTGAAGTAAATATGTAAAAGTGAATCCAATTGTTAAAGGCTATTAGAATTGGGGTGCAAAGAAAGGAAAGTCCATCCAATGGGAACATCATCAGTGGGGACTAGACTATTTGCAGAGAGCCTAGACATCTCCTAGTTAAGGGTACTGAAAACCCTGGGGGGAAAGTGAAAGATAACATGCCTAACCTTAAGGCAGTGGGGGCCAGAGTAGTCTGTGTTACATGTATAATTGATATTTTCTCCAGTGCTTTCTCAAGTCTAAACCGGGGTTTGGCAAACTATAAACAAGAACAAATCCTGCTGCCACAGCCTAGCCTGCTAGATAAGAACTATTTTTACATGTTTAAATACAATAAAGCTTTATTTTACTTTAAATAGTATTTTATTTTTTCCAATTACATGTAAAAAATTACATTTTTAACATTCATTTTTTAAAACAATTTTGAGTTCCAAATTTTCTCCTTCTCTCCCTCCCCTCCCCTCCCCTAAAACAGTAAGCAATTTGATATAGGGTATATATGTGCAATCATATGTGCAAACATATTTCCATATAATCATGCTGTAAAAGAAGAAACAGACCAAAAGGAAAAAAATTAAACAGAAAAAAATAAAGTGAAAATAGTGTACTTTGATCTGCACTCTATCAGTTCTTTCTCTGGTGTCAACCTCAGCAGAGTTTGTTCAAAGAAACAGACAAACAAATTAGGTTGTCTCCACATTTTAATTTCTCTCAAGCTGGTGACATGCATTGCAGCTGAAATCTAGAACTGGCTCAATTAGGTGGTTGGGATGCCCTGTTTATATACTTTTTTAACAGGAGCTGATATCACCCCACCATTATTTTACCTCCAGACGGAGGATATACCTGTTCTATCAGACCACCCCCCCAACCATAGGAGACCACTACCAGCCTTGGACTATCTAGGCAGTAGAATCTGTCTCCATTCCAAGCCTGAGCAGAACACAATGGAGGTATTAAATCAATTCAGACTTGGGTTGGAGTTTGACCAGGATAATACTCAATGAAATCTCATTATCAGTAATGTGCTTATGAAGAACTTTAGAGAAGGGAGTTGGAGGGTGGGGAACTCTGACTCTTCAAGATACTGATTACTAAGAAAAATTATGAGTCCTTTTGAATTGACTTGGATCATTGTATGTCTGAGAACAACTAAAATCATTCATAGTTGATCATCAAACAATGTTACTGTTACCGTGTACAGTGCTTTTCTGGGTTTGCTCACTTCACTTTGCAGCAGTTCATGTAAGTCTTTCCAAGTTTTTCTGAAATCTGTCTGTCATTTCTTATAGCATAACAGTATTCTATTACATTCATATACCACAACTTGCTCACCCATTTTCCAGTTGATGGACTTCCCCTCAATTTCTAATATTTTGCAACCACAAAAAGAATTGCTATAAATATTTTTATACATGTAGGTCCTTTTTCCTTTTTTATAATCTCTTTGGGATACATACCTAGTAGTGGTACTACTGGATCAAAAGGAATGCACAGTCTGATTGCCCTTTGGGCACAGTTCCAAATTGCTGTCCCGAATGATTGAATCAGTTCACAACTTCACCAACAATGCATTAGTGTCCCAATTTTTCCACATCTTCTCCAATATTTATCATTTTCCTTTTTTTGTCATACTAGTCAATCTAATAGAAATGAGGGGGTACCTCAGAGTTGTTTTAATTTGCATTTTTCTAATCAATAGTGATTTAGAACATTTTTTCATGTGACAGTTTTGATTTCTTTATCTGAAAACTGACTGTTCATATCCTTTGACGATTTATCACTTGGGGAGTGTGTGGGATAGAGACCACTAACAGATCTTTAAAATCTGAGTCTAAGTCAAGAAAGCAGAAAGAGTCCTTTATTCTTTCTCATGAGAAAGGGCACAGCCCTCATTGCTCAAGTGGGTCAGCCAGAGAGTGAAAATTTTGGAAGATCACAGGCTTCTGTTAACCTAATCCTAACCTAGCCCACTCCCCTGTCCAGTCTCACCATTGGTTGGTGAGGTGGGCTCACAATTTCTTCACAAGTAACTAGCTAATTGGTACAAAGCAATCTTGATCCTTCATTACCATAATTATTCATGAATTAGTATCCCATCAGAGAATGGTGTTTTCCAATCCCTCATTATGCACCAAATTTGGAGACAGCCAATGAGAGTTGCAGTTGACAATCCTTTATTATCATAATTATTCATTTGACCCTTCTACTCAATCATAAGGAAACATCCTTCAATCCCTTACTTAGGTATACCTACACAGCAAATTTGGGGGCAACCAATGAGAAGAAGGCTAGTGTTGTTTCCTTTAAGTTTGTTACCTCATTCAGGGGCCTGTGGAAACTTAACCCTTTGCTGTCTCTCACAGGAGTGACTTGTATTCTTATAAATTTGACTCAGTTCTCTATATATTTGATAAATGAGGCCTAATAAAACTTCATTTTAAAATAAAGCACTAACAGACCATAGTTTGACACCTCATGTTTAGACAATCCAACAATAAATCAATCCCTGATATGAAGGGCTAGTATAAGCTGGCTCTAGCACAACCCCATTGTGCTAAGAGTGGGAATTGATTTGTTTGATTTCTCTAAATAAGAGCAAGAGCTGTATTAAGTGCCTATTATATGGTGTAAACTCTGGAGAGTTCACAATGTAAATCTGGTGTAAACTCTGGGGAGTTCACAATGTAAAAGTGAAGGATAAGATGGAAACAATGACATACAAACAAGATAAACTGGAAATCATCTCAAAGGGAATCACTAAGACCAAGGAGGCCCTGGAAAGGCTTCTTGTACAAAGTATGATTTTAGCTGAGACTTGATGGAAGCCAGGGAACTTAAGAGGCAAAGAGGAGGATAGAGAGAATCCCAGATATTGGGATAGCCAGTGAAGAAGCTGGAGGAGATGGAATGGCCTTTGTGAAGAAGGCTATGTGAGAAATATCCTTAGTTTATGAATAAATACTTATGAAAAAATACTTATTGGAAAGCCAGGAAGGTTTTCATTACCTTTATTGTACATCTATTCTTTCCGATAAATGGGTAGCCCCCTTAGTGGAGAGTATGAGGGCTCAGACAAACTCAAACCCTTTTATGCTGCTTCCATTAGAATTTCCCCCCTTGTTCCCATTGGCTAGGTGCAACCTCTTGAACTGCCCACATCGTGCTCCCCCCAAACAAGATGTCCCTCTTCCTGGACTGCCCTTTGCATGTTACTCTTTAACATGTCCCTCCTCCTGCGTCATGTGATGCATGTTTGAAAATGATGGCTGTCTCCTCCCATGGGATGTGTAAGTTAATATGTATGAGGCTAGTTAAACTTGCATATTAGTAAAAAGTTGGTGACCATCTCTTGACCCTGGTCAGTTTGAACCAATTTCAGTGTGGGTCCCCTTCAAGACAAACTTATAGATTTCTTCCAGCTATATGATTGAATAGGGTAGCTCTGTCCTTCCTCCCCTCGTTCTGATTTACACCTTCCTGCATGTCTTGTGTTAACATCTGTCTTTGCAACATCCATTGTTCCTATAGAATCTGTGGGAACCAAATTATTAGCATTTCTTATAGCTAGGAGGCTGTTATCACTGGATCTTAAGAGTATGGAGAAGAGGAGTAAGCTGGAAGAAAAGTAGGAAAGGACCAGATTATAGAAACTAAATTTTGAGTCTTGTTTTATTTTTTTTATGGAATTTTGTCTCATTTCATGATTATTATAGAACATAAGAAAACATTGCTCGAGAGAGTTAGCAGGGCAATACAGCTGCTAGTTTGGGTCTCCTTTCAATCAAGAATGCTCTTGTCTCTGTACAGTTTTTTCTCCTACAGGATTTATATGCATCTTCTATTCCTTCTCAGGCTTGTGCAGGGAATTCTTATTTATACAAGTATGAGTTAAATAGGAATTTTATATTTAAGTTCCAATTCAAATTTAAAGCTGGAAGAAATCATTAATTTAAACCTGGAAGAGATCTTAAGAGTTATCTAGTACAACCCCTTAATTTTAGAAAGGAGTAACCTTTAATAACCTAAAGAAACTGTGACTTACTAAGGCTAACAATAAAAAACAACTCTGGTCCTCTTATTGAAAAGGGGTTTTAAAGAGCTAAAACTGATCCATTGAGCGTTAACATAATTGATTCCATTTTGTCCTGTATTTGCCTTTTTAAAAAATTTTATTAAATGATGTTCCTACCACTCACTCCCACTTCTACCTACTGAATTTCTTGGCTTCCTTTAAGTTCCAACTAAACTCCACCTTTTAATGGAAACCTTCCCCACCCCCTCTTAATCATAATGCCATTCCTATTTATCTTGTATACAGTATAGCTTGCTTTGCTTTGTAGCCTTCCCCCTTTAAACTGGAAGCTCCTAGAGGGAAGGAACTGTCTTTTGCCTCTTAGCATGTAGTATAGTGCCTAGGACACCTTCTTTTCCTTGTTAACTAAGTATTAAGCAACCTCTTTTGTTTTAAGTGCCTTTTCCCTAGCAGAGAATTCTTTCAGAGGACCCAACTCTTTTCCCAAGAGCATATCTCTTTGGTTACTCTGTGGGGAATTCTAAGAAAATTCGTGCAATACAGTGGATTAGGAGTTGTTCTCTCAAAACAGTGGTGTTTTACAACTTCTAGATTCTATGAAAAGCTAGGGACAAAGGTCAAGATAACCACAGTTCCTCAGTGTCAATTGTAGGCTCAGTTACTTCAAGCCCAAGCCTGCCCAGTACCTCACTTTCACCTAGCAGGAAGTTGGGCTAGTCAGGATGGTGTTCTTCTAGCTTGTGCTTTTAAGAATAAAAAGGCCTAAGGTTCACAGCTAGGGGAGCTGTAACCCCTGTACAGAAGGAAGTTCAATCACCACTTCCTAATTTTACACTTACTTTCCAATCCACGCTTTTGTAACCAAAGGGTGATAGTCTAGAGCCAGACTGGTCCTCAGAAATGTTTGGACCAGTTCTCTCATTTTACAGATGATTAAACTTAGGTAAAATAATAGTTAACAGTGATATAGTGCTTTAAATTTTGCACACACACACACAACCAAAATAAAACCACTCTGGAAACTGAGGGAGTGTCCACCTACTGGGAAATGCCTAAACAAATTATGGTATATAGATGTAATGGAAATAAGAAATGACAAAATGGACAGTGTCTGGAAATGAAGACGACCACTATTAACTAATTCAGAGTGAAGTTAGCAGAAACAGATCAATTTACAATTACAGCATTATGAAGAAAAAGTAACTTTGAAAGACGTCATAACTCTGATCAATGAAAAAAACACGATTCCAGAGGAACAGAGACAAACCATATGACTTGATTTGGACTTAAAATGCAAATGAGACATATATTTTTACTCGTGGGCAATGTGAAAATTTGTTTTGCATAACTTATATACTTATGAAGGTTTTTTTTTCTTTCCTTATTTTTTATTCAGTGGGGAAAAGGATGCTTGTTAACTGGAAAAAATAAGAGAATGTGTTATTGAAAGAAAGCTTGCAACACATTTTATATATACAGCAATTTACTTATCTTCGAACTAGAGCTGGAAGTAGCCCTCATTTTAGAGATGAGGTAAATTAGGTCTAGAGAAGTTTCACAGAGAAGATTAAATACCGGGGTGGAATTAAAGCCAGGTCCTCTTCTTCCAAAATGCATTAAAATTATACCGCGAATTACGATTTCCTTTTTCCCAATTTCTCAAGTATGTTTATCAGATAGGCAATCACCCCCGCCCCCGTTTTGTTGCAAACATTCTCAAACTTCACGACACTCCATTGGCTGGAGAGGGAAGCCCGCAGTCACAGCCTCCTCTAGGAGCCTTAAAGGTGGCTTGGTTGTAGCTTACGGAGAACTGGCCAAAGAGAAGACAGCTCACCTCCAGCAAACCCAGCGATCCCGGGCTCCACCCACCCACTGAGGGTAGTAGCGCCCCTAGGAGTTTTTTCCAACCCCGCCCCAGGGGAAGAAGGGGGCGGAGCAGGGCGGGAATGGGCGCCTCACGTCTCCTTCTACGTAATCAGTCACGCGTCTCTTCTCAGTCCTTACCCAGAATCTACCCTCCCCCCTTTCCGGAAGTTGCCAAAGTCTGGTCGAGCTCCTCCCACTTCGGTTGACGTCAAACTCGGTATCTACCACTGCTCCACTCCCACCTCTTGCTTCAGGGGAGAGGCTCTTTTTCATTGTGCTTCTACTCGGAGTCTCCAGCTACCTGTGGGTGAGAAGGAGGGCCAGTGATTGAATTATTTTTAAGGCTGCTGGCGGCCGGAGTGGCATAAATAGTAGAGAGAAAGGCAGTGGTTGGAGCCCAAGCGCTTCTTCTTCTCTCTCCCCCTCCTCACGGAATGCGCTCCGGTTAGTTCCGCCGGGACTCACGGCGGCCCCGCCCCCCTCTCCCTTGTCATTGATGTTGTTGTTCTTGTCAGTGCCGCAGCCGCGACAGCAGCCGGGAGCCCGAGCCAGAACCGCCTGGGCAGCGCGGCGGCGGCGGGGGTGGGGGAAGGAGGATCTGGGTGCCGGCGGACGGCGGCGGGTCTGGATGGCTCTGTGTGGGCAAGCGGCAGGCGCTTCGTCGCTGCCCAGCGAGCTCATCGTGCACATCTTCTCCTTCCTGCCCGCGCCGGACAGGCTGCGGGCCTCGGCCTCCTGCTCGCACTGGCGCGAGTGCCTCTTCTACCCGGCGCTCTGGCCCCAGCTCCGCCTCAGCCTCCGCGTCTCGCCGGCCGAGCGCCCCCGACTCGACTTCCTCATGCGCAAGTGCGGTTGGTTTGTACGGGAGCTGCGCGTCGAGTTCGCCGCGGAGAATTACCTGAGCAGCGGCGGCGGGGGAGCTGCTGGAGGCGGCGGCGGTGGTGGTGGAGGCGGCGGCGGAGGCGGCGGTGGAGGCGCGGGGAGCGACCCGGGGACCGGAGCCGGCGGGGAGGAGGCCGAGGCGCTGCAACTCTCCACCGGCTGGCTGGACGTGCTGCGCACCTACCTGGAGCTGGTTCTCTGCGTCCTGAGCAGCATCCGAAACAACAGGTAAGGGTCCCTCCTTTGCTTCTCCCCCGCCCCCGGCCTCTGGGGGCCCCGGGACACCTCGGTGCCCGCGGCTCATTTCCCGGCCCCGCACCTCCGGGCGGCCTGTTTCTGCGCTCCCTTTTTAGGAGGCAGAAGCTGGGCTGAGGGTTCCTCCGGAGCCGCGGGCCTTCCCCAGAGGAGGCGAGCTGGAGAAGGGGCGCGCGGAAGCCAAGTTCACTCCTAGACATTCACATGCAGGGCCGGGGGGCAGTCACCCCTCTCCTTCCAGACCTCCACCCCGGGGACGGCGCCAGCCTCGGCTTTTAGCTAAAAGACTTTCCTTTTCCTGCCGGACCAGGGAGGCATAGGACTGACAGGTGGTGGTGTCCCTTATTTTGCAGATGGGGTAATTGAGGCACAGAAGATGTGAGGGAGAGGCCCACAACCAGGGGGAGGCTTGGAAGAAGCAGGGAATGTTACTGGAGTCTCCTGACTCTTAGCTCCTGCACTGCGCAATTGCTGGAGGGAAGGTGGGAGGTGGGGGGTGTGGATGGGGGCGGTAAGGAGTGGGGGGGGAGATAAGATATAGAAATGCTACAAGTGTCTCCTGGAAATGAGATGTGTAATTGGTTAGGGTGCTGGACTTGAAATTTGGAAGATCTTGATTCAAAATCCATTCCTGGACACCTACCTAACTGTGTGAACCTGGGATAGGTTGCTTAATCTCAGTCTCCTTATCTGTAAAAATGGGGAATAATGATAGCCTCAACTTCACAGGATTATAAGGATCAATACGGCAATTTTATATAAACGTAGGGTTAGCAGGTCAGTTTCTGGCTATTTGGGCCAAACCTGAGAAAGGGTACTTGTGTGGGAAAAGCGAAGGATGGGGAGGAATTAAGGGCATGATTTACCTACCGATTGATTTCGTTTTACCTCATCCCTAGAAGTTATGCCCTGGGCAGGTTGGTGGACCAGATGTTAGTACAGGAGTGAGTTTGGTTACTGTTCTGATATTGCATTATCTTTGGCCAAATTCTGAGTTAACACACATCTTCACTTCCCCTCCTCCCAGCATCTCTGGAATTCCTTCCATACAAAAATTGCCCAGTCTAAAGTTAGGAAATAGAAAGTCCTAGGGAGACATTGGAGCACTAAGGGTTGGAAAAAGTACTTGATTGATTCCAAGACATTCATACTTCCTGTCTTAACCCAAGGATCAACTGCTAGGGTAAAGGACTCTTAATTTAAATTCAGGTCATGCATGGACATGGCCTTAACTCCGAGTATGTCCACACCTGGGGGTGGGGACAACTTAAAGCATAGACTCAGGGCACAATTATAGATACATTTTTAAAAATTATTTTTTCGTTCACTCTCCTACCCCTGTGAGAAAAAAGAACAAAAAACCTTTTAAAGCTAAGGTAAAAATGTATGGCTCATTTTGTATCTTGAGTTTATCTTCTCCCCTTCAGAGGTAGGTAACATTCATCATCATTAGTCTTCTTGGAGCTGTAGTTCTGATAAGCCTTTCAGAGTTGCTTGTCTTTGCCATGTTGTATAAATTGTTCAGATTCTGCTCATTTCACTCTGTATGGTGCTTACAAACCTTTCCAGGTTTTGCTGACAACAATCCTTTTCATTATTTGTTAAGGTTCAGTAGTATTCCATATGTAGTATTCATATACCATAATTTGTTCATCCATTCTCTAATTGACAGGCAAGCACCCCACCCTTTTTTTTTCTAGTTGTTTAAAGCTATTAAAAAGAGCTGCTATAAATATTTTGGGACATACGAATCCTTTTTCTTTGTTCTCTTTGGGGTATTGGCCTAGTGATATCACTGTGTCAAAGAACATTATGCTTAGTTTATCAATTTGGGGGGCATAGTTCCAAATTGCTTCCTGGAATGACTGGACCATTTCATAGCTCTACCAATGGGTCAGTTTGTCAGAAACTCTCCACAACCATGCCCCCCCCCCCATTTATCTCTTTCCTTTTTTTCAAAATCAATTTTGTCAGTCAGAAAACTGAAATGGGGACTCAGTTACTTTACATTGCATTTCTTTGATTTTTTGTGATGTGAAATATATTTTTCATATTGCTATTAATAGCTTGGATTTCTTCCTTTGATTGAAAACTTCCTATTCATATACTTTGACAATTTATTAATTGGAGAATGGCTCTTATTCTCATAAATTTGAATCCATTTCTAAGTTATATCTTAGAAATAAAACCTTTATAAGTGAAACTTTTGGCAAAGATTTTTTTCTAGGTTAACTGTTTCCCTTCTAATCTTAGCTGCATTCAAGCAACAATAACCTTTTTTAAAAACCTGTTTTTATTGTTCTCAGTTGATGGAGGATTTTTCCTTCTTTCCCCTCCCCCAATAAAAAAGAAAACAATTGATAAACTTTTAATTCCATCTCTTTCCCCTTTTTTTGAGTAGCTTGGGAAATGCAAAGACTACTATCAGATAGCATCATCTTTCATACAGATGTACCCCATTAGTTCTGCATAGGTTTCATGTCACCTGTTGAATTTTGGTATAGAGTTGATCTCATCTGCTGCTTCTTAGCTTTCTGCTAGGTTACTTTTTAAATGTAATGCATTTAGGTATCATTTTCTACTAATAGTATTAAAAGGTTTGTAAAATAAATGGGCAAAGTGAAATACATCTCATACCAAAATTTTTAATTCTTTATTTTTAAAGTATGGATCAATAACCACAAAAATGAAGACTTTTGTATTTAAGTTTTTCTCTTTGAAAGTATCATGAAATGTTATTCACTCTATTAATAAGTCAGCTTTACTGACAGATAAAAGTTTAAATTAAGCTGTTTATTTTATAGCTTTGATGTTTATATTATTTAATCACTTGAAATACTGACTTCAGATCAGCTAAAAAACCAAAACATATCTTAAAACTTCTCTTATTAAAATCTTTATTTTGGTTTCTAAACAGGAAGTAAAATTCATTAGTAACCAGTGGTAAGAATAAACTGTACAGAATTCTTTACACTTGAGTTCGTTTTATAGCATTTTAAAATAGATCACTGACCCAGTGTAAAGACCAAAGAAAGAGGAAAAATAGATCAGATTATAAACTTTGAGCTTTCAAGGATTTCGGCTAAACTCCCTATACAACACAGACTGTTACTTGTTTTGTGCCAGTTATTTTCATTTCTTAGAGGCACAAAGTGTTAAAACTTCAAGGACACTATTGTTCCCAAAGGATAATTTACTTTTTGCTTTGTTTCTGGTTTTCAGATGGTACCTGACTTACCTGGTTTATATTTAGTTAAATAAATATCTTATTGAATGGCCAGCTAAGGGAGCATGGGGATCTGGAACATACTGGGTCACCAGAAATGTATTTCCCAATTTGCTGGGTTCTTTTTCTTGTGATGTGGAAGTTAGGGATTCCCTTCCGGTTGAATAGCAAGGATTGAAATATAGTACTATTTCAGCTATAATTAACTAGCTTGGGAATCTACCATTTAAGTTTCCAAATGCTTTTCATAAACTCTTTGATTTATTTGTGTCATTTCTGTCAGTTCTAGAGAGCATTACAGAACAGTGCTCAGTAATATTCTCGACACAGGATAGCCTTCCAATCAGATTGTTGATTTTATTAAGACCATGTGCTGTGTTTTTAATGACACTTCATCTTGTGTTCCCTCTTAGTAGAAGTTAAGATTAAGAGTTATTGCTGACTGATTTTATTAAATTGAACAAAGCATAGCTGGTGAAGAGGAGAGCCTTTTATTTCATATTATTTTTTTATGCAATATAATTGAATCCAAAAAATCTTTAAGAGTTATTTTTTGAAGGTTTCATAATAAAGTAGGATAGGAAAAAGGCTTTTTCATTTGGGATTTCTACTTGAAATTGTAGGTTATTCTGTGCTTGTATTAAACATTTATTTTACTGAAGGATTTTTCTTCAGTCTTTTGTAGTCAAAAATGAGTGTTTTGGGGGCGGCTAGGTGGCCCAGTGGCAGTGAGTAAGAGCGAAGGCCCTGGACACACATACACACACACACACACCCCTCCCCCCGAAAGTTACTTAACCCCAATTGCTTTAAACAAAAAAAGTGTTTTGTTATTTCAATACTTTCTTTAAAGAAATCTCTTTAAGGAAGAACTGACCTATTCACCCAAAAGGGAAGATCTTACCTAGGAAAGAGGTTAATAACTCCTAACAGTGGAGACTCCGTGGATATAATAAATTAAAATTGATAAACCCGTTATTTTCCTTCAAGGTGGCATAAAGGAGATCATTTTAGAGGGGGAAGAGGGATCTCTTGAAATCCACTCTCTTGACAGCCTCTGTTTTAGAGATACCACGGACATGGTACTGGTCTGCTACCTTAAATGAGAAAGTATCTTTTGATCCTTTTGATAGTATACAATAGGTAGGTAGAGTAGTTTAAGGATTATAGGCAAATATATAGTTACTGAATTGTATATATGAGTGATTTTACATATATACACATTTGTGTCTAATGGTAACCATCTTAGGGGTAGAAGGAGAGGAGGGAAGAAAAAAAGGAAAAAAGAGTTACATGATAACTATTATATATTTAAAAGGAAAAGCAAGTTATACAAAATAGATTTGCAGTTTCATATGTAATCGTCTTTTTTTCTATTCTGTTATGGAAATATTTGTTATACTTAAGTTCAGAATAAAATAAATAGGGATATGGGGGGAAAATAATACTATGAATATAGTATGAGGGTGGAATTTACTGAAAGATCATTAGTTTATATGTAATATTAATAAACAATTACTTTTCGTGAGTCGCAACTCTTGGGCTTTAGTTGAAAGCAAAATTAAATAATTTAACTATTAATTGAATAATGAATATATTGCTTAATACATTTGGTAGTGTAATCCCATCAAGTCTAACATAGAAGGATAAGTTAAAAAAAATCTATATCTATACTCCTCCACATTTTATTGTGTTTTCATGCATACAGCCATCCAAGTGAGATTTTAATGTAATTTTAAATGCATATATATATATATATACACACACACACATATGTATATATATAATTTTAAAATCTCACAAGTATTTCTGCTTAGACCTAACCTCTGAATATAGGGAGTTGGTGCTTTTTTCTTAGAAAAAGTAACCAAACCAAGAAAAATATGGGGGAAAACTTTTAGCTAAGGCCAGTAAGCAATTTTATTTTAGGCCAACAAAAATCCTGCTGACATTGTTAGTGAATGAGATACCAGGTATCATTACCAAAGGCAGAGTGAACTTAAAACACACTCAATACTTAGATCAACATTGACATTAATTTTCTAATAGTTCAATTATTTCAGTCATGTCCAACTCTTCATCATCCCATTTGGGGGGTTTTGGCAGATACAGGAGTGGTTTCCCATTTTCTCCTCCAGCTCATTTTACAGATGAGAAAACTGAGGCAAATAGTGTTACATGACTTGCCCAGGGTCACACAGCTTGTACATCTGAGGCCAGATTCTAACTCAGGAAGGTTCCTCTGACTCCAGGCCCAGCTGTTTATCCAACGCCCCACCTAGCTGCCCCATTCCTAGTAGTAATTTGGCTTAAAAGAGTTTATAAACACTATATTTCAGTTTATATCCTTCCAGAATAGAAAAGTAATTGGAAGTCTTCCCGAACCCTTTTTAATTCTCTTGCCTTTCCTCTGTTTTTCCTGTTTATCCTATATATAAGAAGTGAGTCAAGGCTCCTTTAATGAAAAAAAAAAATCAACCTGGGAGGGGAAGACCCTTGGGGTTGGTGGCCCAAAGAGAAACAGTTACTATTTTTCACTGAATAGCTTTGCCTCACTTGAAAAGTGCTTTGCTTGAAAAGACCTTAGCTTAAAAAAAGCCAAGGTTTCCTACTATATCCTGGGCTATCTCTAGTTGTCCTGATCTGTATCTGACCCCTGGATCCAGATGGCTCTGGAGGAGAAAGTGAGGCTGGTGACTTTGCACAGTCTTCCCTTACTCAAATCCAATTCAATTGTAAGTCATGTCATCATCTCCCTGATGTCATAGTCCTCAGCAGATGAGTATGTATATATAGCATGCTTTGTATATATTTGTTTGTTGCCTCATTATTTGATTGTAAACTCCTTGTGGGCAGATTATTTTTGCCTCTTTGTAATCCTGACACTTAGCACAATGCCTAGATCATAGCAGGTACTTGATGTTTATTAATTGAAAAGGAATGCATGTGGTTTCACTTCTATAGTTGATACCACATTTCTTGCCTTCTCAATGGGTGGAGGAAGTATGGGAGGGAGGGAAAGAGTAAAAAGAAAAGTAATGTGTTATGTTCCCTATAAATTCTTCAGGTAAATTTAAATTTGTTTTTTTTTTTTTCTTAAAGCAATCGGGGTTAAGTAACTTGCTCAAGGTTACACGGCCAGTTATTTCTGGGTGTGGTGCTGAGTATCTGAGCCCAGATTTGATCCAGGTCATCCCGACACTGGAGCCGGTGCTCTTACTCGCTGAGCCACCTGGCCGCCCCTTAAATTTAAAGTTTTTTGAAATATTAAATATTTAGGAACTGCTAGGTGGCTCAGTGAATAGAGCACCAGCCCTGGAGTGAGGAGGACCTGAGTTCAAATCCAGCCTCAGACTACAAAATATAGAATACAGCCTCAGAATACAAAAACTAGCCATGTGACTTTGGGCAAGTCACTTAACCCCAACTGCCCTCCAAAAAGCAAAAAAAAATTTTTTTTTTAAAGAAATATTAAATATTCTATTCCCTGTCTACTTCAACCACCCAGCAGCAGGGACCTCATGTATCTTCAAGATCTCAAACTTTAAAATTATTTTCTCTGACCTGCTATCCTTCTGTCTATGCAACTCCTTTATCAAGATCCCTACTTTGTTATGCAAATTTTCACGCTATGATCATTTGTTATTGCGTGTTCTAGTGATTTATGTATGTGTCAGCAATTCCTTGCTGAATTTTAAAACTCCATTAAGTCTGGTACTGTTGTCTTAATCTTTTTTAATCACCTCATTCTTTACATAATAGGTATTTAATAAATCTTGAAATTTAAATATATTGAAATCATATTTCTACCTTACTTACTAGCACATAGCTCTGTTAAAACTGGAACTCACTAGAATTGAAATACCTCAACATTTTTTCAGATCTTCAAAAGTCACTTCAGAGGCTTATCACCATATCCATCCTTCCTACTTGGAGAAAAAAGTGGTTTTCATCCTTGCCAAGGCTAATACTTTGATCTTTGCCCTGGATTCAGTCCTTGCTCTCTTCCTTTGTGACTTTCATATATCACTTACCTTTTTGAGTTCATTGCCACACCCTCCAATCAGAGAGGCCGAGGAATATGGATGAAGTGTAGTACCAAGACTGATGAAATCTTTTCATGCTCTCCCTTTATACTAGGGTCTTCCTCCTCTAGCAGTAAACATGCTCAAATACATACATAACAATATGCTCCTGCTATACCTATAAACATACTTACTCAGGTCTCATTTCACCCTGTCCCCCAACTCTAAGTACCCTCCCTTCTTTTTCTTGCTTTTCATTGTCAAACTTACAGAAAAAAGTAGTCTATAAAAAGTAGCTTTTTATATTTAACACCTACTTACTCCGTAGCTCTTTGTAATCTGGCTTCACTTTCTGCCCCCAAACTGAAACTGTTCTTTTAATCACCACATCCCCTAATGATTTTCTTAGTCCTCCCCTTGCTTGACCTCTGTTTAATTTTATGCCCTTGACCACCCTAATCTTCCTAGTATATTGTCTTCATCTTCCATAAACACATTTTCTATGTGTGTTTACATAGTCTTCCTCTTTCCCCTCTCTTTCATTGGCTCTTCTTTTTTCTTCCATTCCAATTGTAAGAAGGGATATTATGGTACCTTGTTTTGCTCCCACAGATATTATTGGGAGATAATCAACACCCCCAAGCTGTGAGGGAAGCTAGCTTATCTTAACAAAGATAGTGGTCATCCTGGCATGATCCCTGGTTGGGATGTGACAACTGGTTCAAACCTGAAGGGGTCACAAGTATCTTCACTACCCCACCTACGTAATATTTGTAAGAAGGGAATGTAGGATAATGAAGAATGTAACCCTGAGGAGTCTGAACCAATCCTAACTCTGATGGGAAGGGTAGAACTGTTTAACGTTACTTACTCTTGCTTCTGTATCAATGTGGGTGTTCCTAGTGAGCACCATACCTGCTTCCTCTGGAGCAGCATAATAAATGTCTTCCTCTGCCCACTCTGTTTCTGAGTTCTTTCAGTGAGAATGGGTCTATCACTGAGATCTTCCTGAGGGCATGCTACCAAGGGAAGCAGTGGACAGCGGTTTGGTCTGACTCCCTGACCTTACTTGGGATGTCTTGTGATCCCTGTAAGCATGTTTCTCACACCTTTAATTTAGACATTCTTTAGACAAGGTCTTTTCCTTGGCATTCTCACCTCAATATTCTCTTAGTAATATCTCATTGACTTCCAAACTTCAATTATTAAATTCTGTGCTGTTGACACCCAAATATGTTTTCTGTCCTGAACATTCTTCTGAGCTTTAGAGCCACATTTCCAATAATCCCTTGAAATTTTGGGTATCAGTAAAATACTGGTACCCCAGGCTTAATATATTCAACTTAAACTTATAATGTCATCTGTGTTTTCTGTTAGTGGCATAAATATTCTTCCTGTTACTTTAAGCTCAAAATCTTGGAGTTATCCTCACGTTCTCTTTTAACCCATCTCTTACCTACTATTTCCAGTGAGTTACCAAGTCCTTTGTTAATTCCACTTCTCTCTCATATTTACTTCTCCATTCTTGCTGCTTCTACCTTAGTTCATGTCTGATCTGGTGCAATATTTCCTTTGACTAGTTTCTCCTCTTATTTCTCTTCAGTATATCTTGTAAACTACAAGATTAATCTTCCTAATTAAATTTCTGATAACATCATTTCCCTGCTAAAAAAAAAGTTAGCAGATCCCATTGTTTTAAAGACTACTAGGCTTCTTATTGTAGTAGTAATAGAATTTAAAGATCCCCCTGTATGCTTGGTTTTTGGATTGATTGTGTTAAAACCCAGAGCTTGTGAATCCCACTTGTGGGATGGACTTGTTGATGTGAAAAGAGAGGGCTGAACTGGGAGGAGCTGGTGACTTAAATTTAGAGAGACACAAGAAAAGAGAGAGGCAGGAGAACTTTTTGGAAGCATCATCTTGTAGGCAGAGGCAGAGAGAGACAGAGGATTGCTGAGGGCCTGTTTGAATTGCCCAGGACTTTTGAGAGCTGCCATGGACTGAGGAGACATGGCTGTTATGCTGGTACTTTGTCTGTTTTGATGTTGTTTTGCCAGATTTGTTCACTGGTGAAAGTGCTGTTGTTGCAGAGGTCCTGGAACCTGGCTGTTGGTACAGAAGCCCTGAAGAAGGATTTTCTTGTTGTATGTTTGCAGAAATCCTGGAAGAGGGTTTTGCTAATGTTTTCAGGGGTCCTAGGACTGTTCTGCAGACAGAGAATGAATTAATGAAGACACTGGCAATGTATCTTGTGACCTCGCTAAGCTTTGTCTCCCCAGTAACAAAGATTGCTGAGAACTTGCCTCAAAAGACCTCTCTTTGAGTATTAAATGCTGTGCTTAAGCCTGTTATAACTCTGGGGTAGATTAAGTTGTGATCCAATGGTGGGGAACTTTTGACTTTTTTGTGCTCTGTGATTGAACAAATGAATGTACTTTACTAATGATTGGAAACTAATCTCCATTTGAGAAGAGGGGCTTTGTGGTTGACTAAATGAAGGTACAGCCTAGGGGTGGAAGTAGTACTTAGAAGAGGGTCTTTGAGATTGACTAAATGAATTATAATGTCTAAGGATGGAGTAGTACTTGGAGATTATTGAATTGTACTTGGTGAATGCTGTATTTTGAATGATGCTATATTTTGATTTTCTGTGTTCTTAATTTGTCACTGAATAAAATGGAGAGCACCTATGATGGTATTTTGAACCTTGGGAAGTTGCCTTTGCTTGGCATTACACTTATATTGGCATTTTAGGCCCTCTACAACCTCCTGACTTTATTCTGCCATTTTTCTTTTGACACACCTTCCCTTCGCATATCTCAAAATCAAGTCAAATAGTCCTGTTTGCATTTTTGCTGGAATATGTCTTACTTTCTTGCCTCATTACCCTTGTTCATAACTTTCCCTAATCATTCACAGATTGTCATCTCTTTAAGTCTCACCCATCCTTCAGGATCCAGATCAAATACCATCTTTTCTTTTTCTTTTTCTTTTTTTTTAGAAAATAAAAAGTTTAATTTAGCATCAGTCAGCTAACGGGCAGTTGCCAGATAGAAAGGAATGGACAAGAATCAATAGTCAATAAATATAAAGCCAGGCACTATGCTAAGTGCTGGGGATAAAATTATGAAAAAAGATAGTCCCTACCCTCAAGGAACTTACAGTTTAATAGGGATGGGGGGAGAAGAATAACACAAAAGGAAGCTGAAAAAAGAGAGAAGTGGAGGTAACCTAGAGCCATGGTATAGTTAGTCAGAGAGCTGTCCCAAAGTAGTGCAGTCAGGTGAGAAAGATATCTTGAGCTGAAGTCTCTAAATGAGAGTTTTGAGTTCATGGCCACACCCTCCAATCAGAGAGGCCGAGGGATATGGATGAAGTGTAGTACCAAGACTGATGATGAAGTTATTCAAATAATGAGCTTCCTGGGTGGGGCAAGTTAGGAAAATCAGAGAAGGAACACATACACAATTTTAAAATCAGCCTTAGGACTCAATTGTGTGTGTACTTTTCCTTTGAGCACCTCCTCTCTGTATAGATTTCTACTTGTGCATCCTAATTTTGTGAAATAATTTTCTCCCAACTTCCTTCCACTCCCCTCCAGTGCATTCATCTTCCCTCAAGTAATAGCACCCCTGCAGGGCTTTGGGATTCGATTCTCTCTGAGACCCTGATAATGATAGGTTTCAGGGGAGACATGTATCATCTCCCCATATTTGAATGTAAAAAATTTAATCTTTGTTTAGTTCCTTACTGTTTTTCATCCAGGTGTACCTTTTGTTGTTTCTTTTGACTCCTGTATTTGAACTTCAGAGTTGTTACACAGCTCTGAACTTTTCATCAGGAATGCTTAGAAGTTCTCTATTTCATTAAAGATACATTTTTTCCCCTGAAGCATTATACTCAATTTTGCTGGATAGGTTATTCTTGGTGGTAAGCCTATGTGTTTTGTCTTCAGGAATATGTTCTAAGTTCTCCACTCATATAGTAGTAATTGTGCTAAAGCAGTATTCAGTAGTTGTATTCTTTCTTTATGGTTTCATGACATATTTTCTTTGACCTAAACACTCCTGATTTTGACTGTCATGTGCCTGGGAGTTTTCATTCATAGGTTTCTTTGAGGAGGTAACCAGTGAATTCTATTTCTACTTTACCCTCTGATTCTAAGAGAAATGGACAGTTTTCTTTTAAGATTTCTTGAAATATGATGTCTAAGGTCTTTTTTTTTTTTTTGGTCATGTCATTGTTAGTCCAATGATTTTTTTTTTTTGCTTTAGTCCAATGATTTTTAAAATTATTTCACCTTAATCTGTTTTCCAGGTCACTTCTTTTTACTATGAGATATCTTACATTTTCTTATATATTTTTTCACTCAACCCTCATAGCTTATTTACTTCCCTTCCTTCAGTGCAGAAACATGGCTCTTCTTCTTATCATTTGTATTCCTGGCATAGTACTTGATATTTATAAGAAATTTCAGTAATTTTTTTGTTTAATAAAGAATAGCATGTTAGCTGTGTATTTCTTTGAAGCTTTATTAAAACATTTTAATGAAGCATTTTGGAGCCTCCAGAATGAAAAGAAGTTTACCAAATTTACTGTCACAGCCATAGGACCTTCCTAATTCTAAACCTTGAAACAGAACAAAGATCTCTTTGGAGGCTATTTTTTGGGGCAACAGACAGGTTAGCATATTTATTTAAGATGTCAACATTTAGACTTTGACAAAGTATTTATGATGTACTATACTTCTTCCTGAGAGCAGCTGAAATTAACCAGTTTTATTCCATACTAAGGAATAATTGATATTAGCAAAACCCAGATCCAAGGTCTCATTCTAAGAAGATAAGAAATTGCATTGAATTTAATTCATATATTTAAATAGGTATCTTTTTAAATAGCTGTAGTTAGAAAATAAATGTAAATCACAAATTGTTAAGGAAAAAATGCTCCTCTGATTGTCTAAAGGATTTTAATTTTGTAGAGAACGGTGTTATTTTAGATGGTATGACAAAACATGACATCTTAAAATTTGTGATTTTTGAACTTCAGTCAAATATATTTTGATGTTATAGGGGTCTTAAATAGGTTAGATTTTTAAAAAAGGGATTTAAACATATAAACATTGATATAGTGAATATATAATTTTTCCATGAGGAGGGAAAATGGGATTTGTCTGCAGAAATCAATGAAGATGCCCAGGGAACTCACCAGCCAACTTAGAATGTAAAGAGGATGTCAGCAAACAAGGTACAAGAAGATGACTATAAGAATATGGCGCAGAATTGTAAAAATAGTATTAGGAATGCTAAGTAGGTAAGGAACTCAGGGGCAATAAAAAGGGTTTTTCAAGATATAGTGCAAGAAAAAAGGATTAAAGAAGGTTGATGAGGTGATGGTACCTAACAAAAAGAAAGCACAGTTGTTCAACTGATTTTGTTTTAAGTTTTCTTTGCAAAAAAGAATAACCTTTGCATTGAAACTGACAGAACATAAATGACTTAATGTGTTTAATAACCAAAATAAAAAAGAAGGCAGAGGCGGCTAGGTGACAGCAGTGAATAGGGCACTGGGCCCTGGAATCAGGAGGACCTGAGTTCAAATCCTGCCTCAGACATTTAACACTTAGTAGCCGTGTGACCTTGGGTTAAGTCACTTAACCCCAATTGCCCTGCCTTCCCCCCTCCAAAAAGAAAAAAAAAGAGGCAATAGGAAAACACTCAGCTGCCCTTGATGAATTCATGTCACCTGGTCCAGATGAACTACATCCTTGGATCCCAAAAGGATTTGCAGGTGTGATTGCTGAGACAGTCAGTGATATTTGAAGGCACCACCAGATTAGAGAAGGGAAAATGTTGACCCTATTTTCAAAAAAGGAAATAGTCTGCAAACTGTAGGCCTTTGACTTTGATCCCTGAGAAAATTCTAGGACAGATCATTAAAGTAATGGTTATTAAACTACAAGAAAGGGAAGCAATGATTACAAAAAGCCAGCAGGATTTTATGAAGAACCAGTCATGGCAGACTGACCTCATTTCCTGAATAAACTAGCAGATGAGGAGGAAGCTATGGCTATGGTTTACCTAAATTTAGCAAAGCTTTTGATAATATTTCATACTATTCTTATGGAGATGATTGAGAGATTAGATGATAACACAACCACATGGATTCATAACTAATTGGATAGTGGGAATTAGGGTATTGTTAATGATTGTCTGGGTGACAGGAAGTCTCCAGGAGATCTTTTCCTAGGGATTTGTGGTTGGCCTTTTTATCAGTGACTTAGATAAAGGCCTAGGTGTTCTAGCACATTTGCAGATGACACAAAGCTGGGAGGAAGCACAAACCTACAGCTGACACTGAGCCAGAATCCAAAAAGATCTTAACAGTCTACAGCATTCTTGGAGCTAAATCTGTTAAGATGAAATTCAAAAGAGATAAATGTAGAGTATTAACACTGGAGTATAAATAATTATCCTTACTGTTGTGGTTATTGTAGTTTGTTCTTTGTTCTTGAAGAGCGTCATGACATCAGGGAGATGATGTTATGACTTGCAGTTGAATTGGATTTGAGTGACAGATGAAGCATGGATAAACAGCAGCTCTTCTGAAGAAACCTAAGGGGTTTGTTTGAGGTTTTTTTGAGGGGGGAAGGCAAGGCAATTGGGGTTAAGTGACTTGCCTAAGGTCACACAGCTAGTGTGTCAAGTGTCTGAGCCAGATTTGAACTCATGTCCTCATTCTACCTCCATCGTACCAAACAGAACAAAATCTATTCACTGAGCCACCTAGCTTCCCCGAAACCAGAGGTTTTAATGAACTTTAAGTTCAGTATGGGTCAGATATGTTGTGGCAGCTTTTTTAGCTCATGTGACCTTGGCCTACATTAAGAGGAGCATAACTTATAGGAATAGGGAGGTGATAAACTGTGCTTTGACCTGAGCAGAATTCACCAGGAGTATTTGAGTTCATTTCTAGGCACATGATTAAAGAAGAACATTAATGAGTGTGAGAGTAGAGGACAGTTAATATGGTAAAGGGCCTTGAGTCCATGTCATATTAGGACTAGTTGAAAAACTGGGGATGTTTAGCCTGAAGAAAAGAGAAGATTCAGGAGACAAATGAGTTGTCTTCAAGTATATGAAAGGCTGTCACTGAGAGGAGTGTTTATATTTGTTCTCTTTGGTATGCTGGGAGTAGAATGAGGGGCAGTAAATGAAAGTAGCAAAGAATAGGGCAGCGGCACAGTGGATAGAGTGCCAGGCCTGAAGTCAGAAAGATTCATCTTTCTGAGGTCAAATCTGGTCTCAAACACTTCCTATCTGAGACTCTAGACAAGTTAGTTAACCCTGTTTGCTTCAGTTTCTTATCTGTAAAGTGAGCTGGAAGGAAATGGCAAACCACTCAATATCTTTGCTAAGAAAACTCCAAATGGGGTTGCAAAGACTAAGACACAACTGAATAAACACCAAAAGCAAAGAGTTAAATTTTGGTTTTGTATAACAGGAAAAGCTTCCTAATTAAATTAGAGCCATCCGTAACTGGAATGGCCTGTCTCTCCTCTGTGTCTTTTAAAGCTCTTCCTAGCCTGGCCCCTTCCTACTTTTCCAGTCTTCTTTCACATTATTCCCTTCCTCATACTTTAACATTGAGTGACTGTGGCAGCCTCCTTGTTTCCCTCACAAAAGATACTCCATCTACCCACTTGTGCATTTCCACTGCCTGTCCCCATGTCTGGAATTCTCTCCCTCATTTCTGCTTCTTGCCTTCCCTGACTTTCTTAAGATCTCAACTAAAATCCCATCTTCCACAAGAAGCCTTTCCAGATCTTACTTATGTAAGTACTACCCTCTGAGATTATTTTTAATTTGTTCTGTCTGTACATTATTTGTACATAGTTGTTTGAATCTTGTCTCTTCTAATTGGATTGTGGATTTTTTTTTTTTTTAGGGTAGGGGACTGTTTTTGTCTTTGTAATATCCCCTCACTTAACACAGTGCCTGAGTAGTAGTAGGTACATAAGAGATGATTCTTGACTTAGGAGATAGTGTTACCTTACCTTTGAGGCCTTCCCAGCACATGCTGGATCAGCAGTTTTGTGTTATGTCATTTTAGGATTAACTTTTAATTTTTGTTTCATGTACAAAACTTACTTTTTGAAAATGGTGTCTTTGCCCACTAATCCCTTTTTTCTTTTTGCCATCAAAGGCATGCATTGAAAGCAACTTCTTTCACTATTTTACTGCCTAGCTTCTCTTTTAGAATCTCTCTTTAGGGGCAAACCTACCTACTTATTGCATTAATTCCAGGGACAGACATTCAAAGTGATAAGCTATCTCTAAAAGCTTATTATATACCCTAATTTTAAAATCCAGAAGAGCGGGTGTGAGTTCTTAATAATTCTCCCTTAGCACCTAGCTTTTTACATAGTAAGTAGTAGGCCCTCAATAAATCTTGAGTGGTTGACTTCTTAAATTCTTTGTGGGCACCATTCCTAGGATGATAGCCTATCAACTACTGCTTAGAAGTCTATAATATTTCACACCTTTGGATTTGTCAGCAAGTTATAGTGTGGCAAAATTATTATCTTAGAAATAAAATACCACTAACTTGTAGGGTTGTTTTTTTTTTTTTTATGGAGGGAAGGCTTTTTGGTCAAGTATATTGGTTTTACAAGATACATTTTTTACTAGACATTCTTCACCTAAGAATGTGTGGTGATTTTCTGTTTTGGTGGACCCATGATTCTTATCACTATGGCCCGTACTCTCTCTAGTACTACCGATTTCTATCTCTCCATGCCTTCTAATTGTGTAAAATCATGTTTAATTCTTATCCATGTCTTTCCCTAAATCTTTAATGGGGTCATTCCTCCAGTGCACCAAAGAGTTCTCTTTATCCACGTGATTACAAGTTGTTTTACAAAATGATCATAATGATTCTCACAGCTCCATTAACAGTGCACTGGTATTCCTGTCTTCCTACAACCCCTCCAAACCTGATTTCCTGTCTTTAGTCATCTGTACCAATTTGTAGGGTATGAGGTGAAACCTCTTTATTTTTATTTTTTGATCTTAAAGTTCTTTCATGTTATTAGTGTTTTGCAATTCTGTTGAACTGTTCTTTGACCACCTATCTATTGAGAAAAGATGGTGTGTGTGTATCTGTTAATTGTTTATATCTTGGATACCAAACTGTTGTCAGTTAATCAGTTTCTTGCCTTGATCCTCACTCATGTTATGCCCACTAACTTTAGATGTCTCCTGATACTTGGTCTTGAGCCCTCTTATATTCTCTTTCTACGTTCTCTCACTTGGTGATCTCATCAGCTTCCATGGGTTCAATTATCATCTCTTTGCAGATGGTTCCCAAACATAGTCTGTCTCCTCGGCTCCAGTCCCACATCACTTAATATCTGTTGTACTTGATACACTTAGAGGGACCTTAAACACAACATTTCCAAAGTAGAGCTTAGTACTTGGGTGGCATAGTGGACAGAGAACTGGATTTAGAGTCAGGAAGACCAGAGTTTGAATCCTGCCTCAGACATTTACTAGCTTTATGACCCTGGGCACTTACCCTCTGTTTGCCTCAGTTTCCACATTTGCAAAATGGAGATAATGAATAGCACCTACCCTCCCCAGTTGTGAGAATCAAATGAGATCTTTCTAAAGCAATTTGCAAATGTTAAATTGACATATAAAAGCTAGTTATTACTTATTTCCCATTTCAGACATCTATTATTGTTGTGAGGGAAGCACCATCCTAATAATCCAGATTTGCAACTTTTTATCATCCTTGATTCTTTTTTTTCTTTCACTCTAACACATCCAATGATTTGCCAGATCTTGTGATTTCTTTCTTTAAATCTTGTGCATATATTCTCTTGTTTCTACTTAAACAG